>NW_023458559.1:76182800-76456363 GCF_013731165.1 Rhagoletis pomonella | reverse complement strand
CGCTTTGTGTTGCCGCAGTATTCGCCACACTGCCCTCCACCTAAGTCTGATCGTCCCGATCAGACACACTTGCGGTTCCAAACGCTGCAAGCCTTTCCAAGTGGACCACCTTCATCTTGTTTCTTGGTCTCCCAACGGTCTGGATCCGATACACTACGTCATTTAGCCGTTTTACGACCTTATACGGACCTTCCCAGTTGCATTGTAGTTTTGGGGACAAACCTTTCTTTCGTTGTGGATTATACAGCAACACCAAATCTCCTTCCTGGAAACCCTCGGAATTCATCGCCTTATCATACCTGGCTTTCATCTTGTCACTCATAATTTGTGTGCGCTGTCTCACAAGAGCATGTATCTCTCTCAGCTCCTCTTCCAGGATGTTTGACGTCTCTTTTCCAATCCTTCTAGCATCACCAGTCACCCCAAACTTCAGATCACTAGGCAAACGGAGCTCACTGCCGAATATTACCCTTGCAGGAGTTTTACCCGTTGTTTCATGCACTGCTGACCGGTATCCCATCAGGAACAAGGGTATGCGGACATCCCAATCTTTTTGATTCTTGTCCACGACCTTCCGCAAATGCTCTTCCAGGGTTCGGTTGAACCGTTCCACCATGCCGTCTGATTGGGGATGAAGAGCCGTCGTTCGAGTTTTCCGGATACCCAGTATCTGGCACATCTCTTGGAACACTTCCGACTCAAAATTTCTTCCCTGGTCAGAGTGCAGCTCTATAGGTACACCGTATCTCGCTACCCAATTGTAGGTGAATACCTCCGCTACTGTTTTAGCTTCCTGGTTTGGAATCGGGTATACCTCCGGCCATTTGCTAAAGTAGTCCATAACCACAAGGACGTATTTGTTTCCCTGTGCGCTCATAGGAAATGGACCGGCTACATCCATGGCAATCCGCTCGAAAGGTGCACCTGAGTTATATTGCTTCATCTGGCCATGACTTCTGGATTTCGGCCCCTTAGCTGCAATACACTCCGCGCAGTTAGCAATCCACTCTGCGACCGATTGCCGACAACCAACCCAATAGAACCTCTGCTTAACCTTTTCCAGGGTCTTCGTGATTCCCAGGTGCCCTCCACTAGGACCATTGTGGAATTCCTTGAGTACATCCGGAATTCTTACCCTTGGAACTACTATCAGGTTGCGGGAGCACTGGCCATCTTCGCTTTCCCATACCCTATGCAAACAGCCAGATATTAATTTTAAGCTGTTCCATTGTGCCCAGTACGCCTTTGCGATGGGGCTTTCCGCTGCCATTTGCTCCTTAGTTGGCCTCCTGTCCACCTCCTGTCCATGCATCAAAAGCTCCAGATCTGGATCTTCCTGCTGACACTTTCGTAGCTGTTCTTCCTTCCACTCTTCCGCTGGTGTTATTGTCGTTAGACGGACGTCTATAATGTCCTCTTTTCCCTCAGCTTTTGAGCAGTGTTTACATTCCAGGCTACATGGGCGGCGGGACATGGCATCAGCATTACCGTGGACACTTCCCTTGCGGTGCTCAATGGCGAAGTCATAACTTTGCAGTCTCTCAATCCACCGAGCTAGCTGTCCTTCTGGATTCTTAAACTGTAGCAGCCACTTCAGCGCTGCATGGTCCGTTCGAACTCGGAAACGTTGCCCATAAAGGTACTTGTGGAAATGTTTGACGCAGTCCACCAACGCAAGTAGTTCTCTCCGAGTTACACAGTAGTTCCTCTCTGGTTTTCCAATCGACCGGCTATAGTAGGCAACTACCTTCTCCTGCCCATCAATTACCTGCGACAGTACGCCTCCTATGGCATACCCACTAGCATCCGTATCCAAAATAAACGTTGCCCCTGGAACGGGATACGCTAGCATAGGTGCAGTACATAGTCGTTCCTTCAGAGCCTGGAAAGCCTCCTCCTGCTCCTTGTTCCACTCGAAGGCTCTATTTTTCCTAGTGAGCTCGTGGAGGCTATTAGCAACGCTGGCGAAATTCGGAACAAATCGGCGGTAGTAGGTGCATAGCCCAAGAAAACTTCGTAGTTCGTGCAGGTTCCTAGGTCTTGGCCACTCCTTTACTGCTTCTATCTTTTCCTTCGCAGTACAGATGCCCTCCGTTGTCACCTTGTGCCCTAAGTAGTTCACCTCCTTCCTGAACAGTGAGCACTTTTTAGGACTTAGCTTCAGACCAGCGCCAGCTATCCTCTGGAAAACTTCTTCCAAATTGTTCAGGTGTTCCTCAAAGCTTTTACCCAATACGATAATGTCGTCTAGATACACCAAACATGTTTTCCAATGTAGTCCTTTGAGCACATGGTCCATGAGTCGTTCAAAAGTGGCAGGAGCGTTGCATAATCCAAAGGGCATCACCGTGAATTGCCACAGACCGTCTCCAACGCTGAAAGCTGTCTTCTCCTTATCCTCGTCACTTACCTCCACTTGCCAATAACCGCTCTTAAGGTCGAGTGTTGAGAACCACTTTGTTCCAGTCAACGAGTCCAGAGTGTCATCGATCCTGGGAAGAGGATAGCTGTCCTTTTTCGTCACATCGTTTAGTTTCCGGTAGTCTACGCAGAACCGCATTTGACCATCCTTCTTCTTCACAAGTACTACCGGCGAACTCCATGGACTCGCTGATGGTTCAATCACACCACTCTCGCTCATTTCGTTTATTATTTGGCTAACAGTTTCACGTTTGGCAAGTGGAACACTCCGAGGAGCTTGACGGATTGGCCTTGCATCGCCAGTATCGATGCGATGTTTCACAACGTTAGTCCTGCCTGGTTTGTCGCCATTCTTGTCGAATATGTTGCAGTATCTTCGGAGAAGTTCCTTAGCCTTGTGCTGGTATTTTTCTTCCAACCCTTCCGTCCATGCATTAATGTCTTCCGCAATGTCATTCTCGCCAATGGAATCGCTTTCAGGTAACTTTTCGCAGTTGAAGATTGCCTCTACCTCTCGACATTGCCCCAGTACAGTTCCTCTTCGGAGTTTGACTGGTGATTTGAACTCATTGAGCACTCGAACTGGGATGCGTCCATCCTTTTGCGTCTTAGCCAGGGTTTTACCAATAAGTACGTCCGGTGTAGAATTTTGTGTTGCTTCAACAACCCACAATTTGTTTGTCCCACAATCTCCATCAATCTTTGCCCACACAACTGCTTCTGACTTCGGTGGAATCTGCTCGCTTTTCTCTAGGATCACTCGCTTGCTGCTGTACGGACCATCATACCCAAACCTAAGGGGCACTTCCATGTTGTTATACGTCATAGCCCTGTTCTTCATGTTGATCTGCATACCTTGATCAAGCAAGAAGTCTAATCCAAGGATGACTTCATCCGTAATCGCTGCGACTATGAACTTGTGTAACACCGTCACATTCCCTATTGCGACTTTGCATGTTACCTCTCCTACAACTTGGGTGTCCTCACCAGTTGCTGTCCTCAACCTTGCTCCAGGTAATGGCCTTACCTCTTTAGTGACCAAATCAGATCGAATGATGGAATGTGATGCGCCCGTATCCACAGTTAGTACTCGCTCATGTCCGTCCACATATCCACCAACAGTAACGTTGCTCGCCTTTCTGCCAATTCGCGAGACGGAGATTATGGGGCATTCAATTGCGGGAGCCAGCGCGCGCCCCTTGCTGCTGGCTCGTTTTAGTTTAACGACTGATTGGAGTTGGATTCGTCTCCTTCAGCCCTGCGTTTGCGTCCTGCTGAATTGTTGAGCGCACTGGAACTTGCGCTGCAATCGCGGGCGAAGTGGCCTGGCTTTCCACATTTAAAACATTTGCCAGAGCCATGCTTTTTCTCGCCCAGCAGTTGGATAATCTTCTTCAGCATTTCATTTGTCTCGTCCGGTGTTTCCACTTCCACGCGATGTGCTCTGTAGGCTGGTCTACTTAGGAGCGCCGCCGTTTCACGCGTCTGAGCATACGAGACAGTTTCCGCAAATGTTGGCTTGGGATTCGCGTACGTCTCTCGCTTGGTATACACGTCCCGCATTCCGTTGATGAACCTCTGGATTTTTACTCTTTCGAGGTGCTCACCAGATGCATCTCCAATTGCCAAATGAGCCAACCTTTCGATCTCGGAGGCGAATTCCTGTAGAGTCTCGTTGGATTTCTGGCAGCGATTCTCCAGCTCCATCTGGTAAATCTGCTTCCGGTGCTCGCTACCATAACGTCTTTCCACTGCACCCATTAACGCATCGTAACTGTTCCTTTCACAGTCGGGAATAGTCTGCAAGATTTCTGCCGCAGGTCCTTTCAATGCAACGAATAGTGCAGCGGATTTATCCTCCATGCTCCAATGATTTGCTGCAGCCGTTTTTTCGAACTGGAGCTTAAAGACCTGGAAAGGAATCGTGCCGTCAAAGGATGGGGTTTTTACCTTGGGTGCGCTCGTCGAAGTAGCTGGACGATTCAACTGCAAGTCTCGGAGTCGACCTTCTAACTCGCCCATCTTAGCCTCGACTTTGTCCTGTCTCTCTTCGATTTTTTCCTGTATTTGTACAATCTTTGCATCCTGTGCTTCCAGTTGGGATGACATCTGTGCTGATACCGCTGCTAATATACGTGTCTCCAGCGCTTGTATCTGCGTTGAAACATCTGACGATTGTGTTTGCATCTGAGTTGACAGCTGTGATGACATCTCTGACATGCGTGTATCCTGTGCTTGCATCATCTGTGACATGGCAGCCAATAACGTGTTCATGTCCATAACTGTTGATGACAAAGGAGCCTTTTGCTGTTCTTCAACCTTCCCGGATGTCTGCTGCACATCCTTCGACGAACATGCAGCCTCATCCTTCTGTTCGTCCTTTGCGGATGTATCGTCGGGTTTACCTTGGAAGTCGTATTTGTCCACGTCGATGCCTTCAGCTTCCATAGCCTCTCGCAACCGGGATAACAATTCCACTTTTCTTCCGGAGGTGGCCAAATTACGCTTTTCCAACTCCTGTTTCAGCTCCTCAATCTTTAAGTCCTGAATTTTCGCCATTTTCAGTAGTTTATCCTTCGGGATTTATTTAACAATCCCACTTCTGACACCAATTGTTACGATTATCCTCGAAACCTTGAGGGATTTCCCAAATACACTCGGGCTCGAATCGCTGGATTGTTAAATAAATGCTAACGATGACCGAATTGTAGTACAATTAACTTTATTGTACAACAAACAATTTTACAATACTTGCTAATACAGTAAAAATACTACAATACTTGTTAAGGCAATTACAACGCTTTACTGAACTTGTCACACACAATTAAACTTATAGCTTGCTTATTCGCAATCCGCTTCTCTGCTCACTTTACTTGTAGCTTGCTGACTTGTAACTGACCCCACTCCGCTGTGTCGTGGCTCTTATATACCTGCGCTCACACTTATGGCAACTCTAGAACGTTCTGAAGTTTATCGCTCATTCTCTTTTTCTCGCTGTTCGCAGTGTTCATCCAACTTGACGTTTCTCTTTGTGGAACATTCTACGTCATTCCTCGAACATTCTGCCTATTTCTCGTTGTCCGCTTTGTGTTGCCGCAGTATTCGCCACAATATCTTAACGTGCGTGTGTGTATGGCAACTCCTGCGTTGCTGCAAATAGAACCCGGAAAAAAGACGAGGAAACAGAAGCGTTTTCCTTCATCGTGAGCCTTTCGTTTCGGTTGGCATTTGTATACATCGTTGTTCGGTTCGCTGCCCGTATGCCTTGTGAAATTTCTGGATTTTTTAATTGAAAGAAAAAGTTAAATACATGTGTACATATATTGTGTAAAATAGCCGGCTTGTGAAAATTCTGTAAAAAAGAGCGGGAGTGTGCGGAACTACTAAATATTTATTTTTTCGGACGCGTGTGTAATGCGCGAAATGCAAAAAATTGCAATTTAAATCACCAAACCTGTATTATTAAATGATTTGATTTTGTTCTAGCAACGTATATCATATGTACCTACATATATCGCGTATAGTGATTTTTCAGAGTTTTCAAGTGTCTCGTTTAAGATTCTTCTATAAAACAAGTAAAAGTGTCACGCCCATTGAAGCAGCCCATATTGGCATCAATATATAAGTACAACAGCAATACCGAAGCGTCCAGGAAAAATCGAAATCCTACGAAGAGTAGTATAGCGAGGAATAGTGGAAAAACGCCCAAGAACAGGTGCAACCAAAGAAGATATAAGTTGTGAGAGCTTCGAAGCTGCCTCTAGTTTATGTATGTATAAAATTGTTGTACACAAGCAAAAACAAGCAGACTATCCCTGTGAAAATATTGGACCAGAGAGAAGCAATTGCACTCACCTCTGATTCAACAATACCAACAAGTATACAAGCTGCAGTGAGCGCAAGAGTCTTTCGCTATTCTTAGATTTTTGCAATCGTGTGAGCCCCGTAAAATTTCCGTTGCACCCAAAGCAAATTGCAAAATAATTGTTTTATCGCGATTTCTGTGTGTTACAACATTCACACTTCCATCTATACTCGTAACACCGCTTAGTGGGTAAATAGTTGTTGAGCAGTGCTCACATAAGTTTACCGGGTGTTCGATTATTGCGCAAATACACCAGCGACTACAACAGTGGTTGCCTTTTTCAGCATATACCAGAAGTTTATGCTCTCCACCGCAACGGCGGCGTCAAAGGTGTACAGCCGAAGGAGTCGTTACAGTTACAGCAGCAGCAGCAGCTGAAGACAGGAGAAATCCAGCTACGCTTCAGAATGCTATTTGCAGCTTGCACCACAGCAGCGCCCAAAACGCTGCAGCATACTGCGCATGCCGCCAAAAACTTGGGGCAGCAGCAGTTGACGACGCTGCAACAGCTGAAGGATCAGCATGCGTTGTCCTTATCACCGTCGTCATCGTCGCCATCATCATCATCAGCACCGTCATCGGGTTTGCCAACACCGTTGCAAATGTCACCTCAACATCATCAAGGGGCAGCAACGGGAAATGCAGTTGCTGCAGCAGCGGTAGCAGTGGCAGCGGCTGCGCGTGCAAACGACGAGGCAAAAGGTGAGTAAACGCGGAAGAATTAAACAGAAAGCCTGCAACATTTATGAAATTTAAAATACGTATATGCTACTGCCAATGAATACAATTAACAAACGATTCTTAAGAATTTATCTATGGTATATATACACTATATACATACTACATACAATATTATATATTTACATATCCACAAATATGAACACTGAAAAGCGTTGCTGAACGAAAGTGACAATGGCCTTTCATTTGCAAATATTTTGCTTTTTTATCTCAGGTACTCATCACTGGACTAAAAACTTGATTTTATAATATACATACGAGTATTTATTATTGCTTTTTTTGCGTGGGCTTGCCGGCAATGCTTGAGTACGCTTCAACCATTATGCAATCAGAGAATCGCATATGTACTTGTATAGGAATGTGTCCGCACACGGTATTAACACTGCCAGTCTCAAAAGAAACACTCATTTTGAAAAATACCATAGGCAGCTGTTTTTAAAATATTTAAAACAGTGCAATAACGACAAGTTAAGGGGGATCGAGCCATAGAATAAAGAAAGAATATCGAACTTGAATGGTTCTCGAAATATGTTCAGCGGAGGTGTGTAGTTCAACGTTTGTCTGAAGATTCACAGCAAAATTGCCTGCCGGGGATACTTTTAAATGCACATATGTATGTATTAGGGATGTTGCAAATGTAGAATTTTAGACAACCGCGGAAGCGAATGCGGATGCGGATGTTTAAGAGCTAACATCCGCGGATGCATGTATGTCTTTCTAATTAAATATGCATGTGAGCATTTGACGTAATGCTTAATATAAATGGTATTTCTATTTAAAAATGCTTAATAAAAGGGAAAAACATATTTTTCGCCTCCTTTTGTGGCGCGTGTTAACCTTTAACAGACTGCTAATTACACCAATTTATTTTAAAATCCCTTGACTATTGTACGATCGCCAGTGCCAAAAAAAAATATAAAGTTGATTCATCCACCGTAGGGAGCACACGTCGTTCAATTTTTTTTTTCGCAAAATGCTTAGATACTATCTACACACCTATCTCTCAAGGAAAACAATGTTCGTATAGAAAAACGCTCAAGAAATGAAAAAAGAAATTTATTCTTCTACAATTTCTTAAACCAATATGCAGCTTTAAAGAAATTTCGTACATTTAATACTACGCTTTGCTAAAGTATTATTTCCTCTTACTTGCTATTGATTGGGCCGTATGAATAAAATATATAAAGTATATATAAATAATTGCTTTTTGTTAACATTTCAGACCTTATACTCAATTTATTCAAATAATTTTAAGTAAATGGTCTAAAATCACAAGAAAAGGCAATTATTTAACTCTTATGCATACGCGCCATTATTTCAAGTAACAAATAGAATGAGAAATATGTATGTATGTACATATTTATACTTCTAAAGATATATCACCAGAAAATACTGAAAATATGCTCTTAAAAATACATTTATGCAAGTTTTATGTATAGTATGTAATAAATAAATAAACTTTTTAAAGTCACATAAATTGCACTTTATTTACATAAAATTAAAAAAGAACTCAAACATTTTTAATCGACTTCAAAAAAAAAAAATGAGGAGGTTATTAATTCGTCGGAATATTTTTTCTTTCTTTACTTATGTTCCAGATGCTCACGATATTCACGAGTTGCAGGTTTTTTTTTACAGGAAAACGTTCCAGGTGCCAAAAAACCTCTCAGTCAGAAATTGCCGGTTTTAGTCCGAAGTTTTTCTTTCTGCAAGTTCATGAAAAGTGTCAAACGATAGGCAAAAACAGAACGCAGTGAAAGCAAAGAACCTTACATTTGTTAAAAAAAATTGAAGTAGCTGCAGGAAAAGTGGCTTTTCGCGTTCCAGGTGACTTTACTATTTCGCTCTTGCTCTTCTCTTTCAAGAGAGTAAGTAATTTTGTTATTTGACAGTTTTACAGGTTTTTACACGAAGTTTACTTTTACGTATGCTACCGCATAACTTTGGATCACGTGAACGGATTTCAATAATTCTTTTTTTTATCGGAAAGATGGTACCTCAAGGGTCGTCCCTTAACTTGGTTTAGATTCGATCATGAAACAATTAACGGTACTCCTAAATGAGAATTGAAGTTGGTTGAGGCTTTTTGCTTAAAAATTACTTGTTTAATAAAAAGTTCTAAGTATAAACACAAGATACGCTCAACTTCTTACAGTAATAAAAAATGTTAAAAAAGAGTTTTAATATTCATTTTCCTCGATTTCTGGTTTCTGATTTTCGATGGAGATGCTGATTTTTCACTATTACTTACCTATTTTTTTTTTAATATTACGAATACCAAAAAAATCAACTGAACTTTTTTTAACTTTAACATAAAATGCAGTATATTTTTATAGTAGTATAGTTTTGTAAATAAGTGGGTACCTTTCACATGTTCACATGTACTTTAGAAATGCAGCCTTTCCAAAACCGTTTCGACTGATACCCGTATTGCAGTACATAATTCATTTAACTTAATTGAATTTAACTTTTTAACATGCGGCAACATAGAGCATATCGATGTCACACTACCATAAACAACTTTGTATTGTATACATGATTTAATTTAGACTAAATAAATAAATAAATGAGTAATCGAAGTTAATTATTGTAGCCGGTGGCAATCTTCTTTAAAATATCTTGGAAAGTGAGCTTTCTTAAATCTCTTTCGTTTGACACCCATATTGTAATAATTCTTTTATCTAATCAAGTTAATGGAATCTAGTTATTCAAACAGGTGGCAACCCTTTCGAAAAGATTTTTTTTATAATTAGCTTTCTTAAACCCTTTGCCATTTGACAACCGTATTGCGATATTTGAATAATGCTATTAATTTAATTTAATTTTTAGCAGGTGAAAACTCTTTTTGAACCTAGCTATGTATAAACCTCCTCCCCGAGACGAATACGTGGATATGCATCCTTCTAGAATTGGACCACTACAGTATAGAGTATATCGATTTTAAACTTTGAGCAGCTGCTCTTTTATATACAGGGGTGGAAAAATAAATAGGGACACGACATTTTAACAAATTTTTCCTATTTTTATTTTGTTCATTTAATATTTATTATTATTTTTATAAAAGTATAGCTCATTATCTAACAAAAACCATATAAATTCATTTTTCAAATTTTTTTTGCAAAAATTATAAAAATTCTGCGAAATTGCATCTAAATTTTCAACTTTTTAACCCGATTTTTTAGAATTTTTTTGAGAACTTTAGTTGTCATGGCAACAGAACCTTTTTATAAAAATCACCAATATTTTTTCCAGTTTCACAGCGATCCAGTAGTGCATTTCAAGGTCACTGAGTACCCTGTATTGGTTGCGGTAGAAAACTGAAAGTTGGTATAGATATTACAAATATAAAAAGTGGGTGCCCCGCTTCCTAGGATCAAAATTTTTTTCCCCCATACAAAAATCAGACCACATTAATATACATGCATATGTACCTAATAAATTATAATTATCTGATTGTTTAATTTAAAACGTATCACCAGCCGGCCTATAGAATAACATTCGATTTAAAAGTTACATATGCATGTGTCTACTCTTGTGCAAATGTATACGTATTGCATTGCACTGAATTCCAAGCGTATTAACAACTGCATAAGTACATAAGTACATATGTATCTACGTTCGGATATATCCTCTATCGATCACAGCTGAAGGCTTGCGGCATCTGCTATAATTTAACAATATTTGCAAAAAAATGATTTTTAGTACAAACATATGTACATACGGCGAACAATATTTTATGCATATCTATTCAAGCCAATCCCAAAAAATCTAGATTGGTTTGACAAAAACTATGCGAGCATACCAACCTGCATACTCATATTCATATTATATATTCATATTCATTTAAATTTTCATCCCCACCATTGAAACTAAGAATGTTTAAGCTAATTACTATATCTATTTTATAGACAACGTTCGTGACCACCCATACACAAATATTTAAAGCTACTTAAAATGTGCTCATAATTAGTAAATCATAAATAAATTATCTATTAGTCATTTCTGCCATGGCTTAAAAGGTTTACAAATCAAATAGGAGCGTACTTTTCTACATACATACATATGTATGTATGTACATTTATAATTTACATAAGAATAAGTGCCAAAAAGTCGGCATTCTTACATTAAGAATTCCTATATTCATCTTTGGAATTTAAAGCTTTTATGCTGCCTCTTTTATTTCTCTCTTTGTTTAGTTATCGTATCCCTCGGTTCTTATGTTTTTTCTAAACAGTTTTAGTGATATTTTTTTTCTTTTCTGCTTTGTGTATCACTTTTGTTTGGTTTTATTTAATTTCTTTACCCTCTGCATTGTGATAGTTCGCACTTAGAAAAAATGTGAAAATTTTCCATTGCGGCGTTTGTTTGTCTACATATTGACGGTCTTCCGGAATAACGACACAACTCAAAACTAAAAAAAAAAAACCCCTTACTATTGAACAGTCTAATACTTACTAAACCTTTATGATTGCTTTATAAAGATTTAGTAAGGATTATACCACTGGATTAGGGACATGTGCCCCTGTTCGGTAGTGAGGGTTTTTTTTTTTTAGTTTTGGGTTGTGTCTTTATTGCAGAGGACCATTTATTTGTATATCCATAGTATGTAGTAAAGCACTGCAATACTCTTCACATGTGTACATGAGTAAATGGAACATATATTTTAGAGTACTTAAAAAGATAGGAACAAAAAAAGAGAACATCATAAATTTGAGGAACTGAGCAATGTTACTCAACAGAGCTCTGCTACATAAAACACTGTTCCGTTTTTCCAGAGTACTTGAGTATATTGATTGCATTCAGTAGTATTTGAAAACTTCATAGGAAGTGTAGGAATACTTATGAAGTTTTTTCTTTTAATTGTTAGCATTTAACATATTGTTAAGAAAAGACATACATTTCCTTTTTATTCCAATATATACTTAAAATATTGTTTTACATTTCTCGCCGGACACTTCAATGTTTGCAAAAAAAGTTCAAATCTTTCATACATATACATGATTTATGTACATACATATTATGTAAATTTTTTAAATATCCAAAAATGTGTGTCCTTTTTCCCGCGACCTGGCTTTATGATCAGTTTTTATTGTCAAATTGATATTTTCATTTCCTAATACCAGGCGCTCATACATGTGAAGTAACAAGTTTTCTATTTCTAAGCAGAAAATTGTTTGTATAAATTTTTAAATTTCCAAAATTCTACTTTGTCAATTTCCAAAGGCTTCTACAAACAAATGTATGCGTATGGAAAGCTTGCTACTTCATATGTATGTGCGCCTGGTATTGGGAAATGAAAGTATCGTATTGTACAAATAAAAATTGGTTCTTTGTATAAAATGAGTCCACTTTCTTTATAAAAATATACTGTTGGCTAAATATTCGGAGCGCCCTACATTGTTTCTCCATGTTTGCTATTTAACATAAGAGTCAGCTCTAACATTAACTTTATGAAGCATTAAACGAAAACTTCCAAAAATACTCAAAAAATACTTGTGAAGGAACATCTTTTTTGTGGAAGTTTAACAGCATGGTACTGCTGATTTATGTTCCTCTTTTTTTCGGAACATAATTTGTTTGAGTACTTTTTTTATGTATATAGCGCTCAATATCTTCACTTCTCTTCTTTCCATACCCTTTTTGTTAGAGTATGAGTAGTTTACATATTTGAAAAAAACTTCAGAGTGAAGCAAACTGAATTCCGATGCAGACCTTTAGTATGTAGGTACATACATATGTGCATAGGTAAAGGCATGCAAAGGACATAAATGCAAACAAATAATTTATTGAATGAATATGTATATTATTATTTGTTTATTTTGATTGCGACCGTAGGGTAAAACAAAAACGCTTCTGGCTGTTGTGATAAACACGAGAAATTGTGTTGCAAAGAGGACTACATAAATATTCATTAACTGACACTACACAACGTTTTGTACTTGCGTATACAGCTGCATAACGTCAGCGGAAAATATTATTATGAACCACATGGAATATATTTACAGTAACTGCAACAAATTACGATTAATTTTTTTAAACATTCGTAATGTTTTTCGAGCTAAATTTTTTTGTTATTTTTCTATAAAAATACCGTCAAAGTTTTAAGCAAAAACATATACATCACAGTTTCAAACTTTATAAAAAATTGAGTCTTCAACCGGCTAAAAAATTATGTTGGTTTTTTAGAATTTTTTTAAGATTTCTTTTTCGGTTTTTTTTTTATAACAAGTGCAGTTTACAAAACTGGCGTTGATTTTTTGAAATTTGGTTGCTAACGGTCTCCCGAGTTTTACTTCATAAGAAAATAATGCTTACTTTTCTCCATAGTGCCGTTTGAAACCTGCACTTCATTAGACTAAAATTGCATGGGCATTACCGAAAATTTTTAAACATTAAAAAGTGTAAATTTTGATGAAAATTTGTTAAATTTTCCTAAATTTTGTATACAGTCTGAAACTGTGATTTATACGGTTTTTGGTTAAAGCTTGGACGTTATTTTTATAGAAAAACAACAACAAAAAATTCGTTCGAAAAACAATGCGAACATTTAAAAAAAAAACACCACGTGGTCATTGTTTGAGTCACTGTATATGAATAGATTAATAAAATACTTATGTATGTGGTCAAATTCTCATAAGTAAAACAATCTTAGAATTAATTCGAATTCGGTCAGAAGAAGCAGAAGCAATTATCATAGAAGCATTGTGACATATTCATACTCGAAATAAAGTCGATTCTTAAGATAGTTCCAGGGAAAATTTCACAAAAAGCTGCAACTAACTTTAGTGTCGCCTTTATTTTGACTATGAATACGCTCCCTTGTGTTTAATAACGACAAAAAATTACAAAAAAAGTTTGTCATTTTGCTTTACTGAAAAAATCTTTGACTCGTCGCTTTCAGATAAGACGAAGTGGTCCTCTACGAAGATGTCCTCTCTCCTTCTACCGCCAGCTGGAGTTATTCTAAGTCACTTACTTCGCCGACTGCACTATTTTGGCGACGACAGCTTCTAGGAGGAGATAGCTGGCAATCTCTCCGACCTTGTGGATTCTTTAAAGTCAGGATCCTATACAGTTCTAGAGTAAAATATCCAACTCTTCACAACGTGGACAAAGAGGATTGGGCTAAACCTCACCGTGAACGACGACGCCGCCAGTAATCCGGCGGTCAATCATCCCAAAATACTGGAACAGCCCTCTGTCCTTTTTCACGCATCCATTATCATTCGTAATAAGCTTGGCGCAAGGAATATGTTCACTCACTGACAGCTTTTGGGTTGCGCACAAAGAAACAAGGCGATTGGCCACACACTGTAAAACAAAACCTACACTAAACAAGTAAACAAATCTAAGTACGCTCGGAGCCGAACATTATATACCCCGCGCAAGTATCAAATATAGTTTTTTTCGCCTTTCCGAAAACTACCGCTACATGGTTAGCAGGGGTGCATCCCTATTTCAAACATCTTCACGCCCATTTTCCAAAATTCCATAATAATGCTACTTATTTTCAAGGGATTGTGGTTAGTATCAATTTTGTGTAAATTAGCGTCATTAAATTTCGAAATATCGAAGTTTCAAGCATATCTGAAATTTACCGTTATATAAAAAGTGGGCGTAATTTTAGTTCGATTTCAATAATTTGTAGTCCTTTGGTTTTATGTGGCAAGCACAACGAACGGTTACCGACATACATATATGTGATCATAAATGGGCGGTGGCACGCCCATTTTTCAAACTTTCATCATAAACGTATTTTATGCCAAAGAATTATTGCAAACATCAATTTTGAATAAATTAGCATCGGTATTTACTGATTTATCGAAGATTTCGTATTTCTCTAAATTAGCATTATATGGGATGTGGGCGTGGTTATTGTCCGATTTTAAAAATTGTCAGCCATTGGGTATGTTGTACCGTGCCAAGTTTGGGAGAAATTGGTGGAGCGGTTCCCAAGATATACACGTGTAATCATAAGTGGGCGTGTCTGCGCCCATTTTCAAAAAATTTATATTATTCTTATTTTTCGCGTAAAAATGATTGTAAATATCAACTTTCGAGTGAATAAGCTTCAGTAGTTACTGAAATATCTCAGTTTTCGTATTTCTGAAAACTACCGTTATATGGGAGGTAGGCGTGATTATTGTCCGATTTTGCCCATTTTCAATACCATCCGTCCTATGCCGAAAAGAAGTACACATACCAAGTTTCGTTAAGATATCTAAATTTTTACTCGAGTTATCGTGTGCACAGACGGACGGACGGACAGACAGACAGACAGACAGTCACCGCTTCATCGATTTCTGTTTTCATTCTGATCATTTATGTATACATTTGTCTATATTTATCTGGATTCGTTTTGCCTGTTACAAACAACCGTTATGTGAACAAAGTTATAATACCCTTGTGCACAAGTGCGCTCGGGTATAAAAATCGGAATTCAACGAAATTACGTACCACAGCGTAATTGTGTGCATTTACCTTACATATGTATATGTACCTATATCAACTTTTAAGTTATTAAATGCCGGACATAAACAACTGTAGCGCATCACATTGAGTTATTATGTACTTACATACATACTTGTAAATGCTAGAAAATAAAATGTGTGGTTATAAACAAAAAAAAAAACAATTACGAAAAGACGACGCTCATCTACATTTATTCGCAATATACATCCAGTGTTGCCGTTGAGAATTTTCAGAAAGTCGCAAAAAAGGAGTAATTGACGAAAAAAAAGGTCACCATATTATTTTTGCTTCTTTTTACTCGTAAAAAAATTAATCTGAGACCCCAAGTCAAAATCAAATTAACGTGTATTATAAAGAGTTTTCGCTGCTAGAACGTACCGCTGTTAAATTTAGGAAGAAGCACAAGCTTTAAACAAAACATAGAAATCGAGTTGCTGCAAGGAGAAGAGTTGCATTTCCTTTAAGTTTTAAGTGGTGCATTTTTTCGTACTTACAGGAGGAAATATTGTTCTCTTAACATTTCCTAAAACAAAATCTGCGAAAAGGGGCAAAAGTCGCACATAATTTTGGAAAAGGGTCAAAAATTCAAAATTTTCAAAATGTCGTGTCAAAGAGTATTAGGGCCTAAAAGGGGTCAAATTGCCCCTTTATTCGCACAACGGAAACACTATGCATCCATAATATGGATTCCCTATGTATATACATACATGTTCATATACGGTTTATAGAATTCTTACGAGTCTTCGCTCTCTTCTCCGCTCTCTGCTTTTTACTATATATGTATGTAGTTCGCCGGAGATTTCGTTTTTATTTATACATACAGTGGCGGTCAAAATAATAGCAGCAAAATTCAAAATGATGATGTTGGCAACTTTTCTTTATTGATTTATTTATTGTTAATAATTTTTATTTAAAATATTGTTCGACCTATATCAGATACGACATAAATAAGAATTTCAAAGCTTGCACAAAGTTTGTAAAAACTAATTATACTTAAAAAAGGGTCATAAAAATTTCGATTTTTTTAATTAGGTTCTCTAGAAAGATTTCGAGTATGCAGTCTTATAGGCCATTCGATTTTAGTATAATTATGTGCAAGTTTCCAGTCGCTAAAAAATACCGTTGGTTTTTTTTTATAATTTTGTTTGCGGAGGGTGTTGCGCATTTTCTTATACGTACGGTGACCATCCGTCCTGTATTATACGGGACAGTCCCCTTTTTTGACCATTGTCCTGGTAATTTATTTATTTTATATATTTGTCCCGTATGGGCGAGTGATGTTGGTATATGATCGCAATTTTCTCCATAAATAGTTATTATTTTCTAATCTGAATGCCTGTGATTCGAATCAGGGAATACCTACATACAGTGACCAAAATTAGAAATCAGGACTTGACATTTTAGTAGGTTTTGGCTATTTTTTCATATTTTATTTATTGTTTATTATTTATTTTATGAAAGTACAGCTCTTTTCCTAACAAAAACCATATATGTAATACCAAATTTGCAACTTTGTGCAAAAAACTATAAAACTTAATTTTGCAATGTTTCACCAAAATTTCAAACTTTTCAATTAGAATGTTTAGAAAAATATTTTGTTAGCAGTTTTGTAACTCATTAAAATTGAGTATATAAAGTGCGAGTGGAGAGTGCTGCTCATTTGCTTCTGTTTCAAAAAATTGGTCGAACATACTTTGTACTATACTAAAATTTAACGAATTTTTTTAAACAAATTTTACGGGGTAAAAATCTCGAGAAAATAATTCTACAAATTTATGATGTTACTAAAAGCATACTGTTTCAGGCCTAATACATCTAGGATCATTGAAAAAGGTTTTAAGATCTGTAAGCTGCTGAGGAAAAAATTTGCAAAATTATTTTTTGTCCCGTATTCGGCTCTCATAAATATGGTCACCGTACTTATACGGAAGAAAATGAGCAACACCCTCCACAAAAAAATATTCTAAAAAATCAACGGTAATATTTAGCGACTTGAAACTTGCACTTTATGGACTATAAAACTGCATTCTCGAAATCTTTCTATGAAATCTAATTGAAAACCCGAAATTTTGATGAACATTTTTTTAAGTTTAATTAGTGAACTTGTGAACTAGTGTGAACTTTGCACAAGATTTGAAACTATTATTTTGTACGCCACTGTACATACATATGTATGTATTTATGTAAATAAATTTGTATTAAACCCACAGTTCGCCACTTTTGTTGTAATCAGTATTGCCATAGACAAAATTTTTTTCCTACCATAACTAACTAAAACCTACCAAAAAAATGTTTTTGGAGTTTTTAATATTTTCATGTTTTTCAATGTCAAATTTATTAAAAACGTAGATAACATATAGTAAAACAAAAACACAGCTAGTACAATAAAAACAAATTAACTGCGAATACAATTCATTTTACAGTACAGACTTATCCAAATGTGTGTCCTTTACACACAGCGAGAAAGACGCGTAAAAAAAGTTCGGCGAAGAAAGACTCTTAGCATAGGCGACGGCGAAGAAAGGCGCATAAACTTATTTTCGCGGTCAACTAAGTTTACGAGTGTAACAGTAAACTAATTCCCCAAAGAGTTTTTCCAGAATGATGTTGAGTCCATGTATGCGCGTCTTTCTTTGCCGGAAATTTTTCAAGTGCATTTTTTCGTAAATTTTTTTCACACGTCCTTTTTCGCCGTCAAAAAGACTATCGTTCTCCAAGGTGTATCAATCTACGATTCATGCTTCGTGGGCAGGCACATATAATATACTCTGGGGTTTCCTTCACCAGCCCACAAAACCTACAGTCCGCCTCTACAGAAAGACCTATTTAATTCAAATGGTACGTTAACTTGCATTGCTTTGTTAGGTAGCCAGTAAGAGTATTAAGTTCAAGGTGACTTTCGGAGGTTCTGCTGGAAGGAGCTATGAATCTCTTTGGTGGTTATTCCTTTTGACTTCCACCAGTGGGCAGCAATCTTAGATTATTCGCAGCTAGCTCCTAAGTAGGTCTGCAGTGTATGCTTTAGATGTAACACAGAATAGCTCGGGACCATACAAGCGCATTTGGTCGTTACGCTTTGCGAGACAGTCAGCCCTTTCGTTGCCTTCAAACCCTTCATATCCCGGAATCCACCACAGCGTTACGCTATTGTGGGCTCCCAGGTCGTTCAAGAGTTCACAAGCCTTGCTGCCGTTTTAAATTACATAATATTTATTCTGGCCACATTTGCCTTCTGCGATGACATTCGCGAACACAGATTTCGATTGCGATGACCTCCGCTTGGAATTTGGTTGGGTGCGAGCCCATTGGCAGACTTTTCTGGAATCTTGGCCCAAGTACGCCATAAATTATATATGGATGTGCATATTGTGTATTGGCAATAATAAGGGTATACGTTTGTGCTTAGGAATCAGGTATATTTACATGTTTTCGGCCGCCGTCATACGAACACACCGGTGAAACATTCGTGTAGAAAAGGTTGCCATAATGTTTGGAGATACACATTTTTCTATTTTTCGCAAATAACTACTTATTCTTCATTGGCACGAAACCTACCAAAATCCAATCAAGCCTGCCAACCTACCAAATGGGAAAAAACCTTCCAGTTTTGGTAGGAAAAGCCCATGTGTGGCAACACTGGTTGTATTTTCCTTTGGCTTACGACCAACGTTTCTCTTTTTGTTTTTTGTAAACACGTAATACTTGATTTGCCATGCATGTTGCGAAAATTCAAAGCAGTTTTTAGATTATGACATTGGCCTTCAATTATTTATGTGCAGATCTGTATGTGAGTATGTTCATATGTATAAGTTAGTAAATATGAGTCCATTCATACTTTCATACACCCAGCTTCATTTGAATAGGCTTATTATCGGAAATATTAACCCCCACCAACAAACTCATTTTTTTCTTCAAAAACTGCGCTTATATCTTGTAAGTATCGTTGAAGCATTAGGTTAAAAACAGGGTGGAAACAAAGCTGAAGACGAATTGCTTGCAAATTGCTAAAATACACAAAATCCATAATCTTCATCTTCGCTCGTACTATGATAAGTTTCGTTCTATTTACTAAATAATGCACTGTTTTTCGTCTCCGTCTTCGATTTCGCTTCCACTCTGTTTTTAACCTTATTATAGTCTTCTTTTGAAGGTTGGTGGATTTTGAAAAAAGTGGCGAAAACCAAGAAAACATCTTCGATAATTTGTTTTTACATACAATCCCACTCAGCACTACTACATTATCCGCAACTTGGTTTTGTAAACGCATTTTCAAAGGCAGTTCAAATCACAAACAAACGACACCAAGAACAAAAATCATTGGCACTACCATTATTTATTTTTTACGTTTTTTTTTAAGGAGAAAAAAAAAACAAATTGTAATTGAATCGTTCACCATAATAGGTTCAGATAAGGGCTGTGCGATTAATTGATTACTCAAAGTTTTAATTAATCATAAACTAAATAACTCAGTTATTCGATTAATTAGAAATTATAATTACTCAAAAGTTCAGTTACTCGAGTAATCAAGATTTTTGATTAACCAAAAAAAAATAGTTGAGTAATTTGCTTTATGATTAATCAACATTTCGAGTAAAATGAGTAATCAACATTTCTACTCTTTACATACATATGTATAAAGTAGTGAAAGTTCCTTGATACTTTGAAAACAACGTTTCTGGTTTCAAAAATTAAAACGAACATTTTTTTCATATACAGAATCATGATACAATAATTTTTAGAAGGTAGTTTCACTTCAAAATTTTTGACATAAACCGTGTCTGTGACAAACACGCAATGTGGCCACTGCTACGATATAGAACTTGGGGATTATCGCTTGTTATTTTAGATATTTTTTAACAGAACATGTAAAGATTTATATGTTTTATAACTGATCACTTAATTTTTAATATAAATGTACGTATTTTTTACATACATTTTTGCCACCGCTAATCACATGAATAAAAATCATAAAAATGAAAATATAACAGCAATATTTCTTGTTTATAATGGATTAGATCCATCGCACACCACGGACTTTATCAGCCGCCAATTTAGATGTGCTCGTTAGTCTTTCCATTGCACCACAACTTATTGGTCAGAGCGATTAAGCTGGTGTAGTGTGCGCACCTCCATACATCTTCATGTACATATTTCAAGGGAGCCCTATCATTTAAATAGGCGGCCGATAAAGTCTGTGGTGTGCGGTGGCACTTATAGCTGTGTCCTTACATCTATTCCGTGTGTTGCAATATCCACGAAAGCAGCAGTTAATTTTTTATGAAGAAAATTATTACAAAATATTCGAAAATTTCTCTACTTATATGTTTGGCTCTTTTTTTTTATTTTTCCAACGTCAAAAGTTGGATTTTTTTTTTTTGAAAAAGTTGGTACAACAAAAAATACGAAACACGTTTTCTGTCAGATAGCTAACATGGCGGATAAGAAGAAGTGAAACTACCTTCTAAAAATTATTGTATCATGTACAGAATATAAAAAAGAAAATAAGCAAAAAGCAAACTCTTTTAACGAGCAAAATTATTATTTTTGAGTAATCATATTTCAAGTAACTCGATTAATCATCGTTTTGAGTATTCAAAATTTTGATTACTCGAGTAATTGATTAACCGAATAATTGATTAACCAACTTGCTCGAGTAATCGAATAATCGCACAGCCCTATGCGAATATGTATGTATAGTTGTGTTACTTAAGGTAAAATTAGTCAAGAACGCAGAACTTATACTTAAACGCTGTCTGTATACGCAGAATTTTGTCGATTACTGGCGGCTTCAGTGTTGCTTACTACAGTGTTGCCACTCATCACTGCCTTTTCATAAACTTACCTTTTTAACTACAATTTTTCGTGCTATAATAGATGCTAGCTAAATATAAACTACTCATTTTCTAACAAAAAACCTTATTCGATAGTAAATTTCTATAATCTATAATCTATTCTATTCTATAATCTAAATTCCGTAGATTTCTGTGCTACGGGCTATAACTACAGAAAAATTCTGCGGTGTTGAGTTTTCATTTACATGGCGCTCTGGTAAGACAGATCGTGTCAGCTGACTCGGGCTTACGTACCGGTAGGTTTACGTTCTTGACTAATTTCTCCTTTAATCATTAATCCGATTCCAAAAGAGAACTGATATTAACTGATATATCCGGATTTTGTTCATATACAAGAATATCCGAACGGATATCGGGATATTCGAATAAACGGATATTCTCATCCCCATTATGTACCTTTTTTAAAACCGCCCTTACCCTTATTTATCAACATGCACAAAGAGCTTGAGCATGTGCACGCACATGTTTATCGTTTGTAGCCAGCTCTAAGGCTCATAGCTCAGTTATTCATACTTGGCATTGCATGAGAGTTTTCACATGAGGGATCTGTTAAAGAGCTTTGCGTGTAGGCGGTTACCCAACGCACAGCAACTGAGCTATACCGGTATGAAATATACTCTCCGGTGTGCATGTGTGTATACATATGCATATTTTTGCATACATACATTTGTAATCGTCGTTGACATTGTAGAAAATATGTATGCATATAACCTTGATTCTTGGCTTCTGTGTTGAGCATCTGCCGGGTACCGTGATACACAGGAAGCAGAAAAATTATTTATATGTGCATACGCTTATTCACACATAATGCTCAATACTACTTAATTACAATTATTGAATTATGATTACTTGACAGTGATTCCGTCTGGTAAAAGATCAACAATAAAAAAACGTTCTTTTTGCCTTCACATTAGGTTGACATAATTTTATTTAAAACTTTTCAATCATAAATCAAACAGTTACAGTGCCGTCAAAAAGTATTGGCTCAGCAGTTTTTTCACAATATACGCAACAATTTTTTTCCAGTAGTTTTCCGCCAATTTTTTATAAAAATATGGTTCATTCTACAACAAAAAACATAAAACTTTGTGCAAAACTCCCGAAAATTCAGCAAATTTTCATGCAAATTTTAAACTTTTTAATCAGATTTTTTTGAGTATGCAGATGTGCAGCCCAACCAATTTTATTACAATAAAGTAAATTTTTTAGTAGCTAGGAATTTTGACTAACTCCGAACTTGCATTTTTGTTTTCTAGAATTCAATGGGCTGCAAAAATGCATACTCAAAATAATTCTGAAAAATCTGATTAAAAAGTTTAAAATTTGCATGACAATTTGCTGAATTTTCGCGAGTTTTGCACAAAGTTTAGGAATTATGTTTTTTTGTTTTAGAACGAACCACATTTTTATAAAAAATTGGCGGAAAAATATTAGAAAAAAAATGTATGCACATACTTAATGAGAAAAATTTGCTGTGCCAATACTTTTTGCACGCCGTGTATGTATTTACACCTTATCAATTATTTTCGAATGTTTTCTAAATTGAAAAATTTAGTGTAGAGATATCTGATAAACACGTATTTATGGACTGATATGATTCATATTTGGAATGTATATTACCTACATGAAAAGGAATAATTATAAAAAATTTACCCCATAGGTGGTGCATGAGTCGAGATATTTAGAAAATCCGCATTTATGGTCCGATTTGTTTCATATTTAGAACATATCGCACACATAGATCTAAAGAGCGACCAACTCAAAAAAAAAAATATATAAAAAATTTATGTAATATACAGAATTATTTCAAAATTTCAATTTTGTAGGAAAACACAATCAAAGTTTGATCAATTCATACAGCTGGTATACCAAAAGACACATGGAAAGACACATATGTATCTTCGCCAATTTTGGGAAGTTTAGTCATCTGTTAGGCTGAACGTATTCTCCTCATCAAGCTTATTAATTGTATTATGAAATCTCCAAAACCGAAAATTTTGTATTACATCTTTATATTATTTAACGTGCGATATGTAAACTCAAAACTTTAAAGCCGTTTTTCTCGAGTTTGGTTTTTGAGTTATGACACTAGTGATGTAAATGAGCGATATGTAGATTGAATTATATTTTAAAGGAAGGAAATGCGACAGAAAATACAAACACCCTCACGTTTTCACTCACTCACCAACGAAACTCAAAACTTTGACAATCACACGCTATTCACAGCTGATGAAAAAACGTCACCATATATGAATTCGCCTTGGCTTCAAGTCTATAAACTTGTTGAGATTGTACCTAAGTTTGAGTTTTGGTACAAATAAAATTAACTCATTAGAATTCCAGATTTAATTTATGGACATTGAAGCCGAAGAACCTTGTAGATCGTCACAATGGCACAGGAGAGGTCCAGAACTGTTGCCTCCTCTTCCTCGTCTTGACAGCTTATGGAGTTTATTACGTGTTGACTACGGCTCTGCGTCATAATTTTACAATGAGCCCGTTTCGGCAACTTTTATTCGCTAATTTGGTATATTTTTCTGCGATCAGAAGTTTGTTGGATTATGGGAAATTCTTATTACATCACTTACTTATGCCCTTTCTTTGTGCAGAGTATACCCAATTTTTCGGCTTGACAATTCCTATTTATGTCGCAATGGGCTAAAACCCATTTTACATTTAGGCGAAAAAATTTGTGACGGTTGTGATCTGCGAATTCATCGGAAGCCGCAGAATATATTAAGCGGACAATGGGCGGTGGAGATGCACCAAACACTTTCGATCTCACTTTCTGGATAGCGATCGCAGGCAATTAAAAAAAAAAAGTTTAAATCCGCTGGCTTAATTGGAATTACTGATATGAAGAAGTTAAAAAGGACTTATATTTTAGACCGAAACCGGTAAATATGAATACACAAAAACCATAAAGAGCCGATGCCTTTTAGTATTTACTAATTAATTATAAATAAAACTCGCAGTTTAGACCTCCTTCCTTTTAAATTACAACTTTATTGTTGCTTCTATTATGCATCGTAATTCATTATTCAATTGAAAATACTTAGAATGTAGAAAACATTATCTCGTCATAATATGGTGAAACTCTGTCGACGTAATTGATAAGCTTGTGAACTCATCTGCCTTTTGTGTAAAACTGTACAATCTGCTTAAAGAAATGTATTTGTTGCTGCGCGAAGCTATGCTATATATTACATATGTACATTAGACTGCATCACCAAAAAAAGTTGCGGTTTTTCCACCGTGATTACAAAATTTATTATATTTTAATACGTCCACCAAAATATTTCGGAAAAATATTAAGATTTAAGCGAGCTGGACCGATTTGAAAATACCTCCAAAAATGAAGTTTTTTATGAATAAAAATAGTTTCTTAAAGAACTTTTTGATAAAAGTCCCCTCAGATGACAAATTAGATTAAGCTTAAAAAATCTGCATAAAAATATTTAAAAATCTTTTCAACGGAATCGTAAGAATGAGATTTTTGATGCTGTTTTTTTACTTTTTTCAAAGATTGGTTTACGAAAAACTTGAATAACTGCGCCAAAAATGTTCTGATGTAGACATATGGGATCTCAGTAGAAAGGTATTTTCACACTGTTTTTATTTCTGGACAAAAAAAACGACATTCGTGTCCCATCTTGTTTTTTCGAATACCAACACAACTTAATTCAACTTTGAATGACGTTCGTTCATCCTACCCTTCTCTTCCATCCTTTGAATGAGTTTATTAGCAAAGAAATAAAAAGGGTGAGAAAATACCTTTCCAATGACACCTCTTAAGTCTAAATCGGAAGAGTTTAGGTTCAGTTATTCAAGTTTTTCCTATACCAATCTGTGAAAAAAGTTAAAAAACAGCATCAAAAATCTCATCATTACGATTCCGTTGAAAATTTTGTTTAAATTTTTTTTAAATATTTTTATGCAAATATTTTAAGCTTAAACCGTTTTGTCATTTGGGGGGATTTTTTTAAAAAAAATCTTTAAGAAACTATTTTTATTCATAAAAAACTTCACTTTTGGAGGTATGTTCAAATCGGTCCAGCTCACTTAAATCTTAATATTTTTCCGAAATATTTTGGTGGACGTCTTAAAATATAATAGATTTTATAATTCTAATGGAAAAATAGTACCTATTTTTTTTTGTATGGGGAATGATGCAGTCTAATGTACATATGTATGTAATTATGCAACTGTTACGTCTATACTTGATAAGAATAAGTTATTGACTGAATTTTAAACTACATTACAGTTTATATGTACATATGTATGTATATATACATATATATATATATATATATATATATATATATATATGGATTCACGTGCTATTAACTAGGATAAGTATGTATGTACTTAGATTTCTAATAAGCACTTGATAAGTTGATGTGTGTAATTATAATTTGGGTCACGGTGATTACATACATTTTTACGCTAATTAGGTCGATTTAAACTTATGACAGATGACTTAAAAGATAGGCTTTAAACTTTACAGAACCCTTAAGAGTATTCACTAGTATACTTATAGGAACCCAGCAAGCTGATGTTTCCTCACGCTATCTCTGGATCATGGTTGTAAGTGATTTTCTGGACGAACTGGAGAAAAGGGGTTGTAGCGTGATTGCCTATGCGTTACCCTTTGTGTTCTGACTCAAGATTACCTGAACTTGGTAACCGGTGGCCTCTGCAAGATGGAAACGGTCTTGTTCACTAGGAAGTGCTCCCTGATGTGGCTCTTGCCTTGATCGGAGGTGCCCGCCTGCACCTCTCTGGCAGGGTCGAGTACAAAGCGTAGATTGCTGCAATGGGCTATTGGTAAGGGATGTGATCTCTCGCTTAAAGTAATTTGTGGGCTTTATGTAACCATAGCTAAGCATAAATATTATAGAGGCTATAGGAGGCCTTTGGAGCGCATACTTACAACGCGCTGCCCTACTTGGTCTTATTGTTAGCAGAACTAGCGCAGCACAAACAGCTTTAAAATTTAGGAAAACCAGGATGTGGCAGGAGAATCCTGTGCTTTGATTTATTCCCTGATCAAACAGATTACTACGTTTCCGAAATGCCCTACTGGAAGCCTCTTCTCCGATTGCAGTCGGTTAAGACGTTTTCATAGGATAATCTGAACTTTGACCCCTGCGCGAGAAGCCTTAACCGACTCCAATCGGGGCCAACATTTATATGTGATATCTTCGACTAAAGTAGTATCGATTTTCGGTTTTTATAAGATGAAAAAAATAATAATTTTAATTTTTTGAGTCTCCATAGAGGAATCTGAACTTTGCCCCCCGCTTTGACACGCTTTAAGCGTAGCGCGTCGCGACGCGTGGTGATATGGCGCGCGCACTGCGCGAACGCGGACCACCGTGGTGTTATGCATGTAGCATGTTAGAAGTGTATTTTGTCAATATTTTTTTAATAGACCAATAACGTCCATTCATTTTACTGCGCTTTCGAAAAGATATTATGTACTATTGTCTATGGACGATAAAGTTTGTATGATTTTTAACATTTCTGACATTAATTCACTTTTAAATTGTGTATTGATGTCAGTGACTTTAATTCCATTGACATCATTGCACGTAACCAAAAATTTGCTTCCTACATTTAAAGACCACCCTACTGTTTATAAGTGAATTTCACAATTAATTCTTATGAAACACTTTCAAAACTCGTGTGGATACGAGAATTTTTCCCCCTGCTGTATGGTATTCTTGCAGGGCCGCCATGATAAAATCCGGGCCCGATACTAAGTATATGCAGGGCAAACCCCAATCCTCCAAAAAAAAAAGAAGGAATTTGTGTTAATTTTTTAATCAAATTTATCAACTTAGCAAAATATTGGCATGGTCGAACTTAATTTCCGATAAATCCGATCCCCTGAAAACTTCGAGCCCAGGGGAAACACCCGACTCCGTCACTATCTCGTCGTGCCGGTATGCTTGTATGTCGTCACCTTAATTCACAAAGGCCTTAACCAACAAATTTTTTATTTTACAGGAGAAGCAAAAATCATTTATAAAATGAGTATCAAAAACAGGTAGGGATTTTTAAAAAGTGGCATGTAACTCCGCGATTTTTGGTACTAAGTTTTCGAAATTTTTATTGAAGGTGTATTTAAATACATCCTACTAGAATCTGTGAAAAACGCAGTTTCGAAAAAAGTGTTGGTTAGGGCCTTTGCGAATTAAGGTAACAATATGTATTTACACATACATATGTATATGTATATGTATAAATGTTGAATGCCTTTCACGAGACGTACATCAAAGCACAATATAAATAGCTTAGGAAGAGTACTTAATCATATAATTATCTCTTAACTAATAGAATGGTCGACAGCTTTGTTTTTTTTTCATCGGATTCAAATTATCCCTAGTTTTAGTGGCGAAATTTCATACCGGAAACCTGTTGCTAGCCACAGCCACTAATTTACACATAAAATGTACACAGATATCATCTGATTTTTTTTTTTTAATTCTTCCCCAATCAGTTTTGAAAGGTCGCACATTGAACTTAAATTTTCGAATTGACAACTTATGTATACCAAGGCAAAAGAAAAACTGTATAGCGTTTCCCAAAGAGGAGGACTACAGAAAGCACTGAAAAAATCTTTAATTCCAATGGGAATATTCGAAAGATTCAAAGTTCACGCTGTGTTAATCATAAATCGGACTATTTTTATAAGCGATACATCTGCCATTTATATAGACAGCGAGATAAGACTGCCAGGAGACAAAGTTGCTACTTACTCAGCATAGAACGTCATTTATATTCTGTCAAATAATTGTCGTCACTTTTTAAACTAAAGTGTGTCGATAACTTTCGCAGTTTTGTAGTAGTATCCCACCAAACCTAAAAAAAAATATTTCTACAACCTTTGAGAAATTTATTGTTCTTAAATTGATATCTAACATCGTTCTCCAATCGTTCCCCATGTCCTTAAATAATGAAACTATAAATATAAAATAATCCCTACCATTAGCGCACACAAGGGGTGGGTTTTGGGGTTCAAACCCCCCCTAAAGCTAATGACCCCAAATGCAAACTGTATCTTAAAGCTAAGAATCCAGCTCTCAAGGAAATTATAAGAAATATTTATTATAATTTCTGTTGCTTGAAAAAGCGCTTTGCTTTTGCTGTAAATTTTCATGAGGAAATGAATATACGAGCATTTTTTTCTTGAGAGCTGCAAACTGATTTAAGAAATTTTGGTAGAAGAAAATTTCTTTTCCATTTCTCGTCCATCGTTTTATATGAA
The DNA here is from genome assembly GCF_013731165.1 of Rhagoletis pomonella. Taxonomy (NCBI): domain Eukaryota; kingdom Metazoa; phylum Arthropoda; class Insecta; order Diptera; family Tephritidae; genus Rhagoletis; species Rhagoletis pomonella. Next base: position 76,427,742 of record NW_023458559.1, on the reverse strand, counting down.
TTTTTCGTTTTTCTTGAGTGTTCAGTTAATTTTTTCGGTATTCGAAATATTAAAAAAAATTAGAAATCGTGAAAAATCACCATCTCTATCGAAAGCCAGAAACCAGAAATCAAAAAAAGGAACATAAAAGTGCAAAAATTCATGGAATCAATAAATTTATTTTTAATGAGTCATTTTTAATATTTTTTATTAGGTACTTTTGAAAGTTGAGCGCATCTTGAGTTTATAGAACTTTTTATTAAACAAGTAGTTTTTAAGGAAAGAACACAACCGACTTCAATTCTCATATTCAAATTTAGGGGTACCGTTAATTTCTTCATTATCCAATCATCGGATCTCTAAACAAAATTACGGGACGACCCTTGAGGTACCATCTTTCCAATAAAAAAAGGATTATTGAAATCGGTTCACGTGGTAAAAAAGTAATGTGTTCCGGCGAATTGATAACCTCCCCTTTTTTTGAAGTCGGTTAAAAGTGTTTGAGTTCTGTTAATCTTATGTAAATTCAGTGCAATTTATGAGACTTTAAAAAGTTTATTTATTTATTACATACTGTACATAAAACTTGCATAAATATATTTTAAAGAGCGTATTATCTGAAGAAAATTTTCAGTATTTTCCGGTGATATATCTTCAGAAATATAAAGCCCCCCCTAAAATATATTCCTGGGTGCGCCCCTGAGCCCTACTTAATAAATCGGCGGTTCGGTTCAAAATCCTATCCCTGCTAATTTTTCTTCGACGTAAATTAATCGTCCATAGTTAGCGGAAATTAACGAACTCTTTACCTTCGTGCTTCTAGACATTTTTAGTGTGAAGTACAGTAAGTAACTTATTTCACAGAGTGTTTATTGTAAAGCTGTTCTATGTAAGCTCTGTTGTCGCCTTGGTTTTGTTTTTCAAAGCAAATCCGCAGTATGTTGGGCACGTGTAGATGTTTCATAAGTGAACATTGGTTTTATTAGATTGATAACGTTTAGTTTATTTACTATATTTCAATGGAGAAGTGTTACAGTAAAATAAAAGCAAATAGAAAAAACAGTGCAATTCATTAAAAAGTATTTACTTGGATCTATAATACACGACAAAACTGTGTCATCAGCTTAACGGGCATAAGTCGTCTATATATTTGTATGTTTTAATGATTTCACTTACGTTCCCAGCGTATGGTAGAAGCTAGGAAATAGTTTTCGGGACTTATTCAGTTATTTAAACCTCTTTTATGACCTTTTTTAAGTTTTTCATCGGAAGAGCTTACTAGCCATCTATCAACTATGTATATTTGATTGAATTCTACATCTTTCAAAAGGCCGTGTGTAAAGTTTTAAATGCGAATTTTCTTGCTTTCGTTATTTTTACAACTCCAGCGTAACAAAATTCAATCAGCCCTTGAATAAGTACTACTTACACCGGAAATCCAAATTTTCATGCCAGAAAAATCAAAAACGACAGTTTTCTATCCCTATCTTAAGGCTATACGCAAATACCCGAGCAATAATATTTTCCGTTATTTGTTTGATTTCCAGTGAAAAATATCCGGCAGCAACTAGCAGGAGAGTAACGAACGATTATCGCTCAAATTGGAAAATATCCCAAAAAGTACGCGAATGCAAAATAAGAAAAACTTGCAAGTTTTTAGTGCAGCTGATCGAAATTTTATTTACTTACAAGAGCATAAACTGAAAACATGAAAACAAATATAATTTTAAGATTTGCCTAAAGCCATTTGCTAAGCAAACGTAAGTCAATGAGTATTTGCTTTATTCCGAAGCAGTTCTGATAAGTTATTTTAAACTTAAAAATCATCAAAATTAATTTCATCATTTTTATAAATTGCAAACAGATGACTTTGATCAGTAGCTCGTTTCTGTAACAATTCTCTACTGCTAATTAGTAGTAGATAATGACGTATATTCTCTACCAGTAGGGAAATAATCGGTCGAAAAGAGTTACAGCTGTTTTTCTTGTTGGCTGGTAAAAATTTTTCGCGCAGGAATAAGCAACTTCCCCTTCAAGTCAACTGTCACTTGGTGCTCTCAATTTCCCCTACTTTGCAAATTTTTGCGTACGCGAAAGCCAAAACCTGATAAATTGTGATAATTTGCAATAATTATGAGCTTGTCGAACAGACTAAATTTTTTTTGCTGTTGTGGTCATTGAAAATCATGTGAAACTTTTTGTATCCTACCGTGAACCTATTTGAGTATAATGGTGGAGTAGTCGTCTGTCCGAACGTCATAAAACCCAGCAGAATCGAAACTTGGTTGATAATCAATCGTAAACGTCCTTCAAGATTCAGGGATACAAAAACGCACGAAAACAAGAATGTAAGCCAAAATCAAAAGCTTTTATTCACCAATTCGCCCATTAAATTTTAGTAGGATAAAGTGCAAATTTCAAGACGCTAGAAAATCACGTTCATTTCTAATAATTTTTTTTGCGAGACGATGGTAGACATTTTCTTCCATACTTATAAACGAAATTGTCGATCATACTTTATTTTGAAGAAAATTCACAACACCGTCAGCTAAAAAAATTATTAAAAATCAACGCGATTTTCTAAAAGCACATTGCACATCTGCAGGCCAAGCCCTGTAAATTGACACCTCAATTTTGAAAAACGAAAGAACGATACAGATCTGATGACTTTAATATTTTACGAAAACATCTCCGAACTCGATTCAGATGTTCCACTTGAAAAAAGTTTTATTTATTTGCCGAGAACCGTGTAGCAAAACATTAGCTAGAACTAAGTAGTAGATCCGTATTTGTATAATAAATATGTATTGAATGTATGTATGTATGTATATACATATCCGACGGTTCATTGGCTTCTAAAGCACCCGGGTCTAAACTATTCTGATTGCCTTATATTTGTTTTATGCAAACTTTGTTATCACCTACATACATATGTATGTATTCGTTTATGTATGAACGCGTTTATAATATAATTTATATAATGCTCAATACATGTGCTTTGCATTTACATATGTGTCTACGTATGTACATTAGGGCATGTGAAAAAGAAAAGTCGAAATTTTTATGCTCTCACCCCCTAGGATTGTTCTCTACTGAAAAAATATATCCCTATTTTTTAATTAAAAGAATTGTTTAACGCTCGGATTATTTTCAACTTGAAGATGAAACCAAAGACGATATCTACGAGCCAAATTGATAAGTATTATGTCAATTTATTTCTTTAGATATCGTCTTTGGTTTCATCTTCCTATTTTTTAATTTTGAAATCAAAAAATATTTAGAAGTCGCTCAAAGCGCCCAAAGTTTTCCATGTATTTTATATGTGGAAAAAACAACTTTTCGTAGAAACGGTATATAATTCTTAAAAGTCAATATTTTTCTATCGGAAAACTTTGTTTATCTGCAGGACATTCCCAATAACAATACCCAATTATTTATTTAACCATTTTTTCATCGCAACTATAATTTATAGGTCCGCCAAAAACCCATAAAAACCCCGAAAAATGTAATGGGCGGACCAATAAAAAATCGTTAGTATTAAAAAATTGTGAAACAAACAATTGGGTATTATTATTGAAAGTCTCTTGAAGAGAACCAGAGTTTTCCGATCGAAAAATATTGATTTTCAAGAATTCTATACCATTTCTACGAAAAGTTTTTTTTTCCATATAAAAATATATGGAAAACTTTGAGCGTTTTGAGCGACCTCTAAATATTTTTTGATTTCAAAATAAAAGAAATAGGGGTATACTTTTTTTCGATATAGAACAATACTAGGGGGTGAGAGCATTAAAATTCCGACTTTACTGTTTTGGACCACGCTAATGTACATACATAAGTGTGTGCATGTCAAGAAAATTTAGTTGTCTCCACATCTGTTTTCTCTCCCTAAATACAAAATAAAAATACTCTCTGTTCTCTTGTCAACAGTGGACCTTTTGATAAAAGTGATAGTACAATTTTTTTCAGATTTATTCATTGTTGAATTCGTGGTAGTTCGTCATTACTTTAAAATACTTCCAACTGTCTACATATGTAGGTGACTTTTTAGATATATTTCTCTTTTATTTGACGCGCTTAGCGCGCTCCCAGAAACATATAACACAGAACCGGAGAAAGGAGTATTAGCAATTACGGACCTGGCTCTTTCGTAAGCTTGAAACGTGTAGGAAAGTTTTCGTGTATTTTACCTTTGCCCGGATCAATCTCAGTCTATTTACACTTCAGTTTTCTCTCTCAACTCACAGCCAATTGTAAATATGGTTCCATTGCTTGTTTGCAGAAAGCTTTCGTGTCAAAATTTGTTTTCGTAGTGTATGACTGGGAATTCGTTAACGGTTTTTGGAACAATCTGTTTCATTGACGCAGCTTCTGCGGTGCATATTCTAGCTTTAGTCCTTTTTAGGTTTTCCTCAGTTGTAATCTAATTTAGACAATTAAGTCTGCGAAAAGGTTTTGAAGCTACTTTTTGCTATTCTAACTTGTATGAGATTCTATTCTTTAACGTATATCATACCCTAAAAAACACAACACAACACTTAAAAGTAGACCGTCGAAATGAATTTTGTTTTGACTGGGCTTTCGTGCACTGGATACTACTTACATGCGCTCAATTAATTTGCATACCATTTTTTGCACGCCAATTGAGATATCTCGAATGCGTTATCTTTGCTTTGAGGAGATACAACAAAGTCTTCGGATATCTTGTGTGACCTCGCATTGTTATATGTAGTTAGGAATGATTCGTATTTTTTTCGAATTTCACTAAACACTTCCGCATAGTAAATAAATTTAAATGTATTGTTCACAATGTATCGTCTGACTTTGCTTCAGCGACACTGTATCGACGTGGCCAGTTATGCCGAAGCAACAGGTCGCCATATGCTGATGGTTCCAAATTGGAGCAAGGAACTCCGATTCCTTTCGAAAGCTCTGCAGTTTAGTCAGTCTTTTCGTTTCCTAAACCAGCTCCAGCCGGAAAACCACTATCTATGTATCTTCGTCGATAGTCAAACGGATTTAAAGCATTATCATTCGAACTAGTGCTATCGGGGATTGTACGGAAATGTTTTGTAGCCTTACTAGGCCTTCTCAACGTCACTGTTTCTTCTCTTTCTAAAAAAAAGATAACCTGGTTTAAATGGTTTAAAATCTCTAACCATGGAACCTATTCGAGGCGTAGCAAGGCAATTAGGAAATTTGTCAGCAGCCACCTTAACCTTACGTAAACATTTGTACCCAAACCTTATTTTCAATTGTCCACTTCGTTAGGTATTTCAGCGCCAATAAAAAAATATTTGGCTAGCGTCCTGTGGTTAAAAATGATTCCCATTTTTCTGACTGCGGCATTAACTTCTCAAGTTTCGTATTCGACTTCCTGCACTATAAATGTCTCCTTTACCTCTCCATAGGGGAAAACTTCTCGCTTTGTAACTACTCTTACTTCAGCCTCCTCCTACTCAAAGAGACAAGGTTTCGACTGCCCCTGACAAGCAGACCAGATGTCTTTGGGCGACGCCCTTAACATGGAGAACAGAAGCACATGGCAGCCATTAAAGGTTAAACCCACTCTGCTAATACGCATTAATCTTTGATGCAAGCCTTTCTTGGGCCTACTGCTAGTTGAGTTCGACAACAAAGATTGATAGACTGACTTTCCGATTTAGGTAGTGCTTAGTAGTGCCGCTAAAACACAACAAAAACAACAGCCGTTAAGACATTAGACCCTTCAGCGTTACCGAGAGTACACTGCGAGAAGACAACTGAAAGGATCAATAACTTAACTGGAAATCGAAAATAAATTAATTTGATATTAATCTCTGATATTGTGCCTCTTCATCACCCCACTGTTACGAAATTAAGGTGAGCGCACTATTTCGATCTCTCGTGAGTCCCTTGTGCCTCATAGCATTTTATAATCATCCGGTACAGAAAATCTGTACGAAAATATTTGCCGATAACATGAAAGCGGAAAAAAGCGGTCTGTGTGCTCGCATATTGAGAACTACATATTTCATTTAAATAGCTTAACGACCGGCAAATTTTTCATTCCACTCAACGGTTGCGGCCAAAGCAGTACTCGCATCGATCATTTAAGACGCGCACACACGCACACACACACACAGACACATTTAGAAGCAGACGCTTTGCTTATTGAGAAATAAAAAAAAAGAAATCGAATTTTTGCTGGTTCTAGTGACTACTAAAATAACCACATTTTTTTAAATTAAAAATGGGTAAGAATATTTTTTTTTTGTGTATATGAATTTCAAATAAACCGCATTTAATCATGTTCAAAATTTTAATATAACTTCAAAAAATTAAAGTTTATTTCAAAATTTACAAATTTTCTCTCCTATTTCCTTTTCTTCCTTTCCAGAGGCTATGCGTAAACTCGACGCCAAACTGGTCGCCTACTTGGCTGGTGATACAAAGCTGCAACCAAAGCAATCGGAATCGGAGCTGGACCTGGAGTTGAATTCGCAGAATGCCACTTGCGCCAATGTCGATGCATTTGTTGAGGATGAATTCGGAGATGCAGTCGAAGACCGTGTTGAGACTTTGACACGCGAGGAACTCCAGCTATTCAGACGCATCAAGAGCGTCAAGCTGCAATTGGAGGCGCTTACCCTAGAGCCAGAAGGCACTAAACGCATGGAATTGCTGCAGAATGACATACGTCCCATATTCACTGTTGAATGTCAGCTATCGCACGAATTGATCAAGCATGTGCCACGCTATGAAATGTTCAATATTATGCAATTCGAATCGGAGAAGTTCCATAGCCTAACGCAGTGTACGCGTTTCGGTCAGGAATCACAGCGCGATGTCAACTTGACGCCATTAATCGATGAACTCGATTGTATGCATAGCAACAGCAACAAGAACAAGAAGAGCGGCGCTACTGTCGCTTCGGCTGCGGATAAGCCAAACTTTGGCCGCATACACTTTGCGGTGTGGTGGCGCGAACCCGGCACTTGCTTGAATGAAATGCTTGGCATGGGCGTATTTGAGTTGCGCGAATTGTACGATGCAGCATTGTTGGAACAATGCAAACGCATTACCATTCAGAGACGTGGTGTGCCGCTGGCAAATATCTATTTAAAAATCAATTTACTCTTGTGCGCATCAGCTGATAGCAACAATAATTCAGCAGCAGCGGCAATTAAGCAGCACCACCCGGGCGGTGATAAGCAACAGGAGACTAATAGAGCGACTGGTGATGCAGCAAGTGGCATTAGTGGCACCGCTATGTCGGCGGGCACAGCCGCAACCTCCTCTTCCTCCTCGAATAATGAAGGTGAATATCAACTTGAGCGTTTGCTGTTCTTAAAAGATACCGATATTCAATGACTAAGAACACTGTGTGTGCGCGTGTGCGCGAAACCGCCACTCGTTGGTGAATCAAACCAACAATTTACTCGAATTGGGTCTATTAAATATAGTACCTCTAAATATTTTTCTAGTTTCATGAAATGTGAAAAATTCAAAAATCACATTTGTGCAACTCATTATCGAAATGATGATGTAAATGCAACAGAATTTGGTATTAATAGTTATGATAATGATAATTGTGATGAATTATCTGAAGAGAACAAATTTTTATTTGTACTATTCTTAGATTGGTTTGCTTTTTATATAATAAATATCTTGAATGTAGTGGAACACAATGAAAAAACAAAAGAACAAAAACCAAAACAACTTTTTATTGTATTTACATTTAGTTACGTATTTATTGCTTTGATTATTTTGTTATTATTAGTTTATTCGTCACTATTCGCGTGTGATTGGGCTTTTCGTTGCTTGGGGAACTGAACCGTATGAATAAAAGCCGAGCAATCGCTTTTTCTTAAAATTTCATACCTTTCACTTAAATTTATTGGAATAGTGAAAAAGGTGTGAAATTTTAAGAAAAAGCAACTACTTAGTTTATATTCATACGGCCCTTTAACACAAAACTACTATATTATGCATTTTCGCGTACTTACGGTGAAATAACTTAAATCTATTTTGCATTTTCCCGCCAATAAGCACTAAAGTAGAGTTAGTCACCTCATAAGCATGAGTGCAGAGCATTTTTAGGCTTTCAATGTTTACGGGCATAGGCCAAAACACTCTCTGGCCATCGCTGCACTAAAATACTTGGGTTTTATACAGAATTTGAACTCGTAGTCAACATTAAACAACAGCTACTGCAGCCGATCAAAGGGTCGTCCTAACGCTTGGCAGGAGACAGGTTTTATCTTTGTTCCGCGCAGCATCCAAACATTATACGCATCGAACACCCCACCCCACCCCGCTCCATTTTCCGTTAAATAACATCAACACTTTTCGAGGCCGAAATATGTGCTAATAGTCTGTGTGCTTTGCCCCGCCGAAAAGGGGTGGCTTTAAACGGAAACGTGAGATGGGGAGAGGACACTTACTTGGATTTTGAAGTTGTGCATATGTATGCACATTGAACCATGTCAAAAAAACCCTGCAATGCGACCTGAACCCGACTCAAATTTTAGTATGTATTTGGTATAGTAATGATCCTCCATGAATCTCCTATCTACGATAATTCTAAGTGGTGCCGCATGGAGCATTTATTTTTCCCATAGGAATAACACGTAACAAAATGATTTCTTCTCTTTTGAGGTCAATATACACATAGGAAGTGGAAGGCCTTCTCCGCCTTGGAAACACCAGGTGGCTTCGCTTTACATTTCCAATTGGCGTCAGTTTGCAAAGAAGAGAAACGACTGTCGTCTCACAGGTCGAACGAAACTCGATTCGAAATTTCCATTCACTGATTATGAGTTCAGAAGTATTTTAAAACACCTAACATAAGTGGCTTTCGTTCTCCCTAAAGCATTTTTTTTTTAAGTTTTTAGAGACTGGTGCCACAGACAGATAAAAGATAAAGTTTTTCCTGAAAATTGAGTAGCCCTGTAACTTAAGATCAAATTGGTACGAAGAAAAAAAATAAAATGTAGTTCAGAACTTTTGACGCAGTTTGCTTCTATTTTACACGTAGATTATGGATTCACTGCCTTGCCTCTAAATTTGATATGGGAACATGCCGCCATCTTGGATTTTAGTTTTTTTTTGTGTTTGTTTGCGATTTGCAAGCTTATTTTGCATTTTTCGTAAAAAGATGCTACATACAAATTTGTAGAGAATTAATTTTCTAAAATTTTTTATATTAAGTTTAAAAAAAAACGTTTTTTACTCTAAATACATAATTAAAGTGCGAAAAATTGTTAAATTGGCATGGTTTTTGTAATTTTTAATGAATTGTTTGTTTAAAATCCTTGGCATATTTTAAAGTCAAAGGGGCCACCCGATTTTATTTTTTATTTTTTGTCGCCATATTGGGTCCTCCATTTTAAATTTTTCCAATGTGTCTCCAGATTCGTAATCAGTGGCCACAAGAACCCCAAAGGACAACATTTCAAGCTGATCGAATCGATTTTATTGGCCGCCATATTGGGTTCACCATAAGAACCCGCTTTTACTTTTTCTTTTTAGCGTTGGGTTCTTCAGTGGCACTAAGTTGTAAAAAAAATCTAATTTACGGTTAGTTTAGACGCCATTATTGGGAAGCCATTGAATTTTTCAAACGGCCACACTGTTTTCAATAGGGGGAGGAAGATGATAATTTTAAGTGCTTAATCTTTGTAATCTGTCTCATTGAATCTATAAACTACATGCGTGTAAAATAGAAGTAAACTGCGTCAAAAGTTCCGAACTACATTTACTTTTTTTGAAAAAGGCTAAAGTTACTGGGCTAAAAGGAAAATCTTAAGTAAAAGAAAAAGCGCTTTGCTTCCAAAAAAAATGTGCTTAGTATCGACTTGAGTTGTGAGGATTCCACTGTTATAAAATGTTAAAAAGATTTTTATGACAAAGCTTGGAAAATATTGATTTAAAAAATAAGGCAAACTTTCAGCGAGCTATAATTGATTATTTGTTTACTTCAACATTATTATTATTAGGTCACAATAAAAACACATTTTTTTTTTAGAATTAAAGTAAGAACCCACCATGCAAAACATGAGAAATAGGCAACAATAGTTAATGGCAACAAATTGGCGACTTGCCAATTTTTTCATGTCATTTTAGAAATATATTATCATTATTATTCCCAAACTTATGAGTTTTGCGTCAACAGGATTCTCGAAAGCACATAATTTACACCAAAAGTAGAATTGAAAAAATAGGAGGCGTAATAGCGAGGGAAATAATTTAATTTTGAAATTTTAAAAAGAATAAAATTGTTCCAAATAATTATTGCTCAAATAGCACTTCGGCGGACGTTTTAGAGCGACTGGTAATAAATCGATACGATGGCGATATTACCGGCAATAAATTTGTTGCCGAAGGCGAAACGTTTTCTTATTTCCGGCAACAAAAATTGTCTGGTGGGAAGCATTTCGTCCATAGTATCTTTCAACTTAGTTGACTAGTTACTACGATACACCTACTATTTATTATTTTGAAACTTTTCATAAGACTGGGTTCACACATGGAAACTTTTGTGGCTCATTTTCGGCAACTTCTCTTTTGGTGTTGCCCTTCGCGTTCACACTGAGCAATTATTTTGTATACAATTGTTGTTGTCGGCTGTGAACCGCCAACTTGAATTACTCAGACGAACGAGAGCACAAACCTTTGTTGCTCGTCGACCTCTCTCCAACAAAAACTTCGAGTTGCCGCAACAAAAGTTTCTGAGTCTGAACCCAGACTAACCGTTGTGATTTTCACACCTACCTCACGGTGAAATACATAAATACAGGGTGGGCCAAATAAGACCTACCATCCATAGTTCATAACTGCCATACGTAAACAAAAGCGTTGGGCGGAGCGGTTTCTGACGCCTAGCGTTAACGCCCTGTCAAAATCGGATTTTCCAACCGCTCAGCGTTGACGCCGCGTTGTTTCGGTATGCTTCATACAAATTGTATGGGCATGAGACAGCCAGACAACGCTGACGCTTTTGTTTAGGTATGGCAGTAGGTCCATAGTTTGTCTAGCAGTGTGCGCAGTCGCTCGCATCTTGTTGGAACCACAAATTTGGATGCTGCTCTGCCGTTGGCCGCAAAAAGTTGTCAATCTGTAAGAAGCCCCAGAAATCGTTTCTGGCGTTTCATCCTCATTCTCGAAGAAATATGGGCCGCTAACTTTTTCGGCCATAACACCGCACCGGATGGGTGAGACTGGTACTGGTGTTTTGCCCTTGGATTTTCAGAGCCCCACAATTTACAGTTTTGCTTGGAAATGCGCTTCATCCGACATCAAAACATTACCTAAAAAATCAATTTGTGAATCTAATTGTGTATAACGAATAGCGTATTGTAGTCGTTGTTGGTCGTCTTGCAGTAAGCATCCACTATGACTTTCCCAGAGATAAACTATAACATGCAGAAAGAAAATAATAATATTAAAAAATAAAGAAGTTATACGTGTTTAATATTGGTAGATCTTATTTGGCCCACCCTGTATATCCACAACTGCACATGGGTATGCATGTCTAGAATTTAAAATAACACAATTGTGTAGAAATGTGAGCGGGACTAAATATTCAATCCCGATCCCGTTCATCCCGACATTCAATTTTTAAGTCCCGAACCTGCCCATCCCAACGTTTTTCAGAATTTACCGCGGTCCCGTGGGTCTCGGATATCTATCACTAAGTAAAATTTATATGGCTTTCAAATTAATTTTAAATAATCTCGTGCTTATTGTATATGTATGTATGTATTTCTCTAAATTTTTTTCGTTTTCGTTTTTTTTCGTATCAATAAAAACAAAAATGTGTTTATTTATATATGTACTATATACGTACTACGTTTGTAACGAAGCCTTTCTGAAATCTCGGAAGTTGCGGGTTTTATCAGGCGTGTCGGGAAGTGATTTCAAGTCAAGTCTCGCCCGCAAATTTTTTAATACCTTCTCGGCCATTTTGAAATCCGTACTGCGGGTCCCGATATTCGACGTTCATCTCTATATGAAATTCAAAAATTACGCCTAAAACCATGCTCCAAATTCAATGCTACTTTAATAAAGTGATCTTTAAAAAATTTAATTTTCAGTTGTTTCTATGAAATTGTTCTACATAAAGTTCGTTGCATACGAAATCTTCCATCCTACATATGTATGTATATTAATTCAATTCCCTCGTTTATTTTCCAGCTAATGCAGCCAAAACCAAAGATAACAATGATGTACAAGTTGGCACGAGCAGCAGCTTCAACGCTGAAACGTTAAAAATACGCCTGCTGACGGGCCTTGTGTATGCTTGTGAGGTTCGGGATATGGTTATGTGTTTGAATCGCGAGTATCATCTGGTATGCGAACGCTTTTGGAAATCAGAGCCAGCCACATCAAAGTCTGAGTATTCGCAAATGTTTTACTATCAGGAGGTGAGTTCAATGGACTGATGGCCGTTTCTTTCAGTACGCTTTAATTTTTTTAAAACTCTTTCAGCAATTCGCCATAATAAGAGATGCAAACTTTTTGAATCGTGTCAAGCGTAAGCATTTGAAACTACAGATTTGTCAACGCCCTATTAGCGCAGCCGCAGTTGATAATAATGGCAATCCAAAAATGCCCCTGGAACCAGTAGGCGTGGTACTATTGCCACTACATCAATTTTTCATAGCATTCAGCAATGAAATGATGGCAAATCGTTTGGTTACCGAAAAGGTATGTGCCATTAATTTGTGTGTTTGGGCTATATAGCAAAAAAAGCTTTATTCCAAATCTCATTATTTAGCTTCCCGTTATTTCCATTGACGCTTGGACACCTATTTTGGGTCAGAATGGCGAAAAGTTGGGTGAAATTAAGTGTCTGCTTGCTATTGGTAGCGAAGAGCAGATAAAAAATCTTAAATTACAACGTGGCTTTCGCCCTTTACACGCCGACATGTTTAGCAGTATTGCCATAGACGCTACACGAGAGCCACTCTATCCAAGTCTTCTCATACCACCCGAAGATATTAATGCAGCAATTAAAGGAGCAAACACACCAAAAAGTATTCGGCGTACAGTAAATTTGATGGAAATGTTGCAAGAAGCTTTGGAACAAACGCAATCGTCACCGCAAACGTCTGCGGCGTCTTCAATGTTATCACTACCGACGCCAAATTCAATGTCGTCAGCGGCGGCTACCCAGCAACAGCAACAAGTGCAGCCCAAAGTGTGTTTACAGGAACGCACTTTCCAATTTGAGTTGTATATTGATTGTGCGGCATCATTGCCGCTAAATCCTTCCGCTAAGGGTAAGGGTGGAAAGAATGCTTCTAAGCGTTCAGCATCCAAGCGTTTTCCAGCAGGCGAGCCACCAACCACATACGTTACATTCCAAGCAGATGAGTGTTCGGGCAGTAGCGGACCTTATAAGTCGCATGAGGGGAACGTTTATGCCACAGATGTTGTTGAGCGCAGTACGCATCCGCGTTTTACGCAACTCTTTTTGGTCACTGTAGGCGCTGAATATTTAGAAAATGTAAGATAACAGCTTTCTTGAGACCCGAAAAACTAAATTAACGATTGTTTTCTGTACCACATTTTCAGCCTAAGCAAAATTTCATTTTGAAGCTATGGAAAAAGGCTAATGTACCGCCGACTGGCAATGGCAGTAGTAGCTCCGGTACGACTGCACGTTTGGTACCCAAGCCAATTGATGATGCCATCATAGGTTTTACCGCATTGGACTTGGGCGTTTTTTTGCGTGGCATGCATATTGGTGGCACTTTCAATGTGATCGATTTTAATGGACGCATGAATGGGCAGTTGCAGTTGAGTGCCAAGCCAATGGAAGGGTGGTATGTTAAGTTTCTCGCACAACGTATATATAAACATCCACAGCCGCAAAAGGAAACACAATCTAGACCAGATCTACAGTTTATTATCCCTGCTTCTGTTTCTGCTCCTGCTAACAACGCACAATGCGCTGTTGGCGCTTCCATTGACAATGTCATTGAACAATTTGGAAACTCACTCGATCTCACACACTTAAATCTTAGTCAAGCCGTTAAGCATAAATTTAATGAGCTGGAGGGTATTTCCAAGCGCTTGCGCACACGTCTTAGCAGCGTGACTGGTGAGCCATTGCCGGAGCAGTTCGATGCGGCCGGTTTGAATGATTGGCGATCGTTGAATGATGTGATTGGAGAAGAGTTACCAATGGATATTGAATTAAATGAATTTGAGCGCGACATTAATTTACCACCGTTGGATGATGTGACTGAAATGGTAAATGCAAATGAAGTGAATGAATTCGAGCGTGATATTAATAAATCCGCTGATGCGGCAGGTGATGATGACCCCAAGGGCGTAGACGATAATGAACTCGAAGAGGCCGTTGATGATAATAAGGGTGATAAAAAAGAAAATTTGATCTCAAAGACGGCACCCGGTGCAGCCGATCCCATTGTTGAATAGTGGCGACATAAACACCGGAAAATAACTAAGTCAGCAGCAGCAACAGCAGCGATGAAAATAAGAAATACTATTACAATTAAACTTATGCAACACACATGTCAGTCTATAGCACTCTTAGCATCACAAATAACATTTTTAGCACCATTACTACTAACCCCACAACAACCACCGACCGTGAAGGCATCACCCCCAATCCAGCTCATCATTAAAACGCTCCTTGCATTTTCAATAAAGGCTCAATAGTACTTAAATAAATTTATTCATCGTAATAATAAGTAAAGCGCAACTTTTGCCAATTTTTATTAATAATATTACTAAATGTGTACGAGTATGATAATATAGTGGCTATTGCAACTACTATATTTATGGAAGTTTTAAACGACCTGCGATTCTTAATAGCTAAGCGAAATTGTTATTACTTTCTCCCCTCCTTGTCTTTATAAATAATGTATTTCACCAAATTAGCATTAATTATTTACTTTATGAAATATACATACATAAAAATGTAGTTACCGTATATACATACATACATACATACGTTTAAGTATTGAGTTATATACTAAATTTCGAGAGAAAAGAAACCACGTATTTATAAATGAAGTATTTAGTTGCACTAAATTATTTTTATTATTATTACTATTACTATATGTACAATGTAATCATTGAAAATTCCAAAAGAGTAGATATGCAAGGCATTCGATTATCAATTAAAAATCGTAAAAGTGGAATAAAAACGAAAATTCTTATCCAAGCCCAGAAACAGAATCTTTGTGTATAAACTAGAAATGAAAATCAAAATAAATTCAATAAAATGAAATGTTACTGGTTTTATGTGAAATCAAATGCGTTTTATATAAAGTACAAGCTGACCCGGCAAACTTCGTTTTGCCCAATTACATGTTTTATGGAATTATTTTCGAACATTCACGATTTCAAACGAAATTTGCTTTTTTTTTTAACGTGTGTAAATAATTTCAATTGTAGATTGACTGGAACACTCTTCAAATTCAATATGATGATATATTTTTAAGGAGAGCTGACCCGTCCAATATTTGGCGAAAATAGAATAAAATCAAGTATTACACCCCTATTGCGAGTGTCGACTAGTAGTAGATAAACGAATATTTGTCGATTATCGATTACACTGTGAGACAAATGGTAGGGGTCAGTGATCGGGAAGGGTCCAAACTACCGGGGAAAGTTATATCGGTAAAAAAGAAGTTATACGTGTCCCGGCGTTTCGCTGGGTCACGTCTAGGAATCGAGATATATCGATTTGAAGTTCGTAACTATCATATAGGGGAAATTGTCACCTTGTTTTTGACATAACTCGAGAACCACTAGTCCGATTTGGCTCAAACAAAAAAATTTAAAATTACAATTCCTTTAATCTGTTCATATAACGTTTTTCTATATACTCAACAGTTTTGCCGGTAAAAATAAATGTATGAAGAAAAAAAATATTTTTTGCCTAAAATATTAAATTTTTTTATTTTTTAAATTCATAACAAATCCAAAACGGAAAAAAGGCAAGTCGTATTACTTTCACGCAAAGTCACATAACCTTTAAGCCAAATGAGACATAGATCATGAAAATCGATGGACGCGTTTCGCTTTTATTCACAATTAAGTGAAGGTATCTCATTTTGACAAGAATATTGATTTTATGTTTCAATGAATTTGGATAATATTTATTATATATTATTTATTATTAACACGTAAAATTAAAAATTATTACAGGTAATTATTAGGTTATTACATAGATACATAGGTTATAAAAATCGATGAACGCAAAACTTATTTTCGTTTGTTTGCGCCCTTTACTTTCTTGCGTGGTGGTTCGCCCACTTGTTCACAGTCTGTATCGGATGTATCTGGTGTTGGTTTATAGGTGAAATCCGATTGATCCATTGTTTCAATAGAAAAAGAAGTTTCTCTGTCAGGACTTGGAAGCGGTGGAATTGGTATTTCATCCGAATGTGGTAGAGGTATTTGTGCACTTTTAACAGATATGTAAACTCTTCGTTTAAGGCCTTTACGATTTACTCCACATATTTTGTTTGCGCAAGCGTAACAGTTGTCGGAATTACGCTCTCCTGGATCAGTCCAAATCTTTGGTACACCAAAACGAAGTGAACTGCGTTTCCCTTGGATCCACATGTTAAGACCATTGTAGCACGTTTTACAAATTTTGTCTGGGACCCACGAACCGCCGCGAATTATTTCGGAATCAAAATAAAGTTTAAAAGCGCGCTCCACTTGCTCAGTGAGTAATGCAGTATTTGTTGAAAAAGCTCTTTTGCCACAAACGTAACAAAATAAATTGATATTTTCTGGACAATTTACACTCATTTCGGTTTTATACTTTTATTACTTTTTCGTCACTTTAAAAAAATCGTACTTTACGCGTTCGGAGACACTAAAACAAGGCGAATTCATATTACAACACACACTAAATTCGCCAGTAACACCACCTTGTTTAAATTCGCCTTGTATTGAATCCTGTATAAATTCGCCTCAATTCATCCGTTACTTAGGGTTTACAAAAGACAATATTGTCCGGTGTAAACCCTAAGTAATTGATTCATCCGTATAGCTTAGTATCCAGCTCTTAAGAAAACGGTCAAGAAAAAATTGCCATTATTTCGCGTGTGTGTCCAAGGAATTTTGACATTTTTTATACCTCACAGCCTGTTGCCTAAAGGCTCCGTTATGCATACTTGGCATGGCTTGAGAGCTGTCACATAAGAAATCTGTTAAATGAGCCTCGCGTGTAATCGGTTATCGAACGCACAGCACTACATACGTAGAAGTCTGTTGGTTTTTGATTTTTACGTAAAAATGGTATAGCAGTACATGCAATGCCAAGTATGCATAACAGAGCCTTCACTCTTTCCTCAAGAAATAATGGAACGGGCATATATTTCTGTTGCAAACCTGGGTTGCCTTGTGCTCTTTTTTCACAAAAAACTTTAGAAAACCGTAGTAGAAAGCGTACTAAATTTCTGAAGAACTGCGTACTGCCTTAAGGAAATTTGACTCAAGAAAATTTCTTAGCCATTTCTTGTACGTCATTTTATATGGAGTTTTTGCTTTTCTTAAGAGCTGGATACTAAGCTTAATTATTGGCTGCGTTTCTTTATACATTCTGGATAATCGCATTTCACAGCCGGAATAAGCAGAATGCGTTTGAAATATACGTTAACATATCATCAGGAACGTTCTAAAGAATAAGTAAACAAAAAAGTTTATTCCAAACGTTCAGAATGAATAAAGAAATTCAGCCATTGAATCCTGCATTCTTGCTTTAATTCCGCCTGAGAAACGTTGGCAGCTCTGAACAAAAAAAAAGATAAAGGTACGACCGCACTAGGCGACGCGACACGACACTACACAGCGTGGCAAAAAATTTTTTCCATGGATTCTTATGGAGCATACCACACTGCGCTGTAGCGGAGCTACGCGACGCAACGCTGCGCGGCAAAGTTGACCAACTAGGAAAAAATGTCGCGTCGCATGGTGTCGCGCAGTTCCGGTGCCGGATAGCGACATAACATTTCGTACTATATTTTTAACTTGAAGAAATTGATTTCGAATTGTGAGTGAATATTCACATGCATTTCATTCAAGAAGAAAATTTTATGTAAATAAACATAACATTTGAGGAGAATTCGCCAAGGAAAATAAAAGGCATTAACATTACATCAGCGTCACTGGCATCCATCTTGTTTGAAGGTTTTGACGCAAATAAATAAAAAAAAATTTGCAGCGAAGTGTCGCGCCGCTGCAGTTTCAGTGCGGTATACCAAAAAGTGTCGCGCCGTGTCGCGTATTGCCGCTGCAGTGTCGCGTCGCTTAGTGCGGTCGTACCTTAAAGCGGAATGGCCGATCAAAATTTCGCTGAATTCTGTAATGCACTACCGGAATTCTTTGAAATGCACTACCAGAAGTACAGGGTGATAAACACGGGTTCTAACCCTCTACTTCCGGTTGTGCATTCAAGCTGAAATTAGTCGAGAACGCAGAACGTATACTTAAACGCAGTCTGTATACGCAGAATTTTGTCGATTACTGGAGCCCTCAGTGTTGCTTACTACACTGTTGCCACTCATCAATGCCTTTTCATAAACTTGCCCTTTCAACTACAATTTTTCGTGCTATAATAGATTTTAGCTAAATATAAACTACTTAGTTTTCAACAAAAACCTTATTCAATAGTAAATTTCAAATATTTTAAACATATTTTGAATATGAACTTATAACTTTTTTACCATCTGTAAAACTGATGAAGTGGCAACCATCTAAAGAAGTAGAAATCAGCTGACACGGAAAAATCTAAATTCCGCAGATTTCTGCGCTACGGGCTACAACTACAGGAAAATTCTGCGGTGTTGAGTTTTCATTTACATGGCGCTTTGGTAAGACAGATCGTGTCAGCTGACTCGGGTTTACGTACCGGTTGGTTTACGTTCTTGACTAATTTTAGCTTTAGTCCCAAACCGATATTTGGTCCCATATAATATCCCATTATCGTAGCATTTGTTTACGTTTTTGACATTTCCACTTATAGAAAAAATTTCCCTACATTCAGTTGAAAACGTCAATCGGAGGCGATTTGATTATTTTTTGTCATTTGCCCCAAAATCTGTTGCAATTTTCTTAATTTCTTTTTTTTTTATATGGCCCCAACTAGAAGGTGGCCAAATTAGGTGTTTCAACGTGTAATACCCCAATACGAAAGTACTAGAATAAAGTGAAAAATGTATAAATGTGATTAATTGCGCATGTACATGGATATTAAAGCAAACTCGCATATTGTGTTTTTCCATTGTTTAAAATAATAAAAAATGCAAAAACATGAAATAGATAACGAAGAAATGAAACGCTGGACAAGTGCATGAATTCCGTGAAAACCGAAAGAAAAATTGGAACAAAAGAAATTACCACAGCAAAAAAATTGGTTTGTATCAAAGAAAAAGTAAATGCTATGAAGTGTAGTAGTGCAGAACAGTGAAAATTAAACACGTTATATACGGATTAGCGCTTGTGAAACAAAATACTGCAAAATAACGTTCAACCATAAAAAAGTTGGGCGTTAAGAAATCCATATCGACCGACAGACGCCATTCATTGCAGCGCTTTTGGGTTCCGCAAAGTATCATTCGTTGGACGAGCAAGCTCTGCTGATTTGGAGAAAACCAACCACATATTTGCCTTTATACGTATCTATGGATGTATGTAAAGCAGTAATCGTTTCCATTTCCAAAAATTGAGTAAGTTAATGGCGCAACCTCGAAGAGGTCAGTTAATAATCTCTGCAATATTTTTCGTCTATGTTCTTTGTACTTAAGTGTGTACGTCTGTATTTATGGTGTCGTTGAACGCTGATACTTAACTGCAAGCATGTATGCATTGGGGTTTTCAATTTCTACTGAATAAGAAGTAATCGGAGAGTGGCAAAGTTGTGTGGCGTTTGCCATTATTGCACTTTCTAAAGGCGCACATTTGTGATGACGCTAAGCAGTATGCGGCTGAGTGGCAGTCTCAAGTATCACGCAACTACATACTTCTCTACTTGCTTTGTTAGCAGTGGTAATTAGTTTCACCAAGGTGTGGTTGTATGTTGCGTGTTGGGCCAACACTACTGCACCCGCCAGCTTTTTTGTGATGCTAGACATGCTTTGCTTCTACATGCATCTAAACACATTGCTACTACGATTCTATTAATACATGTTATTAGCTACGTAACCGGTGACGTGCTTTGCTAGTATTTTATTCCAAATTGATTTATCTGCTGCTTCGCATATTGTATGCTTTTGTTAAAGAGAAGTTAGCATTTTTCAATTTATAACCTAGAAACTTACCTCCTAGTTTATCCATGTTTATCCTTACAAGCTTGTCTAGGTGGCTTCTTTTCTATATAAGTAATAGGGAATTTACATGATTCTACTTTCACAGGTGATTAGTTGAATCAAAAGTTGGCCGTAAATAGGTAGCTGATAGAGTCCTGATTAATCGGCCGATGCCTAGGCTAGTATCGGCCAAAAGAATCGTTATCGGCGGTTTTGGAACGATTCTTGAATGAGGTAATGTTATTTAGTTATTTGAATATGTTTTTCTTTTGTTATTATAAAAGTTTATGAAAGCATTCTTTCTTGAAATGAATTTACATACATATATCCAATATTTAATCGGCAAAGAATCGGCCGGTGCTTCGGCCGGTTAAATCCCGAATATAAATTAATTTCAAGAACAAATGCTTTTATAAATATTTATAACACCAAACGAATAACACAATCACATGAAGAAACTATCGGTTCTATTATATTTGTATATAATCGTTGAAACCGTTTGTTTTTTGTTTAAAAATAACTTGTTTAATTTTGCAATAATAAGCTTATGCATATCCCATTATGCCAGCCAAGCTGGGTTTGAAAAATATTATATTGACTTATTTTATTCTATTTTGTAGACTTGTATAAGAAATTGATAAAGATCGCTCAATAAAAGCGCGATAAATTAGAGACGAAAAATTCGTTTTTAAAGGCACTTAAAGATATTATTTGACTCATCGATCACAAACGAGTAGTTAATATTTTGATATGCGGTAAGTTGCCGAAAATGGCGCATGCTATGTAAATGTCATAAATATTTGTACATCTTAAGCTTTTTCGCAGATAAGAAAAGGGCTTCGTAATGCTATTGCTAGTGGCTTTTAGCTAAAAATCTATGAATTCATTTAATATTGTGAGCAAAAATGCTAATTATGTATTTCCCAACAAATTTAAACGACGTACATCAGCTACACTACAATCATTGTAATTTTCCTGCGCCCATTTATTGTACCCACTCGAAACATTTACGCTTGGACCGGTTTTAATCGACATTTGCATTTCAAAATTCTTAAGTTGACGTGAATTGTCGCAATAGCAGCATAACATTATCGCCAACAAAAATAATAATATTAAAAAATTACAAATCTTATCAGCAGCAACTGCATTTCATTCAACAAATCTGTTGGAAGTGTGTATAAAAAAGAATGAACTGCAGACATATTTTTTGGGCAACTCCACCGTTATGGTTCGATAATAATAATAATAATAGATTGGCGCTAACAGATATGTTAGTGTTTGGCCGAACTTCTCCTCCGATTTGTGGCGTGCGCCTTGATGTTGTCACACAAAGCGGAGGGACCTACAGTTTTACGCCGACTCCGAACGGCGATTGTATTTTTATGAGAAGCGGTTTTTCATGGTAGAAATACACTCGGAGGTTTGCCATTGCCTGCCGAGGGACGAACGCTGTTAAGAAAAAACTTTTTTTTCTATATTTTTTGCGATGTTGCTTTGACTTGCTTTGAGGGTTTGAACCCAGGTGCTGTGGAGTGGAAGCGTGCACTGCTTACCACTACACCACAGCGGCCGACTTTATTTTGTGTTTTTGCAGAGAAAAATACTAGTTGTGAACTAGAGTACTACCAGTTCGCTTTTCCGCTCAACCAGTTCGTGTTCTATCCTTTTCCCATGGTATTTTTAACACGGCGATGCCGTACGAAATTTCAATTGTCCGGCTATGCAACAGCATATACCAGTTGGCAGTAAAAAAAAATAGTAGTCCAATAGGTTTCGAAATGAAACCAGTTTGAGACCTGTTAAAATATAAATAAAAACATCCAAATCAACGTTTTAAAATATTTTATTTCATATAAAAATTCTATACAAAACTAGGTTTGTTCGTCGAGCAAAAAATTTTTACGAATTTGTACGAATTATCACGATTTTTGCCCAAATCGCGTTCGTGCAGACCAAAAATTTATCCAACATTCAAAAATTGTGAGAGCAAAGTGACAGTTCTCTTGGAGAGAAGTTGCAAATTCTTGCTGGAAAAAATTTTCCCAGCAAGAATTTGCAAACACGAAAAACATGTGGTTGTGGCGCATGGTTGCATTTTTGTCTACAATAATTTGAATAAATTAGTTCGTTATATTTAAAAATTTATAAACACGAGCGATTTTTTTATGAAAAAAGGAAGTAAATAATTGTTGATATAATTAATTTAGATAATTCCAATGATTTGAATTTAACTCGGCTGAAAAAAATTGTATTCGCAATCGGAATGCATTTGCAACCAGAGTCGATTTAAGAAACCCGACAGCTAGTACGATGAAGAAATTGAAATGTATGTTAAAGAAAGTCAGAACGACAAGAAATATACATGTATATCCTGTTTTTGGCCATCCGAAAGAATTTTAAAAATTCTATAAAAATTTTGTATGTTTGAAATGCAACCGTGGACACCAGCTGGCAAGGAAACTTGCAAATTCCTGCAAATTTGCAAGTTTCTCTACATGAGAGAGAATTTGAGAGAATTTTTTCTTACTCTCTGATATTTTGAGTGTTGGATAATTCTTGCTGGATTTTCGACGAACAAACCTACTAGCTTTTTTCTTAAAATTTAGCGTTTGAATTTAAATGCTGAATCAAAGGAATACAGTTTTATTTGGCAGCTCTACTGCTTCGGAAACCAATAAAATAAATAGATATTGCTATACACATTTGTGGTCATAAGTGGGCGGGGCCACGCCCATTATCCAAAAATGTATAATAATCAAATTTCCTGCTGAATCAGCTTCAATAATTACTGATCTAAAGCAGTTTTCGTGTTTCTGTAAATTACCGTTATATTGGACTGGGCGTGGTTATTGGCCGATTTAAAAGATTTTCAACAGTTTTCTTAGTTGGACCCTAAGCAAGGTTCGGACCGAGTTTGGTAGGAATTGGTGAAGCGGCTACTGAGATACAGCATTTCATCATAAGTGGGCGGGGCGACGCCCATTTTCCAAAAATCTCATTATAATATTATTTTTTACCATAATTCCAGTTCACATACTAATTTTCAACAATTTCGATTGAATATTTACTGAAATATCATAGTTTTTGCCTTTTTCGAAAATACCGTTGTATGGGAAGTGGGCGTGTTTACAGCCCGATTTCGCCCATTTGCAATACCAACCTATCTTGGGCAAAGGGCAACCTACATACGTACCAAATTTCTTTGAGATATCGGACGGACGGACTGATGGACAGCGGACACATGTGCGGTCGGGTATAAAAATTGCCAAAAATCAAGATATTTTGTAGCCACGTCAAACTTGCTTTTTGTTATACTAGAATTTAATGCGCTACACTTCATACGAACTTTTTTTTAAAAAATTCTTAAAAAAAGTACGATTTGGAATTTTTGGAATTTTTATAATTTTTGCGTGTGTTTGGTACAACTTGCCATTCCCTGTGCCGTTTGATGTTCATTGAGTCTTCTTCGTCTGGTTATCATCAATGTTGTTTGGCCTATAAATAGACTTTCAATTCAATTTCTTTCGATTCAATACAATTAATTGGATTCGATTTTTTATACTTAAATTTCAATAGAGTATGCAAATTAGTAAGGAAAATGATATAATTTGAAATTGAATAATTAAAGGTACACAATGTTCACGAAGCGGAGGAAATGTATTCATGGTTTAGAAAATGATAAAAGAAGGCAAGTGTGTTCTTAAATTCATTTAATTTTAATTTTATTTAGTTTTAATAAAGCCTTTATAGCCTCCCAATAAAAGTCCGTTTTTACATACGCATTGTTGTCCCTACCTCAACCATTGCCATTACCATTACGAAATCCATAACCATTACCATTACCATCGCAATTACAGTTACCACAGTTTATAGACTTATGGCCTTATTTATGAAAAATAAAATAGATTTAAAGAGTTCTATAAAGTGACATATAAGTTTTCGATTTATAAAGCAGTTAAAGTGTTCTTTACTTTTTTAATAAATTCGGGTGTTAAATTTTACTGATACAAGTGGTAAAAATTTTTTGGGTGAAAATTTGCAGGGGAGGGGTTGAAGGTGCAGTTTTTGAAATATTTAAAAACTTACATATATTTTGAAAAATATTTAACTGATTTTCAAAATATGCACATATATTAGGGAGCTTTTTTTCGACGACTATACATTTTTGTTTTTAACCCTTGCTTTATTTCCCACAAAATTTCGAGGTGGGAGTAAATAAAAAAATAGTCGCCGTCAAAAAGCGCCCTAAGGTTGGAAAGGTTTCCTTCTAATATCCCAATCTTATTATTGCCTCCCTTTTATTAGCTCGGGATGTAACTATGTAATATGGATGCGCCCAAAAGATGCAGCGATTTCTATTCTCAAGTTACACACCTGATGACAGTAGGAATGGAAATTATAATAGCGAGGTTTTAGTTTTTTAAACTATAATTTTATTTTGCAACCGGCAGTCTTTTTGAGTTTTTATCCTTCCACTAATTTTTCTGTTATCATACTAGTAGCCGCCTTTTATGTAAGTTGTAGTTCTCAAAACCCATTTAGTTTTAAAAATTATCAGCTGTCGGTTTTTATCAGCTCTGTGGCGTAGGCTGGTTTTCGATTTTTTACTACATGCATACATATTTAAAAGCGTGCTATGGCGATAAAAAACGTTTTTTCATTCATTGTAATGCTTCATGCTCACTTGCTATCGCACACAAAAAAGAGAGGATATTAGGTAATATTTATTACAAACTGCAAAAAATGCAAATGCTTTAAAAAGTTTAGTTTATGAAAAAAAAAATAATAATTTCCTCTCTACATCCTCCCTCACAATCAGACTTTTGCTTATGGTTGCATGGATGTGTGATTTCCTCGTATTGCGATTACTGCATAGCACAGTTAAATAACCCAGAAGATAATTTAGGTGGGCCTTCTTAAGTGAAGCCATTCGAAAATGCTTGCCCAAGAAGTGCTGTAAAAAGCGCGCCTAAACAGGGTTAGATCGCCGAAACAACAGCCCTTGGTCGGGTAAGACCCGAATCATTCCGGTACGTAGAACCGGCTGTTCGTCACCATTTTCAGCGACTTTCGCCTCCAAGAATGTAGATATAGCAGGCCAATCACTACCATTTAGCAGGAAAAGAGCGTCAGCTGCCGCTTGAGACCCGCGTAACTATAGCCCAGTTGTTCTTCGTGCTTGGCCGAGTCAAACAAAGGGCGCCAGTCGTTTCTCTTCTTTGCCAACTGACGCCAATCGGAAGTGTCAAGTGAAGCCAAGTCCTTCTCCGCCTGGACCTTCCATCGCAGAGGGGGCCTTCGTCTTCATTTGTTACCTCGTCGAATACTGGCCCAGTTAAGAGATATTCAAGTATACCGAACTCGGCGACACCAAACAGCCTCATTTAAACTCACTCAGCTAACACCTCTTTCCTTTAGATCTGTCCCTGTCGTAACGGCACATCCCCTGCGCCTGCCGTTAGTGAAGCTTGGCGATAATGATTTATGGGCCAACCGTACTAGGCAGCGATTAGTAATGCCGTTACAATAATGACAACGTTTGTATCTTTTCCCGATTGCCATTAACATTTAACTATTCACATTTCCCCTAATCTTTACCTTTATCAGACAACGCAATCTAACATCGAAATCACATGCATGTATGCTTGTTTGTTTATATTCGTGTTTCAATTAGATAAAAGCAATGAAAAATGTTATCAAAAACGGCCGCTTCGAGCTGATTAGCCTCCGGCTTTGTTGCTTTTTCATACAGTTGGCTTTTGGGAAGGTCGCGTTTGGACTTTCGCAAAAGTATGCAATAGCTACGCGAGCACACAGCTCCAGTGTACCAACAACAATATTTAGATTCGCCAAAAGTGTTGTTAAAAAGAATTAAATTATACTTTAATTTGCAATCAAACAATAAGTACATACAACTTTAAGCAAAAAAAAATAAATATAACCAAATTTGTTGTTTTTGCGCACACTCCAGCAGTAAAATAGTTAAATCACTAAGTACTTTATCACTAATATTTCATGTGCGCATGATTTTAATAGAATTTCCTCCCTTTTTCTTTCCCCTAGTTAATTGCCTGCTCATTAGCGTCTAGAGCTTTAAAATGTCCAATCAATCAGACATCGATTATGATAAACAATTCCAAGATGATTTGGCCAAGGCGACCGCATTGAGTTTGGAGCAACAAGCACTCGATGATTATCGTCGCGCCAAAAAGTACGGCACCGCCGCCCACTACTACAATGAACGCGCCCAATCGCAGTCGCCTTCACTGCAACATTCACATTCCGTACATCAGCGCCAGCAATCGACTGAATCCGCAGTTGCCTTTTACGCGCAACTGCGTACACGTTACCAGCAGTCGCGTGACAACTCAAACGAAGCGTCTGCAGCAGCGCCAATGCCACCACATCGTCGCCACTCTGAGGCCAACAACAATGTGTCGCTGAATGTAGCCGCAGTAACGGCAGCGTCACGCGAGCGCTCCAAAACGCCACCTACCGCGCTGCCTGAAAGCGATCTTATCTCTTTCTCCAGCCCTACGGCGAAAGAAGCGCAACCCAATACTTTCGAAAAGCTAATCGAAGATTTGCAGAAGCTGCAGACCTCGAGTCAACAAACGGCATTAGTGCCGTTCGGTCCTGTAGCTGCGGCGCCCATAACATCAATGCATGCTGCTGCCGCCGGCTATCGTGGCACACCGCCTTCACTGGTCACGCCCACACACAACACTGCCATGTATGCGGCAGCGCCGGCAGCATTGGGTGGGGGTGCGGGTGCAGTTGGTGGCACCGCTGGCAATTGTATGCAATTGGTGCCCTTTACGCCGGCACCATCATCAGCACATCAACAGAAAGTACCACTCACAGGTGAGGAGCTGCAGAAACTCTATAACATGCCTCTCCAACAGCAACAACAACAACAGCAGTATTATCAACAACAGCAGCATCAGCAAAGGGCGGCCATAATGCCAGCGGGCTTCGTTTATCCTTCAACACGCATGGGCTTCGTACCCTCGGTGGGTGGTTATGTTGCACCAACACATGCTGCAGGCTACACGCAGAGCGCGCCACCTACAGCTGCTGCAGCAAGCGCTTTTACACCTCCACAATTTCCACCAACGCCTTCACACTATGGGTTTCAATATGGCGGCATGCCGCCCGCAGCTGCTTCATATTATGGCACCGCGGCAGCGCCGACGAATATACCATCGGTAGCAAGCAGCGTTTCCGCAGCTGCAGCGCCAATGCCGCTCACCAAGTCACAGTCTGCAGCGGCAGCGATTGTACCGAATGGCAGTAATAGCGGTGGTGGTAGTACGGTTACCACTGCTGGCATGCGTCGTCAAACACCGCCTGCGCGCAAGCCACAACGCACCGGAAATGATTTGATTGATCTTAATCAGGAGGATGAGTATGTTGCATGCAATGAGTTCTTTCAAAAGATTTTTACTCTTTTTTCTAATCAATGCTTTTATTTACAGCTCGCGTGTTAGTGTGTTGGAGGCATTCGATCCTTTGCTCAATGCGGATGAAGAAGGTAAGCACTGAATTGCTGTTGGTACTTATATTTTCATTATGCGCGCGCTTAGTTTGAGTTGAAGCCTGAAAGTTGCTCCAGCTTTCTCGTTTTATTTGGTTTGGAATGTGTGTTTACAGTTGGCTTTACTTAGCTCATTACCCCTAAATTCTTTAAATATGATAATGCTCGCAATTTTTAAATAGCTTGTTCCTCACTCTCCTAGTTCGCGTGGATTACTTTTCAAACCCTTGTACAATAATTGTATTTTTTTTTTTACTATTTGCTTAGACATTGTGCCCTATACAAATATTAATAGCTTTTTAATATCGACACTATAAACAAGTTTCTGTTATGGTATCGATTTAGCGGTAGTTTGTTTTAACGACAATTGCGAAAGGCGAAAAGGTGACTATTACTCATATTATTTGTCACGCCAGAAGACAACTCTGTGAACGACAACCACTCGACCAAACGCTGTACAAACATGCAATTAACGACCTTCACAGAGATACCATTACCACCTTTATCAGCTCTCGCTTCTTGAATGTCGTCAAGGAGTTCAATCACCACCAAGTTTCAGCTGCCTGGTGACAACGTTGATGAATGAGCCAACCCGCGCGTGGTTTATTAGCCGCTACAACAACAACAGCTTCCCCGAGATCCACGGCCTGGCTACTGTAGCATATTAAAATTTTACCTATCCAGACTCGACTAAAGTTTTGTCCTGTATGTGCATTCATGACAATAACTACGTCTTCACATGTCACTTTAAAACTATTCAACTAACGCCCCTTTCTCTTTGGTCCAACCTCATCAAAACAGTACGTTTCCTGGGGCTACCTTAGCCACCGAGAGAGTTATGTCGCTCACAAAACTTCAACGCAATGCGCACACCCGACGACAGCACTGGAGGTGATTATCGGGCTCGAGCCACTGCACATCAGCATACAGCCTGCAGCCAAGCAAGTTCTTATCAGCTACGATCACGGCAATGCTAGTATCCAAGCTTCTAGAAGAAATTTAAAATAGAGCTCCACAGGAAATTAGCTTGGCAACCACTCTATAGTGTTACATAGACTAATCTAAAGCTCCAGAAGGCTTTGCGGTAGGCCGTGTGTATTAAATCTTCTCTGGTGCTTGAGTGCATTGATAAGCTTACCGCCCTTGCTGAACATAATTATATGGTTTCCAGCTGCTATGAGCACAAGATAATAAGGGAGTAGAAGAGAACGAGGTAGCGGACGGCTTAGAATATAAGGCAGCGGCTTCAACTCCCACAGTGTCTATGCTATTGCTTGCAGCAGGTCCAAACACAATCAGCGAAGAGCAAAGAGAGATAATAGGAATGAGAAAACAACACTGGCGAAGCACCACATGACTTCGCCAAGTCAAAAGCTTAACAAACTGAAGAGATACAGGATCCTAGTTAATCTCCCTAAAGAGGAAACTAAAGATTATTATAGTAATTTTAACAATACATCCGTTATGTATCAGTCGGGTACATTCTACGCCCCTGGTTTATTTCTGTGAAAGGACTATTAATTCAACATGTTTGAATAGAGGTTATAAAAGCACACAAGGTTTAAAAAAGATTTTATGAGAGTACCTTGCCTGAAGATCAGTTGAAGTATTTGGCTGTGCTAAGTTCTTAGTTATTTCCTAAGCGTCTCGTAATTGAATTTTTCTTAGTTTCCCTCAAAAGTTGATAAACAAAGGGCAATCCATTGAATATAAATACCGGGAAATTATGTTATCGCGCTTAAATTTATATTGACGCTTCTTAAATATTTGATTTTTTATTCATACAAAATAAAGGCTTAACATTTTTTGGCAAGTTGTTACGTTTTAAATATATTCGCACGCCGTGTTACAATTTAAAACAAATGTGCATTGAGTTCTTAAGTTTTAATACGTTTTAAAAATGCAAAAGTAACTTAAAAAGTTAACTTTTTACGCTCACGCTTAAACTGATTTTCCCTCTTTGGCTTGGCATTAGCATTTTATTTGACCTTTATTTTCTTTTTGCATTTCCATTTACCCAACATTTACATATGTCATTTATAAACGCACATCTGTGCACTCTAACATTTATACATACGTATTTCCTGTGGCTTTGTAAATTTTCCTTTGTGCACTTTAAAGGTATTTTAATTTCATTACAAAATATTATTGTACTATATTTTTATTTATTTCTCTATCTTCCAGTATGGAAAAAATAACCAACACATTTTGTTGCAAGCAAAACGTTTTTCTACTACCACACATACATACACATACTTAAAACGACTAATGAAAAAAAAATATGTATTAAAATTTCAAATAATATTTATATTAAAAGCGACACGAAGAAGCTTACATAAATATATTTACGTCGATGTAAAAAATGCAGCAACCAAAAATATAAAACTAAAAAATTAAACGAAAATAATAAGCAGTGTCTGATGTCTACAACAATTTAGATATTAATATTAAAATTCCAAAGAAATTAAATTTCGCCATACTCTGCTCAACTATCACATTGGCAACGTAATGCAAAAATAAATTAAGAAAGGCGCTCGTACAATTCCTTCGAAGTTTTCGTCGTTTTTCATAAAGTATATCTTCCGGCTTTCGATAAGCGTGTGTTACATTTGAACTGAGATAAAATATTAAATACAGCTTTTTATTTTGTTCCAATAGTTGGTTCACGACTTCAAAATATAATATGCGATATGGTTAACGAGTGTCATTAAAACATATACAACTACTTCAATATGCGCTCCACCACCTATTGGTCTCTATTACAGCACGTGTAACCGTTTATGTTTTAAAAAAAGTATACTATTCGAAACACAAAATGTTAACCGTTTGCCTAAACGGGCTTTTGCCTGGATATATGTATGTATATGTAAAAATATCTATATAAAAATATAGTCGAAATTGAGACCCTTCAACATTAAAATTCATCTAAAATTAACTGTATACCAAATTTGTCAGTTCAAAGAAAGTACACCCTTATTGAAATCCTGTTCTTCACATGTCTAGTTCTCTTTTCATTTATCCATTGTGCCTCTTCTTCAAGGTCTTCATACATATTATTGTAGGTTTATATACAACTAGCTGAGAGTTATTAGTTATTTATCTAAACTTAATACGAAGAAAGAATGCATTATATTATGTAAAATCATAGGCAAAAAAGTATGCACGAAATGCTTTTACAAGTAAAGTTAAAAAAAAAAATCAAAAATCAAAATTGAACCAAAAAACCGGACGTAAAGAAAAATGAAACCTAGCTGATATACATACATACATATATTATTGCATATTTTTAGGCGAGTTATTAAGTTAAATTTTCAACTTGCAAATGGGGTATTCACGCGCAACAACGCCTGCTGGTTTGAAGAATACATATCATAAGTAGTATACATTTTTGGTGTCTTACTATACTAAAAAAAATATATATTTGATTAAAATAAAAGAGGTTTTTTTGTGATTCAACTTAAAGCCTGATAGATGAATGATTTTCAAATAGAACAAAGGATTTAAAATAAAAACACTTCTTATGTTGCGTGGTAATAATTTAAAAAAATTTCAGTGACAATCAAGGCGAATTCATATAAGGTGGTAGTAAATAGCCAAACACTTGAATGTATTTTGTTTTTTGCTTTTCATAGACAAATGTCAAATTTTAGCTAAAGGAAGAAGAGATAAAGAAAATTCCAAAACCATCACTTTCTCACTCACTCATAAGAAATTTTGACACATGTGTACCGAGGCGAATCAAATCAGCTGTTCCAGCAACACCAAGGCGAATTTATACAAGGTGATGTTGTAAAATCAGCTGATTTTTTGGTCTTACATGTATTTTGTTTTTGCTTTTACTGAGTTGACAGCACACCCATCAAAAGCAAAAACAAAATACATGTAAACTTTGGAGCGAATTGAGATTTGACATAACACCCTCCATACAAAATACATATGGTTGTCGTTGTTGTAATCTAAATGCGCCAGTAACACCACCTTGTATAAATTCGCCTTGAGCAACACCATCTTATAAGAAATTGCCTTGGTAACCACTACATTTTTGCTTCCGAAAAAAAGGCAAACATTTAATCTTCGAAAATTAAAAGTAGTTGTTTACTTTTGTTTGTTTAAGTTTAAATAAAAAAAAGAATTATTACTTGTTTGCATTTCTTTTAGTATTTTTTGGCTTAACATTTTTTTTAGTTGCTTTTTATTTCTTGTATTTATTAAGTTTGTCTATTTTTTAAGCCTTCGTTTGTACTTAAATTTTTTAAATATATTAAATCAATTAAAAGTTTTTTAAAGCCAATAATATTTTGTTGAAATAAGTTATTTTAAGTTTTGCTTTGTATTGATAATTTTAAAGCTTTTTAAGAATTTATTTTTAATTTTTTTTTAATTTTAAATTTTTATTATAATTTTTTAATTTCATTTTATTACACATTTTTTGCGTTTAATTTTTTCTTTGAATTCTTAAAGATCTAGTTTAATTATATTCAACAATTGTAGTTTAATGTTATTTATTGAAAAAATTTGAAGAATCAGTCAACTTCAGCCATTCGATTAGTGAACAAAATTTCATTACAAAATTTTTCAGCGCCTGAAAGCAGATTATACTTTCTAAAAGTTTTTTGGTGCTGAATTTGAATCCGGCATCAGAGTTGCTCCATCACCTAAGGTTTTCGAAATATTCAAACCTAACCATGCAATAAATTCCGGGTTTCGCTATATTCGTCGTAAAATTTAGTTACGAAAAAATTTTATTTTGCACTCGATATGATATTTGAAAATATAACCTTTTCTCTTAAAATGCTTTCTTTCATTTATTCTGATATATTTTTTGTACATATCGCACACCCTCCTCACAACTAAAAATTTAGGTAGTTTTTGTTTTTTGCATAAATCAATTCGTAGTATTCATGATAATATTCTATAGCTGGAAAACTACTGCTATATTTGTTTTTGTATAAATTTCGTTCCTTTTCGATGATCCACAAGCAGTTATATATCCGTATATGATGTTTGCGTTGTGCCTATTTTAAAGTGTAATTGTAGGCTTGATTGTTTACATTATGTACAGTCGGTGGATAAAGAACCAACCCCTGGATTAAAATTCAGCGCACCGAAATCTCTCGAAAAAGTTTATCTCAGTCTCAGAATAGTGAGTCTCTGCTATTTTCCGCCATGAAAAATCTCTCTGACAATATTAAGATGCACATTACAAATTAAAGAAAAACACTCGATGAAATATATACACCTATATATTCCTATGTAAACGCACATGTGTAATTGAAAAATTTAAGCAATCGGCGTCCTCAAAGATCCCAGCACTCATGGACTTCGGTCTCCTCCAAGGTATTGGCAGAGTAAGTGGCTATCACCCGTCAGCAGACCCCTGGGCAGGAAAATGTCTTCTTTGCTCAGCTTGAGTTATGCCCCCATGTCCCGGAAACCATACCAGGTGAAAAGTAAACTGCTGTGCCTTCTGACGTTTATTATCGTTTCCGAATCACCTGTGACAGGGTTTAGTGCTTTAAAGCTGCCAGACCTAACCACCGCAGTGTAATGTTCTAAGGGACTTGCCCTATTTACGCCCGATTGCACCTTTATGCTTAAATAGAACTGCTTTAGTTTCCTTTTTACTTGGGTTTACTCATAAACTTTTTTACCAGGCACACTTTTCCATGATTCTTAATTTTACCTTCACAACATCGTCTTCACAGTGTTTGTGGAAATTTATCACTTGCAATGGTGGTCCTCGATGCCTCCGAGCAGTTCGCTTACTAACAAGCGAGAGGTAGGGCTGCATCTGTTGGTTGCCCCTGCTGACAAATCCGCACGTAGATTTCACCACCAGATCAGCCTGCTCTACCCTGCATCCCACCATTTGGTCCTGGGAATACAGATCTATATTTCTTCGTAGCTAAACTCGTGCGCCACAGATCTGTTTGAATTGCACTGTGGCAACCGCTTTGATGAGCAATATTCGACTGTTCCCGGGTTTTCTTTGGATATCAAACACTTACGCGTGTTGCGTTCGCCGCTCGGCGGTCAATGATAATCCTCCAGGTGCTAAGAAAAAGCTTCTCAAAAAACAAAAACCCCTGCCATTTAAAGGAGTTGTAAAACTGTAGGTTAATTTAATATTAAAGAAATAAAAATATTTCTTATAACGGATTTCCACTGGGCGTTAAATGCCAAAATTTGTAATGACAAAGTTCGTTTTCATTTCGCATGTTTTAAATTAATATTTTTGCCTTCCTATATAAAATCCGACATTAGGTGCTAACTTAAATCAACAAAAAAAATGATAACCACTGATTTCACTAGCAATTTAAATAAAAAATGATTTTTTTCTTTTCTGTTCTTTTTTTATATTAAAAAAAAAAAATCAGATTTATTGTGCCACATTTTTCATTGCTTTTTCCCACATAAGTTTACTTACAACCAAGGTGTATTAAAGAAGGTGTGATTGACAACTCAGTGCGGCTCTCTTTTAAGGTACTGGTATGTCAAAAAATATAAACAAACGATTCAAAATTCATAAATTTTTTTTTTTATTCAATTTGACTTTATAGGATGGTTCTTCTGAGAGCAATGTCAAATTCAATCACACTTTGTTAAATACATTTTGCCTACAACATGTAGTTAACATTCGTAATATAGTGTGAATATGGCATTATAAAAACGTTTTAAAAGCTTTCCAAGCGTTTTATATAGATAAACAAGATGAAGGCTAGCTCTGGGTAACACCACTCTGCAATCTCTTCTATATGAACTCCCAAACTCATTTTATTGTATTAACACATGCAATTACAAACTACGCACGCTGTTATTCGTGAATGCCCCTATCGCATCTTTAATCAGAATCCATGCCACTGCGTTTATATTAGCTCTTAAAAGTATAAAGTATTTACCATTTCCTTCGTCACAAATATGAAATGAAAACCACAATTATGTGCAAATCATTAAATTCATAAATAATCCCAGCTTTTTATTTAACAAAGCGAAAAATTCCATAAAACCAAGCAATCTAAAATATTTGTATCCATTATTACACAAAATGCAGCGCTTGATTTTTGCATAATTCAAAAAAAAAAATACATTAAATTTATTTAAAGAAAGAAAAAATACGGATGTCCATCAAAATAAAAATCGCATTATTAGTCGATTTCATGAGAAAACAAATGTAAATTATAATTATAAACTTTTCAACTGCAAATGATTGTAATTTATTAGCTATATGGAAAAACTAATGTGATTGATTATTTTAATTTATTGAAAGCAAATTTTTTTGTCAATAAAAAAATCAAATTTGGATCGCTGCAATGCTTGTAACCGACCGCTCGCCCAAACGGTCACACTCGTACACTAAATTTTCAAGGCATTGCGTGCGGGTACAAGCGGAAACAGTGGTCGAAATTATGCAAAAATATACCAAAAAAATTGTTGTTTCATTTCACATTGTGCACACTGTGTGTGTGTGTGGTATGTGTAGGTATGTACATAAATAAATTAAATGTTTACTCGTAATATTGCTTCGATTAAGGAATTTCGGTTGTACCATAAACTTTTGTGCATACTTTTTACCATATGAATAAATTAATTTTTTTCTTGTTAGCTGCATTTTATTAATAGTATTTATATTTTTGTTGCTAAATTTCATCGATATTATTATACTATGCATTTTTCGATTTTTTTTTTATATATAATTTCATTATTATTTGCTTCTTCTGTCTACCAGTTTCGTGATAAGTGCAATTCCATTATTTTTTGTTTGTTTTATTTTTTGTCTCAAATTGTGGTCGTAAATTTATTTATGGTAAGCTGTATTTTGTATACATACAAACTTTTTTCGTAAATTGTTGTTGGATGCGGTTGTATGCAAAAAATTCTTTGTTGCAATTGCAATCTACAACCGATAATTCTAATGATAAATTTTATGAACACTACGTCGTTAGTCAGTACATATGTATGTACCTATGTATACTGGGTGGTCCAATTGAAATATAATGTAGCAGAACGCCGGGAGATACCCATAAGTTTTTCGGAAAAAATTAAAAAATTCAATCAAGAAAAATACGAAAAATGGGCATCATCGGTTTATTTTAAATCATACCTACCATACAAATCGAGCCGCAAAAATCTCTCGAAAAAAACCTTAAAAACGCCAATTAGGCGCATTAGTGAACAGAATATTTACAAAAGAGTTGTAGGTAATTGCAGCTGGAATAGATTAGATATTAATCCCAACTAGTATAGAAATAGTTAGTGTTCGTCGATGAAAAAA
The DNA here is from genome assembly GCF_013731165.1 of Rhagoletis pomonella. NCBI lineage: Eukaryota > Metazoa > Arthropoda > Insecta > Diptera > Tephritidae > Rhagoletis > Rhagoletis pomonella. Next base: position 76,391,672 of record NW_023458559.1, on the reverse strand, counting down.
GAGCTATGGTTAATTGAATTTAGTTTAAAAAAATATAAAGTTGTTTAATCAAATGTCTATCCTAGCGGTTATTTATTAAGTTAACTATTTGGTCACACTCATCCCTGCACGTGTTTGGCAATTGGTTACCCTTCTCCACCTGGTCTTTCCAACACAAAGGAGGCCTTCCTCTTTCTCTGTTACCAGCATTGCGACCCGCGTTGAATACTTTAAGGACGGGAGCGTTTCTGTCCGTTCAAACGACATGGCCTAGTCAGCGTTGCCTGTGTTGTAAAGCTCATACAGCTCGTCGTTAAATCGTCTGCGGCATTCGCCAATGCGCAAAGGACCGTAAATCTTTCGCAGAATATTTCTCTCGAAAATTCCAAGAGCCACTTCATCAGATGTTTTCCTCGGCGTAAAGCTGGATTTACATGAGGCGATTTTCTAGGCGATTCAACATTGCGAAGTGCTTCTCAATTATGACGGAGCTGGTGAAATTGCTCAACGTCATTTTACACAGCCGTATTAGTTTCGCAGGCATACCAAATTCAGACACCGTTTCATAAAGACAACTTCGTTTTGTGATGTCAAAAGTGGCCTTGCAATCAACAAATATATGGCGGGTGTCGATCCTATTCTTGCGAGTCTTTTCCAAGATTTATCGTATTGCGAATATCTGATCTATGCTGGATTTGCAAGGTCTAAAATCACACTGATAAGGCCCAATCATTTCGTGGACGGTGGGCTCACACAATACGCTCAATAAGACCCTGTAACCTATGCTTAGAAGGATGATCCCGCGGTAGTTGGCGCATATAGCGGGGTCGCCTTTCTTGTCGATTGGGCAGGGCACACTTAAATTCCAGACGTCGGGCATAAGGGTTGATGCATGCACCTTATCAGCTCCTCGCCGCCGTACTTGAATAAGCTCGGCTGGCAGGCCGTCAACTCAGTCAGTTGTGTTATTGTTTTTCAGCCGCATAATCGCTATTCGTACCTCGCCATTATCAGGCGGTGAGGCATCTACTTCATCGTCATCGACTGGGGGCTCGGGTTCGTCTTCTCCACTAGCCATTCAATAGGGTGAAAAAATGTTCCCTTCATCCTACATAATTTAAGTACGTTCTGGACATCGGTCTCTAGGTCGCCGTGGTGTTTCTTACAGGAGTTCGCCCTGGTCTTGAAAACTTCAGTAAGTCGCCTAATTCTCTGATGAATTTTTCGGCCGTTGTTCCTGTTGGCCAGCGTTTCAAGCTTTTCGCACTCACGCATTTCGACCTTTGTCTTCTTCAGCTCCCTATAACGGTCTCACATGGCTCGCATTTCATATTTTTCTGCAGCTTCTTGACACTCCTCACCGTACCAATTGACTACTTCTTCGGCGGCGGATGAGCGGGAACTGTAGTTCTACTGCTCATGTATGTCGGTTTTTTGAAGAGTGCTCTCAGAGAGCAGGTCGAGTGGCGAATAAAGTGGCAATCTGATGTGATTGCAGGTTTTCAACGTTAAGCTTTCCTGGCATTGTTAGGCGCACATTTTTTGATGCACAGAGGCGGCTGCGTATCTTAGCTGCAACATGAAAAGAGATTATTATTATTACGTTATACTCGTGCTGCGATCCCTAATTGTAGTCACTCCAACCATGTTCCAAATCTTGGATGGAAAAGATAATCGTTCCCCAAGGTATCACACAGAATGTGCTCTGAGGGTTAATCCGCCAGCCCACAGAACCTGCAGTCTGTCTCCCCATATTGTTCAGATGGTACTTCAGCTTGCAGTGTCCTGTCAGGTAGCCTGTAAGAGTTATAAGACCCTCCCGGCTGAGTTCAACGAGTCTTTCTAAGTTACTTCAGGAAGAGGTTATGAATTTCTTTGATTGTCTCACTCCCTTTGACTTACGCCAGTGGGCAGCAATCTGAGATTCCTCCCAACTCCTAAGCAGCTTCGCAGTGTATCCTCAAGATGTACCACAGAAAGACTCGGAACCATACATGCACGTTTGGGCTCTAAGTTTTGCGAGATAGTCATCCCTTTTGTTGACTTCAAACCCTTCATGCCCAGGGACCCACCACAGCGTAACTCTATTATGGGCTTCTAGGCTGTTCAGAAGAGTTTTACAACGGTCCCCAAGCCTTGATGTCATTCTAAATGAGTCCAAGGCCCTTAGTGCTGCCTGACTATCCGACGTAATATTTATTCTGGCCTCGCTTGCCCTTCTCCCAAGACATTCCCGAACACAGACTTCGATTGCGAAGACTCCCGCCTGGAATATGGTTGGGTATGAACCCATTGGCAGACTTTTCTGGAACCTTGGTCCAAGCACGCCTGTCCCAGTACTTCCGTATTCCATCTTTGATCCATCGGTATACCATGCTTGGGACCCTATGTGTCCCTTTCGGTAATTCTGACCTTGTAGAGCTTGTCAAAGGATAATTTCGGTAGCATGACGACAATCGGGTCTACTTAACCGGAACGGCCCAGATTTATATCTGCCCAAGGACTGCCACTCCAGCAACACTCCCAAAGACTATTTGGAGAGTTTTTATGCTGTTACAACAACAACAACAGACACTTTCCCATTAAGGGTCCGGACATTCCAGGTACATGCCCTCAAATCATAGTCCTTTAAACGTTTCCCGGAGTCGTCTTCATATCATAAATTCCGATAACTCGATAGACTTATATGGCCATAGAAAATTCGGTAGCTCAATATACTATACATATACACATTGAAAGTTCCAAAAATTTCAATTCCATAAACCAACAAGTTTCGATAACTACCAACATATTTCGATAAATCCATAAATATCGATACCTTGGTAAGTTTAAAGAACTCCATACGTTATGATAACTCGATCAATTTCGTTAACTGGATAAACTTCGATAAACTAAATATCGATAACTTGATAAACTTCATTATATTTACCAATTTCGATAATACGATAAATTTTTATAGCTCGATAACTATCGGTAAATTTCGAAACTAAGTTTCTGGGTCTCGATAAGTTCCGATAACTCAATAAACATCGATAACTATAAACTTCGATGACTCGATAAATTGATAACTTTCGATAACTAGATTTTTAATGATTGGATACACATATTTGGATTCTTATCGAAAAATTTCAAAACATTTTCTTACTCTTTCAGCTACTCTAATTCTTATGTATGTATGTGTGTACATCGTTACCTTAATTCACAAAGGCCCTAGCTAGCACTTTTTTCGAACCTGACTTTCACAAATTTTGGTAGGATGTATTAAAATACACCTTCAATAAAAATTATAACTGCTAGTACCAAAACAACGAAGTTTCATGCCACTTTTTTAAAAAGCTCTTGCTGTTTTTGATACTCTTTTTATAATGTTGTTTGTTCAGTCTCATTTAAAATACGGAGCAAACCAAAATGCGAAAACAACTCAAGTTGGACAGCTTGCAAAAACAACTATACATAAATACAGGAATTTTTAAACGACGATTTTGACCATAATTTTCAACCAATTTTGAAAGCATAAAAAATTTAGCTTTCCAATGGTATTCTTGGTTTCGAATTCGCTTCAATAGAATCGCCAAATGAACGACTACAAATTTCCAGTTAGCGTATTAATTTATAGATTATTTTTCTTTAAATAAAAACAAGCGTCAATACCTCTTAAATATATGCCGCGCTATAATACCACACAAATCTTGCTGTCATGCTTTGTCTTATTGTGCGCATTATGTTTTAAGAACCGACAGTGATTTTAGTGCCCACTTAATAGTCTATTAGCCGATGCGTCTACAAAATGGGCAGCTGACCAACTCGCTTTCTCTTCGCATGTACGATTAACACTGGTATGCTATAATTAACAGGCGGCAAGTGTGTGCCATTTTTTTTTTACACAAATACGGATGCCTATCAACGTAAAGAGGGTGCTCCAATCACAGCTGTTTTTTTTTTTTAATAAAATAAAACCATATTACGAACTTCTTAGAGAAACTCGTTCAATATAAGAGTCGTTTATTGTGAAAGTGGCATAAGTCATTTTATATCTTGTGTGCTCAAATGATTTGTACCTCATTCTATCGATCCTCTTTTTACCCTGTCGGAAAAATCAATCAACAAGATCAACTAATGACAAAACCGTTTACCTTTGGTTAATGAAGACAAACGAATAGCCGACACGATCAGATACAGGTAAATGATCATTTAAGCACAAAAAGTGTGAAATGACTTAGGGCATAACAGTCCTCCGTTTAGATTTTTGAAAAGCACCGAAATTTGTAGGGACTCGCATCCAACAATTCTGTGACAATGAAAAATAACGCAGTAGACTTCGTAAAAGTATCCAATATTTAGGGTTCGTTCGTCTTCCGATTCTGGCATCTTGATGTGCATTTTGTTGCAGAGGTCTGTGTTAATTAAAGTATTTGTTTCGCGTTTTAGTTTTCAAAAAAAGTATCTAGTTTTGAAATTAAGCATCATACAATTTTTAAATTGACTTGATGTTTCAGAAATACTGAAATAGCTTGTGCTTGGTTATTGAAAAAAAAGTGATCGCACTACCTTCTATTTCGAAATCCCCAATTACGATAAGGGATTGTAAATTAAAGTAATAAAAAAACCCTGTGGGGTGCACATCAGTCCGGTTTATATACATAAGACTATTTATTTTTTTATTAAGTTTACAACAATAAAATAACTAAAAAAAAAATGTCAACCAGATAACCAAGCAAGTGTGAAGATCCACAGTATATTTCTTTTTTATCAAAGAATATAAAGAAAGATTTTTATGATGAAAAAATTCTATGATTCGTTATTTTTCGTGGTTTAAGAGACTCAGAAATTTTATTGCGGTTGTCTTGGGACTTTTCGACATGGGCGAATTTTAGGATTCGATTTTTTTTTTAAACTTTTTAAAAATATATCTAGATTTTCTGGGATTTTTTGTTGTTTTTTTATATTTTTCAGGACTTCTGTGGGTTTTTAATGGACTATTCGGGACTTTTTCGGTGGCTGTGGGGGTTTTGAGATTTTTTGAAATTGATACGGCATTTGCTTGGGATTTTTTCGATGGTCTCGAATTTTTTTCTGAATCTTTAAATTTTGTTCCCTAACTTTGTGTTTTATTTGGCATTTTTCAGTATTTTGTATTTTGAAATTTTTGGGTTCAACAATTGCAGAGAATTTTGTTTGCATTTTTCGAGACCTTTATGGTTTTTAATGGACTATTCGGGATTATTTCGGTGGCTTGGTGGTTTTCGAGATTTTTAGATATTTACGCGATATTTGCTTGGGATGTTTTCGGTGTTTTTCGAATTTTTTCTGGACCTTTCAGTATTTTTCCAGATTTTGTGTTTTGTTTAGCATTTTGCAGTTTTTTTTGGGAATTTCAAGGTTCAACAGTACAGTTAAATCTCAACTTTGCCTTTAAGGAATATCTAAATTACCGTAATAATGTCAGCCTTGCAATACAAAGCAAAATGGAAAGCATGTCTGTAGTAGTTGCCTCCATAGAGACATATTCGGGGCTATCACCGAATCCGTCGTACACTGCACTGCATCCGAATCGCTACGAGGGGACGCATTCAAAATATACGCTACGTTCGCAGCTATCCGAAATCAGTGATCGAATTTTCGTATATCTTAAAAGTATTTGAAACATTCATTTATTAGTATTTATTTAACTTCTCTTCGAAACCACTTACTTAACACCACTTCCACTGCTCTCGTTAAGTCTCTTCAAAGCATCGTTTGGTTGAAATTCCTGCCGCTTCACACATTTCGTTGCGGATTTTGAACGCAGTCCGCGAGTTATGATCGAATAATTGTGCTTAGCTGAAATGTAAAAATGTTCTGCTGCTGTTGTGTGGTTGTAATTTTTGGTAAATGTAGAATTGTGTCAGCGTGTCAGCGGCGACAGCGTTGTAAACCGCGTGAAATATTTTGTTTATCGGCGCAGCGTATTCGACACGTTTTGCTTGCAGTTTCTACTACACTCTATTATTAAATTATACCTATATATATATTTTTTTCATTGTTCTCGTGCGTCTTTGCCCGTTCGCTGGCGTTGCGATGATCGCCAGTCAGCTTCTTTGTCGTTGTTGTCTCCCGGCCAAGCGCAAAGCAATTTTATATTTGAAATATTTGTTTTTATAGCGTTCAGCTGGTTTTTCGTCATTACAAAAACAAAAACAAAACGTCTAATATGATTTGTTAAACTGTTGTTCGGCGGCTCTTTTTTTTATAATTAATTTGCGCCAATGTGATTTGCGGCAGTTTTGATTTTTTTCTCGCAGCTGCGAAAGTGAAAATTGCCCGTACTCGTTTAACAAGTTTAAGTGTATATATTGTGCGAAAATATAATGATGCATTCACTGGTTACAGGTTGCGACGATGCCTCAGATTGTACCTCCTATTATGCGGAATATGACCCATTCGATTATCTCTATAGTGGCGGTGGCACACAGTACTCGGATCCCGTTTACGAGGCGGTGAATAAGTTGGAGAAGAGCGCTGTGAGTCCAAATGGTAAGTGAAGTAAAGAGTAAATTATTAGGAGTACTCTGTTAAGCTCAAAAAATCGTTCCCCTTCTCTTCCTATAGTCTCCTCCATTGGTTGGCGCACGGATTACCTCAGCCACGATGAAGTACTCGCCACCGATCTAACTGCTATTAGCAGCGCTAACGCCTCAACGCACTATCAGCTCGATGATCAATCACCAAGCGGTTCACGCTCACCGCCTCCACCGCTGCCGCCACGCAATACTGGCTCGCGCTCCCCACCCTTTCTACCTGGTCTCTATCCAACACTGAAACATGAAAATAGTGTGGAAGGCAGCAGTAGTGTGAGCGTGGGCGCGGTGGCTGGCAGTTCCTTCTCCACTTCCAGCTCATTCATACGGCCCAGCGCAACGCTGGATCGTCGAAAAACTGCTGCCGGAACGCGCCTCTATGAAGTGGTAACGGATCGCCGCACCGTCGATCCGGAGCTACTGGAATTCTTCTTCATGGTTAAGGAGTTGCGTATGCGCTATTTATACAATGATACGTATACGAATCCAGGTCATGTAATTGCTTCGGAATTTAATTATCATTATCCGCTTGAGACGAGCATCAAGATTTTGGTGCATCCTGCGCTGAAGGCACTGCTGTCCCATGCGGATATGGCGCGTACACAAGGGCAGGTGAAGGGGTATGGCGTGCCGGTGGTGTTTACATGTGATAGTAAGTTTACTTGTTATTGTTTTATTGCGGCGATTACCCTAAAATATGTTTGCACGTTTTTCTTTCAGTCAATACGGCTGTGGAATTGGTTATTGATCAAGCATTTTGCTCGCTGGAGGGTATTATTAAAGGCACTCCTAATGATTATGTGGTGAAGGTAAGCGCGGAAAATAGATAAATCACACCTACATATCATTACATTAATATAGATAGGCCCTATATATGCACAAATGAAATATCGGAAAAGGCTTGTTTTGATAATTGGGTGCTATAGTTAATTAGGCAGACATTAGAAGCTCTTCATACGACTAGTAAATCTACTACTACTATCATAAGCTCCAATAGATTCTAACCGACAAAGTCATCGGTCTCATTAAGACAGAAATGAAGGTAGAAAAGCATTTTGATTTCGTTGGAGCCAAAATAATGCCTATTCAACGAAATGAGCTCCATAGTTTTGAAACACACGCAGAAAAAAACTCAAAATGTTCCTTAACATCTACTACATTCGGCTAAATTTTAAGGCTGAAGGGGCGAGTCAAACGTCGAATCGCTAAATTTTAAAACTGCAGCGTCCAACCTTTTGTGCCATTGGCTTGCTTGGACTGAGTATGAATGCGGATGCTTAAACAGCTTTGTCACAGCGCACTGTGTTTTGACTATATGAAGGCAGGTGGAGACAATAGTTAACGTGGACCTATTTCGCTGAAACTTGTACTCTAAGTTTTCTTAGGACAAGGTAATTTTGAAATTTGTTAGAGATGGGATAATTGCCACGCCCTCCACCATTGTGGGCGGAAACATTAAATTTTCGTAATAATTTTTAGCATCTAAATTTGCAAGTAAATTGTTTAATAAAAAAAGAGGAAAATACCAAATAATTACCTCAACATTCCATGACACTTAAAGAATTGATAACTGTTGAAAAAGAAGCACTTCCTTTAATGGGTTCGGCGCCAAATCCAACTAAACTGATTAGTCGATATCGCGTCGATTCTAGTATTTCCTTGGAAATTTACCGTTCGTAGAGAGGCGGGGTGGGTAAAAGGGATGTGAAAGTTTGCACGACTATGCACTCTGATTATTCCAGCAGCGGCCTTTCCGCCTTTGGGTATTATCTACATAGCTGCATGGCCTCCAACTCAACTCCCTGCGATGCCATTTTAACTTTCACTTATTTTTCTTCATCTTTAGTCAGACTTTCGTTCTAATGATCTATTAAATTATGCAAAAAAAAAGTAAATAACATCTTTTGTATGCTCTTTCCAGCCCATCGGCGTCTCTGAATGGCTATCACCCACATCGAAACTCAGTCAGCTGGAATGTGTGCATAACAGCCTAAAGCTGGAGCAGGACGTGCAATTGGGTTTGTGCGTTAAATCCGAGGAGAATATGCAAGTGATAGCTCGTACGCAGTGTGATGATCTGCGTGATGTAGATTTACGAGCAGAAGATATTTTGCCCAACGAAATGGCAACGACCATCAATTATGATAATATGATGATACTGATAGGTATGTACATATTTAATGCAAGATTTGGCACCAAAGCTCAAATCAAAAGAAGCAGTGATACTTTCTGATTCGTCTAAGCCATTTTTTGTAGAGATAGAATGGTCAAGACGTGAATAATATTTAATATCTTTAAATACAAATTTGAACAAATTCAAAATTTTCTTCCTCCCCACAGAAACGCTTGAAACAGAGATTGATAAACTAGAGTCAGCGGATCCAAATTCACGATCCATACTCTCATGCTCGGGCGTTGTGCAGGCAGTTAAGGCTATTTGCGCGCTACTCGGTTCGATAGATACACTTGAAATCACTGCCTGCATCGCCGATCTCAAACGCATATGCGAGGAGGGTCAAGTGAAGTATGCTGCGCATAGCGCGGAAACCAATCCGGAGATCGTGAGCGAACGTGGCGATTATGCAGAGGTGCGTTTAGTGCCACGGCCCAAGCTGGATCAGATTAAGCTGAAATGTAGTCAGTTGCGCGATGCCGTGCAGGAGTTAATTGAACTCTACTCAAATGTATTCCGAGTGGGATTCTCTGTGAAATCGCTAGATTATTCGACCAGTGAGTATGCACCAAATTAATTGTACAGACATGTGTGTCTTATTCTCTTTTTATCCTTGCCTCATAGCACCCATACCGGTTTCGTGTGTACTAAAACCAATTGTCGTTAGCATCAATTGTCTGCATCGGCCGCCACCAACTTGGCGCTACGATGACTACTCGCTGGGCGTGCAAATCAACTATGGCACTCGCTTTGTATCCGATCCGATAGTCACTAAGTGTTCGAATGATATGAGTGGTGGACTCTTTCCACGCTTGAATTTCTCTTCATGGCTGACTTTCGAAAAGAATCCAATTTGTACGCTGCCACGAGAATCGCGCCTAATATTTGTGCTCTACGGCACACAAACAACGGAAAATGAGCAAAACACAGATGCGAATGGTGAACGTCGCTCGGTGGCCACCGAATTAGGCTGGTGCGCCATACAATTGTTTGATCAGAAGCGTGAAATGATTTGCGGCTCCTATTTGCTTTCGATGTGGCCGCCAACAACGGATAAGTTCTTAGGTCCGGCGCCTGCGCGCGGTTGTCATCCACAGCCAGATATCTGCCCGGTGTTAAGCATAGAAGTACCGCCTTACGGTGGCCGCATACTATTCCCCGAGCCGTTGGAACAGCCACCGCCAGCACCGCGTTACGATTTCAATTCGCTGGACGCTAATTTGCAGCAGGAACTGCTAGACACTGCCGAGCAGGGTTATTCGGGCGCTAAGGATAAACGCGAAGTATTTTGGGAAAAACGGTTGTATTTGCAGAGCTTTCCCTATGCATTGCCGAAAGTGCTTCACGCCGCGCACAGCTGGGACTATGCCAGCCTCATGGATCTCCATTCATTGTTGCATTCGTGGGCGCCGTTGTCGCCACTGCAAGCGCTGGAATTGCTGCTACCGCGGTACCCTGACGCCAAAGTGCGTGAGAAGGCGGTCGAGTGGATTTCGCAACTGCCGAATGATCAGCTGGTCGATTATCTGCCGCAATTGCTGCAGGCCCTCAAGCACGATACCTACGAAGCATCGGCAATGGCCCGCTTCTTGCTCTGCAAGTGTTTGGAATCGCCGCGCATAGCCCACCACTTGTACTGGCTCTTGGTACACAGTTTGCCAGGCGATGATCCACAGAATTCAATCGATGCCTCATCGGTGGCGAGTGAAATTGATGAGTCGCTAATAACGCAGGCGCGCTACTATAGGCGCAACAAGATGATGCTTCGCGCGCTGCTGGCGGTGTGTGGCGAGCGGCTGTTGGCGCGCTTTCTCAGTCAAAATATGATGTGCAAGGTAAGAGCACAGGGAAGATCGAGTTAGACCAAAGCGAGATATGTTGAAAGAGAATGGAAGAGAAAGATGGGCCCGGAGGTTGAGTTATAGTAACAGAAAAAGAGAAAGGTACAGGGAGAGGAGCAGAAAGATAAATAGAGAGGTCAGAGAGATAAAGAGAGAGAGAGATAAAGAAGAGGAATGAAAAGATAATGGCAGAGTGAAGTGGACGATAAAAAAGAAGTGATAATGCTATACTGTGGGAAAGAGAGAGGTCAGAGTAAAGAGAGAAAAAAGAAAAGGAGATGGGAAAAGAAAGGGGAAAAATGGGTAAAAAGTGACAGAAAGATGAAGAGAAATAGATAGAAAGAGAGGGAGAGAGAAGGAGAGGGAGAGACAGAAAAAAAGAGAAAGAGAGGCACAGAGACAAAGATTTATATAGACTGGGTTCACACAAAGAAACTTTTGTTGCTCATTTTCGGCAATTTCTTTTTTAGTGTTGCTCTTCGCGTTCACACAGAGCAATTCTTTTGTACACAATTGTTGTTGTCAGCTTTGAATGGCCAACTAGAATTACTCAGACGAACGAGAGCACAAAGCGTGTTGCCCGAGCATGAGCAACTCGGTGCCCTTCCCCCTTCCTCGTCACTCCCTCTCCCACAAGTAACGAGTTGCCGCGACAAAAGTTTCTCTGTCTGAACCTAGACATATTGAACTTAAATTAATTCTTGTCCACAGAGCTTAGCGCGGCTTGCCGAATCCGTAAAGGAGGCTAAAGAATCATTGCGGCAGAAAACCCTCTGCTTCGGCATGGAAACTGTACATCAGCAGTTGGGTGACAAGCCCACTTCTCTGCCGCTGGGCCCCGAATTAGAAGTGACCGGTGTAAATGTGCGCAGTTGCAGTTATTTTAACTCAAATACGCTGCCACTAAAAATATCCTACATCGGCTCAGATGGCGAAGTGCTGCCGGCGATTTTTAAGGTTAGTGCGGATCACAAAATAAAAAAGTTAATAATCACTCATATTGCTCTCACTTGCAGTCCGGTGATGACTTGCAACAGGACATGCTTACCATTCAACTCATACGTGTTATGAATAAAATGTGGTTGGCTGAGGGTTTGGACCTGAAAATGGTTACCTTCAATTGTGTACCTACGGGCTTTAAGAAGGGCATGATTGAATTGGTGTCCGATGCGGAGACATTGCGTAAAATACAAGTAGAATATGGCTTGACGGGTTCGTTTAAAGATAGACCGATTGCTGAATGGCTAGCCAAACAGAATCCTAGTCAGTTGGAGTATCAGAGGGCGGTAAAGAATTTCACAGGTGTGTATACGAATGAAATGGTTGAAAGGAATGCAGTTTGTAAAGCAGAAAAATGTGCCTTACAAACTTCCGTTCTTCGAAAACTCGAAATTCCGTATAATTCGTGTTTTTTAACTCTCATAGTTTCCTGCGCCGGCTACAGTGTTGCGACTTACATACTCGGTATCTGTGATCGTCACAATGACAATATTATGCTAAAGACTTCCGGTCATCTCTTTCATATAGATTTTGGAAAATTCTTGGGCGACGCGCAAATGTTTGGCAATTTTAAAAGGTAACAATATTATTACGCTTATATTCTCTGCATTCTAATCACTCTTTTCACACCCTAACTCACAGAGATCGCACCCCATTCGTGCTCACCTCCGACATGGCTTATGTGATTAATGGCGGCGATAAACCCTCCACTGATTTTCATTATTTCGTCGATTTGTGTTGTCGCGCTTTTAATATAATACGCAAACATGGTGATCTCATTCTGCATATGCTTGCACTAATGGCCACTGCCGGCATACCCGGTGTAACCGCTGATGCAGTGACTTATGTGCGTGTCGCTTTGCTGCCGGAGCAATCAAATCCAGAGGCAGCTGCCTCTTTTGCCAAGATGATACAGTTCTCGCTGAAGAGTTGGTTCACACAATTCAATTTCTTCTTGCACAATTTGGCGCAAATGCGTTTCAGCAACGATGAGGGTAGTGGCGAGTTGTTGTCATTTGTGCCGCGCAAATATACGTAAGTGTGGAACTATTCGAAAATTTGGCCTTCAAGGCGTTTGCTAAAAGTATTTTTTTTTTTTCAATCGTTTTCTCACATTACAGCATGCAACAGGATGGCCGCTTAAAGAGCGTTATGGTAGTGCGCTGTCAGAAGCATTACGATATGGAAAAGTATTACACCTACATTTTACAAGTGACGCGTCATGGTCAAACCGATCCAACGCATTTATTCCGCTCGTATAAGGAATTTACGGAATTTCATCAGAAGTTGTGCTTACACTTTCCACTGGCGAAATTGCATAGGTAAGTGGTAAAAGATTTGAAGTGTCGTGAGGCAATTACGGAGCCTCTGTTGTGTTTCCAGTGTCTGCAAAGATATTACGAATGGCGACTAGAAACTAAATTTTTGGCGCGACAGTTTAAATTGTGAGGGAGGAATAGATTTTTTACTGTTCCCGCTCCTTGCTTGCATTTAATATATCCAAATCCTATAATGGACAACCTTACATTACCTGCCGATAATAGTAGTATTTCCAATTATTTGCACTCTAGTGTCGCTAGCTGATATCACAGTTGAGGTTTCGTAACTGCCCTTAATTAATCCATTGTAGAGAGAAAATGTAGTACTTTGGTATCGACCGTCAGTTTATTATTCAGTTCTTATTTAAGTCATAGAGAGCTATAAGTTTAGGTTCTAAGTATCATAAGTTATGCTTTCATAAGCCTTAAACGCATTTCTGCGGTGGTTTTTCAGTTTATAGGGTAACTAAGAATATTCGATGCGATAGCCAAGCTAATTTTTGTTCAGTCTAAAGAGGCGAATTTCCGAAAAAAGTCATACGTATTTCTCACATTAAATAAGCTCTCAAAATTATATGAAATGCTTGTGAGTAGTCTGTTTACTAAAATCAAGCATTCATTTAAATGGGTCCGTGTCCAGATTATTTAGTTCTCCAGTGAAACAGTTTGAGTGCAACACAATGGCGCGTCTTTCATTTCTGCGCTTTTCTTAGTTTTTATTTGAGCCAAGCGCTGGATAGAGCTTAGTCCCCGATTGGGGCTGTGGCCGCCGCTTCTCTGGCTAGGCTGTAGCCATAGCGCCTCTTGCTATGCCTTCTGGAGTTATGGAGACGTTTGTGTACCAGTGCAGGGTATGAGCTTGGAGATGTCCCATTTTTTCGTTTAAGTTACTGTTCAAAATTTTTTTTTGATTCCGTTCATCTGTTTATGTTTTGGACATAGACAAATAAATCTAACCCTCCTTAAAAGAATGTCAACGACACATTTTTAATAAAAGATTTAAATGACGAATGCCGAGATAAACTATTCACACTCTGGTGTTCTTTAATTTAAAATTTCTTTTATTTAGATATGCATAAGTATTTATTTTTGGCACATTTTATATAACACCTAACTTTGGTTCTACTCTCATTAATACTTTTCCGACTTAGGTAAGCCTGCAGTTGGGTTTCGATTCCTCCTGATTGCTTCCCACAATTTCCCTCTTAATCTCTGTTCTCACTCTCTCTTAAGCCTCTGTTGAATTATGATAACTCTGCTCAAAGTAATGTTGTCGCATAGCAACTTGTGGCTTAAAACTACTCATTGGCTGCTGTTGATGCTGCGTTATGATGCTGTCCTCCATGAAAACAACGCTCGTAACCGAAGACGTTTGGGCGAGGTTACTACGATAGAACGGTTTGGGTTGCTCGCTAACATTTAAAAGTGCTGGCAACGTGGCTCTCGTTGTACCCGACGCTGTCGGTGTCATCTGGAGTTGGCTTATCGCTGTCCAACTCTCGCTCAATTCCGTTTCCGCAGTTTTCAGCGAAATTGGTGTGTCGAAAATCAGTGACGCTGGCGCAGGTGAGCTTGTGGGTGATAGCGTAAGGTGTGTTTGATTTTCTGCACTGCCGCCGTCCTGCTTTTGCTTCTCGGCTACGTAACAGGTTTTGGTGGTGCGTTGCATTGGTTTGGGCACAGCCTGTTGCGCAGCATCTTCCTCCACTGAGTCGTTATCATATGATGCGGATTTTGTCGTTGATAAGAGGCGTGTTACTGCCTGCGGCTCATTCTGGTTCTCATCCTCATCTTCATCCTCCTCATCGTTGGACGCTTGGTAGTATTCTGTACTGCTGAAATCAAATGTAACCCTCTGACGCGGCCTAGGTCGCGCACGTGCCTTTGTTATCACTGTAAGCGGTTCTGCAACAGGCTCGAAAATGCTATCTTTGCTGTGTTCACGCACGTAATCATCGTCTAAATCGGATATTTCTTTATGCGCATAGCCAATAGGACGATCCTCCTCTTGCGATGGTGTCACAATCATTACATGGTCTTGTTCCACAAATTCAACGCTACTCACATTGTAGTTGTAGTGCGACGATGTGGGTTCATCTTCATCTTCTATATTGGAGAGCTCGCGTTTAAGTTGCGCGCTATGGCGCTTATAGCCAGCAGGCCGACGTTCTGTGCGCAGCACTGACTCTCCGTCACTGTCGTATGCATCCTCCAAGTCAGCGAAATTATATTGCACAACGTGTTTGTCTGCGATTATTGTCGTTTTAGGCTTTTGTACAGCCAAGTTTTCAAAGCTCTCCCAGTCTTCATCGATGCTTTTGCCAAAGCCCTCTGGTTCGGGTGACGCTATTACCACCTGCTCGTGCACACGTTTCAAACCACCTGTATTCTCAAGGAAGGCGGCCTCATTTTCCTCGTACGAGTGCCGTATCTTGTCAAATTCCTCTTCAATGTTGCTCACGAAATCACGATTAAAATCTAGCTCTTTTTCAATTTCGAGCCATACACACTTTTCACGCTCGTCTTGCTTTATATTAGCCTCCAACTCGTCCCACAGCTGCTCGGACCGAGTTACGTGCGCAGGGGCGGTCGGTTGTTGAATGTTGAGTGCAACTTCCTCTTTAACTGCATCGCAGCTCGCTACTTCTTCCTCGTGCAGTGGGCTCGTAAATGTGTCTACACATACGGGCAACGAGCTATCATCCAACCTCTGTGGTTTTACATTATCTTCAGCTTCGTAGTCACTAATACTGCAGTTAGGCACTGAAGCAGATTTTAAAATCCTATTTCGCTTTACGCCACCCAGCTCATCAGCATACTCTTCGTCGCTGGTGAAGTCGATGCTCTCTAGCGACATTGGTGTGCCATGTTTGCCCGCCGCTCGATCATCTGCCTGCCAGCCTAAACGCTCTCCGCTTTCCAGCTTGTGACTATCATTTGCGTAAGAGGCCGGCACATCATCAGCAATCATACGCAACTCGCGTGCGCTCGCTCTATTCATATGATCATAGTTGTGTCCGTGGTAGGCGTCATAGTCTACGCGTTCACTATGCTGGTACGGTGTTGGACTTACCGTATTCAAGCTTGCTTTCGGCTGTTCCCATTTTTCGCGGAAGTCTGCCAAGCCATCCACATCGATTTCCTCGTACTTAATGTAGCCTGTTGGCCGACGTTCACCGAACTCCTCCACGCTTGTGGAGTGCGTTGCTTCTACTTCGCGTACGGGCGATCTGTCAGAGCCTGTCAATACCATGGCTTCTATATGTTCCTCATCAGGCCGTAGAAAGCCCGTAGCACGACGTTCGTTAACTTTTGGCTGGTACGGCGCCGACTCTGTAGAAGGCGATTTGGCTTTCATGAACTTGTGCATGCCCACTAGTTTCTCTTCGCTATATGAGTTGCGATTTAGTCGTTTCGGCGGCTGTGGTGATGACTTACGCATGCGGAGAGTACTCTCGGTTGACTCGGCGCTCAACTCGTTCGCCTTTTCCTCCTTCAACTCCATTTGCCGATATTTCTGTTTGAGTTCATCGAAGGTAGGCATTTCCTCAACCAGACTAATAGTTGGTGTGCGTGTTTGGGGAGAGTCCGTCAGGGATTGTAGTGAGTCCACTGGCGGGCGTGGTGGTTCACGTGCGGGCGGCTCATATTCTTCATAGATGGCGCTGCGCACTTTATCTTGTCGGCGTGGCGGCGGCAGCGGGAAGAGTGAGGGTGTACTTTGAGACAGCTTCCGTATGCGAACGGCTGGGAAGAAGAGAACAAAAATGAGAATAAGAAGTAAAATAGCAGAATAGATGTAGTGGAAAATATAGAGGTAGATTAAATTAAACTGAATTGAATGAAATCACTTAAAGCATTTAAGTTAAATTAAACGAGGTCTTAGAAAGAGCCAAACGAACTCTAAACATCGAGGAATAGGAAATACCAGTGAATCTAATGAGCCCCGGCACTCACATAGAGTTGGTAGCTCAAGTAAGGAAAATGATTTCGATCCTTAAACGGGGCAAAGAAGGTGGAGACACTGCTCAGGCAGAAAAGGAAATAAAGCAACATACTCCAACAGGGTGGCAGGCAACAACAGTGGGACAGGGAAACGCGTAGCAGATTGATCGCCAAACTTATACTAAATCTGGAAGCTCGAAAGCTAAGCGAAGTAAATTGTTACCTAATGTACTCTCTAACCATTTATGGGTATTTTAGGAAGCGAAAAGTGGCGCCAGGGTGGGTGACGGTTCCCAACCGCTGGTCGTGTTTTGGCCTTCGGACAAGGCAGTGATATGTGAAGACACCTTTGACAATGCATTAACCCCTCTTTCTCGCAAAAAAAAAATGAATTAAACAAAGTTGGATTTAATTAAATATAAAATATAAGTAAATGATTAATAGTGCTGGAGAACTACTCCTTAAAAGAGTTTTAAAAATACTCACGCGGCAATTGTTTTGTTGGTACAATGTTTAAGTCATCTTCTTCTCGTCGACGAAAAACGCCATGTACCTCAACAGGTTCGCTTATCTAAGTAATAAAAATCCAAATACGTATACAAATTAACTGAATAAATGAAAAATAATAAATTGCGAATAAAATATTGTGAAAATCAAGCAAAATTGTTTACCAAAAATTACAAAAAAAAAACAATCGTGAAATGTTTGTCAAGCGCCGCTGCAACTGATAAGCAAAACCAATCAACAAAATAGGCAGATTTTCTTTTTTTTCTAAGATAGTGCAAAAAAGGACCGACCGTTGTGAGAGTCTAAATGATGCATACATACATATGTATGTACATTAGAACGTACCAGATTTTTTTTTCGCCGAACGTAGGGGTCACCCTTTTACAGTCCGATCTTTAAGTATGATATATTGACGTTCTAATCTCGAGAAGACAATTTTTCATTGGCCTCAAGTACCCCGTTCTAGTACTTATCCACCACATCTCAAAAGTCATTAATCTTTTGCTAAGGAAGTATTTCGATTCGGAGGCATTTTTTTTCGAACGTAGGGATCGCCTATTGTTATTAATCGACTTCAAAAAAAAGTGGGAGGTTATCAATTCGTTGGAATATATATTTGTGTATGTTACCGGATAACTTTGGATCACATAAACCATTTTCGATAAGTTTTTGTTTTCGGAGAAGTGGTACCTCAAGGTAGGAATGTTCGATATCGTATCGATTATTCTGAACATCGATATTTCATGGCACGATAATCGAAGACATCGATACTTTCCCCGCAATATCGATATCTAAGTTGAAATTTATTTTTCATCTACAAAAAAGTGTATGGGAATCAGCCACTTGTGTGATTTATTTAGCTCTTAAGTTTGACAAACCGCTTGAGTCGACCGGCGTGCCGTTTTAATCCTCAGTAAATATACAAGATGGAAATAACACAATTAGATGAGTTGATAGGCAGGTCTAATATTCTATTCAATTGGGAGTAGGATTTTCAACATCGATTTTTCCGATATCGATATTGTTCAGCCCGATATATCGCCATATCGATTTTACATGCAATGAATTAAATCGATTCATGATATCGATACTTTCTTAAATATCGAACATTCCTAACTCAAGGGTACTCCAAAATGTTTATATGAACAATAAAGTCGGTTGTTTTTTTTTTGCTTAAAAATTACTTGTTCGTAAATTTTTTTGTTCCAAAAGTTCATTGACCCTGAGTATCCTGTTCTAGTACTTACCTAGCAGAGATCACCGTTCTTATCATCCTATCCATAAATTTAACTCTACAAAACTAAGTAAACTTTTGCTAAGAAAATATTTTGATTAATTCAGTAGAACTATTTAAAAAAATTCAGTGCCGAATGTATGCGTCACCTAGGTTCGGTAGAAAAATTGTTTCCTTTCGAAATTGCCTTGCAAAAATTTTTTAGACTCCGGGTGTACGACCAACTTTTTTTGTTTGCTTGTAAGGTGGTACGGTCTAATGTGCATGTGCATAAATACGTGCATAGGTTTATTCTTACTTTTTACATCTAACAAGCTTTGTATGTACATTTGTATGTATTTCTGATAGCCCCTATCCATATGCATGCTTGCTATGATATGAAAACAAAAGTGCGACGCTCTAATTTCTCGGTAGAGTGCGAAGATCATTTAGTATGGTAGCGTGTTGCAGTTTACTTATAAAATAAATATAAATAAAACCATAAATATTTAGCAACAACTAGAAAAAAAAGAAAAGAAAACTCGTAGAAAAATCTGTTTTGGTCTTAGTTGCATTTCATTATCTGCAAAGCGACAGGCACCAAGCAGCGGTAGGCTTAGCCTAGCCATGTGAGGATGGACGCATAAAAGCATGCGTCATACCACTGAAAAAACAATAGCATTAATAAACACCTTTATGCGTACATTGACATTGTTACTTTACATAGCTTTTTGTTTGCCTTTTATTTTGTGAATATTTGATTATTTTTTATAACTATTGCTTATGTTTTATCGATGTCGGTTATCGGCATGAAATTTATTTAGGGTATGGCCTCTTTGTAATTGTAAATAAATGTGGTGGGCCGGGTAATAAGTGCTTATTAGTTAAAGTGGGCCATTGAAAATGATTTTTGCTAAAGTTTTTCTAATAAAAAATTTGTTATGAAATAGTACAAAGATTTTCTTGTTATTTTTTGATGCGAGAAAACACTGCGTTTATTTAAAATCACCGTAAGGACTATGTAACTATAAATAATTATATTACAAAAAAGGCACTAGCTACTAAGGCTATCGGCCTAAATACTTTTTTTTAAATACAATTTTTCTTTACAAGCTGTAACAACTTAGTCCTGTCTTTGGAATACAGATGAGGTGTGTTTCTAAAATAACGGAATTCAACTGCTTTATATTATTTCGTGTAAATGTTCCTCTTCTAAAAGAAGCTGCACCAGAAGGCTTTGACTCTGGCCTATCGATTTAAATGACCAGAAAACGAGGCTCCTAAAAGGTGTCATTTTGCTTATTTTGCTGCCTGGGATTGCATACTTTGCACTTCTGCAGCTATTACGCCCTACACTATTTCACCGTTTCGTTCATTACCTGTTGCGACATGCGCTTCTCTCGACTGCTACGCGTACGCAATGGCACTGTAGGCGGTGCACCACCTGCCGCACCATTATTTGTCGAACTGTGATTGAATGTTAGCCGGTGTTTGAACCACCAAATCTTGATGCCCATCAACGTTGAGACCATGCAAATCAGCACACCAAAAGATGCCAGCATGGCAAAGAGTCCATCAACTGTGTCGCATGCGTGTGGATGTGTGTGTGTGTGTGTGTGTGAGTGTGCGTTTATGAGTCGCAGTGGGGTAAATCGAAGAGAGTAATTAAAATTAGTTGCGTTCGATATTGTTTTTTTATTTGTGCGTAGATTAGCGTTTACTTGAATTTTAGCCTACCTGTGCCGTTGCTGCCCACGACAACCGCCTCTAAGCTGTTTAATTTAGCCATAATTCTTGTGATAAATTTAATATATATATTTTTCTTATTTTGGTATTTTGCTTATTTCAATTTTTTTTGATGTTATTTATGTTTAGCGCATTTTTGAACACTGCTTTTTGTATTTCGAAAACTTTTTTGCGAATGTATTAAAATTTTTGTTTCAATTATTTTTTGTATCACATTTATGAAGAGTATATCAGTTCATAAATAGACTGATATGCACTGCCGTGTTGCTGCTTATCACTTTTTTCCACTTTTTCTGCCGCGTCGCGGTATCTAAAAAATCAATTATAACTTGTTCGTTGCCGTGAAATAAGTGCTTCTTCTTGTTTAATATTTTTTGTTTGCTTTTGTTTCTATTAAAAATTTTGCTTTTGTGCTATATTTCCTATAATACTTTTGCGCTAACTACCGCCGTTGGTCGTGTCTGCATTGCACGCGTTTATCAAATCGAATGACAAAAGCGTTGAAGTGGGTTGACTGGCTGCTTGGCTGTTAACTGCTGTGCGGCAACAACAACAACAACAGCAACAGCGACAGCAATGACAACGTCTCATTGTCAATTGTTTTTACTTTTACCTCAGCGGCATTTATTAATAAAACATTTGCGGTTGCTTTTATTATTTTTTCGCTCCATTCTTTGGCTCCTTTTGCTACGGTTTCTTTGTGTTCATACACCACTCTCAAATGCTGACATTGCTTTTACTTTTTTATTATTATTATTTTTTTTTTGTAGTGCTCCGAAAGTGATTTCATTTCACAAATTAGCGTCGCCTTTTAGCCAATTTGAACGGCTATGGCCCACACGTATGCGTATATTACCACGAACTCTAGCCGCCACAAAAGTCTTCAGCATATCAACAGCATAGCGTCACTATCGCGCACCCTACTGGTTCCACACCTGCATCTCAGCTTATCAACTCCACCTGAAAGGCTGAATCTCTACTGATAGCCACGTTAACTCTCTATCTCTCTCTCTCTCTCTCTCTCTCTCTCTCTCATATTTTGTGTATCTTTCGTGGTACACTGTGATTGATTGAATATTTTTTGGCCTCAGCTCTTATCGGCTTTATTTGCACAGTACCTACGTTTTAATTGCCTTTGCAATTGTTTTTTTTTTTTTTGTTTTTAATATCTTGCTTATGTCTTTTCTTGCGTGTTTACTTTCAGTTCACTAATCGTCTTGTATTTTGCTTTTTAGATGGTGTTTATATACTCCCTTTATACTATATTCTATTCTCCCTCTCTTCCAGCTTGCCAAGTGGCATGCATGTCGGCCGTTCCAACGTCAAATCGGTTGCTGAGCGTCGCCTGCCTCAAATACAACGTTTTCTTATCTCACTCTTCAATTCAGCGGATGAGATTGCTCACTCGGATTTGGTGTATACGTTCTTCCATCCCTTGTTGCGTGATCAGCAGGAAGCTAAGTTGACGGTGTCGAAAGTTAGAGGTAAGTACCGCTTTTGATAAGAGGAAAACACGTTAAAAACAAAACAAAAAAACTACTACATATGTATGTATGTGCATACATGAATATAAAGTTAGATTGTTACTTAGTCACGATTACAGCTAGCTAGTTCAACTTATAAAGCGTTTTTTTTTTGTTCTAAGTAGGAATGTTTCGAATGTCATATTTTTCACATTCGCGAATGCGAATGCGAATGTTAGGACTAACATTAAAAGAGCTATAATAAACTTAAGTTATCGTTTTTATAACTTAAAATTTTTGTAAATTATTAGAACATTGAACGAGTGCTTAATCTATACAATGTTTAAATCTGGTAGTCAAAGTTCAAAAGGGGCATATTATATTTCAAAAAAAAACGTAATTTTGCTGCCTTTTCTCCCATGAGGCGATTTCTTAGAGGCTCGTATATAAGGCCGACTGCACTGAACAATTGCTCAATTGGAACGCTGGCGGATGGAGCGCTCAAATATTTGCGGCCCAGATCTGTCAATTTGTCGTATTTTAGTTTAGTTTTCCACCAATCGAGAGGATTTTCGCCGAGATGAGCTCGTTTTTCTTTAAGATATGCCTTTAAGCTTTAATTTCACATTTTTTATTGTCTCCAGATTCTACATCCGAGCCTTCGCTTTCGCTGGAGGAATCTCAAATTATTTCTAGGTTGCTAATAAGACTTTTAGCAATACTTACTTGATATACTACTTAACCGTTTAGCGCCTGAAGCTAAAAGCCGGTTATTGTCCGCACCCCGGTTAGACAGACTTAAAGCCATTTCAACTAAATTCGCATTTGCAAAACATTCGTACCATTTGATGGGAATGCGAATGTGTAAAATGATGCGAATCATTCGCATAAAGAATATGAATGCAAATATTCGCAACATCCCTGGTTCTAAGTTACACCTGGCCATACATTACAGTGCGAGTTATCATAAATAAATTAACTATTTAAATTAAATAGCTTATGTTGGATTTTCACTAGGTATTAAATGACACAAATTTTAATGACAAGTTCGGGTATTAAAAGATACTTGTACCGCTGCGTTAAGAAAAATTGTCATTAAATTCGTTTCCACATACATATATTTTTCTTAATAGTGCAAATTCGGCATTAAAAGAAGAGGGAAATTATTCTTTTATAGATGCACATAAGCAATACTTTCATATTTTGCTTGGATATATATACCATAAAATACCGGACACTTTGTTGAGAATGATCCAAAAAATTTGAACATCCGTCGTAGAGAATTTAGTACTAAATTATCTTCCTTCTTCTTATTTGGCGCCGCAACCGCCTAAGCGGTCTTCTCCACTATTTTCAGTGCTCCTGGCATTTAATAGGTAGCAGGTGTGAGAGTCGAGTGGCGAATGCATTGGCGGTCTCTTGTGATTGCAGCTTTTCGACGTTAAGCTTTCCTTGCATTGTTGGGTGCATATTTTTTGTGCACAGGGGCGGGTGCGTATCTCGGCTGCAACAAGAAAGTGGTCAGAGTCGATTTTGCGCTCTCGGCGTGTACGTACGTCTAAAATGGAACCTTGTACTGCACACTGCCATGTTTTGGGCCCCGGCGAAGGCGATCAGCTGCAGTCCGTTATCGGACGTTTTGTCGCGGGGGATGAATTTTCCGATAGTGGCGTCAATGTCGACATTGGCATTGAAATTGCGAAGCACCATTTTGACATCGTGTCGGAGGAAGCACTCGTATGTAAGCTCCAAACGCTCATAGAAGAGATCCTTGGATGCCCTGTGCTTCTCTTCAATCGGGGTATGGCCGAAAATGAGCTAAATGTTGAAGAATCTCGCTATGATGCGGATTGTGGCTAGACATTCGTCTACCGGGGTGAACGCCCGTACTCGGCGACGGAGTACGTAGCGGACCGCAAACCCAATGCACGCGAAGTCTTACGCGGGTGTTTGGTCGGTACCCAGAGAATACGTAGATATGAATTTCTGAACGTAGTGTGCTGCGATTTGCACCGTTCGCTAAACAATCACTTCTGGCCAGTTCCTGGTGAATGACATTCAGAAGCTTTTCCTACTTACATAGACTTCTGCACACCGAACATTAAGGATTAGTTAAAAAATAATCGTGAACAATGTTAATTCCAAATATTTAGCTGCTTTGACTTTCATAACTAAATAAAAATATATATTTTTTTTCAGAAGTAAAGCAACAAACGCGTGAAAATCCCTATGAAGTTGGTCAGATTAAAATGTCTTTGCAATATCGCCGCGGTGTCTTAACGGTGATGGTAAGTAAATAACAGAATATACATATGAACATATTAACGTGATTGCTTTGAACTCGAAAAAAAAGAAAAATTTTAATCTCCAAACTATTTTATATAAAAATTTTGACAGTTCAGTAAAAGTTTGGAGGTAATCGGGACTTTCAAAATTTTTTCCTCTATGCATAGATTCATAGTTGTTTGCATTGCTGCGTATTTTTAGTAAAGGCCTTTTAAGTGAACAACAAATAAAGATCCGATTTATTAAACTATCACACATTCTTTGCCAGATTCACCATGCGAAAGGCTTACCCATGCTGCAAGGGGGTCAAGAGCCTAACACCTACGTCAAATGTTATCTCAAGCCGGATACAACAAAAGTGACCAAACGCAAAACAAAAGTGGTACGAAAAACGTGTGTGCCCAGCTTTATGGAGACGGTAAGAAGCTAGCCAATTTTTTAATTTACATATATATGTGGTAATCTCTTCTTTCTCTCCCCTCCCTCTAGCTCGAGTATCGCATGCCATTGGAACATATACAAAATCGTTTATTGCATGTCACTGTATGGTCACATGATACATTACAGGAGAACGAATTACTGGGCGGCTTTCAAATCGATCTGAGTAAATATGATTTACGTAAAGAACTGATCGATTGGTTTCGACTTGGACCAATGCCCAGAAATTGAACAGCGAACTGCGCTAGGGCCGAACACAAACTAGCTAGTAGCTGCAGAATAAAATTGGGGGAAAATTACTTTGAATGGCGTTAGATGCAAGTGAAATAATCGCCAACTAGTTCGCTATTATCTAACAAAGAACCGCAACGAGGTTTTCGAAAACTACTTGCAAAGCAACAGTATTTCCTTCGCACATATAGACACCGCTACAGGGATGTCCGTTAGGGGCTGATAAAAAAAAAGAGTATCTATTTACACTTACAAACAGAGTATAACCCAAGCAGCAGGCAGGCGGTTGAAAAGAACAAAGTTCTTACAGATATATATTTTTATAAATAACTTTACTTACAAATCTCTCTGCAGGACTGCACTTATAAAATAGACATTCCAATTATGCTTATGAAACTTAGAATCGAAAACACTTAGAAGTTGAAAAATATTACACATACATAAGTAAGGGGATAATAAAATTTTCTACGATTAATTGTAATTTTCATTCAGGCACAGAAAATGTAAAAAAATATGGAAGCATAATTCAAGGCGCACAGCATTCGCCGGCGATTGTAAATTTTTGGCGAAGTATTTTTGAAGCTAAAACTCCCCACCAAGTCTTGCAGGTGTCTCAGGTTTTCAGCGCTCGATTCAGCCATAATTTTTATATGTCGGCGTGGTTGCCGAAATCTACAACGCCTGAAAAACTTGTTGTGTAGTTCTTGCTTAAGCGTAAATATTTGCCTATTAAATGTTAATATTTGCTTTTTGTATTTCGTAGTTGGCACAAATTCTATCCTTCTTTTTACAAGAAGCTCACACTAGGTTTTTTTTTTGTCTTTTGCAGACGTGGGATATTCAAAGCGTACATTTATTTGAATATTGTTAAAAATTTAAAATAATATGGCTTAGCTTTGCATGGTCTCTTCGCTCAAAAAAAATTTGTTTATGCTTGCAGTTAATATATGCAGTATAAGCTCTATTTGCTATCACTGTTTGCTGCTTCTTGTTTAAGATCTAAATGTTCTTTTCTTTGTTTTCGTTAAGACTTTTTTCAAAATTTCCTAATAGAGCATTATTGACCCTTTAATTATTACGATTTATGTTTATATATATCTATGTTTTGCAATTTGTAAGTTAAATAAAACAACAAAATAATAAAATCGTCTTCACTTATAATTTCTCGTATGCATACATATGTATTTCAATACAAAAATTGCATTATGCTTATGTAGCTCTTAAAATTTGTAAATATGAAAAAAAAAATCATAAAGAAAATATAGAGTAAAGTGAACTGAAAGTTATCAATGTCAGCGATTATTGAGTGTAAGCTGCATAGATGAGGAGAGGTGGATGAAAATATGTATTGTATTTGTAAAAGTATTTCGGTACTGCTATTATGTTACAACTAGATTTGAAAATTGTTTAATTATATCTTATTTATGTTAACACTTAACAGAAGCGCGCCTTTAAAATCTCTTAACAAACTTAACAATAAGACAATGAACCTCAAATTAATTATAAACAAGAAATGAAACGAAATAAAGTTATGAAAAATAAAATAAAACAAATTTAAGTAAAATTAGAAATTACGTAAGCGAACATTATGTCGGGTCGGTCCTCATACTATAGAAAAAAGTTTAGAAATACCGACATCCTCCCAATTTTGAAAGCTTATTTTAAGAGTATTTTGACGTCATAAAAATTTCTTACTTAGCAATGCCTTCGAAACAGCCAAACTCGTTTTTATGTACTTCATAACGTTTTTGTAGCTAGATACCACTGAATCAGTCTGGCTGGGTTAGTGTGATACAAGCCAATCAGGTTCTCCATGCGAGGTTATTGCACCGACGTCAATATCCTTAATCCTTTCCTCTCCTCTCCTCTCCCATCCCGATTTCCATTTCCCTTCCTTTTCCAACTGGACCTGCACAGCCAGGCTCTTAAACACATCACAACTGACAAACCAGCTCAATCTCAATATCAAAAATACTGGTCGCCTACTATCAACGGCAATAATGTCCATGGAAGACGACCGTATGAACCCAAGAATACCCAAAGATACCAAAGGCATAACACCTATAGAGAGTCTATTGCCACCTTTGCAGACTCTCTTCCCATGAATGTCGTAATTGAATTCAAATAAGCTTCCGCGTAATACTGGCACAATTACTGTGTGGATACACAATTAAAGTGCGGATACTGCAGTAAATTGAACTCATTCCTAATCGGACTCGACCTCGACATAGCAGACACGCATATGGTTGGTTTGTGAAGACTCCCACCACGATACCAACCATCTCTTTACCTGCCCTCTCAAATGTACTCAGGTAACAGCACCTTGCATTGGTCCGACCTCTTCGAAACTGCGCGTTTCCTGGGCCTACCGTTAGTTGAGCTTAACGATAACGATCGATAGACTAGTCGATGTAGGCGGGGCCTAGTAGTGCCGGTAAAACAACAACAATATAAGACAATACGACTGACCAATGACTTTCACTCTAGCAACACTCCCCAAAAAGTCTTTTGGGAATTTGTATGCTGCTACAACAACAATACGACTGAATGGAAGGAAAGTCGAGAGCAGGGTTTAGTAGCCGCTACAACAACAAGCCAGCTTAGTAGTGCCGCTACAACAACAATAACAACGAGCCAACAACGACACTTCAAGCACCATCCATCGCAGACGAAGAGCTTCAGCAGCTTCGATATAGCCGCGTGACTTTTGCGCGACAAAGGTCTGGGATACTGTAGCAGAGTTAGCTCCTACTTATCCAGAATTGACCGCGACAACCCAACACACGACACCAATCACCTATTCACTTTACTCCTTAAACCCGTTTAGCTTCTGGGCCTACCGCTAGTTGACGACAACGATTTATAGAGTCGCCGATTTAGTCGGACTTTAGTAGCGGCTCAGTAACATCAACAACCCAACCCAAGTCCAACCGGTTTTGAACTAACCAGGTTCTTGAACCTCTGAATTTTTAGGCTCTAAATCTTACCGTGAACTACACCGTTGTTATTGTAAATCACCAGAATCGAACTGAAAACCACGCTCACTAATTGTTCGAAAAGGAACGATGTTAACGAGAAAAGAGGAGTGGCGGTGATTTGCGGTTGGTGATTGAGATGCATTTTTTTTGTCAATTTATTCTTTTTCGATAGATCCACTTTGCTAAGAAAATGTTAGGAATATGTACATGTGTATATGTACGAGTATTCTCCCAATCCGACACATTTATTGATTAAGCTATTTAACTAATACTAGGTATTAGTATAACAAGAAACATATTCTAAGAAACTGTAATAAATCTGTAATTTGAAAGTCTGCAACAAAGTAAAACTATTTACAATTAAATATGTACGTATGTATCTATCTAAGATATCTGATGGGCAGGTGTGGACTGAGGGAGAAAGAGAGCTAATAAGAGGGCATTTTACGAAATTTTCTTAAAATTTCTAACGAACGAAAATACATACAATGAAGAGCAAGTGCAAAAAAAAACGAAGATTTGGTACGCAACAAACATTTTCTTTCTTTTAATTTACATATGTATGTATGTGTGGATGTTAAGAAAAAAAATTATAATTAAAAAAATCCAAACCTATTTTATTTCATAGTATTTGTAATAAAAATTGTAATTATGCAACAGTAAAGTATTTATAAATTACTTTTCATTACATAATGTTTTTAAAAAGTAATAAATAAATGTTTAGCAATTAAAAAAATTAAACAAATTGTGTTTATTTGTAAGTTCTTCTTCTTCTTTATTGGCGCTGTAACCGCCTAAGCGACTTTGGCCAAGTCCAAAACAGCACGCCAGTCGTTTCTCGTTGACGCAATTAGACCTTATTTCTGGGTCATACTTATTTTTGAACTCCACACCAGGCTTTCAGGAGTTCGGCGCTCTTCAAGTTTTTAGTACTTTCTTCAAATATAACTTTTTTCTGTCGGCATAAGCCCATAAAGGTCACTTATATAAGAGAGACAGCAAAAGCCTCCGGTGGAACTCATATCAGAAGAAATATATCCTCGAAGATTGGAGGTGCATCCATTACTAGGTATGCAACGGTAGGTACTCCTCCCGGTACAATTCTCGACAGGAAGTTAAATTGGAATCGGAACCTTACAGAGCGACCCATATTTTTTTTGGGGGGGCTGCATGGCTTCCGGCTTTCGAAAAGTCAACTTATAGTAGTCAACTGGATTGGGTTAAGAGGGCTCCTTCATGTGAATAATAGGTGCCCAACCCTTTACTCTACTAAGTCTTCTTCCCACCGATCTTTACGTTAGTTATAAAGCCAGTTGCAATGTAACAAGGTTGAATGCTGCTCATAGATGGATTAAATTAAGTAAAATGCTACGCGAGACTCCAGTGACCGTAGATTTGTTTAGTTTCCAACGTTGTTTTTTTCAAAGCCGCATTATGGCTGTTCTAACTTTGTCTTGATCTAGTGGAGGGAGGTGAGCTTCGTGCATATATATACATACATTGGTCTGAGTTCATCTCAGTGTTCCCACCATATCTCAAGTGTACCTCGGACGTCTGATTCTATCTACTAGCATCTCTAGCTCTTTGCACTAATGGCTGGTTGCTTCTCTTTTATTCTGCAGCAGGGAAATAGTACTTGTCGCCATACGTTTTTCTTCTATTGGAGAATGGGATATGGAATTCCACTACTCATTACTATCTAGGCAGTGATGGTTGTTTGAGTAGATAATAGGGTCGAGTCCATAGAATATCGCCTGCTTCTTGTGATAGCAGGGTTTCGACGTTAAGGTTTCGTAGCGCTGCTTGTCGGACACTGCACATTACGAAGAGTCTCATGCGTACCTTAGCTGCAGAGAACTAATCTGAGCCGGTGTGGATTCATTTCCGTTTCTTTCGTCGTTCAAAACGTAATCTTATTGGGGATTGATGTGGCTTTGGGGATATTTTCGATGCTGGTATCTGGTACTAAGTACTAACTCCATAACGGTACAAAGTCGATAAGCCTTTCTCCATTGTTGGAGATGTTGTCCACAAGGCTGAAGTTTCCTACAGTTGGACAAAATTTTCATTCAAGTGTCAAAGTACGCATCGTGTTCCAAAGCGCATGGGTTTCAGAAAGCTGTGAACGGACGCAGTTGATTTTAGCGAGCCTTCAGACTAAAATTCAAGGTTCTGGTATTGCGCTAACAAAGTTCCAATGAGGATGACGAATGGACATAGCCATGCAGCCCTGCAAGTATTCAACTTGGTACCCGCAAGTAGTAGCAGAGGAAGAAGAAAGGATTCCCATGCGATGGAAAGGTCAGGTAAAGAAGAGTTTGGCTTATTTGGAATTTTCAATCCGTGTAAGATGAAGAACGACTGACGTGCGGGTGGTTACAAAGCCAAAAAAGAGGAAGAAGACAGAGCATTTATTTTATTTATTTGAAGCTTATAACAGAGGGTATCAAACAAATTAAACAACGCTGCGCTAGCGACGGAGGCTTTCGGCTGACTGGTGAGGACTTGCTAATTAGATGCGACGTAGAAGATCCAAATCCTTTAGGAATTTATATACCTTACATATGTTGTCACGAGATGAGTAAATGAGAAGCTGCAGGGGCCCATTTGACTCAAAATTTCGCGAAGACCGAATAAGTCGGTAAAAGCCTAAGAAACTCATACATAAGTAGTATGTGTGTGTTAGAATGCAAATACTTATCTTTCAAGGCAATTGTCTAGTTTTTGTCTATTCACTTTGGAACACGTAATACTAGGGTTCGATCGCTGACTACGGCACTTCTCATTTAAAGACACCGTTTTTTCTCTGATTTTTATAAAATAGTCAATAATTATTTATTAAGCTTTGATATAAATGACTCTGATTTGTAGAAAGTATGTAAATGAAAGTTTAAAAAGCTAACTGGCTACAATCACAGTTGCTAAAAATAGCCCGGATATTTCAACAAATGCTTGCGCTTATTAATCCAATGTCAGTGAAGTGCATTGATAAGCGAATGAGCGTACGAGCGAATGCATATAATTCTGCGCTAAGCGTTGCAAAAACTAAAACACTATATATGTAAACATACATACATATGTATGCACATATGTAAATAAAACTAAAACGGCGGGAATCTCCTGCTCTCTTAGTCACACATCAAAACTGCTTATCGCTTCCTAAATAATCACTCACCATGCCTCGGCCCATATCAAAGAAAAACACTTACCCACTAACGTGGCAAGCGGGTTGGGGGTTTAGGAGAACACAAATACACACACATGAAGTCATGCACAGCAGCGGGACGAACACGGACGTCCTCAGAATGACCGACGTAACTTTTGTAAGACAAATTGCTCGATCGTTATCGTGTTTGGAATGGTCTCGCTGGCTAACGACACGCCGCTAAGTTTGATTAAATCCATACGATTTGCCCAAAGCACAAGTAAACTTGTACTACATCGAAAATTAATGGCGTTGGAAATGCATATTGCAAGTCTTGGGTTCGAACACACGGCCAAAGATAGTTTCGAGACCACTTCAATCCGTTGCTGCGTTTTACTTTGTATGCAAATTAAATTTTTTTTTTGAATTTGCAAAAATTTTTATGATGGCAATAAAGTGCATTCGATTGATAAATATTGCAATAAAAACAAATCCAACAATTAACTGCAAATAAGGTTAAACCATTTTATTGCATTGTGGCAGGTTGGGATAGGAGGCCTGCTAAACCAATGGAACTATGTAATAACGCACGGCCTTAAGATTTATATTACATATTTTCAAAAAAAGTATAATGAGCTATTTTAGTACTCGTTTTTAGGCAACGCGAGCAACTAATGAGGTCCCGGTAAAAAGAGTGTGATTTTTATTGACGCCACTGCGACATATTTGGCTTCAGAGTCCGGCATTGCTTAGCTGGAAACAGCACAAAAGCGATTCTGGTGTAGAAATACCAGCGCATGGTAGAACGGAATCAGCCGAGTGATATCATGTACCCAAAGGATGTTGAAGATAAAGTTGGCATCCGGCTGGTGGTGAATAAGCACCGGGAGCACCACGAATCCCAGGAAGACACCGATAGTGTTATAAAAAAAA
This sequence comes from Rhagoletis pomonella, assembly GCF_013731165.1. Lineage (NCBI taxonomy): Eukaryota > Metazoa > Arthropoda > Insecta > Diptera > Tephritidae > Rhagoletis > Rhagoletis pomonella. The sequence continues at coordinate 76,359,919 of NW_023458559.1, read as the reverse complement.
GTCCCTGAGCAGGCAAAACCGATTTAGTCCTAGATCGATATCTTTACGTAAATATTGTAGATGCGATGTCCAACAAAAGCCAAAGGCAAGCCGGTGTTTGAAAAGTGGAATGAAATTGTGGCACAGTTGCTTCAGTTGACTGACCCGGAGGGCACCCACCTCCCACGTTGTTATTCTGCGAAGGTAGGTGAGGCTAAAAGGTAAAAAGCGTCGCACTGCCATTGTCAAGTGTCTTGTGGATTCTGCTGACACTCTTTACTCTTAATGACCAACTCTCCTTTTGGAATATGGCAGTGGGACGCTGTTCAAGTACCTTTGCGCCCAGAATAAGAACGTCCAAATATACAACTAGGTCATTCTAAGGTCTAAGGGATCGCAGTCAAGCAGCGGGAGAACTAAATAGCGCTGTTGGAAACTTTTAACAGAAGAATTTTGTAAATTTTTTATATGGTAATTGCGCGCATTTCAATACTTTTTGACCGACCTAAAAAAAAGAGGAAGGTTATCAATTCGTCGGAATTTTATTTATTTTTTTGTAGGTATGTTACCGCAAAACTTTGGACCACTTTAACCGATTTCTGGTACCTCAGAGGTGGTCCCATACTAATTTGGTTTAGATCCGATCATTGAACCGTGAAGAAATTAATTAATAAATTTTTTTTAGGAATTCTAGTCGGTTTTGTTTTTTGTTAAAAATTACTTGTTATTGATGTATGATCTTTTGCCAAAAAATCAAGCAAAGTTTTAAATGGTCTAAAAAAATGTGCACTAAATTTTTGTATGAAATAGGGAAGGATATTATGTTACTCATACGCCATGTCGTACATGTCCGTACTCTTACATACTCATACATGGCGTATGAGTAACATTTTCCATATAAAATTTTGACGTTTTTATTTTTAATTTCCAATGCAAAATTAGAATGAAAATATCTTGGAAAAATTACCTGATCTAGAAAAACGGTATACAGAGTTTACGAGTCTCGGCTTTTTTTTTGTGTCATTTTAGCATACCTACAGTGTAATTTGAATATTTCTAAATACAAATTTTCCGACGAATTGATATCTTCATAGTTTTTTGAAGTCATTTAGAAATAAAGAACTTAAAACAACCAAAACAATAATATTCATGAAAAAGCTCAATTGAGTGCAGCAAAGGCTCCACTTGTGCGGATATATAAAGGCCAATCTGATTGATGAGCAGTTTTTGATTATATCTGTGATCAAACATTGCTTTAAATTTTTATAACTCTTTTGAATATAGAATATAGTATAAAACAGTTTACCTTGAAATTCTACATAATTTTGTGAGTATAAAATTTTTGGAGATATTTTAAAAGGACCTAGGAAGCGAGCTAAATTATACTTAGGACAAGTAAACATTAAATATGCTTGTCATATCTCAAATAGTTCCAGCTGCGAGGAACTGCGAGTTCAGCTTCTATTCTTCCTTTTATAGACCCACCACCTGTAAAATTGATTGAATTTTTATTGTAGAGCTGAAGAATGAAGAAATAGGAAATTCTTTAAGAATAAAATAAATGTGCCTGTTAATTTTCTCCAAAATTCATAAATTTAATACTTGGAGCCAGCCAAGAAAGTTCTGTAGGAAGTGGGCGCCGTAATAAGAAATTCTTTATTATTATCCACGTTGGAACATTTCTGGCGTAAACGAGCAGGGCACACCGAATTTGATCAAAAAATACTTTTTTTTAATTTGCGCATGTTTTTCTAAAATGACTGGACGATATTGTAAACCGATTTTGACGATCTTTCATATTTATGCTTTTCTCATTAAAACCAGCAAATGCTTCGAACTTCATCAAAATCGGATAACATTTACCATTTCCGCCCACAAGAGCTGTGGGCGTGGTAGCGCGTTGAATTTTACAATTTTCCACATTTCTTCATTCTTAAGTTCCAAATAGCGCATGTACGAAATTTCAGCGAATTTCTAGTACGGTAAGTACTTTTGGTCGCAGCTTATATGGGGACGTCCCACTGTGCTGCGCTGTTGGGGTATCGAGACGATATTGATATCGTATAGTACCGCCAAACAATATCAAAGCTATACATATCTCGAAGCTGCCAACATTTTACACATCAACCACATTGAGCTAGGGAAAATTCTGATGGTCGTATTCACTACGAGAAATGTCAAATTTTTAGTTCGATTAGTCAAAATTTTCTCTTTTCTTTCGACTGACATGGACCCCGTTTTAGAGAAATTAAAAACAAATTGTCACATCAACCAACTTTTTATTCATAACTTTTAGAAAAATTCTAAGTATGCAGTTTTGTAGCCCATTAAATTCTAGTAACAATGGAACAGTTTCAAGGGGCTATGAATTCGCGTTGATTTTTGATATATTTTTTTTTTTTTGCCGATGATGCACAGTGAGGCCATGAGAGCAGAAGTGACCTAACCACAATATTCTTTTTTTGGACTTAACTCTTTAAAATAGTTTAAAATGTAATACATTTTAAAACAAAGGTCCCATATTCCCAAATTTGATGGTACGCCATATCGCTTTGTATCATAAAATTAGGGAATTAACGAACTTTATTTTAAAATTTATCACATTTGAGACTATTTTAAGTATGTATGTAAGTACAAAAAATCTCAAAAATCAACGCCATTGTTTAACCGTTTGAAACTTGCACTTCATTAGAATAAAATTTGATGGGCTATTTGAAATTTTCGAGAAAATTTTTTTAATTTGTTTGAATTTCTTATAATGATATATGTAAATAGTTTTGGTTAAAACTTGGACAATATTTTTATAGAAAAACTAGCAAATATCCGGCGTGCTTCACTGCGCCTTAAGAGTATTTTTGTGTTGTTACTCCCTCCCAAAACTCGTATGGCCTCATTCATAAAAAACGAAATAGATTTAAAGAGCTTTATGAAGTGAGATTTTCGAACAAATTTTCGATTTATAAAGCATTCTTAATTGTTTATGAATGTGGGCATTAGTTAACTTATTTTCGAGGGTCTTTAGAAAGTAGATAGAGTATCGGCTTTCTCCTGGAAATTTAATTTATAATCTAATAGCGCCAGCATATTTACCTTAAGGCAACCCTTCTCAAAAATATTTTCGACAGTAAAGCTCCTAAACCTCTTTAGTTTGATAACCGTATTGTATTATTTCATTCATTTTATCAATTAAATTGAATACAATCTTTCAAACAGGTGGCAAGCCTCATCAAAAATATTTTTGCCAGTAGGCTTTTCTAAACCTCTTTAGTTTGATACCCATATTGCAATATCTTATTTATCTTATCAATTAAGTTAAATTAAAATTTTCAAACAGGTGTCAACCTTCCCCAAAAATATTTTCGGCTGTAAACATTCTTTAACTTCTTTCTTTTGACAGCCATACTGCAATATTTACTTAACTTTAAGATTTACTTGAACTGCAATTTTCAAACAGGTGGTAACTCTCTAATTCTTTTCTTCTATATTTTAAGTTAGACCTCTAGCAATACATCGGTGTAAACTGCTTTCAATTCCAAACATAAGTTTCGGAGGGATGCGCGTGCAAACATGCAGACAGACAACAATTCTAAAAATTGTTGATTTGGATTCTTTTGCTCTAATAAAGATTATAAAAAAATTTTACTCAAAAAACGTTTTGAATATACAAAAAAAATTAACACGTAGTCACTTGTTTGAGTCACTGTATTTTGAAACTCGTTTTTTTCTATTCGTAAACTCGGGAACAACTGTTCCGTTTTTTTTTTTTGAAATTTTGGACACCTACTCCACACTCTCCAAGGATGATAACAGAATAAATATGTACAATTTCGATATGTTAAGGGGGCGTGGCACCTTCCATCCAAACTAGATATTTTTTTCACACTACATATCTCTGAAAGTATTCATGGTAGAGTGCTGCAACTCAGTGTAGAGACATATAGCATCAATTCCAGACTCATAAATAATTTGGTATTTTCAGTGGAAAAGTTTATTTAATTTTTTGTAAAAAAAATACTTTATATAAATAAGGAGAAGAAACAAATTTTGATTAGATGGATCACAGTCCTCTTAGGGTTTGATTATGATGACAATTATCATGAATACAGTGATGGATACAGTGATGCAAAATTTTACTTTATTTGTTAATTGATAGCCCAAGTTATATGTTGTTTTTTTTAAATTTAATTTCCCTTGCCAGTTCTCTTTCCTGTTTTATAACAGCATCTCAGTGCACACTTATTTATTTAAATTTTTGCCATTTAACACTCATAATTGATTACCATAAAATGATTTCTGTACATTTTTTAATATTATTTAAACAGCGGAGCTAGTCAGCAATAAAAAATGATTAATTTAATTAAAACCAATGAAGCAGCCCACTACGATAGCTTAATGAAGTGTAATGAAGAGACAAAGCCAACACAAATTAAATGCTCAAAAGTAAATAAGTAGTGCATATATATAAAATGCAAATTAATAAAACAATCAAAAACAAAAACGAAAACCTGACAAAAGGGGCCAAATGGTGCAATGGTGGTTAAGCATTGGGTAAGCATTCAAATCTTATCAACACTAAATTAAATGATTTTTTAATTTGTTACGGCTGAAACCACACACAAATTGGGCAACAACTACAAGGTTGTTAACAAAATTCGCTTACATTGTTTTTGCTTAAATGATTATTCTATTTGTTTGCTTGTTTGTTTATTTATGTGTTTGCTTGTCAAAAGGCGTCGAACAACAAATTAAACTTCAATCACGCACGGGCCGACCACCTACATAAGTACGTACATATGTGTGTGCGCATGTATGTATATACGAGTATGTATGCAAGTATGTACCAACAATGATTTAACACTTCGATAACAATGCGAATAAAAACTCACAGCAACAAAATTTAAATAAAAATGGACGAAATTTGTATGAATAATAGAAAAATAAAATATAAAAAACATATAAAAAAAAAATGTTTAAGTGCTTAAAAAAAGATAAAACGGAAATCGACCAACTAACTTAAGGGCTCGAATACCAGAGGAATTAAAATGCAAGCGAAATGGTTTTTAGCCAAATTTCAGTAAATTTCCTCGAGCAGGTACATTCGAAGCCACCTAAGTTACGATAAGCAGCCCGTCAAATGCGACATAAAGAGTTTTGCTGCTGCTGCTGCCGAGGGTTGGTGGCGAGCAGAAAGTAATAGGCATTAGAGCATTAGAACCCAAACCGCGCACACACCCGCATACATATATTCATACATACATACATATGTGCCTACACAAGTGTGTGTGAATGTGTATGGAAATAAGCTTTTTTCGTAACTAAAAATAGTAGTAACAAAGCAAACAATGAGCAACATTCAGCTATTAAAACAATAACAACAATGTCGCATTACTACTCAGCTAACAAATAGATATACATACATACATATGTATGTATGTAGCTTTTTTTTATCAGTTGTTGAAGTATTGCGAGTAGTTAAACTTTCCACACCTTAGCCGTTATGGGTGAGTGCGGTGAGCTTCTCTATGTGAAAGTCACGACCAGTAGGGCCGCAGCGGAGGTGCGTGCGGTCGGTTAGATATCGGCCGCTAACTTAACTGGTGATTAATGATCGCATATGCCAGCGAGTGTTTGAATTGTTTGTTATCATTTGTAGTTAAATTGAATGCGCTTAACATCGCTGGGTGGCAGCCATACCGCTTATGGGGTTGGTGGGGTGGGGAAATAAAATAAAAAGAGTTGAACACAACGTTCCAAATGCAAGGTAAAAGAATTGGACATACAAAAATTTTTTTTATTTTTTTTGCCGGTGTCGGTTGATTCTTCCTACAAGGGCAGACGGTGATTTATTTTTCGAATTTCCGGTGCCCCTTGTGTTCTTAAGAGAAAGAAAAAAATGACATTGGAGGTGAGGCAACATCGAAACCGGTTTGTCTTCAAACCAAATTTGATCAGGGATGACGGAATCTTATCAGAAAATAACTGAAGCAATTTCTTTGTTTATATTTCCTAAATGATAGAATTTTTACTGACCATTATACATATACATTAGGGCGATCCTTAATATATCAACATCATGGGTATGTTCTAGGTACTAAACAAAGACATCCACGGATATAAGAAAATTAAAAGAAATGTGGTTTGGGCCGCTGCCAGGATTTGAAAAATCATTGATTTATTTTAAATCACAAAAATTCGACCAAACTTTGACGTTGACCAGCCACAATTCAGCGAGTTTATGAATTTATATGAACAAGTTTTAATAATATGTCAAACATTTACGAAAAATATTTTTTTTTCAAACACTTGTAGCGATGCCTAATTTTTTTTCGAAATATTCAAAATTAGATATTGATATTTAAGGACCACCCTAACATACAAATCTTATCAAGTAATGCCAATCTAAAATCCCGAGATGTAATTAATGTTGATAAGAGTGAAGAAGTTGTACAGAGGCGTCACACTGCAAAGGTATGACAGGTGTCCTTTCTGGCAGTGCCATTTTTAGCCAATTTGAATCGAGACCAAAATGATACTACATAGTTGGCTATGTCCTTATGAAGTTCTGTCAGTTATTCATACCAAGTGTAGGTAGTTGCTTTTGAACTTGGTGCTTTCTTAGCTTTCGTTGTCCTTTGGCTATGGAGTCAAAGAAACTTCTCATCTTTTCAGCACCATTCCAACATGCGAAATATCCAAGCTGAATGCCATCATAAGGTTATTACGGCTCATTATTACATAATTTAAGGTACCTATAATCAATGCGAACCGTGTCACATGTCTTGCATAGAAAGTGCTCACAAATGCTTCCTTCTCTCTGAGATAATGCCTTGTCCTAAACTTTTATTTATTTTGGTAACGAAATATTACAGAAACTTGTTAACCGCTCAAATAATTTGCCGTCCACTGCTTGGGTCCATGTAGGAGAGAGAAGAGTTCAACGCTTTTCAGTAGCGTGGAAGCATACACGGAGTCCAAGTCCTTCGACAAACTCAACGCTACTAGGACGGTTTTAATAAAGGGTCGGCTATAGCTGTGCGCTTTACGAAAGGCAACCTTATGTTCTGCTGCGTCAAGAGACATGTGTAGTTTGGGTGTAAGTCCTCCACTTTTGGCTTTATCCACGAATGGACACTGTGTAAATTGGCGCCTAGAATAGACATCGCGCATCGGTTCGGGTTTGACGAGTCGCGATCACCGAAAGAAATTCTCACTCTTTTATCGCGCTTCCTCGGATTGAACAGATTGTGTTGGTTTACCAGTTGCCAAATCTCTAAGTTCCTGAATCGATCTGGTGAAGGTGGTGACGCTCATTTGCCAGCACGCTCGCCCCAGCCGGGAATTTAGTGTGGTTTCCGCTAAGTATCTCTCGTGATGAAGTGAGCTGCCGCAACAGTGACCACTTTAGCAAATTGGTGTTCACCAACATGGACGTCTCTTCGTTTAGGATGGCTTTCATAGGTGCTCTCTGTAACTTACGCGTAAACGGTCCCAATCAGCTTTGTTGTAGTTCATTTAGATTCGGTGATGCGCAGAAGCAAAGTCGCCCGGTTCGTCGATCGATAGGATTGTGGAGATGATAACGACAGCATAGGTCGCCACTTTATCTTATTTTGCAGGAATGCGCCAGCTCTTACTATGCCACGCATTGCTGCAACAACCCCCGATCCTGGTTTGAGCGTCATGGGCCGCAGTGCAGAATTTTCAGTCTAAATCTTTCAGCTCATAATTTAAAATCATGCCTAGCTTCCAGCTGAATAAAAAAATATTTTACGCTAAATTTTATGGCTGCAATCTTTGCGTGCACTTTGCTGCACACGCCACAAAAACAAGTCACTGCAAGGCCATAAAAATATGAAAATCATATAAATCTAAAAGATCTAAAAAAAACTTTGCAGAACGATTATCTGCTAATTAAATTTTAATGTAAAAAGTTCACACTTACACTGTGAATATTTCCGATGGTCACAAATGAGAAAAAAAGCAAAATCGAAAAAACGAATGTTTGCGGGAAAATGTGTCCAGTGTCCTTTTTGGTGCGTTCATTGCCAGCGCGACACACTTGGCGCGGCACTCAAAACTTTCCAAAAAAAAAAGAAAAACAGCCACAACAAAGAAAACTTCGCGAGAAGAAAGCATAAGCGCCCAGCAACAGTGTGAAAAAATGTTGGAAAAGCTCCACAGAACCAACGAATATACATACATACGCATGAGCCAGTTTGCGCGCCTAAATGTAGATTATAATTAACGATAGCCGAAAAAGCGGCTGCAACTAAACTAAAAAGAAAGATATGGACGAAAGCGCGCCACAGCGGTCACGAAAACAATAGAAAAAAATAAAATAAAAAAAAAACGAAAAAAAAATTCCAAAGCCTTAACTACAGCACAGCCAATATGTAAACCCAACCCTGCCAGTTAGCCAAATGTGCGACCGAAAAACATTGAAAAGCATTGAAATGACAACAAAAACAAGGTAATTACAATTGATATTTTTTGGGCTCATTGTAAATATTTGTGTGTTTGTGTATTTGTGTTTATAAGCTTTGTTTTCTTTTCACTTTTTGCCTCCATTCAATCGAAAGCCTTGACCATTTGGCTTCTTTCGCAGCTGGGCCAGCGAATGCTTCGAGCGGGCGCCGAATCTGTTTCACTCATGTGGAAATTTGAAGAGGGCACACGTACTCGTACAATACATACTTACACACATATGTACATACACAGAAAGCGCATTTGTGCGGTCGCACACAGTCGTGTGAAATTGTCTTTTTGAATATTGGGCTCTTTTGTGCTTTGCTTTCGATATGCGGGGTCATGGCGTGTCTTCGTGGCTCCATTGAAAGCGTTTACCCTGTTTATGTTGCGGCTGCGGTGCTTCGGCGTTGCCAAGTAGGGTCAGCCAGTGTGCAAAGCAGGCAGGCAGACAGACAGATGTCTGGTATTTACTTTAATTATTTAATTGACTCAAGTAATTTTTATGTGCGATTTTGTGAGATGCGTTTACCTTTTTTCGCTTGGCCTTTTGCATGGAAATGATTTGAATTAAATTAGCAAAGAATTTTAGAAAAGAGACCGTTAATTGTTTTGTTGTACGCATAAAAGCGTTGCCAGAATAATATTTAAGGTCAGTAGTCGACGATAATTTGTGTGTAGGTACATATGTATGTATCAGAGCTGTAAAGTGATTGAATCAGCAGGACCTGCATTCACTCGGCATACTTTTCAAAATTTTGATTGCTTGGTTGTATAAAAAAAACTCATTCCTGAGTGGCTTAATTATTTTGAAACGAAATAAACGTAATGTGTTATTGAATGGTAGAGTTCCATTCAGTATAGAATGTGAATGTAACAAAAGCATTCACAATCATCGTGTTTGTAAATTTTGGTTGAATGCAAACACTTTTGATCATTCAGTACTACACTGAAAAAATATGCCTTGACACTAGAAGAAAACCTGTATAGGAGAAAGTAGTTGTTGCTTCTGCTTTTCTACAACCGTTACGATTCGGTAAAGCATTACCTATGACCAGGGGCGTACCCAGGAATATATTTTGGGAGGGGTTTATACTTCTGAAAATTCGCTTCAGATAAAATGATCATTAAAGTACATTTATGCAAGTTTTATGTACAGTATGTAATAAATAAATAAACTTTTTGAAGTTTCATAAATTGCATTTATTTACATAAAATTAGCAAAAAACTCAAACATTTGTAACCGACTTCGAAAAAGGGGCGGGTTATCAATTCGTCGGAATAGTATGCTAACGCATAACTTTGGACCACGTGAACCGATTTCAATAATTCTTTTTTTTTATCGGAAAGATGTTACCTCAATGGTCTTCCCGTAATTTGAAATTACTTGTTTAATATAAAGTTCTATAAACACAAGATGCGCTCAACTTGCAAAAGTAATAAAAAAATTTAAAAAAAGAAGAGTTTTAATGTTCATTTTCTTCGATATCTGGTTTCTGGTTTTCGAATGAGATGGTGATTTTTTACGATTGCCAAATTTTTTTAATATTTCGAATACCGAGAAAATTAAATGAACTTGAATTTTTGTTATGTAGGCAATTTTGGTGGAAAGAATTCGAAGTGGGCAAATTAAATCTTCGAATCCTTGTTAAGGACATATCAGTTGTAAACTGTTTTAGGCTCTGTAAGTGAGTATGCATTGCATATTTTTAGGTTTCATTCGCAGTTAAACTTTTAAGAGCTCTCAAAAAAAACGAAAAATTTATATAAAATGGCGCACAAGAAATGGAATAGCAATTTTCTTCTATCAAAATTTCTTAAATCAATTTGCATCTCTCAAGAAAAAAATGCTCGTATACTTATTTCTTCAAGAAAATTTACAGCAAAAGCAAAGTGTTTTATAATAAAAAATATTTCTCGTGATTTTTCTTGAGAGCTGGCTTTAGGATACAGTTTGTATTTCAGGTTATTAGCTTTAGGGGGGGTTTGAACCCCAAAACCCACCCCTTGTGTGCGCTAATGCCTATGACCAAAAGTACGTACCAGCTTTAGATATTTAGTCAATGCTTTTTAAAAGCAACTGCATGTTGTTGAAGGAAACTTGCGGTCAATTTTATGTAACAACTAAATTTTTATTTGTACAAACCCAGTAGGACTTGGGAGCATCGTACGATTGCTCGGTGAGTACTCCCTTGGGATTATACGAATACTCCCCATTACTCCCAATGCTTCTGTGTATAAGCATGTAATTTTGTATACTCCCTTTTACATTGTTTGTCCTAGGAGGGCGAGTAATCCCTTTTACCTCCTGAACGAGCAATCGAGGAGCACACACAAAAATATCATCCCTTAAACCTCCTAAAGGAGCAATACTGGAGTACTCCATAGTTACCTCCCAGAAACCTCCCAACAAAGACAACAAGGGAGTGCACATAGAAAAACATCCCATATTCCTCCCGAACGAGCAATAAGGGAATGCTCCCATTAGAAGCTATCCAAATTAAATTATTGTGTCCTCCTTATGCTTCTATAAGAATTATTTTCTGTTGTTATTTTCTATGATGAATTTTTCCGAAAACACAAAATTTCTTTTGAGCGAGGTGCGTATTGCTCTCCTATCAATCAAAAAGAATACTCTTGGATTTCTCGCTTAGGAGACATCACTTTTTGCTCCTAAGCGAGCAATACAGAAGTACAAAACCGACAAATCTCGTTTACTGCTCCCAAATCATGCCTCAAGGAGCATTATTTCGTCGCTCGCCTCCTATTTGACTCCTAAACGAGTTACAAACGAGGTCAAAACTGACAAATCTCTCTTATTGCTCAGAAATCAGGTTAAGGGGAGTACTCTTTTATTCCTCACATAGGGAGTTCTTTCTCCCTTCAAGTTCTAGTGGGAAGCGACATTTTTATTTCCCAATACCAGGCGCTCATACATATGAAGTAGCAAGCTTTCTATATGTATAAATTTGTTCGTAGAATTCTTTAATTTGTTTGTTTTTTTTTAGAAGCCTTTGAACTTTACAAAGTAGAATTTTGGAAATTTAAAAATTTATACAAACAATTTTGTACGTAGAAATAGAAAACTTGTTATTTCAAATGTATGAACGCCTGGTATTGGGAAATGAAAATATGGTTTTTTACAAAGAAAAATGGTCATAAAGAGTGGCCGCGCGAAAATGGGCACATAGTATTTTAAAAAAGGACATCATATGCATGTGGATAAACCATGGACTGAAAGCTGAAAGCTGCTATCATTCGATGGTTGTTATGCATAATATTTTCATGTTCTGCATATTTTCCAATCTTTTAAAGAAAAAAATTATAGATACTAATTGTCTTCGAATATTTTGCACTCAGTTTTTAAACAACCTAAACTATATTTATTTATTAAATGAAAAATAATAATACAATTATTATTTCACAAAAAAAAGGAGCACTAGCTGCCAGGGCTTACGGCTCAACCAAAACTATAAATTTGTACAATATGTTCATGTGAATCCAGCTGCGTTCCATGCGTTGAAGAGTCCAAGCATAAGCATCCATTCGTAGGACATGGCTTAGCCCGCGGGGCCGCTGGTATGCCAATATCGTATTAAAGTTCATACATCTCATTATTCCATCATCTAAACTTACATATTTTCTTAGTAAGTAAAATTTGATTAGAACTGAATTAGAGAATGCACACAAAGCAAAGTCTTCATTCATCTGGAAGCTAATTCAGTATTGAATTCTGTTTACTTCAGCATTCTCAGTTTTTCATTCAGGTATTTACCACCTTGCTGTGTGAAATCCAATTTTTTTTTTTAATGATTGTAGATGGAAAAAATATAAGCCACACTATCAGACAAAAGGAAAAAGAATGAAATCCTACTTGTTAATATTTCATGATTAAAATTTTAAATGATTTCACAGTTTCACAGCTCTGATATGTATGCAATGGCTTTTGAGATGCCCGATATCATTTTAAAAATAAGGCGATGCTGTTTCGAGTAAAAAACTGGTAACTGTTCTCGTTTAAGGTGAACCAATGACCGCCTGCTGGTGTGCAGGTGATTACGATTGTGACTTTTATTGCGCAACAGAGCCTATGCCGGAACTTAGTTAAGATTGGCGGTGAGAAGGTATTTATCGCAGCATGATCGCATAGATCTAAGACTGAAAAACAACGAAAGTACTAGATGAAGGCACCAGATTCTGTTTCGATGACCATTTTGCAGCCATCGGAGATAGTAATCTTGTGCGTATTAAGTACTTATATATATTTTCCGAGATGTTGTAGAGCTGAACGGGCGAAGCTTACCTTATAGCGTTTAGGGAAGATGATTACTTTGTTTTTCGGTGGATTAAGTACAATGATATTCGGCGTAGGGGGCGATGTTAAGTTTTACCGCATGATTTCCTATTGAATCGAAATTCTAGGATTCCTGTCTGTGCCGGGGTTTTTGCCTAGCCCAAGACGAGCTAACTAAAGAACTAGGACGCTAGGAGGAAGCCTCTAGGGTACCTGTCTAGCAAATTTATTAGTCCAGCAGTTGCCTGCAATGCCGTTCTGTATAGGAATAAAAATAATTTTAATTTGGTAGTATTACGAAGCGATAACAATAATTTGTTGACCAGTTTCGATTGCACCATAATGATCCTAAAGCCTTTACTGCCGTGTGGTTGTCAGAGTAACTGTTTAACCTCCTGATCGGTATTGCGCTGCTACGATGGCCTACTTTATCGCGGTCATTTCTGCTTGAAACATACCGCAGAAATCTGAGGACCTAAATATGAGCTTAACGAACTTAAACTATTCCTTTCAACTCCATGTATATATGTACTGGACCTCTACCACAAAGGCTACTTTTCTTCCACTCACTCCTTGGGGGTGTGTATAAAGAATAATCTGTTCAGAGTCCACGTCGGTACGCTCTAACTACTTTCTGCAGGTATGAGTTCGAAGTTTCCAATGATCCTCGAGTATCAATAGGACAGGTTAAAGGAGAACTCAGCTACTCCATTTTGATCTGCTAAATAAGACGAGCTCTATCACACAGGGTTGTGACTTAGTTTAAACTTAAGTTTAAATGTCGTCTTCTTCTCTACAATCGTTGCAAAGTGGTACAGAAATGGGAAAAAGTGATTTTAAATACAGTTTTTAATAAATTTAATTGTAACATTTTAGAAAGCTGGCAACCCCAATCCAAAATATTTTTTTTTTTCAAATATCTTCAAACAGATTTTGCTTTAGTATAGAAATTGAAGTATGCTGTTCAGAATTTGAATAGCTTCAAATTTTCTGACATCTGGCAACCCTAATTTGGAAGTTTTTTCAAGAAATATTATTGAGAAAATACCGATTACAATTGGAAAAAATTGAACAAATCTGTTGAGTCGTTGGTTCGTATAAAGCTGTTAAATCTTCAAAAACGTCAAATACGTGTCTTCTGTTACTTTTCTATATACCACGTACTCTGATAGCTTGGATATTAAGCTCTGCCACAAAAATATTTTTGCTATTTTTTTTTCACGTTTAAATAGTCAAAAAATAATTTCCCCATTTCTGTACCACTGTGTGTTGGACCTTCCTTCGTCAATTGCCTCTCTCCTTTGAGAATTTTCGCTTCCCGTTTGCAGACAAGTCCATTGCTTTCGTGGGCGCCCTTTCTTTCGTTGTTCTGCCTACGCTTAAGTACCTCTTCATATTATATAAGTACCATGCCATCGGCAGTGGTATGGTCCTCAGAAAAATCTGATTTTGTTAAAGAATCTAGAAAGTATTCTTTAGTACACCTTGAGCCATGGACTGAAACAGTTTTGGGTTTCTAGGCCAAAATGCAGAGTGAAATTTGACTCTCACTCTGTGACCACTTTCCTGACCTGTAAAGCAAGTCAAGGGTAGTCTTCGTGCCCAAGGCGTATCACTATATCGAGCCCTAACCACCAAGATAACGTACGCGACGTTTTTGTTTTCAAAATTTCCCTTTTGATGCAGAAATGCATATAGATGCTCTAGAAATATTTCTGTATCAAATAAAAAAAAATTAAAAATTGAAAAAAATGTCGCTAACGTTATTTTGGCGGTTAGGGCTCGCTATTTGGTTTCATAAACGCAAACATTCACAAAAATTTACATAAGTATGTAAAACACTCGTATACATATATATAAATAACTAAGTAGTAGTTTGTAAGTATGTAGTTGATAATAATTTCATTATGTTGGCAATTTTCACCCACAAAATGACTTCGTAAAGCAATTTTTGCGGCGCTTACGAAATTTGTTTGCAAGCCATTACAATTTGTGATTTCTCTGTGTCGGTTGTGTGTGTGTGCTGATATTACGCCACCTGGTAGTCACTACCCAGCAACACATAACGCACGTGCATACAAACATATGTACATACATATGTACTCATATGTCGGTATTTACCCGTGAAATACTCTCACACAAGTCTTACATAAATTCGATTTTTGTTACTTCCGGGCGTAAGTGACTTCAAAGGTTTCAATTGAACTACACTGGAGAACGTAGTGAACCGTTATTGTGGGAGCATCACCCATAAGCGGCTAACTAACTCCCTTGTAACTGAGCATAAGTTAGTATGTATGTCATCATACACATTCAAGTGTATATTAGGGCGGGTCGTCAAGAAATGCTTAAATTTTGTTGTGTTGCCCTACAGAAAAATGCTAAGAAACCTATTTTCACAATTTGGCAAAATCCAAATTGATTTTAAACTCATTGTTACTTCGGCAAATTTTCTTAGAACTACACGTACAATTCGTATGTGCAATACGCGCATTGTCGAAAAGATCTCCCTCACAAAAGAACTCGAAAGTACTCAGTACTCACAAAAGAACTCAAATGTACTCAGTACCTACTTAAAAAACTTTGTTCCAATCATCACTTTGATATGAGCACTCAGGATAAATTCAAAGTACTTCGTATTATGTGACGAATAAATACTTAAAAGTAATGAGTTTTATTTATATTTACCGGTATTCAAAAATGATTGTACTCAATTTGAAGTTTCAATAGTTTCTATGTACAATACTTGTACCCAGTAAATTTAACCATTCATTTGACATAATTCGGGATTAATATTTTTTTATCTGAATAAAGTGCTGCCAGCTTTTGAGATTTCTACACAAAGCGTTAAAATGTTACCAACATGTGTATATTTAAAGAAAGTACTCAGTACTCTCAAAAATACCCGATCCTTAAAAGTATCGATACTAGAGAACTCGATCCTCAAAAGTACTGGATCCTTCCCAACATTAAAATTCTGTATAAAACTAACTAGGAATCGATTTCTGTACTTATCTTTTTCTTAAAACTTCCACCACAGGGCGCAACATTGAAAATTTTCACATTTTCTTCGAAACCGAATTTCGCAATTTGGCAAACTCCAAATTGATTTTGGACCAATGGTTTCTTCGACAACTTTGCTTAGCATTACACGTGAAATCCTCCTATGCTATACGCGCATAGTCAAAAAAATTGGCCTGCCCTAATGTACATATATTGCATGTATGCATTTACTTACGAGTATGGACGTGCCTGTGGCTTGCGTACCGGCGGTAGTACTTTTAATCCTTTAACGAAATCAATCATTCAACCCTTTTTTTACCTTGGCTACTACCTTAGTAGTTACATACATATGAGCCTTTAGCGGCACGGTCGACCCCCAACAATAAGTGGACGCACACTGAGGACTAGCCAGCTAACAAGCGAGTGCTCCCATGGGCACAAAAGTTTAGAGGTGGAGGAATAAGTGAACAAGGCAAATGTAAGAGGGGAAACTGGAGATTTTTTGGGGGATGGTTTCAGATTGTTATATGTATGAAATTACAAACAAACAATACGTAAGCATATTTTCATACATATGTACGGAATATGTATGTGGAAACAGAGCAAGATTGTGAAATAATTTCTCAACAAGAATTTTGTAACAAATTATGCGCGCAAGTATCGAAAGCGATTTCGGGAAGAGATCGAGTGATACAATTCTCTAGATCTTAACATGAAAGCCTACTGTTTGGAGCAGAGAGCAGAGAAAATAAAGAAAGCAATTCTTCAGCATTCAGCTCCGACAGCAGCGAAGAACGAGGCGTCCAAAGTTCTCTTCTGTGAGAGCTACAGGCGAGCTTACGGGGGTTGGCCACACCACGCGATATCAAAATCGTGCTAGGCGGTTTCAATGCAATGCACCCGCGGTTTCAATGGTACCACCGTCGGAAAATCCTATCTCCAAGATGAAACGTTTGATAAAGGAAAAAGGTTTTCGACTTCGCCGGGCCCGAAAAATGCCTGTCTGCATTATAAGACTTCAGTCTGGCAGCAAAGCCACCTCTCGATTTCTAGACCTTCTCTCTGACCGAATTCTTCAACAAACCGATATAGATTTCAGCTTATGAAGAACAGATTGCCAGCAACACCGCCACTCGATTATTAGACCTTTACTCTGAAAGAGCTCTTCAACAAACCGATATATGCAAGCGATGGGAAAATATTTCCCGCTTACTACATACCGCCGCCGAAGATGTAGTTAGATTTCAGTAGGCCCTAAAGAATAACTGGTACGTCGAAGGATGTCACGAAGCTGCAAAAAAAGATGCCTACAGGGTGAATAAGACCAGTTCCGTTTTGTTGGGATTTATTGCGAAGCCGCAGTGTGGTGCCCACTATATAACTGCTTCAGCAGATGCTGAAGAGGTGAGGAAGAGGTTCAATCCATTCAGCATTTTCTCGTTCCAATAACAGTAGGACCTACGTAACTGATATGACCCAGATCTAAAGCTGGCAAGGGACTGTCATTGTGTCTGACTCCCCAAAGAAAGCCAGTAAAAATATTCAAGTCTTCTTATATGAGTGCCCCGTTCTCCGCACGTTCGGTCAGGTTGCAGTGGCTAGAGAGAATGATTCTCCCTGCACTTAGGCCCATTGTGATGTCATATGCAATCTTCGTTGCCCAACGATGTTGTTGATCAATGGTATACCTATCACATTATTCCCCGGAAGGATCCAGTGCACTATCCTAGGTGAGAATAGCCATGATCTACCAATCGCCTTTTAAAGATGAAGAGCGCTTTTACCAAAGCTACCCAAAAACTGACCCAGTTTTGGCTGAGACAATTCAAAGCCAGATGTCGGTAACCTAATAGCCGAAGTTTGTTTGAAACAGTCGAACTGGTAGGTCTCCGCATCAGCTCATGCCAGTCAATGTATTAGTCTGTCTCTAGCAATTGCTCTACTTACTAGAATGTTTTCTGACTGCTTTGGCTTTTTACTGCCGAACTGCTACAGACGCTTTAGAAATTATATATGTACACACATATATACACATGCACTAACATGCGTACTTACAATTGTGCGAGTAAATGTGTGTGGTCTACTCAAGCCTTGCGAATTTTACCGCCAAAAACTTAGGATTACAAGTTACGAAAACAAAATACTTGTACAAAAGTCACACACACACACACAAGTGCAGAACTGGAGCAACTAAAAGAACAAAAAGTGAACAGAAAAGGCTCAGCAACCGCACTTAACTTTTCAAAGGCTCAACCGCTGTAGACTCACTGCCCTTCAATCCACCAGCTACATATTCAGTGGTCTACTTGCGCGTCGTGATTAAAGTGTTTGCTTACATTGTTTGCTGTTTCAGTTGTTGGCAATAACCAGTAGTTTTTGTTAGCTGTCCTTAAGCCGCCTTGCGCGTCCCTCTAGTGAAATTTAGAGACAGTCTGGCAAAGCGCTAGTTCCGAAGTACAAATTTCAGAACTATCTCTGAACTGGTGCAAAACGGCTGTAGAGCGGGACAGTTGAAACTTGCGGTGTAAGTGTACAACTTCTCGTACAATATGAAAGTAGCTCAGCGAGAAGACCTCCGACTCAAGCATTGCTGGTCGCGAGTTCTAATCGCGGTGCAAGCAGTTGTGAGTTTTCAGATTAAATGAATTAATTGTTGCTTGGGTAATTGAGCTAGAACTAATACTATCGGCAAGAGGTCTAGTTCTACGCTTATTCTGAGCTAGTCGGATTTACTGCAGCGGTGCAACTTCAAATTTCACGCAAACAAAGAGTTTCCACATACCACTACAAATATGTGTAAGAGCTTGCCTGCCTATACAGACGATTTAATAAAAAAAATTGCATGCAAACATACATACACACCCACAAATAGACATGTGCATGTCTTGCGCGCATTTTCTCTCTTTCCCACATCTGCTGGCACTCTCCCCATCCATGCATCCCATTCTCATCGCACAACTCCAACTACATTTTCCTTCTGCCTTGCCGCTCCATCACAACTTCGTTCGACTTTTTACGCTCTGCGTAAAATCGATTTTGTTCATTTAGCTATTCGTTTGGTAGGCAATTGAGTTGTACTGAAATCCTCACCTCCCTTGCTGCGCCGAATATCCAACTTTGTTTCGGTCAAAAATCCGGCGTCGCATCGTAAAATCTCACAGTCAATGACGATGGCAATGACGCTAATAACTATACCCCAAAAAAGCTACTCAACGGCAGCTGTATGGATGTGTGTATGTATGTTGGTTGCGGTGTATGTTTGCATTTATATTTATATGTACGTTGTCCTTCGGTATCAATGTCGTCGCCGTCCCCGTCGGCGTCGTGGTTGCTGCCTCAGTTGTCGCGCGCTTAACCTTCGCCACTAACATAAATGTACTTTGTAGTGTTGGTAATTTTGTTGCTACGCTTGTTGTTGCTATTGTTGTTTCTGTTGTTGCCTCGCACACACGCATCGTAAAACGCTTTCCATCTGATAAGCTTTGAAAGGTGTAGCCTTTCACCTATCCAACGTCACCAATTACACTTCCCTCGAGATGCCTTCATTTCCTCCCACCAAATATTTCGTTTTTTATTCACTCTATGTATGTACTCCGTTTTGGTCGAGTATTTACTCTTGCCACGTTCATGTCAGCTACTGTTGCCACCGACAGCGGCGTGTGGATGACGATTACGATTAATGGTTCACTGTACGTTGCACGAACATTGTTTGGGAAGGAGCATTGAAGTGCGGAGTGAGATGTATGGTGAGTACGTTTAGGTGATTTAATGTTTCGAATAATGCGAAGTTTTGGAATTCGTAAAGCGAATAAGACCTTAATAAATGTTGTCGAAAGCTGAGCTAGCAACTCTTCTCATAATGTCAACAATTTTAAAGGACTCTCTGCGTTTTATTTTTATATTATGAATATGAAACCATTAGCCTTCTGTATCTTGAACAGCTTCCAACTGAACTCACAACTTTGAGGTTTAGATAATTTACGACCTAAAAGTATCTTTTGTACTGCAGTGGTAGATTGCTGAAGCTGTCTTTAATCTCTCCAAAGTGAAACTGCTGAAACTGGCTCTGCTATTGCTTCTAACCTTGCTCGCCCAGTTGTCAATAAGCCCCTCGTCTAGCTCTCGGAACATTTTCTCTGTCGCGAGCGAGTCAAGCTTCTTGGAGAGGACACTTTCCACCCTTTTGGGTGAAAGGGATTCGCAGCAGGGTTTAGATGCTGGGCAGCCATCCCTGAAGGAACCATCCAAAGATATACATATGCCTCTTAGATCGCCTTTTTAGCGATCGCCATACAAGGAATACGACTCACCGTAGTTATTGCAAATAATAGTACCTAATATTTTGGCGTTTACACTCTGGCCAAGCATTTGGTCGAGCTTCTCCTCCAATTTGTGTTGTGCGTCTTGATGTTGTTACACAAATGGAGGGAGCTACAGTCTTCCGCCGGCTTCGAACGTCAAATGAATTTATGAAACGATTTTTCATGGCCGGAATGCACGCGAAAGTTAGCCATTGCCTGCCGATGGACGAACGCTGTTAGAAAAATCTTTTTTAATTTAGACGTTGCTCGCACCAAGCACCGAAACCCAAACCGTATGGAGTGGTAGTACGCACTTATAACCAATCAGTCAGAGCGACCTACTGTTATGACAGATAGTCTTCTGAAGTATATAGTCCTGCCCGTTAAGTGATAAAAGATAGCCTCAGGGTTCTTTGTGACACCATGTGTTGCCTACAAGTATTCTACCTCCCTCGCCTTGAAACCACTTGGAGCCCTATAAAATTTAAGGAAAACTCTTATACTTAGCTACTGATTTGGGTCATGTAATTCGTTAAAGAATTAAGAATACGACTTCGGCTCCGCTTTTGGCTAAGGCCGTGCAGTAAGAAAGAATGTGCTTGATGGTCTCCGACTCATCATCATCTTGTTCAGTAGTCGTTCGACAGAGCATCGAGTCAAGCTGCATTTAATGGTTATGCGGATGTTCAGCGAATTGACCAAACTGTTCAGGAAATTTCACAAGTGAGCCGTGATTTTAGTGAATTTTTCATCCAATTGAAATTACATGTTTGCTAAGGTATGCCATCAACCTTACAGTTTCCATGTCGAAGTGGTGAAGAACCCAGAAAGTATATCTGTAAAATATTTCAGCTATCTTGTTTGAGAGTACGGCATTCAGCAACTACCCTCTTGTACGGTCTTTCAATGGTTGATTTCACTCATGAAAGGTAGCCACTGAATAAAATGGTGATGAGCAGCATTCCTGGTAATTTGGTAAGTATGGTGAATTCACTAGTTCCTCACTGGTGTGTGGTATTGAATGTTCGTTGCGTTACCTAGGTAACAGCCGTATTACTACAACTTCTGAACGGAAGCTAATGGTAGCTGGTGAGATAGCTTGTGAATAATATTCTAGTAGGTAAGATTACCGCCAATGACATCTCCATGTTAAATTTTGTGGGTTAATTGCATTGCAAGTAATCTGGCGGGTAGCTAGTGGTGGTAACCGATAGCGAGTGAATTTACTAGTGCGCGGTATGTCTAAAGTCAGCGACATTTTTCTTAGTTAGTAGTACAAGTGAGACTGGTGTATTTTTCGTAGCAGTGGCAAAGCTAATGCTCTATGATGCGTCTTCCGCCACCTCACGGCAGTTACGAGAGTAGTCGCTCGACTGTATACCCATTCTAACTTCGTCAGTTCCTACCTGGCATTGCGCAGCCACTCCAAGTCGAGGAGAGGGTGAGATCTTAGCTTATGCAACTTGGGTCTGCTATGTATTGCTATCCGGCGCGAGTTTGCAAGAGAATAGCGGAAAGCCCGTATTGTGAGAGCTACAAGTCCAACGCAAGCCTAACCATGACTCTTGTACGGTACTAGGCAATGTAGTTTTTTATATCTACTACGACTTTGCCATCTCTTTACCGATCTTTAGATTACGCAGTAAAAAGTGATCACAAAAGCAATCGAAAAGTCTCTTTAAAGACTTATGCTGGTGCCAGCTAGCACGTCTGCCTGAAAACTGCAAAGCTTCAATTTATTCGCTGCTGAATATGTCTGTGCTGTCCAAATTGGCTGCAAGCATCTCATTCCCTACTAAAAATATATATGAGGGAAAAAACGGGTAACCAATGAACTCATACACAAAACATGTTTGACGGAAAGGCTGATAGAGGTGTCTTTTGTTGGAAAATCCAACAACCATTCAGACCACTGTAGTGCTTTCCAGGCAGTTGTATTATTTACACAGATGCCATTCAAAAATCAGCTGCTTACCTGATTAATTGTGTGATTTAGGAACGTTAAAAATCTAATAGCTAAGTCGCAATAAGGACCTTAGGCTTGCTAACGGAGAACTCATAACTGGAAAGGAAATAAATGAACTTTCTTTAGGTTAAATGCGTTTAATTTCGAATTAAGCTACAGTGCTAGTAGTTACTGGAATTTGTAAGACTGGCGAATAACACAGTTAGAGTTGTCTTGAGAGTCGGGCTTTTGATGGCTATAGCTTGTTAAATTTCTGGGAAAACTTGATCTAACATGCCCGGTGTGACTTCTATCTCATCATGGGAGTTCCCAGTTAAACTTATGTCGAGTGGCTCTGAATTAGTTCGGAAATCAATGAAGTTATCCTTAGACTTACAAGTCTACCTTCGTCTTTCTTATGACTGCAGTGCTGCTATAAACTCTTTTTGAGGTTGTAAGAGACTAGCAAAAGAAGCAGCAGCTACCTGACCTATAGGATGAGAATCAAGAATGATAGAATACAAGATTGCGCCGATCAGAGAGGATTTTTGAGAATAACTTTTGTGTGACGTCACACTGGTGCAATTGCGAGAGAGAAATGCCAAAACGTGAGCAAGAATGGAAGAAGAAGAAAAAATTTTGCAAGGAAAAACGTAAACAAGCTGCACCAGTGTGACGTCATGCAAACAACGATTCTGTCAAATTCGTTAAGAGAGGAATAGCGGTCCGAGATCGGCGCAACCTTTGTATTCTCTCAATCGTGGATGAGAATGCTTCCTCCCAGTGGGACCGCACACTATCAGATAAGTGTTAAGATCAGAAGAACGTCAGCTAAGAAGAGAACATTGAGATAATACGCGTGGAATAAGGCAGGCGAAAGCACTTCTTACAACACCAAGAGATCTAGGTCCCTTCAAAAGACAAACATTAGTTTCATAACGGTGCTGCTAACGGGTCACTGCAGGCTGCGTGCCCATATGAGCACACTGGGGATCTGCGTAGAAGACTGCTCTCGTTATTGCGACATGAGAGCAGAAACCCCACTGCATCCCTTTTTTACTGCGATGCGGTTGCGAGAAGAAGCAAGGTTATGGCCAGAGAAACTGCTAGGTTTTACTAGGGTACTAGAGCTGGACGAGGTTATATATGAGCTCTGAGGGCACAAGAGACCCAAGATTGCCGTGTACATCCTCTATCAAATCTATATAGTCATATAACTCAAAGTTCAAGCTGGGTTCCTCGAGAAAATGTTCTCACAGAAATCTCGAAACTGTTCTTTGAGGTACAAGGTACAGGTACGAGGTACAGTTTTTGACTTTAGTACCGTTAACCTTCTCCAGTTTTTTCTATTGCTGCAACACATTTTTGAATTTCGACTAAATATTGCAACATGTATTGTAACAGCAGTATGACTAAGTACTACACACGACAGAGCAAAAGCATTTTACTGTAAAACTTTGTTGTTCTGTTAACGGCTTTTGAGAGTTTTCAAGATCTAGAGAGAAATAAGCTATGACTCACTTCATCTCTTTCCATCTTTCGGGATATTTAATTTGTCTTCCCATAAAGGCGAGAGGACGTTTATTACAAATTTTATAATAAGAATATAATTTTGTTGGAAATGATGGACAAACAGATAAGCAGCGATGATGAACTACATAAGTGCTATAAGTATTTGCCTTTATACAGACAAGTAACCTGAGCAACTTGCGGTTACAAAATCGTTGTCGTACTTTCATATGCACATCTATATGACTACGGTGAAAGAAATCGCTGCATAAGGAGAGTTGAGTTTGATGATAATGGGAAATTACCTAAAATGTCTTTTGCAAAACATTCATGAAAAATAAAGCGGATAAAATAAGATAAAGATGGACATAATTACTTATTTGCATCTTCGAAAAATTTGTTTAAATTTTTTTCAAACTAATTAGTTTAAGTTTAACGAGAGCTATTGAAAGTTCCGATTGCCGTGTTAGATTTCTTATAAAGTATATTAAATATGTTGGCGGTTTAAACCAAGCCTCTAGTCATCGTTTAAATAAACAATCGGCATTCATTCTTGTGGTGTGGTAATTTACTGATAACACTGGGCAACAGTGGTTTTGATACCAAGGGACCGAAATCCAGAAGGTATGGCGAGATGAGAGAGTAAACCTCTAGTGAACCATTTTGGGTGGATTGGCTTGTCCCCATGCCTTTTTTTCCTGATGGGATATCGGTCAGCAGGGCATGAAACGGCGGGTAAAACTTCTGAAAAGGTAACTTTTGGCAGTGAAGCTCGTTTGCTGAAATATTTAATAAGAAGTGATGTAAAAATACATCAAATTGTATTTGAATTAATAATTTCGTTCAGTCATAATTGCGATTCGAACCACTGTGCGTTGCTAGAAAAAACTTTTTCTAAATTAGATGTTGCACGGACCAGGGATCGAACCGAATTGCTTCCCACTTCGGTGGCTAAAAGATGGAAAAGGTGCCTCCGGATCAGATGCTCAAATCGTTTGTATGGAAGGAAAAGTGTTTCAAGTAGAGATATTCAGAAGTTGGTTTAATGCATAATACTACGATTCTATCAAGAAAGGTTCAAATCAAATATATTTAATTTTGAAAACTTTGGTTGGGTTAGGAGAGGTTCAGCCGAGTGAAAGCTGTGGAGCGCCTTACATCAATGTTTCGCCAAATTTGCCTGGTAGTATGGCAGGTGGTTCCCCCAGTCCACCTGGTATTTACCTCCTCGATGAGTTAAGCCTTTAGTCTGTGTTTGCAGAAGGTTAGAGGTATGCTCGCCTTCTCAGCAGAATTGACTACAGATATTTTCGTCACCCTCCTTGCCAGCTCGTCGGCTAGGCAGTTGCCAGGAATAATGTAAATGAAATACTTAAACGGCGAAATTCTTGTTCGAACAGTAAATCCACTTTTCTTCTTCTTGGTGTTTAAACTGGGCCAAAGCTCACAATTTTTATTTCTACTTTGATTTAGAGGATTTTAAAAAATTTTCAAATTTCATTCTTTTCACCCCTAAAACGGAGTTTAATAAATCTGTTAAACGCTAACCCGGCGAATTCAAGCCAACAGTAATGCACGTCTGACGAAGTTAACAGTAACTGCATACATGTATGTACAATAAAATTTTCTCTCTTCTTTTAATTATGTATGCATGTGCCTGTGTGGGTGTATTTCAGAGCGCTTTATCGGCAGGATTGCCGAGACAAAGGACACTGCATAACCATACATACTCGTATCTACATACATACCTATGTACGTACGTCGGTGGTAGTGGAGACGAAAGCACCGTTATTGTTGGCAGTACGCGCAGAGAGTGCATGCAACTTGCACGCACGCATAGAGGGGTTGAGTGGTTGAGTTGGCGCTGGCGATTGGCGACTGGCGGCTAGCGAAAATCAAAAACGGCTTGTAAGGGAAAACATTTCCAGAAAGAGGATGCGCTGCGCTATGTCGGCCAAGTTTTTGTTGTGAATGTTGGCGGTGGTGTTGGTGTTAGTGTTAGTTGCTCGTTCGTCAGTGAATATAATGAAAAGAAAGTTGACAAAATGCGTGCAAAGCAAAACGTTGAGTAGTGAAAAAGTTTAGAAAATGTGTAAAAAAGCGATGAATAAACAAAATTCTTGGATGAGATATGTGAAAAGAACTTAATGGATTGCAAAGGAGGTGCGTGCAAAATGAAGTGAAAAAAAAATTATAAAAAATACCAAACTTTGGTTTGGGGTAAAAGGTCCAGCGCAAGTGCGGGTGTGCCACAGGCAGCCTGGGTGCATGGAGGGTCACCAAAGTGGCGCTGCGATGCTTATTAAGCGTGGAAATTTAGGAATGTGCAGAAAGTGTGCGAGTTAAGGTTAGCAACGATCGCAATTGTGTGTGAAATATAAACAAATGCAGTTGGAATTAAGAAATTTTCCAAAAACTGTAATTTTTTTTCTGCAATTTTCTTACTTCACGAAACTGTCAAAACTGCAACGAGTGACATTTTGTTTTCACGCACGGCTCTAGTGCGCCCATTCTCGCCTAACGGTTTTTAGCGCGCGTATCTACAGCTGTTGTGCTCCTCTTACACGCTAAAGTAAGTGCAGTTCTGTGTATATTTTTTAAAGCTGTAAAAAGCTGTCAAAAATTGGCAACTCTGCGCGAGTACGAGCAACGAGTAATTGAAATGAAAAAATCGAATCAATAAGGAGTAAAAAAAGAAGACGTTTTTTTAGGCGAGTAGTTGAAGCAGCAAGTGCGCTCCAAATAATCAGCGCCGCCACGCGCACGCGCACGCTCTCGCTCTTACACGTTCAGTGTTTGCGCCCCTAGTGATGGCATGTACCGTTATAACTTCAATTGAGTAACGGCAGCATTGGTGACCGACGCTCTCATGCGGTGCTCTCGCACTCACTCTCGCTCAACGTTTAAGCGATGCCTAGTTAAATTTGAACGGTGTATTAACAGACTACTCGATACGGCACAGCGCGACACAGTGACTGGCATTCGTATTCGTTGCTGGGACGCTGCGGTATTCTGTACGCAACGACGGACATTAGAAAACGCTCGAGTGTCGATTTAGGTGGCGCGTATATAATTTTGAATTTATTTGTGTGGAATCTTAGTAGCATTAATGCATTCAAAAATGGCACAAAAAGTGAAGTGGAAGCAAAAAATTTGCTGAAAAATTAATTCAGTAACGAATTTGTAGAGAATTGAGTGATTTGAAGAGGTGGAAATGAATGAAATCAGTAGGCTGATAGCTCGAAGTTGCAAGTGAAGGCTTGAACTGTTATAAAATCGGAATACTACTTAATATATGATTAAAATAACGGTTAACTATAATTGTGTTTAAAAAAAGGTTTAAGCGTTGCCGAGCGTTTGTATGAACTCAAGCCGTGTGCAGTGCGTTTGGCAGTAAAAAATAAGTTTGAAGAGTAACGCTCTAGTGAAGGTGAACCAATTCGGTAATAATTAGATCCATAAAAATTATTTTGAAATTGTAAATCGTGAATAAAACTTTTGAAGTCTAGAAACGTGTAAAGAATTAAGAAATTTTTCGAAAGAAATTAAAACTACTTATCTATTAGCTCTAGAAGCTCTAGCGCCTAAAAGTCTGCTATACACAGCGCGCTAAAAGCAATCACCTTCCGCAGCAGGATACAACCAAAGGAAAAGGTATAATGTAAAGTATAATAAAAGCATTAATCAAATCCAAATTAGTTTTAGGTATGAGTGAAGGAAAATGGTTAACCGTAAACTATTGTACATACGAAGTTTTAAAATAAAAAAAAAAACACGAAACGAGAAAATGTGAACGCTTTAAAAGAATTGCTAGCAAAAGAGCAAAGCAAAGTTTCCATAAGCATTTTGCCACTTTCCAATTTTCCCTTAACGGAGGAAAAGACACAAACACGCATACACTTGCATAGAAGCTCGTAACAGCAAGCCAATATGATTACACACATGGCTACATACATACATACATAAGAAAAATTCATATGCAATTTTGTTAGTATGTTTGTAGCATACAAAAAAAGAACAAAAGACATATCCTGTCACTGAACGTGTACATGCAGCATAGAAGCATACATTTAAGGCTTACAAATGCATGCGACAACAACGACAAAGTGGCGAGGACACATAATACCTACTATACAATACTACTAAGAGCGTATATACATACACACATCTTTACATACATATGCAGCATAGCATACCTACAGGCGCCAACACCAAGTACAATTCGTCTAAGGACACCGCCGCCGCCGCTGATGAAGCAGTGTAGGGACAGCTACCCACACACATACTCTCCCACACACACAATTTCGCAGCCGCACAGAGAAAGGCGCAAAAACAAATACATATCTTAGCAAACGATGGCAACAACTACAACAATGAGAACGACAAATACGATTGCGATGACTGCAACTGCGACTACGACAAGGACAATGGAAATAAATTGTATCGCTAAATCTCATTCATCATTGCCGTGAGTAAGTTTGCAATGTGTACGCTGTTGGTCGGTTGCGGCTGTCGGCTGTCGATTGTCGAGTATAGATTGAGTGTGAGAGTAAGTAGCGAGTGGGTGAGTTTCGAGGAGTAAGCCGTAAGTGGTTATATAGACACACACTCAGTGGTTGGGGAGTTTTCGAAAGCCTTTACATTAAATGTTAACAAATGTTCCCAGCCATTGTCAAAGTGCCGACCAAGAGCGAAAGAATTTTCTCGCCCGCCACTTACTCATAGCGTATGCACGCATAGGCAGAGTTACCATTTTCGTATATGACTCGCTCAAAACGCGAGTGAGTGAAGAGAGAGAGAGAGAGAGAGAGTGAGCTCGCGACAATTAGCAGTGAAGATGGAAACCTTAGCCGTAATCAGTGTTGCCTAATCAAGCGGTCTAAAATGTGCAAATTTAGTTAAGTAATTAATTTTGGGAGTGTTTTAGGAAAGAGTTGGGATGGTATTCAATAGCTGTGATTATCAGAAACAAAGTGGTTGGTTTCGATCGCAATTGCGAAATCCATTTTCCAAAGACAGAAGAGACAGAGAACTTAAAATCGCCTTCAATGATGACGAAATTCCGACCTTCGCAGTTGGCTCCAAAATAGTTACATATTTGAACAGGCCTGCTAAGATTCGAATTCTAATCAGCATATTTTTAAGATATGCATGGGAAATTCCTCTTGTGGGCTTCTTAATGTGCCTGTGCGGCAGCCAAGTTAACTTTTTACCTGTTTAACCCGTGTTGTCAGAGAAGAAACATTCTATTCGATTCCCCACCTTTTACTTTTGCGAAAATTCCGAAGATGGTGAATTTCTAAATGAAAGAAAAATTCTATATGAAAGACTTTCCTCATGAAAATTTATTACAAAATTTTGTTCGAAAATTTTCGCTTTTAGAATTAAATCTGCTTATATGGAAACGCTGCTCTTAATTAAAGCAAATTCTGCTGTAAAGTTATTTGCTCGCACACATCCTGCGCGCCAATGCTTTAAAGAGCGTGAACCGACTGCAGCTTTTATTAAAACTGTCAAGCGCATATTAGACACAGTCGCTCTCTATCTCCCTGCCTTTACTATTGCTCGTCAAACCGCGCTAAGCCAAGTCAATATATTTTACTCCACTCGGCTTCTCTCTGTCTCTGCCTACGGGCATGGTTTATGCCTCGGCTAAACTCTTTTCCCATGAACTCTTTACACAGCCCTAACACCGCAACACCCATCTGGCCATCTCCCTTGCAGCTGTGCAATCGTGCATATTGCAGTAATACGAGTGCGCACTTGTAGCTCACGTTGTCCTTGTCATAAATTTTCAACCAACAATTTTGTAAGGTTTTTCTTAATACTTTCGGTTAGCGATTCTATTGCGTTTTTTGTTTGTTTTAATGAAGAGTTCGTGCGCAGCGAATTAGTAAATTTTTTTGCCATTAAAGGTTGTACGTGCGCCAAAAGCGTGTGCTTTCTTGTCTCTAGCGTCCTTAGCGTTGCACAAAAAGGCCTAGTAAATATGCATGGCCAATCTACGCGCAAAGACCACGCACACTCTTGCAAACTTGCTGGCGAGTCGTACTTCGCTCGCTTAACTAATTTTGAGCCAGTCAAATTATGTTGCCTTTCGTGTTCGATTGCGATTGATAGAGCGGAGAGGAGCGGGTGGTAAATAGTGCAGTTGGCGTGACGAAAATTTTGACAGTTATTGCTATACAACGCTGCCTACTACCCTACCAATATCATTTTATCACCTTCTATGCATTACCTTTACCACTTTGCTTATGACGATTGCGCTAATTTTGCTAGCTTTTCTTTTATTACTAAACATTTGTGACTACCTAAGCATATCGGCATATTTGTGCAATCAATTTAAAAACTTACTAATTTTACTCTACCAAAACCCTTTCACCACTATATTTTGTACTGTCCTAACTCCTCATTTTCTTCTTCTTCCTCCCCTCTTAGGCCTTTTTTATACGCTTGATTACTATTTGTCTATTTGTCTTCCATACGTCTGTGCCGAGCGCCTTCCTTGTCCTTTCCTCCTTATCAGTCTTTCGTTCTAATTCAATTGCTATGCTCCAGACACACTGCTGTCTGCTGCGTCATGGCGCGTGACCTCATGTCCGAGTAGCATATCTTTGACTACTGCGTCCGACTTGCTTTTCTCTTGCTGAACATTCCATGCTTTCCTTCTGCTGCGAACAGTTCTCGTCCTTGGCTGTCGCAAATTCTAACTATTGCTTCGTTTATGATTTTAATTTTGTTTGCACACATTATCGCATCGGCGAGTAAATACACCACTGGACGACGGGCTAGCCACCCTCAATGCGAATAAAAGACCTCACCGCAGTCCTCTTGTCATGCTCATCAACTAGATATGAGTATTTGCTCCGTCGCTGGCCGTCAACGTTTGCTGTACGTGCGTCTGTCAATTCCTTACATTCCTGCCCTTCCTTTTGGGCTTCATTTTTTCCCACAAATGTTTTTTTCTTTTTATTTCTTAAATTTTTTTTTCACGAAAATGAAATCATCTCATTTGGTAGTTCAAACAGAGTTTTCGTCTGTTTTCCCTTAATATTTTTCTTTGTTTAGTATCGCTGTTTTTGCCGCATCCACTGAAGTATTCGCTGTCGCATCGTCGTATCTAACTAAGCGTTCCGCTGCCGCGCCTCTGTTAGTTGGTTTTAGTTTAGTTTACTTAATCTTTTGGTTGTTTAGCAAAGTTGCTCGTGTGTCGCCTAAAAGTTGTGCCACTTACACCCACTGCCCCGACTCTGCCAACACCGCTCTGCCTTCGGCGCCAGCGCTGCTAGTTAGACATATCTTTTACTGTTCTTTTCCACTCAGCTGACCCCTACTTTTTCTCGGTCTTTTTTTCTTTTTCTGTTTTTTTATTTTTGCTTGTTCTACTCTACTCGCACGACCTTATGTTCCTCCTGCCAGCTCGACTTCTGTTCCTCTGTTCCTCTGTCTTTGCATTACTTTCGTCGGCCGTGTGTGTGCTTATATGTATATGCCGTAGTATGTCTTGGCCTGTTTTGTGTAATTTTGCTTGTCTTTCCGACTGTCGCAGCGTCTATCTGATTACTTTGCTTTGCAGTCTCTCGCCTGACATGTCTGTGCTGTGCGCCTCTGTGCCCCGGCTACGGCCGTATTATAGTTGGTGCAGCGTTGTAGAATGATTTGATAGGTTCTTAGGCTCTTAGTAGTCATTGGTGTAGAAGTCTACTCGTGCCGCATATTTAGTTAATGTTTTCTGCTGATGCTGCTTGGCTTCGGTGCTGGTGCTGGTGCTGATGCTGCATAGAACGTTGACAGCGGGCATGAAGTGGCGTCTCTATCAACGTTTCTGAAATGTAAGTTTAATTTTCTTCATGTCCACGCTACGACATTCTCGTATAGTCGGCATGTTTCTTTTTGCTTTCGTTTTTTTTTTTTTATTATTACTTTTTTCATTACAACTTGTTTACAGTTTGCTTCACATTTTTTTTTTTATTATTTATTTTTTTTGGTTACCACTTGGCTGTTAGTTTGTTTGTGCCCGTAAAACTTCAGGTCTCTTGGTCCGATGTACTCTGGCAAGTTTACTGATTGAAACGGCCCACACTTGCAGAGCAGTCTATACCCTTCGCCCCTTCCATACTTGCTGCCTCAGAAAATTAAGAAAAATTTAAGTTGAAGTGACATGCAGTGAGTGGCGGCACTTTATTGTGGGGGCGTTGAAGAATGGCAACGATAGTAAGTGACGAAGTAAGTACGCGAATTCGAATCGGAGTTTGCTTTGCGCTGAAACTTATCATTTTGAGTGGCAGACTTGAGAAGGAAGGAAAAAAAAAACAGCCAACAACAGCAGTAATTTAGTGGCATCATCCGTGGTGATGGTCCATAATAGTACTCTGATGATGGTTAGCGAAGCAATAATTAAGGTTAGAAAGATTGGGCGATGATGAATTATGCTAGTTTTAAATTTTTTTTTCCTAAAAGTTGACTGAAGAATGCTTTGTCCACGCTGGCTTTAACTTTGTCCATATGCAACGGACATTTTTATAGATTATAATCACTGACGACTAGTAAGCGCTCAGAATAACCGTGCTGTAAGCATTAGATATCCTTTCCACTACAAAATATGGGAAATAAAATGGATGAAATGATAAATTGATAAAAACGTGTTATATGTAAATCTCTTTACTATCTACTTTTACTTTGTATCAGGTTCAGGCGTACATTTTTTAATCGCTTCTTGAAATATAGTCTGATCGTTAAACAAGAATATTCTCTTGAAGATTTTTTCGAAACTTTTCTGTAGCCTTCTACGTAGGTCCTATAAGTTCCGATGCCTTTGGCATCATCAAAAGTCTCCTTCTCCTGCATGGTTTCTATAACAACTTTGATCTGCATATATACTCCCCTTGTGTGTTTCCCTATTGTACATTTTTTGTCTAACCTCATCCCATTTGGATCTACAAGTTTTCACGGGATGAGTTTCCACCATCATTTCTTGCTGTTAAGACAAGTAGTTTACTACACATTGTCCACACGGTCGTTTCGTTCGGAGCCCTGTATAACGCTTTCTGGAGAAGCTGAAGAGACGAATTAGAGTTAAAATCCGGCCAACACTTATTTTTCGAATGCTCTGAACTCCGGAGAAAATGGCTCTAATTTCTGGGGGCCACTTCTTGAAGAGCCTAGACAGCTTAGGGTAAACTACGTTGGTGGGTCTGCTAGTATTCTCTAGAAAATCTGGATGGTTTAAAGACATGTAGGGATATGCATATGAAACCCTCCTTCTGGGCATCAAAACCGCTCTTTGTGGCCTCTTAGTGAACTCTTCCTTTCTGCATAATCTAACCTAACCTGCCCAGCACCAAGACCGTTTTTATACCCGAGCGCACTTGTGCACAAGGGTATTATAACTTTGTTCACATAACGGTTGTTTGTAACAGGCAAAACGAATCGAGATAGATATAGACAAATGTATACATAAATGATCAGAATGAAAAGAGAAATCGATTAAGCGGTGACTGTCTGTCCGTCCGTCCGTCCGTCCGTCTGTGCACACGATAACTCGAGTAAAAATTGAGATATCTTAACGAAACTTGGTACGTGAACTTCTTTTGGGCGTAGGACGGATGGTATTGAAAATGGGCGAAATCGGACAATAACCACGCCTACCTCCCATATAACGGTAATTTAAAAAAATACGAAAACTGCGATATTTTAGTAACTACTGAAGATAATTCACTCAAAATTGATACTTACAATGAGTTTCAGACGGAAAATATGAATTTTATAAATTTTTGGAAAATGGGCGTAGCCACGCCCACTTATGGTTACATGTGTATATCTTGGTAACCGCTGCACCAATTTCTTCCAAACTTGGCACAGTTGTTGGCCTTAGTACAGCATACCAAATGACCAATGGCCAAATTTCTAAAATCGGACAATAACCACGCCCACATCCCATATAACGGTAATTTCGAGAAATACAAAATCTTCGATAAATCAGTAAATATTGAAGCTAATTTATTCAAAATTGATGGTTGCAACAATTCTTTACCAAGAAATACGTTTATGACAAAATTTTGGAAAATGGGCGTAGCACCGCCCACTTGTGATCACATATATGTATCTCGCTAACCGTTCTAGCAATTTGTACCAAGCTCGGTATGGTTATTGTGCTTGCCACATAAAAGCAAACCGTTGAAAATTGTTGAAATCGGACTAAAATTGAGGCCGCTTTTCATATAATGGTAAATTTCAGAAATGCTTGAAATTTCAATATTTCGAAATTTAAGGACGCTAATTTACTTAAAATGTATACACCCCGGCTTATCATGTAGCGGTAGCTTTCGGAAAGGTGGAAAACATATATTTAATACATGCGCCGGGTATTTAATGTTCGGCTCCGCCCGAACTTAGACTTTCTTACTTGTTAAAATAAATACTTAGTTGCCAGTTTCCAGATGGGGCTTAAAAATAACTAAAACACTACCTACATAATGTATGAATGGCCCCTTTATTGCACATTTAAATCGTGTTGTAAATAAATAGTTACGTTGTTGAAGAATTCGTAGTTTTAGCTATTTTAAAGGAGTGGCATTTTGCCTGAAGTAAGTAAGTAAGCAAACTAAGAGAGAATATTGCAAAACTTTTTTGAGTGCCCCAGCCTAATGTTGAACTTTATCTCCATCTCGAAAAAATCTTGAATATTTTGTGACTCCCAATTTATGCATTGTACTAAGAAACAAAACAAAAAACTTTGGAAGACACAAGCTACTCCTCATTTCAATATCGTTGTTCAATATTCACTTTGTCTCAAGTCTTGTACTGCTGTTTCTTTATAAAACTTTGAAACAAACAGCAACTGCACACGTACACGTACAAAACCACTTTTGCTCCTACAAACATATGTACACACGTTCACATAGATATGTACATATGTATATTTCGTACAATATATGTAAAACACACTTCTTTTGTGAGGCAATTTTCTATTTGTATGTACATATGTATGTACATATATGTAGTATCTACCCTGCAAAAAACTGTGCGACTAATCTCTAAAGAGAGTATTCCGAGATTACTCTCAATCGGGTACAATTGGGCATTAATTAGTCCCAACTAGTCTCATACGGGTACTAATGGAGGTCAATTAGTCTCGACTCATCCCTTATGGGTATAATTGGAGATCAATTAGTCCCCAACTCATCTCTAACGGGTACTATTAACGATTTAATGATATGTACGCACTTAGTCAATGAAATGTCATGTGCGGCGTTGGCACACAGAGAGAGTATTCGCCTAACAAAACTGAGCACCCCGGTTCGAATCTCAGCTGGCGCAAATTTTTATTTTTATTTTTTAAAAGTGACTGGTCGCTTTTAATACCCATTCGGGTATAAAGGTGAACTATTAGTCTCTTCATAGGACATGCTCGAACAAAAGCGATCAGTTCATTCCATATAAAGAGATCAAGAGTGGTATTAGTCGCATGCTCCTTTGCGATTGCTCCCGGAGTAATCCCGGATTAGTCCCATTTTTTGCAGGGTAGTCACACGCCATCGCGAACAAATACAACTTTGTTGTACGAAGAAACAAAGCGACAAAAACATAAAAAAAAAGTCTGGCAACGTTGCTCGCAGAGCCAGTTTGGAGTTTTGTCCGCCAAGCGAGGTGAGTGTAGAAGGAATTCTAGCCAAAACTAAGTGGCGTAAAGTGTTTTATTGTAATGTTTATATACTAACAGACAATATACAATGCAACACATACATAAATACAACAGCAGCGACAAAAACAATGCCAATATAAATTTGTATGTCTGTTTGGTGTCCGAAATCCTATGTATGTAAGAATAAGAAGTAAAAATTGCTGCGAATGTCGAGGCGACTTTTTGTTGGCGTTGGTTTTTATTTATTTTTTGCCTTTTTCTCCATTACATATTTTCTTTCGCAAGTTATACAGCAAGTTACAAAGTAAAAAAAAAAAACAAACAAAAAATTGCTACCAACAGAAACACATAAAAATGTATTAGACATTTGTGCTCACTGGCTGGCTGGCTGGCTGGTTGTGGGGTTGTGCGCCTCAATGTAGGCTTGTGTGCATATTTCTGTCAGCTTGCATGTATACAGATATGTAAGCTTGTACGAGTATGTACAAAAGTGTAAGCGAATGAGTAATTTCACAGGCGAGTCAAAAAGTCATCGACGCCGAAGGCGGCGGCTTTGGCGACAACTTGGGTGGTTAATGCGTGTTGTGGTGGTTGCACTGCTGCTTTGTTTGTGTTTTTTTGCACTGTTTCTGCTTTAGCATACTTTTTCAAGCAATGTATGGTTTTAATTTTTGCTTTATAGTGCGGTAAATCAATTTAGTTTTGGAGGCGGGCCGGGAGTTCTGAAATAAATCATATGAATGAATAATTTCAGTGAATAAAAAAAACACTCGCTTGTTCCCAAGCTGTTTTTATCCAAAGTTTAAGGCCTAGTGAAAACTATAACAATAAAAGTATCGTTTCGATAAAACTATCTATCGGACAAAATGGGAGAAATTAAAAAAAATAAAATTGTTTTTGCATCAAACCCATTCAAATTGTATGGTAAAAATGATTAAACTATACCTATCTAAAAATCTTTTATTCTCATTTAGTTTTACACTTTTAAACCAAAGTCTTCATAAAACACTTTTTTTGACACCACTATTGAAATATCTCACATATGAGACTAATGTATAATTTTTTAAAATTCGACTTTTCAAACAGGTGCCAAATTTTTCATAAAACGGGGTCAATGACCTCAAGGAAATATAAAGAGAACCCCTTGATATCAAAGAAAGCGCACAGAGAAATATCGCTAGACTCGAAGGCGCTTAAGATTTTACTAACCAAGAACTTCCGGGTGGAATCGATTGATTTTCCCTCGACATAAGCAAACTGAGTAGCCCAGTTTGTGACTAATGTGTTACATCTACGCAGTCACTCAACGGTCTTAAGTGGGGGAAGTTAAACTAATAGGTTAGTAGGATTCGCATAGGTGAGTCAGAGGGCCGGTTGCACCAATTAGGAATTTCTATGACGCATATCTTCCTCCAAATACTATAACTAAATCTAAATAAACAGACAGACAAAGGGATCGATGTTACTGGTTCCTAATTAGTATCTACAAACTTTATTAAGTTTCCAGTATAGGGCTTGATCTCTTTAGAGGAATGTTTACTTTAACATGATCAGTATTTTGACAGGAGAAGTGTTGTACGATTTCTTAAAAAGGCACTTCTACAATTATCGTTTAATGAGCCAGTTTCCCTGTGCCTGTCAGTTTACAATATTCAATCTAAAGATAGTAGAGTAGAGAGCAGAAATGCCATTGAAAATATACCTAGGCTTGATTTTCTGGATTTTTTAAATTTCTGTAAAACATTTCTTTTTCTACTATCAAACAAAAGAACCAACTACTAATGTACACAGATACATAGAAAGAAATGTTTTGCGCATCAACAAATGCAAAAAAAAAATAGAGAGATCGAATAACCTCCTTTTTTCAATTGGTTAAAAATATACTCTTACCCAGTTTTTCTGTGGCTCATAGCTAAAATTATAAACCACTTTGTACAAGTCAAAGAAAGTAGAACTAAGAATTAAAACGAAAAAATCACTAAGAAGTGTCATAAAGTCACGGAAGCCACAAAAAAGTGAGCGAGTGAAAATAATCCCTTTGCTACAAAGTATGAAGCTTAAACGAATGTAAGAGAAACAAAAAAGGAAAAAAATGAAGAAAAATCATTTTAACTATAAACAATAAAACCGTCTAGCACCATGGCACAAAGAGCCATAAAACAGAGTATCGAACGTTACAAAGATGGATGAAAAAACATGTAGCTTAAAGAAACAAGTTTCGAAAAGAGAATGTTAGAATAAATACTGAGAAGTGAAAGGAGTACTATTAAATGAAGTGACTGGAAAATAATTCAAAAAGAAGATGTATGCCACATACAAAGAAAACTGAGATAAATAAATACAATTAGAGAACGAACGAGAACGCCTAGGAAAGAATTTAGAGAATTGAAAGTTTGGTTGAAAAATGTGTTTAAGTGTGCAAATATCAAGTTTATTTTAGTTTTGTTAAATTTCTTCAAAAAAGTAGGTATGATATTCGTTCTAAAATACCGGGGACCGTAAATAGCAGTTATTTTTTTCAGCAGTTAAACTTGGCCAGATATTTTTTAAATCCGAACTAAAAGTCTTTCGGGATAGTAAACAAACCGCTTATCCAAAAATTATTAAAAAAAAAATTTGGTACCAAATGAAAGAGGACTTTTAATAGCTTTTAAACAGAAATAACAAACGAAGGTTACCACTTCTATTTATATATTTTTTTTTTATAATATAATACAAAAGAAATGCACATACCTGACCCAAACTATTTTAGTCCTCTTTCAGTTGATACCAAATTTGTTTGATTTGGAAAAGCGGTTTGTTTATTATTAGGAAAATACCCTTTGGACTTAAAAATATCTGGCCAAGTTTAACTGTTGAATAAAAGGAACTGTTATTTACGAAAAAATAAACCTAGATCAACAAATTTTTCAATAAATGCCCGGCTATGCAAATGGAGGTACTGCCGAAGGGGGTTTTCGGTCTTCGCTACTGGAGGTGGTGGCACTGAATTGGGTATCAATAAAGGTGGAGCGAAGGTAGTAGCATATGCAGATGATGTAGTAGTGGCGGTGTTAAGCGAGAGCTTTGCTCAGAAACCGCAAGAAAGAGCTTAGGTCTTATGGGGGTCGAGGCAGCAGCCAGTCTGGCTAGCTGTTCGCCTTCTTCATTTTCTTCGACTCCCATGTGCTCTGGTATCTATATTGGTTAGTATTGCTTTTGTTAGCAAGGGCGTTAAGCTTCTCAATGCACTTATGGAGTTCTACAAAGACTTCATTACTAACTTAAATAGATTCATCGACAAATCTAAATTTGATACGCATTTGGTGTTCTCGGTGACTCAACCAACTGTGTGTCCGGATTATGGAAAGGCTTCATTTTATTTTTTATTAGATTAGATCTTTAAGTCGCCCTCCATACACTGTATTTAAGTGCAGTAAAAAGTTATTTGTCACTTATTTATGTTCTCCTCTTTCTTTCGGCAGTTACACCTTCGCATCCTCTAACTTCATTAAGACCTGAAAGCAACTTAACGCTTTCAAAAGCAACTAACTAAATTAAGTCCACCAATTATACTTATTTGTACATAGACATTAGAACATATTCAGACATAACTGAGTACATACATACATACATATGTACGTATAAGTATATGAATGTAGGTATGTTTTTGGAATGTTTTTAAGTCCTCATAGGTTCTACTCGCCGCCACACTAGACGTCCATTAGCTGGTCGTTTTTTTACTTTGTAGATCCACAACTAAAACTTAAGTTTACAAAAATGCATATATTTATATATGTACATACCTATGTATGTGCGTGTATGTGTAGCCTTCGTGTAAATTGCGCGCACATTTATAGCCGCACAGGTGTTTGGCTGCGCGCAGAGTCGCTGTAATGCGATTAAGTGTGGATTGCACGTCCAACACCAACTCAAATAAACAAGTGGCACACTCATGCAATAAAAATAAAATTAAAATTAAAAGGGCTGGCGGCGAGAAATAGCAATAAAACAAATGCACAAATTGTGCGCGATAAAAAAAAAACACAAAAAGCACATCAAAATAAAGAAAGTAAAACAAAATAAGAGTTAAATTAAAGAAAGGCGCAAACAAGCAGGCGGTGTTGTACCCACAAAAAATAAAACAACAAAACGCATGTACATATGTATGTGCGTACGTGTAGACTGTAGAAGAACTCAAAATGGCTTTTCTTTGCCGCCGCCAACAGCAACTCAACCAGCCAGGTACTTGGCCATTAAGCGAAAGTGGCAAAGCGTGGCAGCACTCGTGGGAATACTCCGTCAGCGGCTACTTTTTATATAACTACATACTTACTACATGCAAACAGTAGATAAAACAGATAAATAAACTGTTTCGTATTTGGTCATTTTTATGATTGCTCGTATGTTGTAGGTCGAAAAAAGCGAAATGTGCGAAATTGCAATTTTAAATATTTAATATATGTAAATGGATTGTGAAAGGTGCTGATGATCCAGCCTTTGACTTGGGTCTAAGGACAATGCTAAGGAGCTTAAAACTCTCACAGGTAAGGGTTCATAGACCACTCCTACTATTGCAGACAATGTATGAAGTATATTCTTAGGTAATAATGCTCTGACAGCTCTAGTAGGGATTTTATAGATCATCACTTGAGCTCCTTCACCACGACAAAACGACCAGCATGAATGCGCTCTTTTTTATCAACAGTGCCATGTAGAACCTATGGTATTTGTATAACTGAGGTGGAGACGGCCTCATCCATTAGTCATCTTGAACAGCATACTATTTTTTTGCGTGGGTTCCTCGCGACGACAGCCTAATCCAACGGTGCTGAGAAGCACAACGCCCGAAAATCTAGACCAAAAATAATACTAAAACCGCCTTGATGAGGCATATGAAAAATTCTGAATTTTTAGAAAATTTTGGGTATGCAGTTTTATAGCTCATTAAATTTTAGTATTTATGTAACGGGAGTCATGGGCAATGAAATGGCAGATATGCTCGCCAGGACAGGGGTTGTATAGGAATTCTTAAGCCCAGGACTTTCATCAGTCTGCCATGAAGGCCTGTTAGGTGGTATTATTATATCTTAATGGAAAAGTACGGAAGGTACCAGAGAGACTAAGTCTTTTACCCCGAATATATTAACAAGAGGATCCGAAGCGTTCCTTCAGCTTACTAGTCTCCAAGTAAGTACAAGCTTTCTTATTGGCTACTGCAGGGTAATGAAGCAATTGTCAAACCTGGGAGTGGATTACCTTACTAGTGCAGGTTATGTCTCGAAAAATGCGAAACTGCAGAGCACAGTATGTGCCATTATGAAGCAATACCAGGCCCAGACTCCATTTCCTTGAATACCCTTACTTAAAAGAATTTTACCCGAAGTGAATTTAGCCAAGCTTTAACGAGGGGTTTCTTAACGATACGTGGATTAAAAACGAACTATGACCAAGTGGAGCTCTGTTACCATAGTGGGTTGCTTGCACAAGGTAACCAGGTGACTTGCTGCTTCCTCTAGGTCTAATCCAATCTTGTTAGGGACTATGATGACAACTACTATACATACATACATACAAATAATAGTCGTGCTACTGTTCAGAAGTGTTTTACTAATCGCTTAGCTCTTCTAATATTCAGTGTTTTGTTAGGTAAATCAAATGATTTTACGGTGGTGCTCTCACCCATTTATAAGACAGTAATTTTCAGCTGAACCATGCAATAATTAATATGAAACAGACAAATAAATTAACAAGCTATTGGCGATAAAACTAGTAACCATACAGTATCGACATTTTATGCCCTAAACCATAATAAGAAATTCAAGATGGCGGTCAAAAAAATTTAAATCGATCCGATTCGCTTTAAACGTTTTTCCTCGGGGTTTTACGAATCTTAAGTCAGATTGGATAAACTGAAAATGGCTGCCCCAATATGGCAGTGGTTTTAATTTTTTTTTCGGTCGCCACCTTGAATTTCTGAATATGGGTTAGGGTATGAAAAGGAGATACCGAAGGTTTTTAGGACTTCCTGCAAATCTCTGAATTTTGGACGCGGAGGTGGCCTATATATGTATGTATATATGTATTTATTACTCCTTACATTCTTATATACCACTTTGCCGACGACTTTGTTGACACTTTCTTTAATATTTTTCCTCTTTTTTCACCTTTTATTTAATTTCTCTTGAACTTCTCTTCATATACGAACAAACGTACATGAATATTTCGATTAATTTTCTGTGTCACTGATTTTAGTTGGCCGATAAAACCACAGCAGGCGTTATGGTTTTCATATTTTTACCAAGATAAATATTTTATATGTATTGGACTTTAATATAACGAACGAAAAAATGCACAACCGGTTTGTACACACTTGCATATTTATGTATGTATGTGCACATACACATATTGGGTCATATGAAAAGAGTTCGCCGATTTTTGGGTAGATTTTTGAAAACAATTTTCTTAGTTTGAAACCCTATTTCATTCAAGTGTATATTGGTCATTATTAACTATGACCTTTCGCAATTTTTTTGAGCAGCTTCATAAATCCGTCGGTGTTCAACTTCTGTGGTTTTATAGGCGACAACTTGGTCAAGTGAATTTCAGTGACTCTTTGGTCGGTCAATTTTTTACTATCAAGAGGGAAGTTTACAGAGACCGCAACAGATAGAAGTGAGACGTTGAAAGGCCAGGGCTTTGCGGTGGAAGCATTAAAACTGCCCAACCAAGTTCCGTCAAATTCTTCTGAGCCATCAAATATGTATGTGATCTGACATTGTCACGATGGAATATAACACCTTTTTTGTTGGCCAATTCTGGTCAATCTTTATTCATTAGTCGTTGCGTCTCAGCAGCGTTTCAATCAAATTTCTTTGCATTAGTTCATGTGGCACCCAAATATTCTTTGACTAGCCTGCTTTGTGGTTGATGGTTAGTGCCTCCGCTATCTCCTGAGAGCAAACCACTTCTCATTTCAGATCAGTATAACTAAATAAAAATGCAGACGCGTGTCAATTTGATGCAATTGGACTAGTTTTGCCCGATGTCAAAAATCTGCAGAAACTTTTCAAATTACCCAATACTTTATTCATTTCAATGTACATATGTACATATGTGCATTCACCTAGTATCCTTCACTTAACAAGCCGCTGTTGAAATTGCTAAAAGGAGTTCGAGAAAAGCAGTCTGGCGTATGAATTTTATTGTATTTTTCCATTACGATTTCACACTTCGTTTTATGTGTTTAATCTTTTTATTACAAATTTTAATTGGTTGTTTTACTTTCGCTACATGCAGAGGTATATATGCATGACTCCGCATGGTACATACATATAAATATATCTATATGTATGCACTTTCTTAAACACACATATTTTTATTAAGTTGACATTATTTGCTATTTTCTCATTAATTTCTTTTCAGTTTTATTTTCGCGCCGATTCCTTCCATTAAGTCACTGGCTTTCTGCTCCTTTATGCACCCAAGAATTTATATACAATCCAAATGTATGCCCTGCAGAAAAAAAATATCAATTGATAAAAAAAACCCACTTGTAGTTACCTTTTTTGCGGGATTTCTATAAAATATATAACTTGAAGTTAGCTAAAAAAAAGCCAACTTGAAACTAGTTGACAAGTAATGCAGGAGTAATGCATGAGATTGTATTTCTTTAAACGCATTTCTATTTAAATATCCTGCACTTCGCAAACACTTTTTCCGAGTTGAGGACAAATAAAAAGAAGATCAAAATTTCATTATCATTTTGAAGTTATGTCTGACGGAGTTCGAATATGGGACCTCCTACAGCAGAATATGTAAACAAATATGAAATGTGATAAAATAAATAAAGTAATTAAAAAACAAGTAAGAAAGTCTAAGTTCGGGCGGAGCCGAACATTAAATACCCGGCGCTAGATGGTAAGCCGGGGTGTATCAATTTTGAGTAAATTAGCGTCCTTAAATTTCGAATTATTGAAGTTTCAAGCATTTCTGAAATTTACCGTTATATAAAAAGCGGCCGTAATTTTAGTCCGACTTCAATAATTTTCAACGTTTTGCTTTTATTTGGCAAGCACAATAAAAATACCGAGTTTGGTACAAATTGGTAGAACGGTTACTGATATACATATATGTAAATATGTATAAGTGGGCGGTGCCACGCCCATTTTCCAAAATTTTACCGTAAACGTATATCTTGGTAAAGAATTGTTGCAAGCATCAATTT
The DNA here is from genome assembly GCF_013731165.1 of Rhagoletis pomonella. Taxonomy (NCBI): domain Eukaryota; kingdom Metazoa; phylum Arthropoda; class Insecta; order Diptera; family Tephritidae; genus Rhagoletis; species Rhagoletis pomonella. Next base: position 76,316,572 of record NW_023458559.1, on the reverse strand, counting down.
TGAATAAATTAGCTTTAATATTTACTGATTATCGAAGATTTTGTATTTCTCTAAATTACCGTTATATGGGATGTGGGCGTGGTTATTGTCCGATTTTTTAAATTTTCGGCCATTTAGTATGCTGTACCAAGGATGGAAGAAATTGGTGCAGCGGTTACCAATTTATACACATGTAACCATAAGTGGGCGTGGCTACGTCCATTTTCCAAAAATTTATAATATTCTTATTTTTCGTCTAAAAGTTATTGTAAATATCAATTTTGAGTGAATAATCTTCAGTAGTTACTAAAATATCGCAGTTTTCGTATTTCCGAAAATTACCGTTATATGGGATGTGGGCGTGGTTATTTTCCGATTTTTAAAATTTTCGGCCGTTTAGTATGCTGTATCAAGGCCAACAACTGTGCCAAGTTTGGAAGAAATTGGTGGAGCGGTTACCAAGATATACACATGTAACCATAAGTGGGCGTGTTGTAAATATCAATTTTGAGTGAATTATCTTCTGTAGTTACTAAAATATCGCAGTTTTCGTATTTCTGGAAATTACCGTTATATGAGAAGTGGGCGTGGTTACTGTCCGATTTCGCCCATTTTCAATACCAACCTACCTTGGCTTAACAGAAACGTACGTACCAAATTTCGTTGATATATCTCAATTTTTACTCGAGTTATCTTGTACACGGACGGACGGACAGACGGACAGACGGACGGACAGACAGTCATGGCTTAATCGATTTCTCTATTCATTCTGAGCATATATGTATACATTTGTCTATATCTATCTCGATTCGTTTTGGCTGTTACAAACAACTGTTATGTGAACAAAATTAATATAACAAGGGTAGCTCGGGTATAAAAAATATATCTATATAAAAATATATTTTGTTTTTCCTATTGATATTTTATGCCTAAAAGTAGTTAGTTACAAGTTAGTTACATCAAATGCAGAGGTAACCATCCTTGACTACCACTAATGCCACCCTTGACTTGCCATCGTCATAGAAATATAGTTAGCTTTCGTCAAAGAAAATATACAGATAATAGTGACTTTCAGCTCTTTCCTAATCAACTTAAAGTTAACTTATAGTTAGATACATTTCCTGCTGGGTGCCCATAAGTATATACATGCATATATGTACATATGTATATCTATATATATACTTATTCCTACTACAAATGCACATCAAATATGTATGCAGCACTTACATACTGCTGCTGTTTGTAATTTATTTATTTACGAACCAACCAACCAACCAATCAACCAACAATGAGAGGAACAAACAAAATACTTTGTGAGTGGTATTGTGGCCTGTAATGCAATTACAATAAAAGCTGTAACTTCCTGTTTCACTTATTGTTTTATTTTTTTGTTTTAATAAAATTTAGCAATTCAGTACGGCGAAAAAGTTGAAAATGAATAAGTGAAAAGTTTTGGCGGCGCGGAGCTTTATTGCTGGGTGCAGGCGCCCACCCAAATGAAAATCATACATTTATATAGTCCATACTATATACACAGCAATATTTATGTGGAGCTCCAAGGTTTTAAAAAATGTAATTTACATACAACTTTTATTTGATTTGGTCGATTTTCTATAGAAATGGTTTGTTGCCAGAACTATGGCGAACGAAGGACACAATTGGTTATGTATTACAATCTTGGAAACCTTTAGCCCTAAGGTTTGTAAGTATGACTATACTAGCCCTAAAATACAAATAGTTAGCAGGTGCTGTCCTCTGGGTGGAATACGAAGATGTGCACGAACACGTAGACGAATACTAATACGAGGACTCAAGCTTCAAATTTCTGCAGGGTGAAGCGAAATAAAAATGAATCACTGTAATGACAGACGTAGCTGGTAAATTATTAACTCTCCGAAGATACTCGTCATGGCATATATTTATTAGCTAATGGCACATATGAGTGCAGTTAATGTGGATCTGCTTCTCGTTCGAGGTGCAGAATGTCGAATTGTCTAAGTATCCGTTCAGCCAATAGGTTTCCCCTACGACAATTTGCAAGACTTGAGAGCCAAAGGTTGTGGCGCGCGTTAAACTCACCTACCAGGGTGACAGGGAGTACATATGTACACGTTAAATACTTCGAGCGTGACTTCGCCTTACCGGACTGCTATGCCCTGACACTCTAGGGTGGGGTCCCTCGGATCGATGTCTTTTTCGATTAGACCATAATATACACTATGGTGTACGATGAAAACTAGATCCCCGCCATTATCTCGCTCGCGAACTTTACGGGGCACATTGTAGGTAGCGCACCTCATTTCTTGGACCGTAGCTATCAATATACCGTGCCCATAACGACAGTTATATATTCCATCTTGCTCTGGAGTTCGTTGCAGTTTAGTTGTAGTAGTTTCGTATATCAGGGCAAGCTGGTCGCGTCCGGAGAAGAAGGTTGCGGAGGAATACGACTGCAAGTTATTTCTCCATGTACGAAAAACGGGGTTAGATCGCCAAAACAATAGCCCTTGGTCTGGAAAACCTAAGTCATTCCGTTACCTAGAACCAGCTGTCGTGGTAATGCAGACTCTAAGCTTCGATTGCCACGAAAGACCCGCGCTACTCTGGTCCAGTTACGGTCAGGATATTGTAGCCGTCTCAACGGCTACTTTTCCAGACTCGACCCGGATATCCCCGCTGATTGCCCGGCATGTGGAGACTTCTCCCACGACACCAATCACTTCTCCACATGTCAGCTCAATCCCACTCAATTAATACCCCTCTTTGTTTCCTTGGCAAATACACACAGATCTCTTATGTTTTATAAATTGACATATATGCAGATCATTGGAAAGTTCTAAATCTCTTATTTCATACACTGGTAAGAAACTGGAGATCGGTTGATAGTCAACAAGCTTTTAAGTGCGACACATCCCGTTTTTTTTTTAAGTAAGTCAAGGTTTTGGTGGTATTTCTCAAATTTCATATATCGACTCTGGTTTTACTCGGCAAGACCTATAAGAAAAAAAACATAATTTCACAGACATTTCTACTTAATGCTTTTTTGGTGGCACTGTGTTATTGAACAAATGCTATGAGGAAAGTGGTGTGGAAAAGTACGGCGCGTATTGGCTAGTGGTACACATATGAACTTAAGTATAGTTTCACCAAATTTATACAACTCTTAATCGCATAATCCAGTTAGCCTCTTTCCGTTATACATGCACAAAGTGTTTTCAACTCAATCAGTTCGAAATTGTGCTTTTAATTCGTTTCGCTTTCAATTCACCCACATGCTAGCACACTCTTTTGCCCATTAAAAGCTCTTCTCTCCCTTTTAACCCTGTATTACACACCACGCTCGCTTACCAACTGCCAACAACAACCAGTATACTTGTATGTAAATATTTATGCGTGTTGTTGATTTAACTTAATGCCTACCACTGGCATAACGACAAACTTCCTCGTACAAATGGCTGCTCAGTTTTTTTTTTCATTTTCATATCTTCCCACTTTTTTTGCTTTTGGTATTATACTGCAATTATATGTACTATTATATACATATGTATGGCCGGCTAAAAAAAATTGGTACAAATCGTGTGACAGCCGCATTTAACTAAGTACGCTTAAGTTTTGTTCCTATGTCATTGACTTATTCCATTGTACTTCTGTTGTTGTATTCATCTACATACATACCCACATGTTGTCCACAATACCATTTTGTAGCTATAGACCTTGTAACCGTTACTACAGGCTTTGCTTTTAGAAGAGAAACATCCTCAAATTTAAATATACATATCAGGACATTTACGAGTAAGTAAATATTCAAACACATATTCATACATACATATATTTTGTGTATTAATCCGACTAAGCGCGTGGCATAAAAGTCAAAGCAAAGCCAACATGCTATTAGGCGCTTACAAATATCTATGTATGTAACATATATATATGTAGAATACTCTTATTGAGGTTGAAAAAAAAACTGACCCGATTTTGTGTGTGCAAATTGACGAAATGGTCAGATCAAATTATTTTCTCGCTGAGCGAATTTAAATAGCAATTCGACAATATTTTTTAATGGCATTTTTTTCTTTATTTGCATACTTTTGTCGGCTCTGCTTACATATGTATATCTATACATACTTACATACCTAACATACTTTAGTGACACTAGACTTAAAAACTGGAGCTGGCTGGCTGGCACTAACCTAAAGACTTTTGAACCTATTAAAGACGACTTATAGGTATTTGAAGTTTAAGCAGATCCAGTGGTCTTAACTTCTCGAATAATTACCAGGGAGATCGTCATTCTCTGTATATGCCCAGATTAGTTAGCTACTGTTGTTAGTAGCTACTTTGCACCAGGTTTCTCCAATCTTTTAGCAGACGCTCTGTTTTGCACTCACCCGCCTCCAAAACAAAATAATCGGAAGATGCACGATCTCGCTATACAAATGACGGTTAGTCTTTTAGTTAGTAGTAGGGTTCCAGAATATAAATGCACTATATGTATTTGTTGATATTTAAGCAACACAGATTTCAATAGTATTTAAAATGGTAAAATCGGGAATTGTGTCGAAATGCCGCACCATACTGGCGTCATTGAGCCATATCCACGTCACTTTATGCTGGGTCCACGGGCATAGAAACATTTAAGGGAATAAGTCGACTGATAAGATGGCCAGATACGGCTCAGAGATACCAATAGAATAAGTGAATAGCTCCGTGATACCACCGTTTAGTGATCACGTTAGGAAAACTGATGTGTTCTTTGTGGCGGCAACTAATGACTTGTGGCACAAATGGAAAGACGTACGGCTTAGTAGCTTAAAGACGAGGGACCTACTGAAAATCAATAGGTCTGCAGAAAGAGTGCTGACGGGTGTCATCACAGAATACTGTACTATAGCACCAATGCTTCATCGATGGCGAAACCAACAAGTACTCTTTGCAGACGCTGCCGTGATGAGGATGAGGAAGAGTCAATTGGCCACTTTCTGTGTCGACGTCCGCGTTTACAGCAAAAGGGCCTCAAGCACTTGGGTTCCACTTCTTCAACAGTTTGGGCGAGATGGGAACTGTTGGATTTATTCAGCTTCATTAGGGATAGTAATTGATTCAGTAGAGTAATGACTTGAAAGTACTTAGCTACTCACTCGGTTGTGGGTAGCGTCTCCTCCTGCCACTCGTTCGAAGAGGGCACTCGCAATGAACAATTCTGCTTCCGAGTGAAAGTGTGAAATATTCCATGCACGTCCACCTAACTTAACCTAACCTATAAAGGTGAAATATGGGCTAAAAAATATTGTTGACCTGTGAACTTTTAGTCCTTTAGAGAACCGACCGTTTGGTTCTAACCAGAATCGAAAAAAGGGGTATAATGGAACTGAAACTCGATTGCAAAAGGACTGAAAAATCGTTCCAAAAGAACCAAAACTCGATTCCAAAATACCCAGAAATAGCTTCGGTAAAAACGAAACTCGATTCCAAAAGATCCGTAAAATGGTTCCAGAAGAACCGAAGTTCGATTCCAGTAGAACAGAAACTTCATGCCAAATGCCCGAAAAACGATTCCGGAAGATCCGAAACGCGGCCTCAGAAAAACCGAATCGAAAGACCTGAAAACCATTTCAAAAGAACTGAAACGGATTCCTACTTAAGCGAAAATCAGCCCGAAACGCACATTGTGCAAAAAAAATTAATTTTTTTTTGACATTAAATATGAAGATATCAGCACCAAATTCGGTTAAAATATGTATTATCGAATTCTGAGTCGACCTACCAAATTTGCTTCGGTTCGAGGTACTATATCATATAGCTGCCATATAGCCGATCCGACTGACTTATATCAACTTGGTTTTTTTTTTATGCCAGCGTCTTGAAATTCGGTTTGAGTACGTGTTACATGTAAACACCACATAACGTCTAAATAAAGGTTGTTACAATAGGTACATATGCATGTACATACATACATACGCATGTATGCATGCATTGCACTGAATGATTTGCCATGAAGCCATACTCCGTAATCTGTTTATGTTTCTTTTCACTACAAAGTACGCATACCAGCGACTATTATTTACTCTAATACTCTGTGCTACTTAATAACACGACGATACAATAGTGCCGGTAGATGATATTTTATTTGGATTTGTGCAGCTAATGCCATCAACGCGCTATCTAAACAATCAACGCTTACATTACAACAATAAAAGCGCTTAAAGTATAAAAGCAGCCGTTGGCAGCTGTAATACGTAGTAATAATACTAATAATAATAGTAGTAGTAATGGCAACAATAACAAAAAGCTGTTACCAAGCACATACATATATACATATGTGTGCGGTGCTGTGTGCGTGCGGAAAGCCACAATGGAATATAAATAGTGAATTTTGTAATTATGTTTATGATTTTATATTGCGGTTGTCGGACTAGAAATGTGCGTACATATACATGCATACATGCATACATACTTACGTGTGTACTTCATTGTGTTCAACTGTTTGTTTCTATGCACTTCTCGTGCCTTAAAAGCCATTATGGCCAGCACTTTGTGTTAACAAAAACAAAAAGCAAACTAAATGTGTGTGTGTGCGCACAAACAGGAGCATTGAAAACAATAACAATGTTGCAAGTTTGCTGTGTGTGCTGTTGGTAGCTACACAAAATAAGCGGAAATAAAATTGCCAGCAATATACTCCGAAAGCGATAATATCGGCTACAAATAATGACAATACATAGCAATGGCAAGTAAAAAGCAAAAATAAAATAAAAATAAAAACAAAAATAAAAGAACCACACATTCACTCATATGCAAGCATAAAGTTAGTAGTCTAGAAATATGCAGTTCACTTGCAGCGACTTTCTAACTTCTCAATGTTTTTGTTTCGTCTTGTTTTTGCATGCAACTCCAATAATTTCCTGCCTCTTTGCAGCCTTTGGTTCGCCTTGTAGCTTCACTTTCAACTTCTCGGCATTCGTACAAAATTCTATATACTTGTAGATATTTCGCCGAAACGTAGCTTCGTAGTAAATAATTTGAGTGGCGTGTGGCATGTGGCATGTGGCATGTGGTGAGCTGTGGCACGTTATTAACCCACCCACCTATCCACTTACAGCAATGCCCTTTTCCGCTTTGCTTACCGCCCGCAGCCAGCAAGCCAAGCCGGCGGGCAACCAGTCAGCTAGCGTCACGCCCATTCAACTAGAATTCAACTAACTATCATCAGCTCGTAAAATATTTGTTTTGCCGATTTGTGAATTGTACTATTGTAATGATTGTTGTTGCACGAATAAATAGCCATTTTTGTTGCTGTTAAAAACTTAAATTATTGCTGTGTCCGTTTTGGATTTACTACATAAATTCCCAGTACGCTACATTTGCCCATTTGTTGGGTATTATAATGGTGCAGGATAGCAGGGGTAACACACACACACACACACACACACACACACACATATATATATATATATATGCAGCAAAAAATATAGCACAAAAACGATAAATTTTAATCCACAAACTGAAAATTTGGGTAAGTAGAAAATATGTAGTTTAGGCTGTGATATAAAACGAGTAGATAGGATAAAACAGGAAAGCATCTGCGATAGAATCAACTTGTGTCGCCTTCAAAATATTCTATACTAAAGTTAAAAAGTTTGTCCAAACGAATTATTAAAGAAGATAACCCAAAGTAGCTGAAACGCTCGATGCTGCCTAATTTTGGGCTTGCTTTACATTCGATGGGTTGTAGTGGTTGTCTTCATTCAGATCCTGACGAAGACGCACTTAGTAAATTTGTTATACCATTTTGGCTCAATGTCGAAGGCGCTCCTAGAAATATTGGGTACGTAAGTAAGTTTTAAAAGACTGTCAACAGAGGAAACCAAAAACAAATTTTAGATCGGCATCCTTTACAGGCCAATTCTAATAACTGTCAACTCACCACAGTGTCAAATCTGGCAATTATTTTGGAAACTCTTTACTGTATTTCGAAAGACTGATTGAAAGATCTGCTAACAAGGAGGTTTTACGGTTATGCCGTTCCCAATATATTTTTTTTAATTAAATTAATTAGATTAAAAAATTGTATATATTTTTATTTTGGAAGCAATAAAAACTAGTAAATAAAGGAAAATTAAATCAAAACGGGGAAATAAAAATAAAGCAAAAACAAATAAAAATAACTTTAAAGATTGAACGCAATTAAAAAAAAAAAGTATGTTCAAAACAACAAGATCGAAAAATTTAATTAAAATCAGAACGAAAAACAAAAAAATTAAAAAATAGTATGTTGGTGTTGGTTGATTTTTTCAAACCAACCTTGACAAGGGATGATGGAAATTCGTTAAAAAAAATATCAAAGAATAAAGTAAGTAAAAATTAAAAACAAAATATATTCATTTTGTAAACAAAATCTATAAATTAAAAGAGAATTTCATAAAAAATTAAGCTTTCAAAAATTAAATATAAAAACGAACATATTTTTCTTTTTAAAATAATAAAATATAAGAATTAAAAGTAAAAGGTTAATTTCTTTAAGAATATAAATTAAATAGAAAAAGAAGATATAAATAAGATGAGTTTCTAAATATTAAATGAAATTAAACTAATATTTTTCTTTATAAACACTAAAGTTTAGAAATCAAAAAAAAGTTCAACAAAACAAAATTTACCAAAAAAAAGAGGAAAAGAAAGGTCCGTATTAAATGAGATAAAAAAATATATTCTTTTTGTAAAAGAAAAACATCAAAAAAGTAAGGGAAATTAAAATTAAAAAAAAAATACATAAAATAAGTTTCAAGAATTAAGTGATATTAAAAAATATTAATTTTTCTTTTTAAAGTAATAAAGTCTATAAATAAGAATAAAATTAAATTAAAAAGAGGAAAACAATAAGTTTAACGGGGAATGGCACGCACATGCTTGGTTATTGCAACTGTTGGAACGATGCGAGCTAAATGATGTGCACGTGCTTTCTCTCAAAATAGCTTTTCATCACAAATGGTGAATTAGAGAGCTTTTTTCTAAGACTTATGTGCTAGAATGACAAAAGTTTTTTGAACTATCTTGCCATCTGTCTTTCATTTGTCTTACGAAAGACTTTTTATATCTTAGCCAGAATTCTGCTAGACACATTTAGCAGTACGTGTAATTTCACCAAGGTGTAGACCACATACTTTTTTTCGAGGGAAATATTGGTCTCCCTCTGAAGAAAAGTTCAGATGAAGCTATCAAAAATTTTCTTAATACTTTCTTGATCTCCAAAGAGGAGCAGTTTTATTGGCGTGGAATCCGCGTGTATCTGTCTGGTAAAGCCATTTTCAATACTGGAGGTTGATGTCGGGTAGTCTAGCAACCTAACTTCAGTAGGACAGATGGAAAAAATTTCGAGTGACCAAATTTTTGGCTCAGGTTAGTTTAATCTCTCTGTGGTCCTTAGTGCCACTAGATGAAGACCAAACTTTAGACCGGCTTATACTAGGCATCAATATGCATGTCAACGGGCTTAGCGAATCTAAAGAGCACTTGGGTCAGTTTTCGAAACTGAGTAGCTCCAAGGAATTACGGAAGAGTTCTTGATAGTACCGGGCAAGTGCATAACGGGCGCTACAAACTTTACTTGGTTTCTGGCTACACACATTTTCTGCAATCAACGATGCTGTATTTTTTTTAACACCGGCTGTGTGTATGTGTACATCTACTATCGTTCACCGGTATTATTGGATTGATTCCACAAATATTTGCCGCGATTTTTAACTGGAGGATCGTTCGAAGGTTCTGTCTTGGCTCAAGATATTAAAATCTTAGCCTCGCCTGTCAATCTCATTCAGTTTGCCGATTACTGCCCAAAGTAACAGATTTTTATATAATTTTACTGCAATGAAAATACTAATACTATTTTATAAGTTGGTTATGCCTTCCATTGACTATATAGTTCTTAATTGTCTCATTCTTTATAGTCCGTTATATTCCTCTTTTCCTTTGCTTGCTTATTTGTAACAACTTAATTTTGCAATTAAAATACAAACTGTCTCTTAATATGCCCTTTGCCGCTTTTATATAATTTCATTAATATTTCTTATCAAAACAGCTCTTTTTAGTGATGATGCTCTCTTTTAATTTCCTCTCAGCTCACAATGTTCAATAACTAACTGCTTCATTAGCTCACTTACGCATTTATTAGATGCACTTTTGTAGGTATGCATTCGATAAGCTTAGGAGTGTAATGGAAGAAAACTAAGAGTAAGTTGAATAGAACAGTATAGTGGTAAATTTGTACTTACTTAGTAAGAATAATGCACATAATTAAATTTTCAAATGGCAATCGAAAATGATTGGATTTTTTTTTTTTATAGCATAACTTGGGCATAAGAAACTCAATGACATAATATAGATATATATTTGCCATTTTGTCTTTTCGTTTGCCTTCTGGATGCGAGAAAAGAAATAATGCCTCCAGACGCTCTTATCGGTTAGAGCAAAAAATTGTCTCACCTAGAAAGTTAATTAAGTACCAGTGGTGTTATTGCAAAATTGGAAAGGACAATGGAATCATGAAAAATGGATTACTTCTTTGTGTGCAAGTTTGGCAAAGTTTTCACCATTCTATTATATCACCTTTCTTTTCGATCAATTTCTGAAGATGATTGTTACCGTTAAAACGGACGTCATTAACAGCTTTTCTGCCAGCACTCATAGAAACAGGTAAAGATTCAACTTTTCGAGTAGATTTCCACTAAATTGAAAACAGCTTTGACAAAAAATTACAGTAATATCGATAAATATATTAGTAACGATATCGATAAAAATACGTACAGTGATATCGATATTTATATCGAAAGTATTTGATGAAAAATCACAATAAATATACGAAATATATTATATATATATATATACTATATTTAGCTTTTGTTTACGCAGATAAACTTATTTGTCTTCATCAATTGCTTTTTAGCCGCATTTTTAAACACCAAGCCATCCACACTAATACATAGAAATGAAGAAAAAGAAAGCAAAAAGTATTACTCCCACTTTGGCCTACATTTTTTTCTATTGTTAAAATTCTTTTATATTATAACACACTAAATTTTGTTATTCTTTCTATTCATGGTACCCAGGTCGCATTGCTTATCGCTGATATTTGCGCACTTTTTACACCGTTTTCCCCCTTATCCTGGATTCATTTATTATTTCAGTCTTGTCGTTGAATTTTCCGGACAATTGTATTATTTGTGTACGCCGTTATTTTTTTTTTAACGTATGTATGTATGTATGTGAATATTTTTTTGTTATTATTTTAGCGTGCTTGCCCTTTGTTATAATATTTTTTGAGCTTTTAGTGCTTCTAGTGAGCTTAGTTGTTTTCTTTTTGATAGTGTTTTTATTACAATATTTAGGCCATTGTTTAAGCCTATAATTTCTTGAATAATTAATGTGAAATATAATAGCAAATATCTTTACATACGTCAATGCTTTGCGTGTCATGGCCGCGCGGCATGGTGATAAATATATACGTATGTACCAAATATAACACAGGCGAGTGTGATTTATGAATTAAAGTCAAACCAGGAAAATTTGTCGATTTTTTCCATAATTTTGGAATACTGTGGGTCTAGTCCTTGAGAAAATAAATGTACATTTGCGGGACTCAGAGGTCAAACCGAAACGTTAACATAACAGTGGGTAGGCATTGCCACTTTTATTTTTATTTTTTCGAAAGTAAGTTCGAGCGTCCAAAAACAAATAAGCGTAATAATTACGAACACACATACCTAATGCATTATGCCTATGCAATGCAAATTCTAACTTTCGAATTTTCGCACAAATTTGGTCTAATTTAAGTTAATTTGAAACTGATTAACTTGTAATTTGTATGCTATTATTTTTTGAAATATATCAATGAAAGTCAGTTGCAAACTGGCATATACATACATATAGTACATATGCACCTAAGTATGTAGAAACTAATTTGCTGCGCAATGTATTGGCTTATGTTAGCAAACTATGTATATATTTTGTTAATACAGGTAAAGGTAAAAGTAATCAATCATAGGCGAAACTAAATTTTGACACTAATTTACGCTAATATTCCGAAATTCGTATACAAAAGGCACATCCCGTTCGTCACTTACTCTTGACTTGAGCCCTTTTACAAAAATATAGCGTCTTCTTCTTCTTCTTTTTTGGTGCTGTAACCACCTAAGCGATTTTGGCCGAGTTCAGCAAAGCACGCCAATCGTTTCTCCTCTGTGCCAACTGACGCCAATTGGAAACGCCAAGTGAAGCCAAGTCCTTCTCCATCTGATCTTTCCATCGCAGTGGGGGCCTCCCTCTTCCTCTGCTACCACCAGCGGGTTCCGAGTCGAATACTTTCAGAGCTGGAGCGTCGGTGTCCATTCGAATGACATGACCAAGCTAGCGGAGCCGCTGTATTTTAATTCGCTGTACTATGTCCATATCGTTGTAAAGCTCATACAGCTCATCGTTCCATCGTCTGCGGTACTCGCCGTCGCCAACGCGTAAAGGCCCGTAAATCTTCCGCAAAATCTTTCTCTCAAACACTCCAAGAGCCGCCTCATCGGATGTTGTCATTGTCCATGCTTCTGCGCCATATACCAGCACGGGCATGATGAGTGACTTACAGAGCGTGGTTTTCGTACGTCGAGAGAGGACTTTACTTCTGAATTGCCTACTCAGTCCAATGTAGCACTTGTTGGCAAGAGTGATTCTACGTTGGATTTCAATGCTGACATTATTATCGGTCTTAATGCTGGTTCCCAAGTAAACGAAATTCTCTACTTTCTCGAAATTGTAACTGTCAACAGTGACGTGGGTGCCAAGGCGCGATTGTGCTGACTGTTTGTTTGATGACAGGAGATACTTCGTCTTGTCCTCGTTTAGAAAAGGCAGAACAGACTTCGCGGTTTTAGTGACCGATAATGTCGATGTCATCGGCATAAGCCAGCAATTGCACGCTCTTGTAGTAAATTGTTCCTGAGCGGTTCAGTTCCGCAGCTCTTATTATCTTCTCCAACATCAGATTAAAGAAGTCACATGAAAGGGAGTCGCCCTGTCTGAAACCCCGTTTATTGGCGAACGGCTCGGAGAGGTCTTTTCCAATTCTGGCGGAGCTGGTGGTATTGCTCAACGTCATTTTACACAGCCGTATGAGTTTTGAGGGGATACCAAATTCGGACATAGCGGCGTATAGGCAACTCCTTTTAGTGCTGTCAAAAGCGGCTTTAAAGTCGACAAATAGGTGGTGAGTGTCGATCCTTTTCTCGCGGGTCTTTTCCAAGATTTGGCGAATTGTGAATACCTAGTCTATGGTGGATTTGCCAGGTCTAAAGCCACACTGATAAGGCCCAATGAGTTCATTGACGGTTGGCTTCAGTATTTCACACAATACGCTCGATAAAACCTTGTAACCTATGCTTAGAAGGCTGATCCCGCGGTAGTTGGCGCGAATGGCGGGGTCACCTTTCTTGTGGATTTGGCAGAGCACATTTAAATTCCAGTCGTCGGGCATGCGTTCATCTGCCCTTATTCTGCATTAGAGTTGATGCATGAACCTTATCAAGTCCTCGCCGCCGTACTTGAATAGCTCAGCTGGCAGGCTGTCAGCTCCAGCGGCTTTGTTGGTTTTCAGCCGCATTATTACTATACGTACCTCGTCATAGTCAGGCGGTGGAACGTCGACTCCGTCATCATCGACTGCGGGCTCGGGTTCTTCTTCTCCGCAACTTTCCGTGCTGCTACCATTTAGTAGGGCGGAAAAGTGTTCCCTCCATAATTTAAGTACGCTCTGGACATCAGTTACTAGGTCGCCATTATTGTTCTTACAGGAGTGCGCCCCGGTCTTTAGACCTTCCGTAAGTCGCCTAACTCTCTGGTAAAATTTTCGGGAATTCCTCCTGTCGGCCAGCATTTCAAGCTCTTCGCACTCACGTATTTCTGCCTCTCTCTTCTTGTTGCGGCAAATACGTCCCGCTTCCCTCTTCAGATCCCTATAGCGTCCCACATAGCGCGCGTTGCGCCCGATTGCAGCGTGGCCCTGTAGGCGGCATCTTTTTTCTCTGCAGCTTCCTGACACTCCTCATCGTACCAGTTGTTCTTTCGGGCTCGCTGAAATCCGACTACTTCTTCGGCGGCGGTACTTAATGAGCGGGAAATGTGGTTCCACTGCTCGCATATGTCGGTTTGTTGAAGAGTGCTCTCTGAGAGCAGGTGTGAGAGTCGAGTAGCGAAAGCGCTGGCTGTCTGTTGTGATAGCAGCTTTTCGACGTTAAGCTTTCCTTGCATATTTGGGCGCACATTTTTTGCTGCACAGAGGCGGGTGCGTATCTTGGCTGCAACAAGATAGTGGTCCGAGACGATGCTTGGGGCTCGGAGTGTGCGTACGTCTAAAACACTGGAAGCGTGCCTTCCGTCTATCACAACATGATCGATTTGGTTTCTCGTTTTTCGATCCGGAGACAGGTAGCTTGATGGATGTTTTTATGCTTGAACCTAGTACTGCATACTACCATGTTTCGGGCCCCGCCGAAGTCGATCAGCCTCAATCCGTTGTCGAACGTTTCGTCGTGGAGGCTGAATTTTCCGACGGTGGTTCCAAAGATCCCTTCTTTGCCCACCCTGGCATTGAAGTCGCCAAGCACGATTTTGATATCATGACGGGGGCAGCGCTCGTACGTGCGCTCCAAGCGCTCATAGAAGAGATCCTTGGATGCCTCATCCTTCTCTTCCGTCGGGGCATGGGCGCAGATGAGCGAGATGTTGAAGAATCTCGCTTTGATGCGGATGATGATGATGGTGGCAAGACGCTCGTCCACCGGGCTGAACGACAGTACTCGGCGACGGAGTCTCTCTCCCACCACAAATCCAACTCCGAATTTGCGCTCCTTTACATGGCAGCTGTAGTAGACGTCGCAAGGCCCCAAACATTGTTTGCCTTGCCCCGTCCAACGCATTTCTTGGATGGCGGTGATGTCAGCTTTTGTCCTTACGGGGACATCAACCAGCCGGGCAGAGGCACCTTCCCCATTAAGGGTCCAGACATTCCAGGTGCATGCCCTCAAATCGTAGTCCTTTAAACGTTTGTCGTGGTCGTCATCATAAGGGGGGGTCTCATCCGAGGCTTTGCCTTGCTTCTTCACTGGAAGTGGTTTTTACGTGGCGGGTCCCAAGCCCAGCGCACAACCCATTGCTGGGACGGGGGTGGTTTCGCAACCAAATACACGTTTATATAGCGAGCCGCTTGCTCCAAGCAGACACCCGCTTGCAGCCGCACCTACTGGTGAGCAGACGCTGCAGACTTCAGTGAGCCCTTAAACCGAATAAGTCAGAGTGGCCCCACCGAAGCTCCCTCTCTTTCTGCCGTGACCCAAGGCTCCACTCGGATTGGTTACCGCATCTCGCACATGTGTTGCTCACGTTGCCCAGAGTGCGCGAACGAGGACGCAAGAGTCGGGATTGAGTATAACCATGCAACTGTAACTGCATACCCAGCGCAATGACTATACCCCATTGAACTCCAAAAATAAAGCTTCATTCTCTATGATTATGCGCAGATGTGTTAAATCTTGAAGCATCTCAAGAGCTGCGGCAATCGTTATTCCATTCGGTTTTGGGTTCTTGCAACCTGGGAACTGGATTCCTTGACGCAGACACAGCAAAGATATGTATTTAAACTTGTAAAAAGTTCATTCTATATTAGAAGGTCAACTAGGTTTTAATATACTGTTACATATCTTTCGCTATATCTTCTCGATATCGCGATATTTGATTTTGTGCCTTTTTTCCTAAAACAGAACACTGTGCAGCGCCTACAAGGCAATTGGCCGGTCGGTTCTAAATTATGCAGCGCCCGTGTGGTCGCCTGGCACTAGCAGGACGCAGTGGATGAAGCTACAGACCTGCCAGAATTCGGCACTACGGACAGCGATGGATGCTCCTTCATGACGCCCCACCACCACCTACACGACGAGGCCCAGATGCTCCAAGTCAAGGCAAGCAGTTTCTTGTGGGGAGCAACAGACGTGGTCATCCAAGCAAACAGCTGCTTGCAGAATAGCCCTCGCCAAGGCACGCCAGGAGGCATCTCTACGAACTGACGGACGAAGTCCAAAAGGTTCATTAAACTACCTCTAGACCCGTCAGCCTACCGATAGGCCCTGAACGACATTCACCGGGTATCATACTCAAGTTATGTAGACTGCCGCCCTGTTAATGCCGTTCTTGGCACACAACCACATGGCGTGGACGGGACAGAACTTTGTCTGCCTCGGGGGACCCGCACCACAATGGCCCAACTTCGCTCTGGCTATTGCAGATGGCTAAACTCATACCTGAGCAGAATTAATGAGGATGTGCCCAACCAATGCCCGGCATGTGGAGAGTCGCCACATGACTCTCGGCACCTCTTCACATGCCCTGAGAGCCCCACCCAGCTGAGGCCCCTTTCCTTATGGACAGACCCTGTTGAAGTCGCACACTTCCTGGACCTCTCCTTAGCAGAAACTGATGACAGCAGTGACGGATGAACATACCCGATTGGGGCTTAGTAGCCGCTACAAAAACAACAACAACATGCACCATTAGCTTTATGGACCGAGATGGGTCCATGTGGCGTGCACTCTGTGTAGCTAAGTATATTTTTTTGCTTCATCGCCCGTGAATACCTTTGAACTGCAGGCATTCTGTTTGGATACAAAAAGTGCGCCTGAAAGTATGTAGCTAGATGCTTCAGCTTATTTCATGCCGAGGTAAGCACTTTTTAACAGCGACACGAAATAATTATATTATGTCTAATAAGTTTGCGTAATTTTCTAATCAAGCTCATTTCTTATTCGTTTGTGGCCGAGAGTTTTTTGAAAAATTAGTTTATCTTAGCATTCTTCATTCAATCAGCTTGATGAATATGCAATACTTCAATATAGTTTTCTAACTGCCTCTACTTTCTAAACTCCGCCTAAGGCCATAACGATCTATTAATGTTTTCATTGAATTTTTTTTTTTCATTAGTCGCTAATTATTTTCTTCATTAGCGCACATTTACAACACATTCAGCATTTACCATAATTCACTAGGAAAACTCGCCCATTTACAGGCAAACACACACACACACCAGCATCTAAACACAATTTCCACACATTTCCGTGCAACAATCGCCGGTGATTGTGCGCTTTTTTTTGTTTTGTTGCTCTGCCAGCCCATGAACGTTTGCGCTGAGTTGCACGTGTTGCGCCACTAACCACTTCAATTAATAAGTGGTACTTTGGTATCTTCAGCCAATGTGCTTGCTCGTTCCTTCCTCTTTATCTCTATGAGTTATACCATTCCTCAAATTGGTCAATTCGCTTTGCACGCTTCGAAATTCCTAGTTAATTGCGTACGTGGCCAGCGTAAAATTTTCACTTTTAAAAGCATTTCGAATGCAAACATATGTACATACATATATGTATACTAGTGTGTGTAGTGCAATTAAACTGTGTGCACAGCTGTGTGCGACGCCGGCATCGAAATCCCACCTCGCTTACGTAGCTCATTTGGCTGGCGGCTCCGTCACTTTGGTCAGCACAACAACAAAAGTTGCGTAAAGTTGGCAACTTTGTCATGAGTGCCGTCTGTCAATTTAACACAGGTAACAAACACTAACAACAGCAAAAAGCGGCTATATAAACAATAACAACTGGATTAGCAACAGCATCAATGTGATGGCAAGTGCAAGTGTACGAATGGAGTGGATAGTGCAGGGCAGCGAAGTGGCGAGCGGCTTTGCACACTATTTGCGAAATCATGCATGACCCGAAAATAATATACACAAACAATAACAACAACAATCGAATTGCACAACGCCAACAACAGCCACCATAACAACAACAAGAACAACAACAACAACAACAACAACAACAACAACAACAACAACGACAACAACAACCAACAATTTAATTCAATTTGCCTGTCAACGCCAAAGCGAAGTGGCTGCCACAGCACTCACCAACCTATGCCTACATGTGTGTGTGTGTGTGTGTGTGTAGCCTGCTAGTAGGCGCGCAAGTGTTTGAGGTTGCTGGACTACGCCACGGTTGCGCCGCGATGTGTGGGCGTTGATGCTGCCGGTGAGTTGGGGAATGTTTTGCCGGTCGGTGTGTCAGCGGTTGGTTAGTGGGCTTGGCTGTCACGCACACACACACATACACTTGCATTCGTTCGCTGGCATCCCACAGCTATGCATGGAGTGTCAAATGGCGTCGCGTATACGCCATGTTGAGCGGATCACTCGGTTAGACATCTGGGATGACTAAATTTAAAGGCGTTTGAGCGTGTGTATGTGTTCGATATGTAAAATGTATTTGAATTAGGGCTGTGCGGTTAATTGATTACTCAAAATTTTAATTAATCATAAAGTAAATAACTCAGTTATTCGATTAATTAGAAGTTATGATTACTCAAAAGTTCAGTTACTCGAGTAATCATGATTTTTGATTAACCAAAAACAAAAATATTTGAGTAATTTGCTTTATGATTAATCAACATTTCGAGTAAAATGAGTAATCAACATTTCAACTCTTTACATATGTATAAAGGAGTTAAAGTTCCTTGACACTTTGAAAACAACGTTTCTGTTTTCAAAAATTAAAACGAAATTTTTTTTTCATATACAGAATGTAAAAAAGAAAATAAGCATTTTCCAAAGCAAACTCTTTTAACGACCAAAATTATTTTTTTTGAGTAATCATATTTCAAGTAACTCGATTAATCATCGTTTTGAGTAATCAAAATCTTGATTACTCGAGTAATTGATTAACCGAACAATTGATTAACCAACTTGCTCGAGTAATCGAATAATCGCACAGCCCTAATTTGAATTATGTAGGAAAAATTTGTGGTAGTTTGGTACACTAAGTTTTTGAAATCCAATTTTGAAATTCTTGAAAAGAGATCTTTTCTTATCACTAAATAAGCAGACATGGTTCTCTTCAATTTGATATTTCAGGCATTGGTAATTTACAGAAATTTACAGGAAGGAAGTATGTATTTTATAATGAAAAGTAGACAGATTTAGTTAAGTTTTGAGCAATAAATACTGTTTACAGTGCTTTATAAAGGCATTTTGGATACTTTAGGATCAAGGCACTTGGGTACAATCAATTAGATAGCAAATCTCTATTTTAAGTGGGTCCAGGCCATAGCATTGTTTCAGGAAATAAGGAATCGTTTGAATGCGCAAGAAAACGTTCTGTTGTATGTCTTTTGTGGTGGAAGTGGGTTTGGCGAGAGAGGGTGCTGTATGTAATCTTACTAAGACACCTTCTTTGAAGAGTAGTCACTACCAGCAAGTGGAGCGAGCTGTGCACATGCGGGGTATAGCTATAGCTCTGATCTTCGCTAAATGAGCAGAACGTGAACCGTCTTATGAGAAACCTATCCTATTGGCCACATGGCTGTCAAGTTCGGTGCCAAGTGTTGTAACATTTTTCGTAAATCAAAAACCCCAAGAGTGGGAAGTTCTGGCGAAATTTCAACTTGAAATCGTCACGGATCTCTTCATCCTACAGCACTAAAACTTTTTATAAATATAAGCCTCAGAAATCCTAACGAAATTCCGAAAAAAACATACAGAAAAAAAATCAAGAAATCTTCAAATGGCTGTAAACAAATTTAAAAATTAGGAAACCATTAATTTTATTTGCAATGTTTATATCAGTGATCGGCAGGCCATAGCTCACTCAGCACTCTAAAACTACTATAGCCAAGCAGTGCTTTCAACGCAAACAATCATACTCATTGAATCGCTGGAATGTGTTAGTCTATGGTCTATGTAATAAAATTTAAAAAAAAAACCTCCAAATTTTGACTTAGAAAATGAATATAAATCCTTATCAACATTTAAAGAGAGTGACTCAGATACAAGTGCATTGTGAAAACGACAATTATTCAATTAGTCGAAACAAATCCTTCTTGTTAAGTTGAATGGAAATCGACACGCTTCGGGCAATCTCATTTGACATTTTGTTACTCTAAACCCAGATGCGTATTGGAATGTTGCAACATACATATGTATGTATACAGGTTACAGCCCTAATGTAACGCACTTGGTTTAGTAGGTTATTGTATATGCCTCGCTGATAGCTAAAAACTTCAGCCTGAAAAGCACTTGCCGAATCCGATAGATGGGAAGACTTTTTGATTTAAGGTCAGTCGAAAAAGTACAGCTCAGTCACTATAGTCCATTTTTAGGGCATCTGTAAAAATAGACTATCCGAAGTGTTAAGTATAGGCAATATAATGCTAAAGTTTTCACTAAAGAGAAGCATAGGACAGGCGCAGTCAGTAATATATGTAGATTATACAGAATACATAATAAAGAATGTGTCAGTTGGCTCGACCGCGCTCTCCTTGGTATATGACATACAATGATCCCCATGCAGCTACAGTACAACATTTGTGTAAATTCAAAACTCCAACAAATATTGTATAATTAAAGTGGTTTTTAGTAGCGTATAAAATTCCTCACGAACTAAGATACAACGAAATTTTACCTACTTATTAAGCCTAACTACGACTGCGAAAACCAGTACCAAAATTCCATAGCAGCGAGTGACTACAGACCACTTTGTTGCCTCTCTTTCCTCTGCGCTGAAACGCATTTAACGTCCCTTAACTAAGTTTGCCGCTAACAAGCGACAAGAGGATTGCTGCGCTTGTTGCCCAGGCTACGACTCCATTGTCCATTTTTAGTGTGGCTCTTCCGCACTGACTCGAATTGATGTGGTCACGGCAAGCGAAGCTAACTAGTTGATGTTGCAAACTAATGTGTGTGTTGTTGTGTACATATCTGCACAATCTTATGAACGCCGTTCTCGCCATCACGTGGATGCGAATGGGGTTTATGTAGATAAACTCGGTTGTTTGTATTGGAGTTGTGATCTTTATTTTGTCAATTAGCATTTAATTTCTTTGAAATTTTGTGAGAACTAATTTTAAAGATTTTCTCTAACGAAATTTACAGGGCTCCTCATGAGTTAAATCTGTGGCTCTTTTGTATTTGTATGTTTTGAAGTTACGTGGGAGTTTCTGTGGGCACTCACATTCTTAACTCGATTGCAACTCACTACGAAGTGATAACTAAAGTCTAAATCCGAATACGGCTTAAAAAAAAAGAAAGTGCGCCTGGGCTACATTGGAGAAGTGAAACTTACATTACATACATATCTATTTTGCCTCATAACCAATATACATAGGTACATATGTACATACATCTGCTTTTGTTTAAGGTTATATATTTTGTCTTTTTCCGACCTAGCTACCAGGGATAGCAAAATCTATTAGAAACTCGATAAAAACATCGATAAAAATATCCATAACAAAATCTATCAAAAATATCGTAAAAAATATCCATATCAAAATCGATAAAAAATTCGATAAAAATATCGATAACAAAATCGATAAATATCGATAACTAAATCGATAAATGCCGATAACAAAATCAATAAATATCGATAACAAAATCGATAACAAAATCGGTAAATATCGGTAACAAAATCGATAACAAAAACGATAAATAACGATAAAAAATCGATACATATCGGTATCAAAATCGATAAAAATATCGATAACAAAATCGATAAAAATATCAAAATCAAAATCGATAAAAATATCGCTAACAAAATAGTTAGAAATATCGATAAAAATATCGATAACAAACCCGATAAAAATATCGATTATTTTATCGATAAGTCCTAAGGATCCTAAAAATCTCTAAAATCCCAAATTAGTTCCCAGATTGAGTCTTTTACACATTTATTTTAATCTTTCTTAAATTAACCTTGGTCTTCATTTTTGCCTTTATTTTTACGCATCTTTGTTTTTGTTTTTATTTTTACCTTTGCCTTCATCCTTTTCTTTGTTTATGTACGTATTCACCATTACTTTCATTCTTGTATTGGTCTTTTTCTAAGTGTTATTCTTTAACCTTTTATTAGCAAATTTTTGTTAAATGAATACCATATGCATGCACACAAGAAGCATTCGTTTCAGCCCCAACCATTTCCGTTGCACTATTTCCGTGTGCAATTTCCTTTGAATTTGCCAATTTACTCCCAACTAACCAACCGCAGCTAAAGTAGTTTCACTTCAAAAACTTTAAGTGTTGGACCTAGTAAATGTTTTTCTCTGTTTTCTGTTTGATGTCATATTTTTTCTTTCCTTGGTATATGTACATACATACCAGCCATTTTTGTTTTCAAATTAAAATTTTATTCAGGTACACTATACATAGCTAAGTTAATTTGAAACGAAGCTTAATACTTCAAAGGCTTCTTCTGTTCTTATGGGGCTTTCACTTTATTAGCATTACAAAATCCAACTGAAAATAACTTTATTGCTCTTGGACGTAAGTAAGTATGTGTATATATAGGTGGTCATGTACGTAAGAGAGTAAGTGCGGCTCCAAAATTGTAGAAGAGCAACCAAAGTAGAAACTAAATGCTGCTTCAGCTAGTCCCCCTCAGTGCCGGTAATTTAAGTAGAGAAAATCATTTAAATGCAAATGAAATGTTAAATATAGAAATCTTACAAATTCAGAACGTGTTTTTGGCAACTGGTGAATAATGTTGAAGGGAGGTGGTAGTTAGGTAGAGAAAACTCACCATGAGTAAGTAAAATATTAAGCAGAGCAAATAGGATAAAAAATGGATTAAAGCCATAGACAAAAATTTAAAAAAATAATAAAAAATGTTAAGTAAAATAAAACAAATTAGAAACACAAAATAAAAGATATGTAAAATAAGGAAAAAATATAGCTGAAAAGAAGTAAAAAAGATAATCTAACTAAAATAAAATCAAAATAAAAACAAAAATTAAAATAGAGCAAAAGAAAAATGTGTAATAAAACAAAAAAATCAAAATAAATAAAAATAAAATAAATAACGGTTGAATGAAGAAAAATAAATAATTCAATAAAAATGGCAAAATATATAAAAAAAAGGTAGATAAGCAAAAAATTAAAAATAAAATAAATGAAAAGAGAGTAAGAACTTATTTTACTTTTGCTGACATGCGGCAAGGAGAGGGTAAAAATGACTACAACACAGCTTACGTAATACTTCAATGACGCATTACGAAAACAATACAAATAAAAAATTTAAAAAAGTACAAATGTGTATAACAAATTCAATTGAATAAAAGAATTATTGTGTTCTAAATAATTACAAAAAAACTAAACGATCAAAGAAAAATATAAAAAGTAAAAAAATAAACTAAAATAATATAAGGTAAAATCAAAAAAAATAAGTTATAAAAATAAATTAAACAAAAAAAAAAACTATACCAAATGGAATAAAAAATAAGTCTAAAACAAAAAAACAAAAAAAGGCATATACATAAACATAAATAGAATTAAAAGGGACGTAAAACTATAAAAAATTAAGAGGTATCGAAAGGAAATAAAATAAATTTATGAATAAAAGTGAATTACAAGGTAACAAAAATAAAGTAGTAAAAAACTAATAGAAAAAATAAAAACGTTGATAATGGGGTAAGCGCTTTTTTTACTTTTGCTGACAAGGGCGGTGAGAAGGGGTTAAAAATTACGAAAACTTTGCTTACGTAATACTTGAATGGCTTCTAATGAAAAAATTAAAAAAAAATGTGTTAAAAAAATGAATTAAACAAAATAAGACAATGAATAATAAAGCAAAATATAAAAAGTAATAAAAATATCATTAAAAAAAAAAAACAAAAAAAAAATATTATATATGTTAAAAAAATAAATTTAAGCAAAAAAATTAGACAAAACACAACCAGATGAAATAAATAAAAAGTAAATAAAAATTTAAGGAAATATTAAAACAAAAAAGATATTGAAATAAAATAAAATAATACAAAATCAAATAATATGTATGTATATAATAAAATAAAATAAGATAAAATAAAAAATACAAATTTTTTAAACTAAAAACACAATAAAATAATTACGAAATTTAAATAAAAGAAAACACAAAACTTTAAAATAGAATATAAAAAATAAACGTTATAAAATTAAGAATTAATAAAACTAAATATTTCAAATAATCACATAGGAAAAATTAAGATATAACAAAAATAAAATGACAAAATAAATAAACAATTATTAAAGAATATAACAATAAAAAAATTAATGAAAAAAAACCAATTAAAAAATACTTAGAATAAATAAATTAATTAAAAAAACTTGAATGAAACTGATTTGATGTGAATTAGACCAAATTAAAATCTTAAAATTGTTTAAATTAAACTTATTTATTAAACTAAATTAATTAAATCAAATTACATTGAACTAAACTAAATTAAATTAAATTATTTATATTAAATTAAACCAAATCAAATGAAGTTAAATTAAATTGCATTAAACTAGATTAAATAAAGCTTAATTAAATTATTTAAATAAAATATATTTGTAAAAAATATGAGTTAAATAGAAAACAAAATCTATTTTAAATATTTGACTCAGCCACTCTATTGAATAACCTACTCTAGCTGAGGGACGCAGAGCGAAAAGAAATGGAGTGGCAGGGCACTTGCTCAACTATACTCCACTCCAAATGGTCCAATATTGCAATGAAAACACTAATACAGGTTCTGCAGGGCACACTATATTGGACAGGAAGGTGGAGGAGAAGGGAGAAAATCTACTGCAGCAAGTAACAGCAAGGCGGTACAGCGGGGAAAAGCCTTATAGTAAGCGGAGCCTAAGGTAGACTCTCCTCTGCGCTAAGTAAATGGCCCGGCAATGTTGGGAATGCGGATATTGCGAATAAAATAAAAGAAAAAGAAAATAGAAAAAAAAACGAAATACTGTAAAAAGAAGAAATGAGCAAATAGTTAGTTGGCACTGCACAAATGGAGAACTGAAATGTTGAAATTACTAATTAAACTATGAAACAATTTTGCAATTGCAAACAAACAAACAGATGAACAAATGCCAACAATAAAAAAAGCGAAAACTTTTACGAACAACAACAAAAATACAAAAAGCAAGCTAATTCTTGTTGTATTTATTGTTTACGCGTTTGTGGAGCATTTGAGCGCCGAGCTGAAGTTAAAACTTGTAACCGATGCCAAGCGGTTGAGCGAGATTGAAAACGGCAGCACTACACAGGAGCAGCAAGTGAATATAGTTGCGTTGAGTGGTTGCCAATGAATGTTGTTGTTATTATTTTTCACAATTTTTTCTTTATTTTATTTTTTTCTGAGTGAGTGTGCTACTGTGCTTTGCTGCTGTCTGTTGTTGTTTTTTTTGTAATGTTTTCTTTAGCTGCGCAGAGAAAATGAAATCAAAAGTAGGAAAAAGGCAAAAATGTAATAAATAAATATAAATAAAATTACGGGGAAAAATAAAAAAGTGTGAGAATGGAAAAGTAAACTCTGCAAACTGACAGAATAACAAAACGTGGATGACCTGACTAGATGTGTTTTTTTTTGTATTGCCGCAACTCTCATTCTTAATGCTGACACTTTTAAATTGTTTCTCTTGATTTAAAAAAGTGCAGTACAATTTGCTGCTCTTTACTCATCACCTGCCTACATTCATAACTGCATACATACATATGTACATGTCAAAGCTTCCTACTCATACATATATAATATAGATTTAGTATACAAATATATGTATATTCCACGCAAATTTCTCTTACCTATTTACGTTTTTATTTATTGCAGGATGACCGGTGGCGTATGAGTGACATAGAAAAGTTCCATGCAGATTCTGCGAAAAATATTAGCAAAGTTCATAAAAGGTATACCTTCACATAGCTTATAGAAATATTTACAAAAATGAAATGTTGGACAGGGTGAAGTCTCAGTTATTATGTCTGGAGACTTGATTGCCGGAGACACCGTGTATTATCTTAGGTGTTTTAGCTATTTAAGATGAAAAAATTTACTACGAAAAAAAAATAAAATTTATTTTAAAGTGATTGGCATATTTTATAAGTGAAATATTTAAATTACTATGGCACTTGACTCCACTCTTGGACCTCTTCATAACAAACGATTCTCACGGCCGAGACTGCTGATGATGCCACAGAAACAAAAGTCAGCAAATGGCATTTCCTCTTACACTACTCAGCTCATGCTGGTCCGCTCAGACATATGATAATTGTCAGTAAAGTGAAAAGCATTCTGTCTGCCATACTGCTCGAGACTCTCTCTTATTTTGCCCAGAGCAGTGTTCGGCAAAAACTCATACATTCCACCATTTCAATATATGAGTGTGTGGGTGCTGAGAGAACTGCTCACAATCATACTTAACAGAACCGCTCTGCATTATTCCGATCGCGAAAATAGGTAAAAATATGCATACTCACAAGTGACGCTGCACAGTGGTCTGTGGGTGCAGAAAATCTACGTTTCGATATGTCTTAAAATATCTGATTAATTGGCTGTCTAGATTCAAGAAATACATGTTATGAAAGAAACGGGACTTGTAGCATTCAAACTGCACAGGAAGTCGGTGTTATATGAATTGTATTTCTATGCAAGAATTTTAATGAACCTTTCAAGGACTCAACAGTGGTGTTGAAAGGTGTGTTGTTATTGAATTTGTCCTTGTTTTTAATGCCAATTTTAACAGGTTTTCATATTTTTTCTAAGGTGAGGTGAGTTAACGTGAGTTAGGATGAGTCGAGTTGAGATGGGTGAAGGCGAGTTGAGGTCAATTTAGTTGGAGTGAAGTGAGTTAAAGTGAGTTGAGTTGTGTTTATGTGAGGAGAGGTGAGTTGAGGTGAGATGAGAAAAAGTTGAGTTGAGATGAACTGAGGTAAGTATAGGTGGGCTGAGTTGAGGTGAGTTGAGCATTCATATAGAAGGCATCTCCCCCTCCAACCATTTTCGTTGCATCCGCCTTATTGATTTTTCAATTCATTACCGCCACCAAAGAAGTTGCATTTGAAAAATTGGACATATGTATGTATACTATTTATATATCTTAAGTTAATGAAAATTTTTCGAATTCTTACAAAGGCATAGTCCCTAAAATAAGTACTCTGGGTTCGCACCTGCATACGTGTAACTTCATATAACATTTTAACGCATAAATTAGACAAATAATTTTTTGTATTATATTCAGATCTCTTACGTGTAGCCCATACATATGTATACACCTTTTATGTATGTATATAGAATGGAGTTCAAAGATTCCTAACAATAAATGTGAGCACCAAAAGATTTCGACTCTAAGTGTGCATTTATGTATTGCATGATATTTTGCCTTCCATTTTTCCATGTTTACTATTATTTAGTACAATTGAATGCCAATTTCATGCTAACATTTCCAAGTAAATACTATCGACAAGGCTGACATGAGGATATTAAGGCAAATTGTTTTCAACACAGCAACCATGTATACCACGTACATACATATCTATGCATGTAAATATGTATGTAAGTAGCAAAGACTCAAGTCTTCCATCGATATGACTTCCATTGCATGCGTCAGAGTGATTCTTATCGTTATGAGGCAATTTATATACATGCATACATATTTACATACATGGATGCTCCTTACTAATACACAAATTTTTTGCAAATGTTCTCGCACACAAATACGCAGCAGCATATGCACATCTGTTCATACACGTGTGTTCACATGTACATATGTCTATTTGCTTGCATGAGTGTTTTAGTGAAGCTGTTTGTGCATTCTCCTTGCATTTTTGCCTCTTTCATATGTCGGTTTTGTATAGCCATAGAAGTTACAAGTGGCATTAAAAAGCATTTTAAGCGCCAGCAAGAAAACTTTTTAATTTTATTGTCTTCTTTTACATATCACTCCTTTCTTTCTTGACTTTGTGAACTAGTTTAAATAGAGCTGCATGCGTGAAAAAGCAGATAACTCAAAAATAGTGGTCAAAGTAAAAAATGAGCAAATGTTTGCTAAAGTATGTACGTGTGACATTTTCTACAATCAGGCCACAAATATGTTGTTACGTATAAATGAATTAGCTTTTTTTGTGAAAAAATTATGTTAGAACATAATTAACTAAATTTATAGATGCAAAACGGAGGTAAATAAGTATTTATTCCAAATTTTAAATACAAGAAGGAAATATTTCAATCAATTGATTCAAATTATATTGAAACTAAACTTATGTAGGCAGCTTAGAACATGAAATTGTGTGACCTTTTTACTTATCGATCAGACATGGCCTACCGTGAAAACCATTTAGTTCGGTGCTTTATAAGGTAGTATATCTTCCATTCCACTAATTGTTCAGATATGAGTTTTTGTTATATAACGCCTACATTTTGGTGTGAGGTGAAGGTAAAATATTTTTATTAACTCCCAAACAACTAAATTACAATGAAGTAATAGGTTGAAGTAAAATGTTCTGATGTTCGTTAAAGGTATGAAACCTTCGGCATACATACTATTTGTTTTATTATGACACCTTTGCACCAAATAAGCGATATGTATGCATATATTTTAGTTTAATGTCAATGGTATTTTTTAATTTTATTTAACATAAACGGAAAAAGTTAATTTACATACATTTTGGAAATGTGTCAATTCTTTTTCAAAATAATTTGATGTAAAAACGTAAAGACACTACCTTTAAAATATTTCAATTAACAAATTAACTAAGTCAAATTTTATTTTAAAACAGGCAGCAATCTTCAACAAAAATAATATATGGAGAAAGATTTCTTTCACTTATTTCGTTTGGCACCAGCGTTTTAATATTTCATTTAATCGCTCATTGTATTGAACTGGAAATTCTGAACTATTAGCAACATCTAGCCGTTAGGATGGAAGGACGTTACGGTTCTAGGGTTAAACAGTATAGGTATCCAAAGCTCTCAAGAAAATTGTGAATAAATATTAGTCGTCATTATTTCTGTTCCTTCAAATGTCACTTTGCATTTGATTTAAATTTTGTTGAAGAAATAAATATACGAGCATTTTTTTCTTCAGAGCTATCAACTGATTTAAACAATTTTGTTAGAAGAGGATATCTTTTCCATTACCTGAACGTCATTTGATATGACGTGTGTATGCATTTTTCGTTTTTCTTGAGAGCTGCATACTACTAAGCCTCAGTCGTTTAATACAAGTATAGTAGCATACAAATATCCTATATTTTCGATTTTTTCTTTGGTGACTACCAGTTATATACAATTGCTTCCTTATTCCATGAAAAGGTTAAATAGCGTACATGCGTCGATAAAATATTGATGATTATGGCAAAAACCGATATTCACATAAGATATATGTATGTATATACACTGTTTGGAAATACCTTTAGACATTATTTAACCCATTAAGATAACGTTTTTCTTTTCCGTTTGTACAGCATGCCGACTCCAACATTTAAGAGCCACCGTTGCCAGTCATTGGTCAAGTCAACAACAGGCGATAGCCACACAGCGGTAGTAGCAGCAGCAATAACAACAACTAAAAACAACAACAACATAAGCTAGATTAGCTTTGCAACTCAATTCGATTGGATTCTATTAAATTGTAAATTTTATCAACGATAAAAATCGCCAATGCAATCGAATGTATATATGTATGTATGTATGTATGTATCGAGAGTGAGTTGATTGCCTACATCCTGGCAACCGTTTTCCATGCGCCTCTCACCCATCTTCACAATTTGGTAGCAGCCTATACTGCTTTGTTAATATGTACCTACGTTTAATAGCTGCGGGCTGAAGTTCTTTCTAACAACGCCATTGAAGCTGTGGCTTAAATTGAGTTGTGCGGCGGAAACGGAAGTGATTGACCCGTATGCGTCGCAGGGGTGATTTCGCAAAAGCGAAACAGTAAAGAATACAAAATACTCTACAGCTATCCTTTAGCTAAAGGCGGAAGCGTGTACCAGACACGCATGCTGCACATATATTTTCTTTTAATGCTTTACAGCGACTTGTTTGTTTGTTGTGGCTCTGCGGTGTTGTTGTTTTTGCCTGCTACCACTCTTTTTCCTCAGCCATTTGATTTTCTTATAACTTCATTTAGTTCCTTTCGCTCGTTTTTTTTTATTTACTTTTATTTTTGCTGCTTAAATGTCTAAACAAAAGCAATGGGAGGAGGGGTACCTTGCTTGGCTATTGAGGAATAAGAAAATATGTGTTTCCAATTTAATAGAAATCATTTGCCGGCAAGACGTCACTTACCTACTCTTATTTTTCTTTGCTTTAACTTATTTTGCGCTCTCCTTTTTTATATAAGTAGTGCGTTGCGTCTATGGCTCGTGTATACATATGTACGTATGTAAGCAAGTAAAGGTGGTGTATATGTACATATGTAGGTGTATGGGAGAGTACGTGACCCAGTTTCGTATTTAATTAAATTGCAGTATGTTTCATTAGTATGTCTATTGCGGTATCCCGTAACGCACTTATAGCCATGAGAGAATGAAGAATTATATTTAGTGGCTCCTTCGACCTGGGGAGTAATTTGAATGAAGAAGTCATTGTAAAAGATGTTGTATGTATCTGAATCTTCAAGATATTGATAAAACAGATTTTGAGCCGATAGGCGCCGCTGAAGCCAGGATATCTATCAGTCCTATCGAAATGTGATGCAAACATAATGTGACCAACCGTACTTCATGTACTTCGTACTTCGCAGTGCAGTCAAACGTACTTCTTTGCAATATTTTGTAATTCAGGTCTGTACTTCTCCGATCTTCTGGACGATCGTCACATGGCTGAGTCGTAAATTCGTTCAAACCCTTCAAGTCGCCGGGGACCGATGGCATCATAACTGCGCATTTGCAAAGGGCTTTGGAAGTGTCGTGCAATTGGTTGGCTCCTATTTATGCTAACCGCGTGAGGACCGGGTATATCTCCATGGCTTGGAGGGTAGTCAGTGTTGCGTTCATACCGAAGGCCGGAAAAGGCTCTCATGTTTCCCCTAGGGATTTTAGGCTTAACAGTCTGTTTTCGTTTTTTTCTAAAAATGCTAGAGAGAGTGATAGACCTGTACATAAGAAACGAAAGCAAAGGTCGGTGGTTACCCCCTGCACATATTGGTAAAGTGCATAAAGATTATGCAGTGGGGGCCTTTCTCGATATCGAGAGGACCTTCAACAATGTCACTCCACAGGCAATAGTCAAGTGTATTCTTAATCGTACTCGTAATAATGAAATTACATACTCTACTAATATATTTATTAAAATGGACAAAAGAAACCTATGCTCCTTTTGTGACATAAAAGAGGAAAAGAAGACGTGTGTCTGCTGCAGTAAATGTTTTTATAGAGCACTTAAAAATACTTTTTGCAGCGAAAGATACGTGTGACCCATCACTACCCCTTAAAGCTGCCGAAAAATACGTTACCTCTCAAGGGCAAGTGATAGGGGTTCAGGGGACAGGTCATTGTACGATTGGTATGCACGCGGTAAGACCAGGAATTTCAACTGAAACCTTTTGTATCAACTGTCAAGAGGAGGATGAGGTGGAATCGCCTCCACACTTTCTTTTAGACTGTCAAACCTTCGCGAGGCTAAGATGGAAGCATTTTGGCTTGCACTTCTTAACTAACACTGAGCTCTCAGGAATCGAAATTAGCCGCATTCGAAATTTGGTAATCGGCTCGCAGCGTTTCACCGACTAAATTAAGG
Source organism: Rhagoletis pomonella (assembly GCF_013731165.1). NCBI lineage: Eukaryota > Metazoa > Arthropoda > Insecta > Diptera > Tephritidae > Rhagoletis > Rhagoletis pomonella. Next base: position 76,285,000 of record NW_023458559.1, on the reverse strand, counting down.
GTCTCCGTTCATTTTTTTTTCGTGGTATCACAAAGGACAATATCTTAATTATCCAAGTGTGTACCTTGCCTGGGGCAACCACTTTAACCTAACCCGACCTCACTTGTAATTCTTTGCGCTATGAAATAGTTGGCCATACCATCAACCATTAACAAAGTTCATAGCTTCAACAAAGTGGTTTGTACCCGAGTGAACTCATAACAACTGAACAGAGAGGCATTTTTTACGTTTGCAAATTTATATGGCTAGAGTTAATCTAGTAACGTTTACAATGGATGCCCTGTGATATTTATATTCCATCTAAGAAAGTAATTAAAATAAATAAATCATCTATTGTAAGCGAGTAACGTACACTTACAAGCAAGAAATGTACGTAAATACTCGACCATATGTATGTACGAGTATGTGGATAAATATGTACATACATAGATACAAACTTTTACGTTTTGTCACGTACACTCATATTTCCATAACTATTTATGGGAAAACTTATCATGTAAATGTTTGTTATTTATAGAAGGCCTTAAATCTTTTTGAAGAACTGGAAAGTCAATGCAAACGTGAATATAAACATACATAAATATGACTATATATATACATATATGTACGTGTCATATCCCTAGTACATATTCACTTATGCTAATACATCGCAAATAATATTTCTGAAATTCTTCATCTAACTACTTATAATAATAAGAAAAAATAAATAAATAATACATATATATATTTTTTTCAATTTTAATGCAAATTTCTTACATAAGCAAAAGGAAAGGACCATCACTCATCTATACAGTCAAATACCCATGTGATTATAAAATAAGTAAAATATATTGAAATGATGGGTACTTTTGACATATGATTTTACCAAAGTTAGAAGATTGTCCATACAAATTTTGTCAAACAAATAAATTCCTATGTTTAAACATGCATTTCCTAGAGATTATAAACTTTTTTACTTCCAACTAACCTTAATTATTTTAATTTGGTTTTCTAATTTATGCTTACAAGCAAAAAATTTTTTTTAGAAAACCCTTTTCATTGCAGCTTTTAAAAAAAATGCAGGCGATTACAGGGTTTGGTGACAACGCCATTTGGTAGTCCAAATATTATTGTACCATATTCACAGAAAAAGAGAGCCCACGTGCACTAACACAATAAGAGGCCTTATATTAGCAAAAAGTCTTATATTAGCAAAAAGCTCTCTCATTCATCACTCGTGCGAGAAAGCACTTGTATTTGACTTAGCTCGCGTCGCTCCAACAGTCGCAATGGCTGATTAAGCAAAGCACAAGCGTGTCGCTCGAGAGATCCGAGTTCGAGTCCTAGAGCAGCGGGTGTTTCTTTTATTACTTAATTTTTATAATTTTTTATTTAATGTTCTTTTAAGTTTTAGATCTTATTGTTTTAAAAAGAAAAATACAAATTTTTAATTTAATTTAATTTTTAAAAATATATACATATATTTTATGTATTTGTTTTCTGTCTTTATTTAATTTTTAGATGTTATTATTTTTCTATATCTATGTTATTCTTTTCTATTTTTTGTTTTATCAAATATTTAAATTTTACCTTTATGCATTAAATTTTTTTAAATTTTTATTCTTCGTTTAGTTTAATTACTTAATTTTTAAAAACTTTTTAAAATTTTTTTTAACTTTAATTATTGTTCTTTGTTTAATTTTATTTTCTTTTCTTTTAATTTTTAACTATTGCTTCTTTCTCTTTCCAATTAATTGCTTTCTTTTTCTAATTTAATTTTTATAATACATTGTTTTAAAATGAAAAAAATACACTGTTTGATTCGTTTAATTTATAACTAAAAGTATTTTTTTATTTATTTCTGCTTTATTCCCATTTTATTTATTTTTAATCTAATTTATTTTATTCGTGGGCCATTCCATTGTGACTGGTGGGACATTTTACTCCAGAATGTTATCAATTGTAAACTTTAGCTATGTCGTCGGAACTTATACAACAGCAAAATATATATTTTTTTAACATAGAACGATACCTAATGTATAAGACTGCTTTAACAAAAATGCCAAACGATTTCTAAGTTTTTTGTAACTATCATTTGAATTAATGTGACTGGCGGGACAATGAAAAGAACTCTATTTTACCCTTGTGCACTCAAAGATGAATTTTAGCCAAAACACTTAATCTGCACGAACGGTGTTTTTATGTTGTTTGTGTTGAATTATATGCTTTCGTTTTCAATAAAAAGTTTGTTTATGTAATCCTCATAGAAATATTAAAAAATATTTAAAGTAGTGACTGGTGGAACATCTCCTTTTGACTGGTGTAAAGTAATTATGCATGAAATAAAAGTTTCCATAGACAAAAATTACATTAGATAAAAACTACTGAAATAGAGATAATTAGGCCATATTAAATGTATGTCGTTTTCCTCTTTTCAATTGAATGATCCTTATGAGTTTTTATTGATTTAGGAACATTTTTTTTTTAAATTTAATTAATTTTTAAAATCGTATTGCTAAAACTTCAACAACATAACGCTAAGACCTCCTCGTTAGCAAATATTTCAATTAGTATTTCGGAAGACAGCAAAGAGCTTTCAAGACAGTTGTTAGAACAGCCCTGTTAAATGAGCTCATTATGAGCGTAAAGATTCCGAAATAGGACTGTTAAAGACTAATTTATGATTGCAAATGTTTTTTTGGGAGAGTACAGAAAATATATTGTAGTACACCAAAATGCACTGCAGTACACGGAAGAATTTTCACATTACGCTAAGTTCAAATATCATAGAAACTTTACCAAAAACATCAGCTAAAGCTACTTATAAAATACTTGTATTTACCTCAGTCTTTTCTGGCAGGGATCCTTCTGTCTATGTTACCCACACATATATAAATTTTCAAGTCTTTGATATAATAAATCTGTATACATGGTACTGTTGTTGTTGTTATCTTCTCCAACTTATATTGTCGTCCGTTCTAGGAATGTTCTCACTATCAATGCCCTACATTCGCAATAACTTTTAAAATGACCACAACAGCCTTGGCTTGAATAGTTATGCTGCTTGAAAAGATGACTGGACAGATTGACTCTAAAGTGAATTGCTTACAGCTACTTTTTAATATGAACATATACATATATACAAATATGCACACATACATACATATGTAGCTGAAAGTATGGTGGCTGCTTCTGCTTCAAAGTTAGATGAAAATGATTGGTCGACTTGATTGTCCATTGGTTCGGTTTGCTTGTCCACTTAAATGTTTGCTGTATGCACGAGTATGTAGATATGTACTTAGTTGTTGTGGTTGTTGTTGGTAAATAGCTTTCGTCTTTGATAGTTAGTTGGTTGGCTTATGCGGTCGCTTGGTTAGTTAGTTCGTTGCATGCCTAGCTGCCTGGCTGCCTGCCTGGCTGGCTGGCTGGCTGACTGAGTAACAGTCGGGCGCTGTTGTACTCAATCTCTCCAATAGTCACCTGTTGTTGTTTATTGCCAAGCCGTACTACTACGGCGCGTATACGCAACGTCTGCCCAAGTGACACTTTCGTTCTTAATTTGTTTGGTGGCTTGGCGCCAATGTGGCTTCGATGTTCGAATATATATGTATATATGTGAATGTTCCAACATTCTTTGGTTTATGTATTGGTGCACGTAAACACTTGAACTGTGTGCGAGTGCTCACAAATGGATGCGAGTGGGGTTGGTCGATCAATTTGTTTGTCACTATTTTTTACTTGTTTATTTGTCTCGCTGCAAATGATGACAAGTTAAGAATTGCAAAACAAGAAAAAAACAACCCAGAAAATAATTTTCAGTTCACATACTAGCGCACAACAACAGTGTTGTTTATTGGTGCAATAAAGGCGGCGACGCGTCACACGCCTGCAATGCAATGAACTTTGAAGGTTTTCCTCCGTTGCTCACAGAAACAATGGCAAAATGTGGGTACTATGACTTGTGAAATATATTCAAATACAAACACACTCGCTCCTACTTATCTAAATATTCGATTTTATTATTTGTTGCACGCACTCGTGTGTTGCAAATATGCTACATTTACATGAATCGAAGTGGTGTGTAATTGCGCGTAATGGCAATCAGCTGTCAGCGTATTAAATATTTGTGCCAGACAGTTGAACGAGCCAGCAAATTCCACTTTCAATGCAAATTTCCAATGACATTTGAGTGTAGAAAAATATTTTCAAATATAAATTTTTGCGACATAAAACATAAACAACAACAACGCTAAATACATATGTATATTTTTTATCCTTGGTGCGTTTTGTGACAGAGCAAAGTATACGCATGATTTAGCTTCGAGAGACTCTCTTTCGATTTCAGAAATGAGGCGCATGCATGCATATTTCACTGTTGGTGGGATTTACAACAAAAAATTTAAAGTTTTATTAAAATTTTGACTGTATTTTTTATAAAAAATATGCTTTTGCCTTTTTTAGGCATTTATAAAAAGTAAAGTTAACATTAAAATGTACTTTTGGACCTGAGAGTTCCAAAACAATACAACGATTTCTGAAGAAATAATAGACAGTGCCGAAGAATTCGCGATATTCCCTGCGGAGTGTCGAAATTACCTCCAAAATGTCCTAAAAAAAAACCCGGCAAATTCTCGAGAAACTCCAAAAAAATCCCGAAATGTATTCAAAAACCAGAACAAAATTTATATATTATTTGGTGAAAAATGTGGAGTAGGTATTGAAAATGTCCTTTGAAAACTTTATCCTTGAGTACCCTTGAAAATTTCTAACAGTTAAAAAAAAATATATATATGTTAATAACTAAGAATTTCGCCCTTTTAACTTATTAATATAGTTATAATAATAATAATAATAGATTGGCACTCAAAATTTGTTAGTGCTTGGCCGAGCTTCTCCTATGCCTCGTCCTTCTCTTTCGTCCGGCATGGGCACAGATGAGCCAAATGTTGAAGAATCTCGCTTTGATGCGAATTGTGGCTAGACGTTCGTCCACCGGGGTTAAAGCCAGTACACGGCGGCGGAGTCTCTTTTCCACCACAAATCCAACACCGAATTTTGCGCTGCTTTACATGGCAACTGTAGTAGACATCGCAAGGCTCCATCCAAGCTTACCTTGCATTGCCCCGTCCATCGAATTTCTTGAATGGCGGTGATGCCAAACTTTGTCTTCGCGAGGACATCCAATTAAATAATTAATAAATAAATAAAATTTATAAATTACTTTGTAAATTAAAGAGACTATATGATTTTTTTTTTAATTTGAGTGCATCGAAAATAACTTCTTATAATAATAAAATAAACTTATTAATTTATGCGTCGGAATTGTATGTACATACACTTGCATCCACTTGAATAGCGACAGGCAAAATCTGAATTTTTTTTATACGGAAAAAACTTTACCTAAAATATGTGCATCATTTTGCAACACTTTCGTGAAAATTAAAATTAGTACCAAAGATCCTTATTTACATTTGAATTAATTTATGAGTTTTCACAGTCTTTGAAATATGTATGTAGATATGTACACATTTCCATTTCCCTGCCCGTCAACGCTCAAGTTTACTAATAGCTTATTTTCTCAATACTTATTTTCAGCAAAGGCCATATATACCATTAGCCAACTCTCAGCCGCTCTTCCCGCACTCTCGTACTTTTCAAAAGCGTTGACTGATTAAAATTGATGAAAATTTCCGACTGTGCTGGAGTCGCACTGCTATATTGCCTCGAGCATCTGCAAGTGTCATTGCAATTAAAAGCGCTTAATTGCGCTACAATGAGGAGGAAAACAACTACAATAAAAACAACAGCGGCAATTGTTGGAAAATAAACCACAACAACAACAAGAAGAGAATAAGAAAATAAAATAACAGCAAATGCAATTGGAAATTAGGAATAAAGTGAAGGGCAGAGCAAAAAGCAAACGAATAGTGCCGGAAAAGTAGTGCGGAGAGGAGAGTAGTAGGCGTGTAAAAGCGCCAGCTAAATTGGACAGTTGAACGGTAAAGAAAAAAAACGGCGCAGCAGACGTGTAGACACCGCCATGTTGCTGCCCACATCGTGCGGACCAGGGCCACCGCTCCCGCCGCCACCTCCACCGCCGCCGCCGCCACCAGCATCATCAGCAATGCTGGACGCCCATGCCAGCAAACGCCATGAGTCACAAAAACGGGTGGAAAAACGTGAAAATTGTGAAAATGATGAAAATGTGACACAAAAACAGCTAAAGTCAATAGTAGGTGAGGGCGAAATAGAAATGAAGGGAATGAAACTAAAAACTGCAGCAGCTAGAGTAGAAACAGAGCAAGAGCTATTGGCCGGCAATGTTTTGGTTGAGAAAACAACATTCAAGTCAGTGGGTATAGGCGAGCGCAACGTTGCTGTTGCTGATGCTGATGCTGATGATGATTTTAGCATAACAACAACAACAGGAAATGCTCCAGCAGCATCAACAACAACAATCGACAATTGTGCTGCATTTATTGAGAAAAGCGTTGTTGACAAAAGCAAAAACAGTTGGTCAATTTTAAAATTACCAATGATGCTCGCAGCAGCACTGACTACAGCAACAAAAACTCTAACAATGCCAGTGGCGAAAGAAGCAACAGCAACAAGAAAAATTGACTTAAAAACAAAAACAGCTACTGACAAAATAATAATAACAGCAGACAAGAAGCGGGCAACAGTTGGCATTACAACAACTGCTACAAAAACATCGGCTACAAGCTCACATCGGCTTACGAGTCATGTAAATTCGGCCAGTTCAAAAGGTGCTGCAAAATTAACAACGCCAGCAGCAGCAACAACAACAACACCAACTACTAAATGGCTGCTAATGTGGCTAATGGTTTTTACTGTAATGGCCCAAGCGCCTCTACATCAAGTGGCTGCCGAGAAGAGCAAACACTGTGAGTATTCAAACATTTCAATTAACAATCAACAGAGATATCTATACAAGTATGAGTAGTAAACTGTAGAATATAGCTTTGTTTTGAATTATGAAAATTTTAAAACATAGAAAAAAATATATAATATTAATAATTTAATCCATTAGTGATAAATTACATAGTCCACCAAACTTACAAAAACTATATAGTTATTATGAAAGGGGATTTGTCCGTGACCAACTTTGCCGAAAACAGCACTAGACCACAGGGTATTTGTTTTTTTATTTTTGTTAGGAAAGGTTAAGGTTCTGTCATTTCGTTCGAAAGTGGAGTTAGTTTATCAAAATATTAAATATAAAACGACTTTGAATATAATTTCTGTCCTCAGACTTCTGCAGTAAAATTTTGTGCGACATTTTTTGTATAGAACATTTAACCCTCTAATGTTTACCATAATGGGTTTTTAGACCATTATTTTATAGGGATTTCATGTTAGACCATTAAAAGTAATAAAATAATCTACAAAACTGTTAAGCAGAAACTTTTACTAAGGGTCACCTAAAGTGAAAAATATATCCCACTAAACCTATAGGTCTCTATCTCTATTCGGGGTAGTACCATTACAAATGTAAGCGGGTGTAAATGCGATTTACTTCCGAGTGAATTTGAGCTAAGTTCGCTTTTAATTCAAGTGGAAAGTGAATTACAGAACCTGCCCGAGTGCGTAAATAGATTACTGTCCTTCAAAGATCTTTATTAGAAATTAGCAGGCAAGTTTTTCGTCTTAACCCTTTAGATTTTTATAAGTCTTTTGTTAATATTTAAAATTTTTTAAGGGCCGAGGGACGTCATAATGGTGCCATGATATTTGAGAGACGAGCTGGGAAACTGAACGTTGGTTAGCGCGGAGTTCTTTAAGCTTCATTTCGATGTATTTTCCATGCAACATACCTCTTTCCATGCAACATAACCTCTTAAATAGGCATTGTTTCTGTGAAGCCCTTCCATTCCTTCCAAAATTCTGAGGAAGCTGATTGATTTGCACATTTATCCATACGTAAAGACTTCACTGTAGTGATGCTCTTCTCGAAATCAAAGGTTCTTTTTATAATTTTCTGCTAGTAGAGCTGTGTAAAAGAGGATGCCGGATGATGTGCATCACGCTGCATTTTTGGAAAGAGGAAAATTTCTGGATACACTGTATTTTCTTAGCGATCTTCTAACAGTGGGAACGCTGTAAACCCTAACAAGACGGATCACATCTAGTTCACGTGACTCTTCTGGCAATTGGACGCTGTCTTCCTGTTGATTTTTGGCATAGTCAAGTTCTTGGACTTTGGCTATCGCAAAAGCCAAACATTGGCGAAAGACTATAGAAGGCGGATAATATGGATCTCATCGAGGCTAGACTGGCGCCAATGAACTTTCTTTCTCTACTCACGTCCCCACAAAGATCTGTACATAATTCACCATCAACCGTAACTGTATGCTCCTTATGTAAACTCGGCGAACGCTGGGCATGATCTTTCTGCCCAAGATGACCGTTAGACTTACAAAGCCTCAATTCTCAATTCTGGTGGTGTATTGATAGGTCCCATTGAGATTAACGTGGTGAGACTACATAACGAACGGAATGCTCATGGTCGAAGCCGCTTGGCAGACGACGGGGTGGAGTAATGTCAACACTTCTACCAGTTTTTGCAAGACTGTGGTCTTGCAGCTGGGAGGAGGTTTTTAGGATCAACATTTGCCGCAATTTGTTTTCGCTATAACTTAGCAGTTTATCCCGTTTGTCTTAAAGTCAAATTTGGCAAGAAATGACGGAAGTTTCTTACAAATATTCCTCTACTACTTTGCCTTATAAAACAATATAACTTGTAGATCTTCGTGTAAAATATAGAAGTACTGGACACTCTGAATTCGCTCGCCTCCTACATAAATTCGACAATAAAATATATGTATATACAAAGGTGGTGTCGGATTTTAAAAATCTAATCCAATATGTGGGACGATTTTTTTTTATTCAACTTTTAGCTTGCCGCTTGATAATCTGGGAGTTTACGGCGTTGCTGGATTCAAATCTGGTATAAAATTTTATAATTTCAGAATGGCTGTTCCAAGATAAAGGACGATTAACTTTAAATTCAAAATTTTTGCTCGAAACTTGAGACTCGGGGCTTTTCGGGATTTCTGAACTCAAATCTGTTGTCAGATTTTAAAAATTCTAAATGGTGGATCCATAATTGATCTACCATTTATAACGGAAAGGTTCATACCGAACATACATACGTACATGGCGTATGAGTAACATTCTCATCTCATCAGAGTAACTCATACGCCGTGTACGTACGTTCGATTTAAACTTTTCCTTTGTAAATGGTAGATCCAACATGGATACTCGTACATATAGATATGTATGTATAAGCTAGAAGGCATAATGCGTTTTTACTTCCTGAAAAAAAAATAAAAATAAACAATCATATTTTCGTAGGCAGTCAAAACAAAATAAAAATAACAGTTGTTGACTTTTGCAAAAAAAAAATGAATATTTTAAACTACTGCGTGCTTTTATGTGCATATTGACATTTATTCACCCATTAGATATGCATTTTATGCGGCAAAATATTTATTGCTTCTAAAAATATCAATAAACTTTCCACGAATACACGTGTACGATAGCAGATAATCAAATTTTGTTTACCTTTTTCTATCAACTCAACCAGAATGTAATTGACCACACAATTTTCAATAGATATCAATAAAATACATATAAATTTACATATAGTTACATATGTATTTCCTTTAGCCAACGTATAGCCGCCTGACGGGTTTGGGCCGCACTTCACCAACAATTTCTTGTTTTAGTTTTAAGAATAGCTTTGAAGGAAAAATTAATTGTATGAAAAGTAAAGAAATGCGAGTAAAATCAATGTTTAGAAGCGTTTAGCTGTTAGCTTTCATTTAGCATACATATTAGGCGCATTCGAAATATTTCACTTTCACTGCATCGAACACGCGACCTTTGAAGTATTACCTAAACATTTGGCCGCAATAAAACACCGTCGCCCACACTTATCCCTAGAAAACCAAGTTGAATTATTTGCACAGTTATTTAAGCAGAAATGTAGTATGTTCATATTTACACACATACATACATGCATACGCCTCAATACACCTGCCGCAGTTAATTTCCATACATAAATATTTTTGCCGCAGTTTCCCTGTCAAATTTAGCAAAATATTCGGTGAATAACAAAAATCAGATGTAGGCAAAAATATTTACAAACATAACTAGTCATTTGTAAATACACATATGTACATATGTATCTATGTAGTTGTTTTGCGGTGAAGTGATACATATCGCACTAATATGGCATACAAATGAGGCAAACATAACGCACGTTTAATAATATAGAGAAGGAATTCAAAATTTACGTTTTTCGGGATTTAATCATACAACTAATAGGCCCAAGATACCGTCGGCTGCCTAAAGGGACTTGGTAGTCGATTTCCTTACTACTAAATGTTTGACCATTGCGGCTTTAAAATTAATGAATTTTTGCCTACCCAAGGCTAGGCAGTGTTCGGAAGTCTCCTCGTCCTCAAGACAGATCTAGCATTCTGACTCTTTGATGATACCAATACCCTGGATAGAAGCAATAAAATTCTAGATGCTATATCTAGCTAGATTATACTACTCTTCGATTCAGTTTTGATAAAAGATTTTCATAAAGGATCTCCGTGTAAAATGCTTGATTCTAGTTCAATTTCAATCTTCAGTGAAGGCTCTAGAGCGTGATGTCATAAGCTTGCGTATACCGGGGTACGGCGGATTCTTTCAGGCTGAAATAATAAGCATCATGAAGATAGCGCTCTGCTCCATGAACTCTTCTGTAATAAAATAGGTACTCGATCACCGTCCATTCTTACAACCAGGCTGCGATTTAACGGTGCAATAATACCTCTTCCAAGGTAGAAATTCAACGTAGAATGGTTCTAAACAACTTGGCCATGCGATGCACAAAGAATGTAGCCTGGGTTCCTAGGCACAGAAATATTCCGGAAAAAAGCATTGCGAAGGAGCAAAGAATTCTGACCAAAATGCCGGTAAGCAAACTATTTCAAAATAACATCATTCAAGAGGACAATAGGTCCTGATTAGACGAGGGCACTTGTAAAGCAACTAGGCTACTACGGTCGCAAATTGTCAGGAAAAAAATAGAAGAACTGTTCAGCCTCTCAAATGAGGACATTTCGAGGTCATGGCTTGTTTAACCGGTCATTGGCTATTTGGTAGGCACGCTTCGAGATTGGGAATATTCTCCCATGAATATTGTAGAAGTAGCAGAGACGAGGAAGAAGAAGAAACAGTTGAGCATTTCTTCTGTAGCTGCCCTGATATAGCTAAGAGCAAGAGAGGGCTGTGTAGGAAGACACTTTTTCGGCTCTATAACGGAAATATCCGGTGTAGCATTAAAACCAATCCTACGCTTCACAAGAGCTTCAAAATGGTTCTATGCAGAATAGTCACTGAGGTTTTTCGTGATTCGCAGTTGTATCACAATGGATCTGCAAGGTCTAAATAAGTTGGTGATTGGATCGACTGCTATATGAACCTAGCTTAACCTAAACTATCCTCAAACGAGCTATGGACCAGATCTGTTTTAATTAAACGAGACTGCCACAAGTGGGCTGATTTTATCAACGGATACTGTTCAGTGGGAATATATGGAGAGCGTAAGGGTGTACGACTTCTACCGCAGTTGCAGGAACGAGGAGAAGGTAAAGAGCATAGAGCACTTTCTTTGCCACTGCAACGCCAACATAATTTGAAACATCTCTATTACGATTTACCAGTGGATTTACAATCCTTGAGTCCTCTCTGAGAAAATAGGTGGATCCTTTGCACGGGAATGTGGATGGGGCACACGTCGGGTTACGCTATTTATATAACACATTCAGGCAGAATCGGGGCCCTCAACATTCCGCATGGAGAGTGGCAGTCAACGTTACTTGAAGTAACCTATGTTAAATCGCTGCCGCGAAGTATTTATTACTCGTAGAACAAAATAAACTTTGCAAAATCTTCACGGACCATTTTTCTTCAATATTTTTTTTTATTCAATAAGAATAGTGAATGCACTCACCTCGACAAGGTTAATGGCAAGTATGAGATTTCCAACTTATTTTTACACTGTGCATTGATGTATGATTTAGTTAAAAAAAAGTACTTTCAACCATGAAATTTTGAAACAAAGGGCAATATAGATTTTTAGAAAAATAAATAAAGTCAAAGGACAGTACCATGAGAGAAAAGACTGTCCTTTGAAATATTGTACGGATGGTCGCCGTATTTATAACATAAAATCCTTGTGAGTACTACACATGCTCGTACATGTTTTTTTTTTATAAATTCAAACGAACTTTTGTCGCTTCGCCGTAATACGTCAACAGATACACACCAACACCAATACATAAATAATACATTTTCTCAATACTAATTTTCCAATAGGTTAGTCCTTTGATTGGACTTTCATTTCTGTTATTTTTGTACGACACAATTTGTATTATGCTTGCAGCATGTAACTAGTTGCCATTGTTGCTATTATTGTCCACTTTGTTATTATGCTGCCACAAAGCAACACAACATTCAAACGTATCATATCAAGCAACACATAATATTGCGCACATAAAACATTAGCATTCGAAAGGCCTACGCACAAAGGAAGGTAACAAAAGGGAAAAATAACAAATATCAAATTTGTTTTGTCCATCATACACAAACACACACACACACCCATCGCCACTCACACGCATGCCTACGCACATTTGCAAATGCCCTGCAGTGAAAACCCGAACCAGTCAGTAAAAATACCAGTTCATTGACTAGTATGAGCGAAAGCGTTGGCCTACCAGTTCGAAATTGTCGACAGCGACATCTACCTTTGAATGCTCAACGTCATACATAAAACACAATTAATTGCTTTCCTTACAAATGTCAGCTGTGGCATCTCGCGAAGACTACCGGAACTGGTTCTGAGGTCGCAGGTCTGCAGTCCGCCTGGAGGTGGTTAATGTCAATGCAAGTTAATATAATAACTTATTTCAATTTAAATATAAATTACAAATGTGAAAATCTTATTTCGTTTGCGAAAAAACATACGTATCTATATAAAGAAATACTTGTGGCATAAAAATGAAATCAACAAAAGAGAATTTCTTATTGAGTAAAAAACTAAATTTAAATGTTACAATGAAAAACCTAAATAACAATAAGTTAATTGGAATAACAAATATTTTTAAAGCAAGCTTTCTAAATGCGAACGAAACTATAAACATTGGTTTACCAAATATATCGACTCTTGCGTGCGCCACCTATCGGCAAAATTTTTAGACGATTATACCATCAAATGGTACGATACTACTAGTATTTCTAGTGGTAGATGCTGATGCATAGCCGGACAATTGACATCTCGCGGGACAGCGCCAACTGCTAGCATTCTACTTCACAACTATTAGCTTTCCCTGCAGGGTGGTAGTTGACAACACATATACAAAGTAGCAAATTCGCATGCATTTGCACGCATTTACGACGCATGTTTACAAGGCATTTTGTGGCGCGCGGCTGCTCATGATGGTCGTTGTTGTTGTTTTTGTTGTTGCTTATGTTTGTAAATTACTTTTGCTCTTTGCTATATGCTGCGTAACACAGTTCATCACATGCCTACTTACATACATACATGTCTACATACATACATATATTGTACATCTTGTTTGTCCGCCACAACCCCTTCCTTAATTCCCCCAACTGCATCGCTAGCCACGTTACGACTCGCCAGCTACATCGGCAAGCTTTGTTTCGTTCTTCGTCTATGACATGCGGGCAAATTGCTGACAAGTGTGCTTTTTGTCATTTTATTGCATTAAATAAAATTGAATGGTTGGACAGTTGAATGCCTGAAATGATTCTACATGCGATTCCGGCATGTATGAGATGAGCGTTATGGTTGGTTGGTTGACCGCACAGTAGGGAAGAGAGAGAGAGGATGAGGAGAAAGAGAGGAGCAGCGTTTGCGCGGCTTACATGGGCGAGCCGATGGCGAAAAGACATACTATAATTTTTTTTTTGTTTATACTTGAAAGACCAGTAGGAACAAAACCGATGGTGGTGTATGCATTATTTGCAAAAGCTGACAGGCCTAAAGTTGCTTACATAGACCGAATACGTCCCTGATATTGCCAGACTTATTTACGACTCTTTGCCTGAACCAGTCAAGAAAATCAGTGAAGTTTTCTAGTCTTTGTCGATAGCCTCCTCTAGGTATTGCAGATAGCTTACGTCGAGCTGCCAGAGACACAGCTTTAAAAGCGCTGGATATGCGCAAGTTGCTCACTTCCTGTGGCTTTTATTTCCCAGTGTTAGAACTTGCGTTCGGCACATATTAATACAATAAGTCTATCGTCCATACGCTTAAAAAATGCGAGATATGTAGCTGATCAGCTTATTGTCGTACGATTTCCATTTGATCGCTACGTCTCAACAACCTGAGATATGCTTTCATAAGCAGTCTGTTGATTGATGCTTGGACGCTGCCTGTTATTGATTTGATGTTCATATTTTCTTAAAGCAAATGTTGCCAAGATGAACTAAGTAAGCATTTTCCCAAGTTCTTAAGTTTCTGGATCAATATCACTACATGGACTGGGGTGTGCTGCAGCTCTCCTGCGATTGTTCCATTTTGGAACCTTCCGTGTAAAAGTATATCTTGATTTGGACACGGTTCTAAACCTTTTCGCTACCAGTCGTCCTCTGTTATTATAATTGTTATTAGGGCGTACTAGCACAGTCACTCTGCCTCTAAGCTATTTTTAAAGATAGGATCTTTGAAGCATGCCATTTTCCAGATTCTGAATCGAGTATATGTTTAAGACTCCACAGAAGGTTCATTTGCACAAGGATGTTAGCTTACTTTTCATTGTCCTTTCCGGTATCCAGTGATGGTTCTTATATTCTTCCGCCTTAGATTAAGCAGTAGTCCCGAGACTCCACGAGAGGTAGTCATTAATCTTTTGGATTGCCTGTTACCATGTCGTTTGCCATCTGTGCGCCGCGAATAGACCACAGAAAGGCTAAGAACCAGAGAGGCTGCATTGAGCAACCAATTTTGCGAGTTTATCAGCCTTTCGTTGCCCTCAAAGCCTACATGCCCGGAAACTCCCAGATAACCTTCTTAGTGGTTTCTATTAAATAACGTATACTTTGCAACTAAATACATATTTACTAGCCTTAACACCGCTTTATATGACTCCAAGGCTCTTAAACAGTTCGACCTCTAATGTGATTCCGGAAGTCTTTGGAAGCCCCAACTTGGAGTCGGCCTATCAAAGATGACGCTTTAGTACTTTGAAGGTACCTCCTAAATCCAAGCTGAACCATTGCAAAAAGTTCCATTGCAGTCCTTCCTATTGTTCTGCGTTACAGAGTTTGCTCATGTTAGCTGGGTCTGCAGGTGGCGTGTAGTGCGGTATATAGAGCTTCAGCCATTGTGGTCCTCATTCTCCATCTTATTGTCGCCCACCAAACTGGTACTGCGTAGCAGAGTCGGAATATTACCAGCAGAGGAGAATTTTTTAATATTGAGAGCAAGTCACCTATACACGTCCGAAGATTGGAATCTCAGTCTAATTTATCAAATTCACAAGAAGGCAAATAAGCCTTCTTAATATTGTCTATGTTGCTTTCGCATGCAGCTGATATCGACGTCCTTGGCCTGAAACGAAGGCAAAGAAAACAAGTAAGAAAGTCTAAGTTCGGGCGGAGCCGAACATTAAATACCCGGCGCAAGTATTAAATAAATGTTTTTTCACCTTTCCGAAGGCTACCGCTACATGGTAAGCCGGGTTGTATCAATTTTGAGAAAAATAGCGTCCTTGAATTTACCGTTATATGAAAAGCGGCCGTAATTTTAGTCCGATTTCAATAATTTTCAACATTTTGCTTTTATGTGGCAAGTACAATAACCATAAATTGGTAGAACGGTTACCGATATACATATATGTGATCATAAGTGGGCGGTGCCACGCCCATTCCAAAATTTTATCATAAACGTATTTCCTTGTAAAAAAATTGTTGCAACCATCAATTTTGAATAAATTAGCTTCAATAATTACTGATTTATCGAAGATTTTGTATTTATCTAAATTACCGTTATATGGGATGTGGGCGTGGTCCTTGTCCGATTTTTTAAAATTTTCAGCCATTTGGTACATTATATCAAGGCCAATAACTGTGCCAAGTTTGGAAGAAATTGGTGCAGCGGTTACCAAGATATACACATGTAACCATAAGTGGGCGTGGCTACGCCCATTTTCCAAAAATTTATAATATTCTTATTTTTCGTCTGAAAACTATTGTAAATGTCAATTTTGAGTGAATTGTCGTCAGTAGTTACTAAAATATCACAGTTTTCTTATTTCTGGAAATTACCGTTATATAGGAAGTCGGCGTGGTTGCAGTCCGCTATCGCCCATTTTCAATACCAACCTACCTTGGATAAATGGAAACCTACATACCAAATTTCGTTGAAGTATCTCAATTTTTGCTTGAGTTATCGTGTACACGGACGGACGGACAGACGGACGGACAGACAGACTTGGCTTAGTCGACTCCTCTATTCATTCTGATCATTTGTGTATACATTTGTCTATATCTATCTCGATTCGTTTTGGCTGTTACAAACAACCGTTATGTGAACAAAATTAATATACTCTTGTGCAAAAGTGCGCTCGGGTATAAAAAGCTAAAGAGGTTGGTCTAGCAGTGAACGGGGAAAAGACAAAGTACCTTCTGGCAACATATAAAAAGACTTCGCCTATTGGGACTGTTGGCAGCTATAACTTTGAAGTAGTGAATGACTTTGTCTACCTTGGCTCCAGCATAAACACCACCAGTAATATTAGCCTGGAGATCGAGGAAAGAATAACTCTTGCCAACAGGTACCACTTTGGGCTCGGTAGGCAATTGAAAAGCAGCCCTTTCTCGATTAACAAAAATTACGCTCTATAAATCTCTCATCATGCCCTCCACTTTATATGGCGCGGAAAGGTGGAGGATGTCGAACAAAAGATGAGAAGGCTTTAGGGGCTTTCGAGTGGAGATCTATGTATATCCCTGCTTGCGTAGGCGACGAGTGCCGAAGAAGATGGAATGAGGAACTGTATGAGCTTTTTAACGACAAGGGCATAATTAAGCGCACAAAAAAAAAAAAAAATTATGCGATGGCTTGAACTTTCCTTACGCATGGATGACGAGGCTGCAGTGAAAAAATCTTTCAACCCGGCACATATGGGGGACATCAAAAAATAGGGCGCGCATAAACTCAATGGAAGGACTAAGTGCATAAAACCCTGTTTTATTTTAACTAGTTTTTGCATAGCTTCGCCGGTGATAAAAATGTGTAGCATGTACCTAAGCTTTTTTCTGTAACCTCCTATAGAACAAGTTGTTAAACACATTTCCTAGAGGATAACTACACCTGATACATATGCACAGCATAAATAATACATGTATTAGTATAACACAGCCGGCTGCCTGTCACGCTCATTGATCTTCGTTCACAATTTGACGTAAATCAAAAATATTGAAATCAATTTGCCTTCCCTTCCTTTTCGCATAACAACGCACATGCCAACATTAATTTACATTTTTGTCCTTTTTGCTGTTTAAATCCTGTAACTGTGCGAACAAAAGATTGCGTATTTGTAGTGCATTTTTTTATTGTTAAGATTTATGCCTGTTCAAAAATAATTTTTCACAATTTGTTTGCCTTTTTTTGCGATTTTATTTCACTGGAATTACGTGTCACACTTACTTAATCAGTTTATCATATTTATTAATATTTGCATAGCATCTGCATTAATGTACATTCCGCAATGCGTGAGTACGTATGTAAATTGCCGGCAAAAAGTTTTGGCCCAGCTGCTTTTTTACAATATATGCAACAATTTTTATTGAAATATTTTTCCGAAAATTTTTTATAAAAATATGGTTTATTTCACAACAAAAAAAAACATTAAAATACAATTTCTAAACTTTGTGCAAAACTCGCGAAAATTCAGCAAATTTTCAACTTTTTAATCAGATTTTTTAAAATTAAAGTAGAAGTTCTACGCAGCTACGAATTACCGTTGATTTTTGAAAATTTTTTTCCCGTAGTCTCTTCCATACAAAAAAAAAAATTCGAAAATACTTTATATGAAAAAATAAAAAACACCTTTAACATAAAAAAAAATCTCAAAAACAATGCAATTTTGACTAACTCCGAACCTGCATTTTTTATACTAGAATTTAATGGGCTACAAATCTGCATACTCAGAAAAATTCTAAAACATCTGATTGAAAAGTTGAAAATTTGCATGAAAATTTGCTGAATTTTCGCGAGTTTTGCACAAAGTTTAAACGTTATATTTTTATGTTTGTTATTGTGGAATAAACGGAATTGTCGAAAGAATATTACAATAAAAATTGTTGCATATATTGTGAAAAAGCAGCTGTGCCAATACATTTTGCCGGCAGTGTATTAACATAACTCTACTCTCGGCAGTTTAACGATTTAATTGATTTTTAACTTTCTGTTTCTTGTTGTCGAATATCATTCATTTTAATTATGTAATTATTAAAATATCATATTTTGAAGTGGATAAAAATGTTGAATGTATTCACTTAATCAGCTTGAATTAACAGAGAGAAATATTTTTTTTTTGTTTCGTGAAAATATAGTACTTCAATTAGAAAGTTAATGCTTGCCAGCTACTCGATCGTACAATGAGTACAACCAATAAGGCTTCTTAGTAATAGGGATGTACGAGGTTGGTCTATATCTGGCCCCCTGCCTTGAATCAGTGTTGCCAGTGAAAATTTTTTTTTCATACCAAAACCAACCAAAATCTACCACACATTTTTTTTTTGTTTTGAATTTTGAATTTTGAAATGTTTTCAATATCAAGTTCAGTAAAAAGTAGATAACATAACATTTAGTAAAACTAAAACCAATCTAGTACAATAAAAACAAATTAGCTCCGCGTAACTATTAATCTTACGTCAAGAATACTCGCGCAGCGACCTAAGAAGATCTATTGTGCTAAACCCTAATTGTATTTACTCCAACATTAGACTGCTTAAGAAGTTAAGCACTTTGGAGGGTGCTATGTTCCAAATTTTGGATGGAGAAAACAATCGTTTCCCAAGGTGTATCAGTCTGCTATTTATTCAAATGGTACCTTAACTTGCAGTGTACTGTCAGGCGGCCAGTCAGAGTTCCAAGACCCTCCCAGCTAAGTTGAAGTAGTCTTTAGGAGTTCCTCATGGAAGTAGTTCTGTATCTCTTTGATTGTCTCATTCCCTTTGACTTCCGCCAGTGATTTAGATGTACCGAAGAAAGCCTCGGGATCATGCGAGCGCATTTAGACTCCACACTGTACGAGTCATTCAGTCCTTTCGTTGCCTTCAAACGCCGAAATTCACCACAACGTTACGCTATCGTGGGCTCCCAGGAGGTTCAGAATAGTTTTACAGCTGTCCACGAGCCTTGATACTCTTTTAGAAAGGCATTTAAAGCTACTTGACCATCCGACGTTACCTTTTTTCTAGCCCCATTTATCCTTATACGAAAACATTTACAGATTTCGATCGTGAAGACTTCCCAGTTGGAATATGCTTGGTTATGTGACCATTGGCAGACCTTTGCGGGATCTTGACGTTAGATTTCCTACAAGGGAGCAATGGAGAGATCCAGACACTATCATGGGAAGCTCAGTAAAAACTTTCCATACCGACGGCACAAAGACTCAAAATGGTACTGAAGCTGGATGGCATCTGGATGGTAACTTCATCTGCTTTACTGCTTTGGGTCCACTGGCAACGGACTTTCAATATAAAAAAAAATAGTAAGGAATGTAAGTTTATGCTGAACTCCGCTAAAAGTTGGAATGAGCTTGAACTTGTGTAGGTCCATGGGGACAACATATGGTCACCATAGGCATCTTCAACGATCCACTGTATACATGTTGCTTGATGGATGAGGATAGTACAGAACATTTTCCTTGCCGCTATCCTACCCTCAGCACACTTAAGTAGATGGTTCAATTTATGGTTTGAATGCATTGAGAATGGATGACATACATTCATTCTACAATTCATAAAGGGGTCTGGCAAATTTGCAGAGGAGCAACGAAAAATAATACCAAATGGGTTAAGTATGTAGCAGGACCTTGCCGGCCAAAGCCGCATCGCTGAGTATGGAAATTACTTACCCAGGGAATTGCTCGAGGTATTCATCATGGTGGCAATACTAATTTCAGTGTGGAATTGAAAGATTCGATTCATCGTTATTGCGCTTGAATGGGAAAAACAATGATGCAGTCGCCAGGACACTACTTTCTCAAGCGCACAATGTATAGTCCGTTACAATTTATAGTTCAACTGTTGTTTTGTTGTTTGTGGGAAGTGTTGGCCAAAATTATTATACGCGTTAGTGACAACCAAATAAAATTTTATTACAATTTGCCATAGGTCTATAAAAGTTATGAATTGGTGTGCTTTTTTGTTTGTGATCACAGTTTGTTTATTTGTTTATTTTCTATCAGCATTGGCTGACGTACAAAACATCTACGACATCAACAATCCAAGTCGTAGTAAGACAATTTACAAAACTATGAACAACTTCATTGAAAATTTTTACTACGACCACAAAGTACATACTTTTAACCAAATACAACTATGTACATACATAGTTTTTACGCCCAAGTTTTTACTACTTTTAGCCCTAAAATGAGTAGCATGTGGCCGCTTCAAAAGCGCTTGCAAAGTTGCATGTACATAAGTGTGTGTGGTAATGATGAACCGTAAAGTGTGTTGTTGTTGATGAAATATTAGTGGATACAAAGAGAAGGGGTATGCGAATGCAACAGTAACGCCAACAGCAACATCAACAAACATTCGTCTATTATGTCATTCTCACTACTTATTCAGTGGGGGGTATGTGGCCGACAACACTGTGCACACGTGCGGTTGTATGTTATTAAAGTGCATTTATGTTTTAGTGAGTTTAATTTGATGTTGCCAATTTTCCATTTTCCAATTTTATTTGCTTTTGTGAACATTTACTCAATTTTGCAATTGCCGTACTCGTAATTCAAAGTGGCATAACTACTTAAATTGTAAAATTAAAAATTCTTTATTATTCGTTGATTTGCCATAATTTGTGCTCCACTTTCCTTGCTGCTACTACATACTTATGTATACATATACACTTATAGAAAATATATGTTTGTGTGCATGTTTGTACACTCGAGTGTGTGGGTGTGAGTGTCGCAGCAGCTGCACAACGGCGCGTCGTCGTTGGCTTGAATGTTGCCACGGGTCGCGCAGTTTTTGCAACTCTGCAACATTTACTACCACTTTGCTGCTGTGTCATTAACACACTTTACCGCCCATTCGCTTTGCGCATTTTGTTGCCAGACGCAAGGCTGCTACGTAAATAAGGAGTAAAAAAAACCGAACAAAATGGCATTGCCAGCACAAAGAAGAAAATAAGTGTGGAAAATGTTGTCATTAAAGCTGCAGAAATTATTATGAGTCCATGTGGAATGTGCTCAGCGTAGCAAGGCAACTAATGAAAAAGCATAGCAAAAAATGTTAGTTTGCTGGAAATGTATTTTATGCGTGGAAAGTACTCGCAGTTGCTAGAGAAAAAGTAGTAGTAAAGCCGCTTCCCCAGCTGGGTGTCTACATTACATTTTCGCTTGTAGTAGCAGCTCCAACTCCAAGCTCCACCTACACGATTTGCACTTTGTTGTAGTTTCAGTTGACTCGTCGTTTTAAAACTGCACTAGAAACTTGTTCGAAAGACTAAGTTGTAGCTACTGTCACCCACACTTATGTATGTATGTATGTATGTACATAGTTAGCTTACAACTTCCCCAAAACTATGCACAAAATTGAAAAGAAGGAAAATATTTATAATTAATTTTATTGAAGTTTGAAGAGCGAACAAAAGGTTACGCCCAGTCAGTGTGGCACTTGAAAGTACCAAAAAACATGACTGTAGGTGGGTATGCACATTAGGGTATCCCAATTTATTTTTATTTTTTGAGAAATTCAATACGCATACCCTATCAATTTTTTACTTTTCTCCTAAATAACATATATTTAAAGCACGGGTCGTTAAGTTTCTGTAACATTCCGAAATGGTTATTTTTTTAATTTTGTTTAGATCAAAAATACTCCGTAAATTTCGATATTTAATTTTTTGGTAAATCGTTATTATGCGAATTTTATTTTTTTTTTTCGATCAAAAACAATCATTATTTTGGAATATAATTATTTTTTTTCGATAATTTACATATAATGTATACTAGAAAATTAAATCTTAAATGAACGGTTATAATATGATCGAAAGATAGACACAAAAAGAGATGATCAAATTTTGATCGAAAGAATAAAAATCATAAAGAACGATAATTTTTTCGGAAAAATATAATCAATATTTTGGAGTTTTATTTTTTCGATAATTTTTATCTGTTATTATGGATACGCTCTACCACTCAGTACGACCTGGCGACCATATTTTAAAATTTCGTTGATTTTATAATTTAAATTGAATCTAATTTTTAAGCAGGTACTTAAAACTTTCTTATACTATGTTAATCTACGTCCAAGCTATCTGTATGTCGAATTTTATCCAAATCCGTTTAGCTGTTTTAGTCCGAAACAGTAATAAACACGCTCATACTCACTCTCAATAGGTTACAATTGGGCATTAATTAGTCGCAAGTAGTTTCATACGGGTATTATTGGGGATAAACTAGTCCCCGATTCATCTCTAATCGGCAGAAATAACTAAACTAACGAGTTATGCTGGTATGCGCGCTTATCCAACAAAATTTCACATACGGCGTTGAAATGTTAAAAGAGTGTTCGCTAAGCAAACCTGAGAACCCCGTTGTGCTGCAGTTAGCGCACCCGTTCGGCTATAAAAGTGACCAATTAGTATTCCCTTATTTATTATATTTCATTTATTTTATCAATTTAATTGAATAAAATTTATCAAACTGGTGGCAACCCTCCCCAAAATTATTTTCGGCAATAGACTTTCCTAAACCTCTTCAGTTTGATACCCATATTGCAATATTAAATTTATCTTATCAATTAAATTAAATTACAATTTTCAAACAGGTGGCAACTCCTTATTTTTTTTTCCATGTTTTGTTCAGGGCTTAGTTGGAGTGTATATACATATTGTCGGCGATACTGCAAAACGTTCAATGTTAATTATTACTACTTGTGGCATCTGTATGTGAAGGTATCTGCAAATTGTTTTGTAAAATAATGACAAAACTCTCTGCCTTTGTCTGATTAGTTGAACGAGTAACATATGCGTTCAGCTATAAATAAAAAAAAACCCTTTCAATGAAAGAAATAATAAATAATTGACATAAGTAGAACGTATTGCAGTATCACCGACGCACACTGTGCCCTTTTTCAATTTTAGCGTGCCAAAATTCCAAAATTAAATGATTTCAGATGGCCGTGATTTTTGGCATTCTGGCTTACAAATATTCGGCCACTAAGTCCATCTAATAAACTCATACGAAAAAACAACAACAATAAAAATAATCGGTGTCACACGTTGCTCATTGTGACGCGTAAAAATATTATTTTTTTAGCGTGAAGTTTTTCGCATACTTTAAAGTGGCAGTACTTTTTTTTTGCGAAGTTATTTTAAAATAATTATTTATGCGTGGTTTAGTTTCAATATTATCTAGTTTCTTTATGAATTCCCGTTTTCTGCAACTGCACTTTAACTAGTTGTCGCAAAGTGTGGATTTATCTGACTTTTTCCATTTATTTTAATAGTTACGACATTTAATAGTTACGACTTTTGGCACGCTAAAATTGAAAAAGTGAACACTGTGCGACGATGTGTAGTATACACACAAATACTTTCGCAGAACTTGCACCTTTCTTTGTATTTGATTTACTCTCAGTTGGCAGAAGAGTCCACTACTGATTTGATATCCAACGGGAAGCAATATTTTGCCAATGGTTATAGCATTTATGTATTCGAAATATTTTGCTTCTGCAAATAATTTGCAACTATTACTGTAAGTAAGTATGTCTGCTTTCAAATACAACAACCTTAAATTTCCGAAAACTTTCATTTGTATTACTTCAGATTTTTAATTGTAACGGGCATTAGAGTTGCCTGTGGCATCTGTGGTTGACACTGCACATGCAGTTTGAAAAATTTTTTTTGATTTAAAAAAAAAAAAAAAATATGGTCTCTCCTATTTTTCGTACATTTTCTTATTTGCGCCCCCACTCTAACCGGTAGCTTGCACTTTTTCATTATTATATTCTTTCCCTTTCAGCGCCATTCATTCTCATCGCTTTCAGTTTGTTCCCTGATAATGATATTGCGTTTAAATAATTATCATTTAAATTATAATTTATCGCGTATAAAGCGAAAGTACACGCATTTGCATGTACCTACTTCTTTCGCCATTTTTCTCTGTTTCACCACTTTTCACTTGCCTTGCTTGGCACAACTTACTTACTTACATATATGCTTACATGTGTAAGCGGTCGTGCGGGCTTGGTTGGCACTCAGCGACTCATAAAAACTGGTTACACGCGGCGTATACGTAATACTTAATTTGTAATTTGTAATTTGCTGGTACAAGTATAGTTAATATGCATGTAAATTGTGATTTTCTGAATCTGCGACGCTTCTTCGTTCTGCCACTTACATGTTTCTGGCAACATACATACATATGTATGTAGGCGTCAGTGTATATGTGTGTGTTTGTATGTAACCATACACGCTGCGCATGCGATGGCAATTAATTAGTTTTATTGCTCGGATTCATTCGTTTTCATGTAGTCTTTGGCAGAAAATTCACTTAAATTTTTTTCAAAGAACATTTCGTGTAAATTATCGTAGTTATTGTGCGAGCGAGACCTTCTAAATTGTAATGATGGTATAGGGTTTTTTAATGACGTGATGTATGATGTATCTACTTTTATATGAGACAAAGACTTCTAGAGACAATGTTAGAAATAACCCGACATGCTTCGCTGCGCCTTAAAAGTGTTTTTGCATTGTTACTATCTCTCACTTTTAATTCCTATCGTCTTGACGTAATAAGAAGGCAAGTATCGACTTTCTGCTAGAAATTCAATTTAAAATCAAATATCCATCTCGAGTCTACATATCGCACCCGTTGTGATAAAAATTGTGCGTCAAAAATATTCAAAGAGACGGCATGTTTACCTTCCAGAAAAAAACTAAAGTAAATTTTTGTTGTGATTTGTTGTTCTGAAGCTTTTATTTTTCAAATGATTAACATGTTCTGTGTTGTAAATACCAAAGTAGTCAAAGGGTTTGCTTCATTTTCATTAATTTCCGTCATAATTGGTGGAGATGTGCGGGCAGTCAGACGGAGCGGTGGCTCCACTAGAGCAGTCTTGAAAGCTCTTTACTGTCTAATTGAAAGATCTGCCAGCTTGGAGGTCTTAGCAATAAGGTTAAGCAATAAGTTTTATAAAACTTAAATTAAATAAAAAAATATATATTTTTCTTTTCAGATAAGTGAAAAAAAAAATAAAAAAAAATTAAATTAAAGCAAACATAAATAAAAATACTTTCAAAAAATAGACGAAATTAAAAAAAAAGTTTCTATTTTAAAACAATAGAATGTAAAAATTAAAGGAAACTAAAACTAGAAAAGAAAAAAATAATAATACTTAATTAAATGCAATTTAAAAAATATTTTGGGTTTTAAAACAAAATCTAAAAATTAAAAGAAAATTAAATAAAAGAAGACAAATAACTAAATAAAACTAAAAGAAGTTGTAAAACGAAATGAAAGAAATTCATCTTTTTAAAGCAAAAAAATTTAAAAGCGAAAAAATTAAAAAAAAATACGTTGCTAAAAATTTAATGAAATTAAAAAATATATATTTTTCTCTTTGAAATAATAGAATCTTAAAAAAATTAAATAGGATGAGTCTCTTAAAAGGAAATGAAATTAAAGGAAATATATATTTTTCTTTTTAATACAATGAAATCTAATAATTGAAAGCAAATAAAATTAAGAAAAGAAAAATAAAAATAAAATGAAAATAAAGCAAAAATAAATAAATAAGTTTTTTTAAACTTAAATTAAAAAATATATATATATTTTGATTTTTAAGTAAGACAAAATTTTTGTTTCCTTTTAAAACAATAAAATCTAAAAACTAAAAGAAAATGAAATTAGAAAAAGAAAAAATTTTATCAAAAAAGAAGAAACTAGTGCTCAAAAATTAAATGAACTATAAAAAATATATTTTTGTTATCAAAACAAACTCTAAAAACTCAAAGAAAATTTAATTAAAAGTGAGAAAAAAATCAAATAAAAATAAGATTCTCAAAATTAAATTAAATAAAAAAAAATATATTATTCTGTTTTAAACAATAAAATCTAAAAACCAAAAGAAAATTAAATTGAAAAAATACAAATTAATTAATTAAAAGCCAGATAAAATAAAATACGTTTCTAAAAACTTAATGAAATTAAAAAAGTGTATTTTTCTTTTTAAAATAATAATGTTAAAACAAAATAAAATAAGTTTCTAAAAAGTTAATTAAATTAAAAACTATATACTTTCTTTTTAAGAAAATGCCATCTAGTAATTGAATGAAAATTAAATTAAAAATAAAAATAAAAATTACACAACACAACACCTAAAGTTCAATAAAAATTGTTTAAGTTAATCCCGATACACAGGGGGCGTGGCATCTGACATATAGACTAAAATGTGAAAACCACTATATCTCTAAAACCAATTATGCTGGGGAACTGAAACTTAGCATAGATGCATAGATTGTAAATAAGCCTACTTACGGTGAAAAATGGTAGGTACTGGGAAAGTGGGCGTGGCACCTCCTATACAAACTGAAATTCTCTTATCGGTCATCTCTGTAACCGCCTATGTTAGCGTCCTGAAATTTGACACACCTATTTATGATATCAATAACGTATTTATGGCGAAAAGAGGTAGATTTTGGAAAGGGGGCGTGGCACCGCCCAAACAATCGGTCTTCTCTGGAACCACTTATTATAAGGTAATGAAAGTCCATAAACCTACATTTATACACATATAAAATCGCAAGAACCATTCAATTATGAAGCATTTTCTCCCAGATTTTAAAACCCCATTGAATGATTGTTGTTTTGTGAAAAAGGTTTTAGAAGGTTCAGTGTGTTTGTCTTCTGATGGGTGGCGCAGGGATTGAGAGCTATCCTAAAAAATCATATTTATGATCAGATTTGTTTGACTTGGCTTGCTGTTTGGTGTAACTTGGTAGCCCAGTCGTTTGATGAAAAAATATTGGGCTTTGGCCCAGTCTTGAGGAAATATTATCTTTTGTTCAAGATACTTTCTCAAACGTCAATGATTCTGATGTAAAAAGAAAGAGTTTATATAGATGTGGGCAATTTAGTTTTTAACCTCCAAGATGTTCTTACAACAAATATAATCGAAAAACTTATTTACAGTCTGAATTGGTATATGTTTGACATATTAGTCAGTGATGAACATCTCATCTATGCATACAAATATATACATAAATATGCATATTTTTTATAAATGAAAATCGAGGTTCCTTTTTCGGTCTAATTTCAAAAGCTACTGAAGAAATTTGGAGGAGACTCGGTAGAGTTAGTGTTAATCAATTCGCTATAAATTATGCTGCTGGACTTCAAAAAAGTAATTCGCATAAAGGAATTCGGATTGGTGACACGTAAAATTCAAAAGTGTATGAAAAAAGTGACGAATTTCGATAACTGGGCGATACTAGTATGATTAATTGGGCCAAAAATTATTAAATTACAAAAAAAATCGCTGCTCGAGTTTTCGAACCGGGATGTTTGGCTCACTCGACTGTTGCAACGCCGCAAACAAAATGATATACAAGTGCTTTCTCTCAAAATAGTGATGAATGAGAGAGTTCTTTTTCTAAGACTTTAGAACTAGAATAACATAAGCCTTTCGATCTATTTTGCCATCTGTCTTGCGAAAGACTTTTAACTATCTTAGGCAGAATTGCCCTGTAAAACGAAGGTTATCCGTTGTTTAAACGCAACTGTGTAAGTTGAATTCTTCAAAAAAAGTAAAATAAAGTGCCTTTTCTAGTTATTCGGTGTATATAACAAGTAAGTTATTTATATACAAGTATATTTACGTTAGAATTTTTCATTTTTCTCTCCCTGTAAAATAACCGATTTTAAGACAACTTTGTCAAAAAACGGCTGTCCAATTATTCTTCATTCGCTATTTTTCACATTCACTCAATCCCCTCATCACCGTCGTCACAGTGACTGTATATCAAATGACATTTTATTATAATGACAGATTTTATTCATTGCGAAACTTTCCTATTTATTTTGTAACAACATTTGTCTTTGCCACCATCTAACAACCCCCACCCCAAACCATGCCATATCGCACACACCGCGCTACTTTGACAGTTGGTTCAATTCGCATTTATTTGTATTTCATTTACAATGGATTTTATATTATTTGTCTTTCTGTCTATTTTAGTGCATAGATATTGTTTTTGCTAAAAAAAAAATAAATAAATACAATACAAAAGGATGTACTAGTGTCTTTTTGAATTTTTGGTGCGCATTTTTTGCGCCACTACATAGTTACTACCATATGCTTGTTACTGTGCTGCTTATTGCATATATATAAGCTGCATTTTTTTGTAAGCGAGCGACAAAAGAACGCTCAACTGGGGTAAAATTTCCTTTTGGCTACTTAAGCAACCCTGTTGGTAGCTGGCAAGAAACATGTAATTAGTTTAAAGGGATTTAGATACAAAAACCAATTTAAATGAGTAATTATGCGAGGTATTTGCGTAATATATATACTTATTTAAAAAAAAAAAGTCACGTATATAAGGAAACAAAAATTTCCCTCTCCACTTTCCCATTAACAATTCTCAATAGAGCGGTTTTTTCACTTAACAACACTACCCTTCAGGTCGCGTATTTTTTAACCGACTTGGCTGAGCTCGGATAAATAGCCGGTTTTTTGTTGTTGCTTTGCATGTATTTCGTCATTTAAGCGAGTGTTCTTTTGAAGCTCGGTTGCAAAAAAGTGCACCTATTACCACATATTTGTTGTACAATGCAATAAAGTACGAATATTGGCTATTCCCCATTTCAATGTGCCACCTAAAGTTTACTTACTTACCTTTACTTACGCTTACTGTGATCTCTGCTATTCACGTTCATAACAGTGTTTCTATCCATCTACGAATATGTAGGTGCCTCTATACATTGTTTCTCTAGTGCCAAACATACAGCCTCATGTGAGGTGTTGTCGAAAGCTCCTTCTATATCAAGTAAGGCACAGAGCGTAACTGCCACTTAGTCGAAAGCACTTTGGATATCTATTGTTAGCTGCTACAGGTCGGTGGGTCTTCGTGCGCTGTGTATATGTTGTTAATTGTCTTTAAGATATGTATATATGTTACCCAACCTTGGGACTCCATAATAAAATCTGCATAGGAGTAGCGTTAATTTCGCTTATAATCGAATTATCGGAAGTAAACCAAATTTGTATGGGATCACCCTTGAGGTACCACTTTCCCGATAAAAAAGAATTATCGAAAACGGTTCGAGTGGTTCAAATTTATCCATTGACATGCATACAAAAAAAAATATTCAAATGAATTGATAACCTCCTCCTTTTTTAAAGTCGGCTAAAAAAACAGATTTATGCCTTAAACGTAAAATGCTGAAGCAGGCAACCCATAATTTGGCATGCGTAAATCTAGAAGTTGACTAGTAAGTTTGTCAAATGTTCTAAGCTGATGTAGAAAATTGACATTTAATATGGAAAAAAGGATATCAGATGAACAATTCAGAAGAGCTGCAAAGCAAACTACTACAAAGCTAGGTCAGAAATAGAGACATAGTTTCTTTCACTGCAGGGTAGCAACAGCGCGATTTCATACATACATATACATATATATGTATGCTGTGTGCATGTGTGCATGTGTGCATAACACTCCAATACTCTATAGATGCGCTTTTGTGCTTGCGCATTATTATGCTGCTGTGGCAAAATATCGAAAATGTCTCATTTCAAATACAATAGTAAGTGACAAGCCTTTTTTGTTCACATGCATATAACCCACATTACTAAGCGCAGTACCTACATACACATGTATGTATCTACTCCACTCTATGCAACTCGCTGTCTGACTCTATTTTTTGCACCACTTCTTTCCATTATTTCTAATACGAACATACATCAATATCAACTAACAATATCCCCACGGATTGGCGCATATACCATTTCACTTTTCTATAGCAGTCTCTTGGCGGCGCTTCACTTTGGCGTATCGACTTCCTATTTTGTTCAACTAGTCGACACCACCTCTCTGCCTTACCAGCCCCAACCTAACCTCTATTCTCCATATAACTCTTTGTCATTTGCTGTACTGCGACCGCCGTCAAAGCACTCGTTTTATTGCGTCTAAAATGTCGCCAATGCTTATCAGCTCATCGGTATTAGTATCCGCATCGATATCGGCATATTTTGTCTATTGTCTTTTGACTTAGTAGCTGTTTTTGGACTATGCTGGTATTTTGTTAGTCATCTCTTTGTTTTGCTTTTACTGTTGTAAGTAAATATAGTACGTTTTTTATTGCCTGCGGCTCCCAAAAATCACCGAGGTATGGTGGCGTATTTATTGTTGTAACACAAATATTTACCTAATAGCATTCAACTGCCATACGCTTTTAATAGGTCCAATTTAATTCGAATAGGGTCTTGGTTGGATAAAAGGTGCTGCAAATGAGTAGAAAGTATGGGTATTTAAGATACATTAAATATAGCGCTTTTTTGTTGACGAAATAAAACGATTAAAAATAAATATAAATAAATCCACAAATAAAAATTGCAAGGTACGTTGTGGCCTTAAATACCTGAGGAAATCTGCTCCCTCTATTGGAATTAATTGTAAAAGGACGTCGCGGCTAATGGACACATGAATATACTGGAGACATTGACCAGTCACTTGTAAATAAGGCCTTTTCTATCTAACTAAGTAAGTAGACACGGGCACAATAGACCACCCTAGAGGTCGCAGTGCTCAAGGCTCATAATAATAATAATAAGTAGGTAGACAACTTCAGGGTTTAATGGAGCAATTGTTGCATTGGAAGGAGCTGGGTAAAATTGAGATTTCTAGTGGCAGAGATTTATAATTTTTATGATTCGAGAAGAGCCTTCACTCGTTTCAGTTTAAAATAGGGGTTGGCGTACTAACACATTCAAGCGTTGATAGCACCCTCAGCTGCCACTGCCCTGCAAAAAATCGTTGGACTTCCAAACTGCTCCTCTGTAGTGCAGTGGCGAGCCAACCCGTGTCTCTTCGAGTGAAACGTTCAAAGTCTGCAGTTGGGCTAACACCAGCTGACCTCTGAATGGTGGGATGGCCACCAGATTAGAGCTCTGTATGCGAGTATGGACCGGCTGCTGCCTAGCATTGCTTCGGTCACATAGAGGTTCACCGACGCTTTGTTTGCTCAAACCTTCAAACCTGAAGTCTCCCATTCGGTTTTAGGTCCATAAAAACTCCAAGATATTTTACCCAGCGTGATAATTTCAGCTTCAACGGGACTACTACGACTTATTCGATTTAAGGGTTCGCTGAAATCAACAGAGTCTCTTTACTTTAGTGTGTGCTCACGAAATCGGGCACAACGATTTTCAAAAAACGTTCACAAGTGCCTCGGGTGATAATCCCTCCCAACTTTAACGCCGCTCGTTAGAGTTAAAAGGACCAAAAATTATGGATATGCACCGGGAACGTCCGGTTTTTCTAGAGGGAATTTCTGGGTTTTCTCTATAAAAAATGCAACGTTGAGTTCTACGAACGGCTAGTGGAAGCATATGAGCGCTGTTCCGCCACTATGTCCAACTTGCGCTTGACGACGTTAACACAGGGATGGGTAGATAAGGCATATTGGCCCCGAATATCGTGGACTTCACACACCTTCGAGAACGGAGAAAGACTGATCGAATTTGTGGCATCGAAACATCCAGTAAACCATTACCGAGTGAAGAGGATATAGGAAAAAAGTCTTTTCGGAAAATTTCATCAGAAAATAAAGCAGCAAGCAGCAGACTCAAATGTGAAAATCTGGAAAAACGACGCCCAGAAACAAATTGAGAAATAGAAGGAACACTTTTCAAGGCTCTTTCATGCCCCGTTTGACGAAGAAGAATCAAGACCAATGCATAGGGATAATGCTCACGTGCCGAACAATAACGAGAAGGCCATTGGGTCGTATTCTACGTCGAAGAAGATGGTATGACGAACTGTAGAGCTTTTCCACGACATGGAAGTATTTCAGCGCACAGAATTTCAACGATTGGATTGGCTTTAATTTTGATGTTCCGATGAAGAGGAAGCAAGGGTGCCCTGGAGCACAATGGACCTGTTTGCACTTGGGATAAACAACTGACGTAACCTCGACATGGATAGAGACGATTGACGAAGTTTTTTGGTCCGGTACAAATCGACAAGCGGACAGACAAAGGAATTCTCTTTTCGACATCGCAGTTTCTTTTACCAATAATAAATATAAGTCTCGGCCCGTGTATTCTTTTAAACCTTGTCACATGGACATGGTTATGGGTTTATACAATTATCATAAAACCTACATAAAATCCATGAACATAAATATTTTTGGTAGTAAACATTCTAAGCACCAAAAAGGCATGTGCCAATGTCCAATTGCCCCATACCACAGCTGCTTCCGCGCCTACGTTTGTATATTCTTCTCTAACATTTCAATTCCCTATCATTACCTATACATATGAACATACATATATATTTATCATTCCAACACCCTAGCCAACCCGTTTGTTACAACAAATTGAACGGCCGACCGCCCAACCGGGCAACCAATGGGCAGGCCCAATAGACCACAACGCAACCGTTACACAAATGACAGCTGGAACGAGAAAGCAATCAGCTTACAAAAGCAAGTTGAAGGAGTGTTGAGTGGGATAGGACAAGAAGTCGTTGTAGGATTCGATGTGGGTGGGTAGAGTATGCGCACGTAAGAGGTGCGACTACATTGATAGTAGAGTGGAAGAGCGGCTATGTAAATATGTACATATGTATTGTATAAATGTATTTATGTAGATAAATTGTGAGCTACCAATTCCAGATATATTTTGTTGGTGAATTGGTTGGGAGGCAGCGTATGTATGTATGCAGGTTCACCAGTGAACAATGGGGAATTGTGCGCGCAAACAGATCATTTATCAATATTTCCGATTTAAGTGGCGCTCTTTTGTGTGTTTACACTGTTGTGTGTTTACACTGCTGTGTTACGTGTGTGTGTACGTTTGTTTGTGATGCTAAGTTTTGTATTGGTAGGAATTATTGCCTGATTCATGCGAATTCCTGTAGGATGTACAAGTGGCTCGCTATTGCCATTATTCTCGAAGTATGAAATCGACAATAACTAATGATCATATACTTAGTACTTGCAACCAATTGGGATATTTTCCTTTTCAATAAAAAGTGTCGTAAATTGTTAGCTAGCTCCTTTTTGTAAAAAACTAAGATATGTATGTGGAAAACCACAAACTTTTACATTCCTTCAACTTGATGGTTTAGGACTGAAGTTCAAACGTACTGCCAAGTATTTAGCAGCAATTCTCGATAGTATGCCACTATCGTACGTAGCGCACTGGATCGACACGGCCATTGTGCTCTAAGAAGCCCGAGTGTGGTGGCCTAATCTGAGTAAGCTAATAGCGCTTAAACAACTCGAAATGGTATAAAGAAGTACAAAGCTTTGCAAAAGCGGGGCGTTATGCTCTTTACCTACTGAAGCTCTGAGTGCGTTTCTACATCTTTCACTGCTTGACATAATTGCTCGAAGGATAGTCGCTTTGCAGTCTTGGTGTATCCAGCCCCTCGAAAATCTTAGGGACGCTAACGCCCATACCGTTAGCTGCAAGTACTGACGACTGCATACCATCAAATACCTTCACCAAAAGCCATAAAATTAGCATACCAACTCGACAGGACTGGAGCACCAGGCCGCACCACAAACGCAACCCTACAAAACTGTATACTGATGCTTTCAAATTCGACGGGAAGGTCGGAGGAGGAGTCTCTTCTTAACTCTTTTAAGATAGCCGTTGCCTATTGAATGAAAGTTTTATTTAATGCCATCAGTCGGTTGTTCCTACAGGGCTCGCTGCACCTCTGTTTGTATTTATTATTTGCTGTTGTATTTATATGCAAATCTAGGCTGCTTATTTGTGTTTGTTTACTCAAGTACTATGTGTGCCTGCTTGTATGTAAATATGAGTATGTGTGCCTGTGAACGTTGTAATAGATACTTAAAATTTAATCCGTTTGTTATACTTTTGTGATTATTCAATTGTGCGCAGAAGCTTACAATATTTTTGTTTCATTATTTAAAGCAAATTTAAACGATCTATTTAATTAACTCTCTTTGGATACACAAAAGCCGACAATCTATTAATCAATTAATATATATGTATGTATGGGTAAAATAGATATGCGTGTATGTACCAGAACTAGGCAAACTTCTATTTAATAAATACTAAGAAAAATATTTGTATTTTTTTATGTTAAAGTAAACACAATTGGATTATTTACTTAAGCATTTGTGATGTTACTAAATACCGAGTAGGATACTACTATATATTTACTTATTTTCACAACACTAACTACTTAGTATAAAGGTATATCAGTATCTAGTTAGTTTTACTTAACGAAATATCGCGTACAAAAGTATTTAAGTTTTGGTTTTCACTAAGTACTGGAAACAAAACTACTTATTATAACTTCACAAAATACTGATTACAATAGTACTTAGTATTAATGACTTGATTAAATAATAAATACTTACTATCTAATCAGTATAAAAATTAAGAATTTCAGTATTTTCAGGACCATTTAGGGTCTTTGGGAGTATTTCGAAAATTTCGAGACGACTTTGGGATTCTCCGGACTGTTTCGGGGTTTAATTAATTTATTTATTTTCGAGACTACCTGGAGATTACTGCGAGTTTTGAGGACTCTCGAGTCTATTTCGGAAGCTTTGGGACTATTTCGTGTCTTTGAAGAGCGAAACACACCACACAAGCGGTTTGACAAACCTCCTTTTTTCTTTTCGCCATACACCATACAAACATGACTCGCTCAAAACAATAATTTTAGATTTCTTCCGGTTCAAAATGTAGACAAGTTTGGTTTTCTTCCATGTTCCTCTCCAATGCCCACGCGCGGTAAAAATTTTAATGCGAATAAGGTGATATTGCTATACACAACAAAAGCAGTGTATTTAAACTTTAACATGGCGGCCGTAAAATCTCAAAAGTTTTGATTTTTGTTCAAATTTCCTTCAAGCGGCTTGTCAAAAATTTAAGTACCCCCATACACCATACAACAGGTTTGAGTTAAAGGGAAATTTCGTTATGTTTGACAAAACTTACTTAAAACACCAAAACAAATTCCACACGTAAAAGCATACACGAGCTTTTTAAATATGCAATAATTTGCTTAATATGCCCTACATTTCACCATTTCGACCCGCTCTTATTGAAAACCCTTAAGGAGCCAATACGCATGCTATCAACTTTGTATTTGATGGTCCACTGTATCGAAATGTTTTTTTTTTTTAAACAAAAACGGTTGATTTTAAAATCACATAAAGACAAATTTTGATCGATTACCGATACATAAAATACCTCAAAAAAAAAATAAAGAATTGGGTCAAATGTAGATATATGTAAATAGCTTGACTGCTTAACTTAAAGTCTAAGTGCTCAACAAAAATCGCTTAAACTTTAAACACACATTTAATCCGATTATGCGCACAATAGCGAGCAAGGCAAGATATAGTTTGTCGCTAGTACGTAAAGAAAAACCCAACACCCAAAAAGGAAATAAAACTTTTTTATGCGCATAATGTAAATAGAAAATTCAAATTCAAATTTAAATTTATTGCAGCCACGTCATTGGTGTCATCGCCCCAATATCCTGAAGCTATTGAGCGTTTTTATAATTTATTTATTTTCGAGCGAACACACATACATACATACATATGCACGCCTATGGCTACCAGCTGAGAGAGTACCAAATATGAGAAGGGCGAAAGCTGAAAAAAGTTGTATTAGAAAATATGGTGTACATGACAAAGCAGTATTTTATGTATGTACAAATACACTCACACACACCAATACATACATAAGTGTTATCCTCTTAACTTGAGGAACGTTGGCGATGAAGCGAAGTCGACGCCAAAAGTCTACGAAGCAATCACAGTACAAGGCTGTCAAATATTGGCAAAAGTGGGTGGGAAAGCCCTGGAAGCATTTACGGAGGGAACAAAATTTAGTATAAAATCTGTGACTTGTTTTTGCAGTAGAAACACTACCCAGCAGTGTGGCAGATTTTTTTTTAATGTAAATTTCCGATTCATTTAAAATAAAATAACTGAACAAAAAAGCAACTTAATAAAATGGAACATTTAAATCACATTTTGTTTTAATGAAATTCAGTTTCATTATTTTGAAGCATTTTTTTTTTTAAGAAAAGACAGCTGAAACCATTTATTTCATATGAGGAAACGCTGTTCCTTGATCGTCCCTTTTTATCTTAAAAATGTCTTACAAAAAAACGTAAGGGTAATTGCAATTTATTCGTTCTAATAAGACATTTAGACAAAAATTTGTATTGTGTCTACAAATCTGTAGTTTACAATTAAAACTGTGAATCTGGCAACATATGTAGCCCCCAGCAAACAATTTCTGGAGCTAAAATTCCTCCCAAAAGGCCTAACTGAGAGTCAAGAGGCCTTCCACAAATTGAAGGTCTGCCGCGGTAGCTACCCAAAGAAGGGCTTCTGTAGGACGCACCTTAATAGGCCTTTTTGGCAGAGTTCCCATAAAGCTGCTTTACAGGGCGATTCTAGCAACTGTTTTGCGCCTCACCACAGTATTTCGAAAGACAAGTCTTTAATTGTCAATTCTGGCAACTATCTTGAAAGCTTCGAAAGACTAGTTGAAAGATTTGCTAACGGGGAGGCCTAGGGGTATTATGTTTGTCTTTTAGCAATAAGTTTTCATTAAAAAAATTAAAATTATTAAAAGGAATTAAAAGACAATTATATTACAAAAAAATATCAATAAAAATAAGTTTCTAAAAAATTAAATAATTAAAAAAAATAAATTTTTAATGAAAATAAAAACAAAAAACTATTTATTTTCTTTTTAAAACAAACAAATCTTATAATAAAAAGAAATTTAAATTAAAAAGAAAAAATAAATAAATAAATTTAAAAGATCAAAAAATACATAAAATAGATTTCTAAAAATTAAATATGTATTAAGAAAATACATATATTTTTCTTTTCAAACCTATGAAATCTTAAAATTAAAAGAAATTGAATTTAAAAGGCGGCCCGAGGATTTGAAACTCGGATCTCTCGAATGGCACGCCAGTGACTTGCTCTCTCGCCCATTGCGACTGTTGGAGCAGGGCGAACAAAATTTTATATTTACTATGTAAATAATAGATATCTATTTGAAACATGCTCTAGTGCTTTCTGTCAACTTTTTTTGTGCTAACTTTTTTTGTAAGACTTTTGTGCCAGAATAAACAAAATATTTCAAAATATCTGGCTTATTGACTTTCAATTGTCTTACAAAAGACTTGAAACTATTGTAGCCAGAATTCCCTTTTAATTCATAAAAAATCTTACCTCTTTAAAACATTTTTTAAAGTTTCATAGCAAATGTGTTTAACTTTAAATAATACAAACTTATAGCTTCGGATAAATTTTAAATAGGAAAAGCCCTTCTAAAAGCCAATTTCTTGGGTAAGCCTAATGTAAGGGCAATGGCTTCGTTTAAGAATACCTACCGAAATTATCTGCTGGGTCAGCTATGCTTGTTTGGGATGCTATCCACGCTTTCTTTTGTTTACTTTTTTTTCGTATGCCTTGCTACTTGCGCGCTGCCACTTTTTTCTATGAAGATGAAATACAATTTTTAACTGTTTTGCATATATCTACTTACATACATAACTATTTATATATGCATCTATATAAATGTGTATGCCTGTGCACCACTAACGTTTATATATTTAAATTTATGCAAATGTATTTTTATAGCATTTTTTCTGGCGGCCAGCATGACGACGACCAAAGTGTCGCTACTATCAGTTTTCTTGCTAACTTTGCTCATTGTATGTATGTATGTATGTATGTATGTATGCATGCACACCGCCCAAGTGGAGATCGTGACATTTTTTACAATATTCCTAATATTCCATAAATATTAGGGCTATTCGCGATTTGGTGCATAAGAGCTGACAAATTTATGCAATTGCAGAAATATGCCATGGATTGTGAGCGACCTTTATTAAACTGTAGTGGTAAAGCTTTTGCAAAACAATTTTTGTGCATCAGCTTTGGTTTTGTTTATGAATGCAATGCATAGCATTTTTATGCTATCGATTTTCGGTATTGCAAATTTGCCAAGCCATGACAAATGCAAATGCGTGTATTTTGTTTGTGTATTGCAAATAATTTGCAATACAAATTTGCAATGCAATGATGCTAGGCCATTTGCACCGGATCGCGAATAGCCCTATTGTATATTAAATTGCCCTGCTTACTGACTGCCAGCCAGTGGTTTGCCATGCAATATGTGTGTACGCTATACGCAATCTTTACAGACATAGATAGTATATTGACATTAACTAGGAGTATGCATAACCTTGTAGAACAATAATCAAAACGTCACTGCGACACAGACGATACATACATATATGACAGCCTGAAAGCACAAAAGCAAGCAAAAGTTTATGCATAATTTAAATACATATATTGTAGCCGCCATGCGTGTAGCATCCTTATGATAGCATTTCAGCTACTAGTAGTACTACTTAGCGCGTATACTGGCACAGCCATATATATGTACATAATAACATTTATGTACATATGTATGTATGTGTGCCTTTATCCTTGAACGCATAATCGACAGGCGGAAAATTTGTGTATTTGAAAGAATTGTTCTGGTAAGTAACACATTTCTTTTTTAAGACACAAACACTTAGCTGCCGGTAATGCGATCGTGCTGTGCTAATATTATCTCCCATACTTGTATATAAACAGAAAAGTAAGGACGGTAAATAGCAGTCATTTTTAGATTTGGAAATAAAAAATCATGGAGTGTAAAAATTGTTGTACGGCTTTTCGAAGATACCATGGTACTATAGAATATAATTGGCTTTTGACACTTCACTTCAACTACTTTGTTTCGATTCCTCATGATCGTCTATCTAAAGCATAGGACGCTTGCCATAAAGGAAAAACGCTGTGCAGACTGACAAGCATACAATTTCAAAGTGTGGAAAGGATGCTTCCATTCTGAAAAGGTTACTGTTTCAATCTTCCATCATCACGGCGCAAATAGCATCGTTCTTTCCGAGAAACATCCAAATTACTCGGAGAGCTCGAGGGTAAAACCTTCTCTCCTTCTTCTTCTTTATTGGCTCTGTAACCGCCTAAGCGATTTTGGCCGAGCACAAAACAGCACGCCAGGTGTTTCTCTTCTGTGCCACAACTGACGCCAATTGGAATTACAAGCGGAGCCAAGTCCTTCTCCACCTGGTCTTTCCTCTTCCTCTGTTCCTTGCATCGCACGATAGTTGGCGCGCATGGCGGGGTCGCTTTTCTTGTGGATTGGGCAGAGCACATTTCAATTCCAGTCGTCGGGCATGCATTCATCTGACCATATTCGGCATAGGAGTTGATGCATGCACCTTATCAGCTGCTCACAGCCATACTTGAATAGCTCGGCTGGCAGGCCGTCAGCTCCAGCAGATTTGGTGTTTTTAAACCGCGTAATTGCTATTCCTACTTCGTCATAGTCAAGCGGTGGTACATCGACTCCATCTTCATCGAATGGAGGCTCAGGTCCGTCTGCTCTACTACTTTCAGTGCTGCTGCCATTCAATATTGTGGAAAAGTTTTCGCTCCATAATTAAAGTACGTTCTGGATATCGGTAACTAGGTACCCATGGTTGTTATTATAGGATTTCGCCCTGATCTTGAAACCTTTCGTAAGTCGCCTAACTCTCTGATAAAATTTTCGGGCGCTTTTCCTGGCGGCCATCACCTCAAGCAGCAAATACGTTCCCGCTCTTTCTTCAGTTCTCTATAAGGTCCTATATGGCTGGCGTTGGCACCGATCGCAGCGTGGCCCTGGTGAAGTCGATCAGCCTCAGTCTATTATCGAAGGTTTCATCGTGGAGACTGAATTTTCCGACAGCGGCGCCAAAGATCTCTTGAAATGAAAAATATTTTCATCATCCGTTGTACCAAACTGAAATGATTGATTGATGCAATCAAACTTCAGAAAAGGAAATTTTACAAGCAAATCTTCACAGTTCGTACGCTTTTATGGAAATTATTTCAGTATTATAATACAGAACGATATTATTCTTAGTGAATTGCTTCCAAAGATTTCACAGTAAAATTTGCTATACATAGTTTGGCTTATATGTTTACCAGAATTTTTTAAACCTGCTTAGAAATAGTCCAAATTCCATTCAGCATACGTTAGTTAGTGCAAAACATCATAGAATTGGTTGTTTATTGTTTTTTTTTTGTGGTAATTTAATCGACAAACAATTCAATTATTCTTTGTTGCGCTAAAGTAGATTAAAGTCCAACATTTTCCGTCCACGGCCGCATCGGCTGAGAGGTTACAGCAGAACCTCGGCCAAGCAATTAGCAAAAGTGTAAGCGTCAAAATAATTTTATTATTTTTTGTCCATATCGCTATTTTAACACTTTTCCTTATTAGCAATTATGTGAATTTAAAAGAGTGTATAAAAGATTTTCATTCAAATTTGTCAACTCATCAAAACTTTTACAATCATTAAGCATTTTTTTATTTTTGGAAGCTGACACGTGCACATTAGGAATGTTAATCCCGGTTCTTGGCAAATAATCCCGGGATTTTCGGGATTTTTAATTTGCACTGATGGCAATAATAGAAACTCATTTTCTTGACCAGTATTGGCTATATTTTTTATTTTTTATTTAACAAATAATATTTTTTATAAATGTCTAGCTCTTTATACATATAACACCGTGCGAAAGAAAATTTTATACACAAAAATCAATATATTCGCGAAACCATGGGCCAAATTAGTAAAATTGCGTTTTTAGTTTTTCACTCCGACGTCAGTAATCCAAAAATGATTTAAAAAATTCAGTGAAATGTCATTAGGGAAGAAGTATGGGAATCAAATTAAAGAGGAAATTCTGTAGAATTTAATCAGTTTCAATTTTTTTGTACATAAGGACCTTTTAAATTTTATCCTTGAAATTTCGCAATATTTGCTTTTGAAAAAATTATATGTTAAGGACTTTTATAAACTCGACAACATCCTCGAATTTCGTGCTTCTTTCTTCTTTATCAGCTTAAAAAATTACCTATTCGTCCTTATGAATGCAAAAAATTTTAATTTTTTAAATTCTAAAGAAATTTCCTCTTTCATTTGGCACCCATATTTTTATTCTACATTGCATTGAATTTTGAAATAATTTTAGGAATTAATAATATCGTTGAAATTACAAACTCCTTTAAAATAAATCCTGACATCAGAGAGAAAAAATAAAAACGCCACTTTAAATAAAAAAGTAGGTTTAAAACCCATTTCTTTATTATTTATTTTATGGTAGGAGAGATAGGAGCAATTTTTTCGATTTGAGTTGTTGAGAGGTAATGACTATCTATATCCCGGGACTAATCCCAGGATCCCGGGATTGTGATAACCACATCTCGAAAATCCCGGAATCGCAAAATGAACATCCCTAGTGTATATACATATGTACCAGCATGCATATACATATTTACTTAGGTACAACCTTTATCAAAAACTCAAAGTCATTTATTACAAACCTAAATGAATAGGCCATTATAAAATTTGCCAAACACTATTCAAATGCAAATTGATGTGACAAATAAGTTGTTAACCAAAAATAAGATAATTAGAGAGCAGAGGTATAAATATTTCTTGTGGAAAATTGTAGAAGAGCAACATTTATGCAAAATGCTTGAAAGTAAAAAGAAAATATAGCTGTTAATATGTTTACACACATCCATATATGTGTATGTACATATGTACGTAGATATGCACATGTTTGTTTGAGAACCAGCACATGTTTGCATTACTCGGGTGACTTGTTTTTAAGCAGCTTAACTAAACAAAATTCTATGACTTGATGACTCGAGGCAAGAGTGTGCAACGATTTATAATCAATGTGAAAAATTCATACAAACAGGCATATATGTCTGTGGACTTTTGACAAAACAACCTCTAGAGTAAATTATAAGGAACTTCGAATTAAAAATTTTATATTTTCATTTAACTTTCATTGAGATAGCATCTTGAACTACTCCTTTTAATGACTAAACAAAAAAATTTCATTCGACAACTCAATGAATTACAGCTTTGAAGAGAAAATGACCTCACTGGAGGGAATGTACCTAAATATGTGTATGAGTAAAAGAGTCGACAGAGAGGATGTTTAAAATAGAAATTCACAGGGCATTACCGCACTACATCAGTGCGTATGGCTAAAGGCGTGTCTGTTACTTAGCAGTAAAGACAGCTAAGAAGAAGTTGCAGATTGCTACTAGGAAAGCATCAAAAGAAGAGAGCGGGAGAAAGCATTCAATGTGTGAACAACAACCGAACTTTGCTCACTACTAATTTGCAAATCATGTTGCATATCTCTACAGCAATCATTTGCGCCAGCCGACTATGGACCACCACAGTTAAGGCATATAAAGTTGTTACTTGAGTTGTTAGTGTGAGGGTAAGCGAGTGCGTTGGTGTGCTTGTAACCAAGTTGACAAATCACGTAACGCGTAATTTGAGACACTTTACACAAAGATGTTAGTTGCTCGATGGCAGATGAAATGGATGGACAACGAAGACTTAGAGGCGCCAATGTGGGCGAGACCGACCATATGCCAATGCAGGTCGCACAAACGAACACACGCGAGGACACACAGGCATACAGTTGGAATGACACATTAGGATAGCAAGCACTTCCAATACACACTTCATGCGTGTGCGATTGTTGTTGCGCTTCAAACAAATTGCCGCCTCAAGTGTCTGTAATTTTGCTGTAGTTTAGCGTGCAGTACGTGAATGACCACGAAATCACTTGATTTTCCAACATTTGGCCGCTTTAGCACGAAATGTAGTTTTGTTTGACGTTGATTTGTCGTTCATCGGATAGTTTAGTTGGTATTAGGTGCATTTGTATATATGTACATATGTACATATACTATATGTACATACATAAGTGCGAAATACTTTGTCAACACCATGCCGCTGCCATAGCGCGTTATAGATGCTTAAGTGAGTGCTTATAAGTAAACAAGAAAGCACAAATATGAGCGAACATACATATCTACACACATAGCTATGTCTCTATAACGAACTATTTGAAGAATGCATGTATTTTGGAGGCGCGAGTGTGCGCGTTCGACATGTCGTATGAGTAACCTCCGATTCACGTTTATATGTTTTTTAAAGGTCGTTTGACCCGCAGCAACGATTTCAGCGGTAAACAGTGACGTAGCCAGGATGTTGGGAAGGTCGAGGAACAGTGGCGACCAAAGACTTATGACTAACTAATGAATTATAAAAAACGACCAATGACAAATGACTCGGGACTGTGAGTAATGACCAGCGAACGGATTTTTAGGACCTAAAAAGCTATAAAAAAGGCAGAATCAAATAACGAAATAGGCTACAAAAGGGAAAATAAAATAGCTAAATGGGCAGAAAAAGGCACTGGAAATCGCAAAAAACGACAAAATAAGGCACTAAAAAACGACAAAAACCGAAAAATAATCAAAAAAATACATTTTATTTTAGAATTGTTTATCCTACAAGTAAGAAGAGAAAAGCTATGAACTACATAGTTTCATTATACGAAAAATTTGTTCTTTGAATATTTGACTATTTTCTCGTGTCGAATTTTTAGCTCACAAAACTCTCTAAGTGTAATCTCTATAGTTGTAGTAACATTGAACCACAAGATGCATTTTGAAGTTTTCTGACAGCATTTTAATTAGATTTTCGCGAAGAAAAGCCTTGAATGTACTAAACGTGCGCTGACGTGAGTTTATAGAAGTGGCCCCAATTTGAATATGGAACGTTTGAAACTTTAATATTAGCAGGAATAAGGGCTTTTTCCTTGCCCTTTATAATAAAAGGTAGAAAAGGGCAAAAAAAGGCAACATCAAATGTGTATATATGGAATCAGGGAAAGCTAAACAATGGACATTATTAATCGAATATGCTCTATCTCTTTGGCAGGAAAAAAGGCAATTTCGATAAAATCCCTTCCCTGGTAATGCCTAACGAATAATAAGTTTTGGCTGATGACTTCTGGGTATTAAGTATATCGTCGCTTGGCGTGCAATATCGCGTATAAGCAAAATGCAATACCTAGTATATGATAGTCCGAAAATTTCTAACTGAACTTATTGAATATGAGCTTCTACTTAAATTATTGACCATTAAATTTGCGAAGTAGGCCAGCACTGAGACAGGGTATGCCAAGCGCTGATATTATGACTAGTGACTTATGTGTAACTACAAGCAATTAATGGCTGCAATAATCGTTTCCGACTAATGAGCAATGACTTATGCTTAATGACTTGTTACTAATGAATAATGACGCGGAATGATGCTTCGTTTCCTGGCTATAT
The DNA here is from genome assembly GCF_013731165.1 of Rhagoletis pomonella. Lineage (NCBI taxonomy): Eukaryota > Metazoa > Arthropoda > Insecta > Diptera > Tephritidae > Rhagoletis > Rhagoletis pomonella. Next base: position 76,240,207 of record NW_023458559.1, on the reverse strand, counting down.
AGAGGTTCCTTTCGTAGGTCCCAGAACCAAAAAATTTCAATTCATTATTTAATTTTTTCGTCATTTTTCGCCGTTTTTTGATTTTAAGGTCATTTTTTATATTGAGGTGCATATTTTAAGGTAATTTTTCGCCATTTATTGAAATTTTAACAAATTTTGGGTTTTAATTTTTTATCATTTATACTATAATAAAACTGTAGAAAAGTCGTGTCTGTACATTCAAAACTGCTTTAAACAAATGGCCGAAGGTGATGCAGAGAATGTAACAGAATAAATGTGGACCATTTTAAGAATTTTTGTCTGTCTGCCTGTTTGAACTTATTAGTCTCCGAAACTACTTATTGGATTTTAATAGGTTTTTAACTATTGAGTAGACAGTTACCTTGGATATAACATAGCGTTTAAACAAATGGGCACTCATGAGGGGGCGTGGCTCATACCATAGGCGTAACATTTTTAATCAGCTATACCTTCTAAATAGTAAGTCACATAACTTTTAGCTTTGATGTGAAGGCATATCTATGGTAGATGCTCATATAAGGGTTTATATAAATGAGTTTGTACAAGAGGACGTGGCACATTATATAGGCCAGAAATTGTTGACCAACTATAACTTTAGGATCTTAAGTTAAATGAGATTAGTATTTGGTGTGGAGACATTACCTAAGCAGGCATTTATAGTAAACTGACAAGGCTGAGTGTTTACCAGGGGGCATGGCAGCTCACACATACTTGGTACATTCAGAGAGCCATAACTTTGGAAGCATTGCGGGTTGGCAGCTAAACGGAATGTCCTGTAGTAAGATACGTTTTTTCTACGTATGGAGCCACAAGAATCTCATTTTATGCTGTGAGTCGCACATACATAGGTAGTAAATGAGCTACTTTGTATATACCTATATATGTACATAAGTACATTCTTCACTAGCAGCTCACTTCACTTTAGAGTTATTTTCAGCCTAACTGCCTCCATATCTTAGTCTTTCTGCCACTCATCTTTCCTTGATACTTGTTAACCTTTTTTTTTAACTATTTATGCACACAATTTCCTACGTACAACTTACTATTTTGTATCCATCAACAACTCCACTGTCATTTTCATCCATTCATTTGCTTACTTTACCATCTGCAGCTAGCTATTACTTTCGTCAACAAGCGTTCAATCGACCACTAAATACATTTGATAGCAAGCAGTATATAGCAAGCAGTATAGGCTGTCAAAGCTTCACCACATATCGCCTTCAAGCATCACATGTCCGACCATTACAAATAGTCCCACTACATACATACATACATACATATGCTTAGTCCACCGTGACCTCACCCTTTGTCAGTTGCCGTCAAATTTGCCACTTCCTTTGTGTGTGAAGCTGTCAATGCGCATTGGCTGTGTACGGCGGCGCGTCTTTTAGGGTCTCTTTGTTGTTGGAGCCATTGTTGGTCCATTTTGCTGCAGTAATTGCTGCTGTTGCACTCTCCCGCTTTCTGTTGTCTGTGTGGTATTTTTGTTGTTGCAACACATAAGTTTATAAGCTCTAACAGTTCGCACTTGGCTTACGTGCTTATTCGCTCAACGCCTTTTGCTGTTGGTTGCACGTCGCACATCGCTTGTCGCTTGTCGGTGTCGCCTGCGTCCTCATCATGTCGCTGATGGCATCGCCGTTGTCTCTGGTGCATCGGTGGTACCGTTTCAGTTCTTTGCTGTGTTTGTGTAGTTGTTGCCCAATGGCGTGACTTGAAGACAGCCTGCAGCTGTGAGAGCGCCAATGTCGATACCATCTAACAATTTGATGTCTTATTTAATGGATGCGAAGTTTTCGCTGCCAGTAGTGCCCACATTTTCTTCTATTTTTTTCATTTAGCTCACTGCTACTTCGCTTGCAGTAAATATGTAGTTGTAATTTAAGACTTTGCCTTTTCTCTTGAACTAACTTCTGGCAGTGCAATGAACGAGAGAATTATTAACTTTAGTACCTGACCATCAAAAGTTTGACAATACGTTACTTACCTTCTTTTCTTTATATAGGTTAGGTTCGATTAGGCCAAGTTGAAGTGGTTGCTGCAGTTGTGGGGCACGCAGCGAATACACAAAACTTAGTTCAATGTGATATGGCTTTATTATAAAACCTAACTTCTAAGCTACTAAATAAGAAAAAATCTTTTAAATAATACCAAAATTAAAGTTTCACAGGTGTCTAGTCTCACTCTTTAAATGTTCCTCAGATATGTCAATATAGTAAAATCTCAGACTCGTAAATCCTTACCAGCTTAGGAGAAATCAAACATCGAAAGCTACGAGTATTTGTGAGGTTAGGAAGCTCCTTTCACCGTCTCCAATTCATTTCGGATTAGATAGAATGTATTTTCGCCTTGCGTGTACTAAGCTCCGAGGCAGCTCTTTCAAACAAGAGTAGTCAGTGGGTAGTTACAGATACTGCCCCTCTCCTTTTCTTTGTGGAATCAAATTAAAGCATCCCTTTCAGGCAATTTTTGCCTCAAGCAGTTTTATGGAAATGAATGATACCGAATATGGAAATATGCTGAAGTGACAGTAAGATAGATCAGCCATTCGTCGACCATTTTCATGTCGACATGTCATGACTGAGCACAAGTTTTTGATTTCGACTTGGTCATAAGGGTATACTATGTCATCAACGTCATACAGTCGAGCAGCCAATTGATTGCTTCTTTAATAGCAGCAACGGTCTGGGAACCTAAATTTAAGGTTGTTGCAAATTTCCTGGTAAAAGACCCTACCCCCAAACTTGCCGAAAACGGAGTGAACAAAAAGCTTGTTGGAGTTTTAGGAGGAATTTTAGATTTTCCCGACGCATCGCGACGTTGAGCTGGTTGTAGTTAGTGCTGCTGTACCCTCCAGTGATAGAGAGCCGAAATTCAGTAGACTTTCTAGACAATAAACCTACTTCACTCTTACTAGAATTCACGGCGAGACTGCAGTTAACAACCCAACGGTCCATAGATGTAAAGTAGGCAGAGTATATTAGATCAGAAAGGATTTCCCAGAAACTTACCCTACACCATAAATATCCCCCCTCATCCACATAAACAATCAACTAGCCTCCCTTGCTTTTCAACTCTCCTATCAGGCCGCTTACGGCCACGAATAAGAGCAAAGATCATTCTTCGCTTGCTGCGGTAATTATTAAATAGAGAAAGTTACAGATAGGTCTCACTAGTGTAGTTTTAACCTAAAACTTATTTATTTATTTGATTATTACCCCTGAGAAGATGTTGTTGTAAGCCACTATGGTGTCAAAAAGGACGAATACTGCCAAGTCTTGGCGGCGAAAATTTGTGTCTACCCATTTCACATAACTTTTTTTACTCACTTCAGGCATGCTGAAGCTTGAAGGAGCGATCCCTACGTACACTAGCAGGTCCAGATACACTAGTAGGTGTGGTGACCTATTGTTAATTCCGACCTATACCTAGTACATAGAAACAGCATCGATTGAAAAGGTTTATAAAGCGTTTTAAATTTCAGACCTTAGTCAAACATAAATCTGGCAGATCGTGAGAAGATTATAGACGGAGACATTCTGTCTCTGTACAGCTAAGACTGAGAAATGGCGAAGGAATTGATCGACGTTCTCGATTCCCTCGGCATCGCTACAGCCGCGGCGACAGTACCCATACGCGAGAGTTCTACTGGCTCAATGTTTTACGCAAACATACAAAACCTTTGGAAAAAGATTACAGCTTTATCTGACCTTAACGATAAGTAAATTCTGCTCCCACTATCACTGTCCTAGTGATATCTAGTGGTTGGTTTCTGATCATATTATCAAGTGCCTCAGCGTGGACAACTCACTACATAAAAGTATGGTCACTTACACCTTAGCCAAGGGACTAACACGATTATAATCTTATACGAATATTGAAAATAGTTAATTTATTTGCTTTATATCGATCCAGTTCAAGTCCCATTGTTTCTGACTTTCGGGCAGCTTGCAGGGCAACACGATAAATGTCGCATCCTTTGCGTGAAAATCAATGGGATTATCACAGCGCACAGTGGGCGATTTGGCTGATCTAGCGTAACGAAATTGATTACTCAAAAAATAAAGAGAATTTCACAAAGTTGATAATTTTTATGTAATATTAACGGAAAAGGAACAAAATTATATATTTTTTTAAATAATCTAAAATTTTTTTGTTTATAATTAATTTTTTTTTTTTTTTTATTTTGCTATTTATAAATATTGAATGTCGAACAAAACAAATGTACTTGCAGTCAATTCTTCAGGATAATCCAAAAGGAGATTCGGTGCTTCCCTATCAAAAAAAATGCTTTGCTGGAGTTATTTGACGAAGTTTTGCACAAACTGTGTTATGCCTGGATCCGAAGAGACAAATAACAAGTTCATCAGATCCTCCATCGTAATTAGTGGTACATTTTCAATAATATCCGCTCCATGAATCAGTGACATTGTGACCCTGATCTTGGATCACCAGACGTCATATGAGTGCGTTGCCTACTTTTAGGTTGTTAGGCCTCTTGCATTGCATTAAAATATTTTACAATTCTTTTGATACTCGTATGCACTTTTACTATAATTAAACTATGTGTATTCTGAATTCATATTTATTCTCATTGAGGTTTCAAACAGCAATTAATTAAGCTACTACATTTTAATTTGAAATAACTTTTACCCAACTGAGACGCTCAAACACAAGCGTGGGACACCATTCGCCTGCCACATATTCTCCCCTACAAATACTCCAAAAAGCTAGTTACATTTTCTTCACTCAGAAACTCAATTTTATTCAACTTTCCGTACACGTTTCGACTATGGCAAATTATGTTTACCTTAACCAATCGATTACTGTAGACAACTTAATTCATGTGTACTCGTACGTATACATCCATACAAAAACAAATGCAGCACAAAAGCCATGGTGCATTTTTTACCTGCATAACTGACAACAGTCTAGCTACGATTGGAAAATTTCTTACGATGTCATGATGTATTTGTGTGCATTAGAGGTCTGCTGAAGAACACTTTGAAATACTATTTGCGCGGAAGTTTTCGAGACTAATTTCGTTAATTTTAAAAATTTTCGGTGTTTTTTTTTGTTTTGTGGAAAAAAGCCAATATTTCTTTTTAATTTTTTTTTTTTAAGGAAAAAGGGCCGAAATTTACTTAATCGTACTTGAACACATGCAAGTTAGTACTTTTTTCACACTTCAAAAAAAATGGAATTTGTTCGCAGTTTGCCATTTTTCAAGAAAGTTTGGAATTCTCCGGAAATTTGCTGTATTTTTCAAGATTTTCTTTGGTCTGGACATTTCTGAGATTTTGCTGTGAATTTCCGGATTTCTCTGAAGTTTTCGGTATTTTCTTTGGGTATTTTGTGGGAGTCTATTTTACGTTATTCAATAATTTTTGGAAAAACCGATATTTCATCAACAGTTTTTAATGGAACTTTTTTTCACCACTTTAGAATTTTTTGTAATTAATATGAAAATTTTCACGAGTTGTATCGTAGGCAGTTTTTTTTTTGAATTTTTTTGTTGCATTGAACCGAAAATGAAATGGTTCAGTACTTATACATTTTTTTCACAAATATTTATTGAATTTTCCTGAAATTTGGTAAAACTTGTTCTTTTGATTTAATTTTCAGTATTTTTGGGCTTTGCAGTTTTTTGTACTTAATTGGGAGTTTCCGAAAAAGTCATTATCATTTTTTGATTTCTTTTTATGGAATAAAGACAAAATTTATTTACTATTTCTTTAACACAGGATATTTTGAAATTTTTTGCTAAGTTTTCTTTTTGGTGCAAAAATGGTCCTAGAGCATTTAAATGCATTTATCTATTTTGTTTTTGATGCAGAAACGCGTCTAGAGCAACTAAATGCATTCCTCTATAAAAAAATTTAGAAAAAATTTCGCTTATATTATTTTCGTGGTTAGAGCTCCATATTTTTTCTATGGGAACGAAAATTTAATGGTTCAATATTTGTTATATTTTGCAAATTTTCGGCAACTGTCGATATTTTTTATAAACTTCGGCAGTTTTAGCAATTTTTTTTTTTTGAGATTTTTTCCTGAATTTAAGGACTTAGGTGAATATTTGTTTTTTTCCAGATTCCACTGAGATTTTCTAGGTTATTCGTAAATGAATAGGTGTGAAGAGGTCTTTTACTTAGAAATATGGTGAGTTACTTTTTTTCTTGCTCTCCGTTTTCACATCATTTTCATTCCATCCAATGCAGACCTCTGTTATGCAAGCGTGTGACACTCTCGATTTTGTCGTCACTCACCAGCGAACACTGCATGCCTGCTTGTTTCCTACTGGCACATCAGTGATACTTCGGTTGGTCGTTCCTCACCTGCCAAACCAACCAGCCAGCCAGCCAGCCAACGAGTAAACCAGGCAGCCGGAGTAGTCTTTGATGCACATGTCACACGCTTATCTTTACAACACGCCGCCTCCTCCCCCAGCACGCTTTTACTCAAAATCAATTCTTTGTCAGTATCAAATGCCGCCACTGCTACTCGGTCTGCTGCAGCAGCGGCAATAAAGTTGTTAGCATGCGAATGCACATGCATATGTACAGGTGAGTGTGTGTGTGTGTGTGGACGTGTGAGGAAAATGATATCAGAGCTGCGTGTACTTAGCGCTCGTATATATATGTATGTATGTATGTATGTAGTTCAGGTTGCTCCGCCAATGCTACGATAACTTGCAACACTAGGAAATTCAGCTGTCAGCTTGTTTGCAATGTACCGTCGTCATCCTTTTCCTACTTATTCCACTGATATTAGTTGTACACACACACACACACACACACTCATAAAAATTTTCAGCACATCATTCCTCGTCATCTAATTCTTTTGCTTCGCTCAGTTGCCTTCGCGCACCTTTATGACCTATCTTATCCACCTTTGTATGTGTGCATGTATGCAGCTTCTATGCTTTGGCGTTTCTTTGCCATTTGCCGCAGCAGTTCGTTTGATTTTGTCACTCAACTTCCAGGCAGGCTAAGCAAGCAAGCAAGCAGTGAGTGAGTAGTCGCTCCATTTGGTTGGCAATGGCAGCATTTTGTGTCAACGTCGTCAGGCTTTACTATGCGCGGCGTTGCAAGAATTCACTCTGCTGATTTTACGTCTCCTTTTTCCCCAACTACTCCGTAGTGAAATACTATGGCACCAAAGGATTTGAAGTTAATGTTTTTTTGTTGTTTTAGCGTTGAGTGCAATTGCGCTGCGCATTTGGGGATTAAGCGAACGCTGCATATTTGGTGGAATGTCTGTATGGCAAAGTAGATATTTTTCTGTATTTTCTATGCTGGTATTTGCACATAAAAATCGTAATAAAAATCGAAAATAATAAATAATATGTATGTACATATGTATGTTTGCATCATATCGTAAGCGCTAAGGTAAATATTTCCATCATTTTATGATTCATTTTTGGAAGAATCAGATATTCCCAGCGCCAGCACACCTATCTTAACGAAAGAAAATCTATTACCTTCCATTTCTACCAGCACATATAGTCCGACAGTGGCCACTTTTGTCATCCGTCAAAAATCTCGAAGCTCTGTCCGTCTTTCTCGTAGTCAACGAACCTAAGTTGCATAGAACCATAGATAATAGACATTATAATGAGTTGTGGAGTGCGTCCTAAAGATCTATTGCCCTCTCTGTTTCTTGAAAGGCACAGTCTAATCCCAGAGCCTAGAGTTTTGAGTAGGTTTTGGTCAAAGGCTGAGTAAAATACTCAATCAGTTCAGAGCTGGGTCCCACATCTCCTTCTATGTAAATAGAAGTTATATCCGGCCATATACGATACACCAGCGGACCGGCAGCTTGACTGTTCGGAAGAGAAGTAAAGAGATTTTCCAGTTGCAAGAAGAATGATAGCCGAGGCGACAATGACGGTGGCAGAATCACAGAATCGATGGGCGCAGGTCAACGGTAAGAATATCGCTTAACGGAGTGGTCGGAGCTGGTAGATGGACTTTTGGATCTTTCAGTGATCACGAAAAAGGGTGAGAAGGTCTGTGAGAGCCAGTAGCTCCCTCGATAGCTTTTAACAATGGTGAGAATTTATCTGTTATCCTCAACAGATGCACTGGTGCATCGTCTGGTGGCTCTCGGCAGTTGATTTTTGGGTGTTCGTTGATAACTTAAGAAGAGTCCACCTGGTTACACACTATGATAATATATGCTGGCGGTAGATGACAGCTATGACCGTTGAAGTCGATGATCGAAATTTGTGCGGAGCTGTAAGTCGCACACAGAGTGCCATCCATTTTTCTGCAAACTCTTATAGTGCAAACCATAATTTGAAAGCCTTAGTAACTAAGTACCTAAGTGGAGCGGGTGCTGTTGGTCCTTCGAGCCTTTCGTTCGTGCCAGTGTCTTTCGCGGAATTCATGAAAGTAAACTGTAGTTTCTCAATTGCTACGTTACAAAGTTAAGCAGAAATTTTGGCGGTCCGGAATAAATGTGCTCCCTACGCGGCCATATTACGCCTTTACTCCGTTTACGCCGTCCATATGCCGATGGTATCGAACTCAAGAAAAATTTCTGAAAGCCATCACTTTGCCTGCGTTTATCATTCATAGGATCCTTAAAATTGTAGCCGCTGTCTCTCTGACCTCACTTACGTACTTCTCCTTATAGATCTACCCAATGAAATCTCGTCAACTTCCGACCGCACTACCATCGAATTCAGCTTTCTTTCACGAATGTCCCCAATCGCGAGTCCATTTCCAAATCCCTTTATAATAATAATATTTTTTAAAGTATTTGTTCGAGCTTTTCCTCCAAGTTTTCGTTTGCTTTGTAATGTTGTTACACAAGTGAAGAGAGACCTGCAGTTTAATGCCGCCTCCAAACGACAAATCAATTTTATCCGACGCTTTTTCAGAGGCTGAAATACGGTCGGAGGTTTTCCATTTCCTGCCGAGAGGCGACCAATATAAGAAAAAAACTTCTCGAAATTCGAACCTAGATCGAAGCTAGGCCCTATGGAGTAGTAGTACGCACCTATAACCACTCCTCCATGGTCCTGTCACTTTTGGCAGTACCTACAAACATCAGAATCTTTTAATAAATAACAGCCCCACTTCGAACCTTTGCATGCAGGACATATTTTGGGTACGCTAGGCTCGAATGTGAAGAAATTGAACCTGCTGCAATACCCAGACCGTAATTGCGCCAGAACAAAGCGGATTTCTTGAGGCAGCTGGAGTTCTTCCTCTACAGTGGGTGGTCGTTTAACTCACACAACGATCAGTGCTGTGATCGGTGATGATCGATGCTGATCGGTGCTGATCGTATGCTAACCTGAATCCCATCCATCATGTATGCCTTCTGATGTGCCTAGGCGGAGGATCTGCTTAAAATAAGTGGGTGTTCATGTGTTTGCTTCGATAGCAACCAACCACTAACTGCTTGCCAAACTCTCGGCATCCAAACTGACGCAGACTAGTGTACTGACTTATTTGTTGCCAACAATATTCTTTGCTTTGAAATTTGAGAACATTATTGCGGCCCTATACTTTATAGACGATTGCGGTTGTGTTCGCAGAGAAAGCCAAACATTTTGCGAGCTGTTCGCTGTCGAAATTAGTACGCGATCCACCTGAATTTCCTACCTGCAGCCTGAACTCTTTTTTGCCCAGGAGGTAAAGCTGGTTACTGAAGCTTTTGTGGGGGCTAGCGTTAGGTTTTCCAACTCTACTTAGAAGTACGCTCCGCCCATAGGTGCGCTTTCGGTTACGGCCACGAATTACCTGCGTGTTAATAGCTCTAAATGCTTCCTAGCTGACGTCAAGTAAAACACGGTCGTAAAGTACCTACGTTTAGGGTCACTGCATCCCCAGATACAGCTTTGAACTTCATCCGTTGGACTTCTTAACAAATGTCAATACTTAGCACAGTTAATGGAATTTGAATGTTGTAGCCCTTAAGAAAATACTTAGATCTTCTAACTTCTTCTATTTGGTAAAGACTACTGGTAAAGTGGTATCTATTTTGGCTAAATGTTCCAAAATGTTTGTACATACTTGTAAAACTGCAACCATTTCACTCAGTACATTACATTACCAACAATCTATGGCAACAAATGTGATCACTTGCGCGCTATTCACTTAGGCTGCCAAATCGAAGAGCTAAAAAGTGGAGTAAGCAGTCAGTAGTATTTACACATTCAATACTTTCTTGAGCACATGAGTAGTAAAATGCAGCGGCGGTTGTCGGCGATGTGAATTCAGAATGAAATTCACTGAGAGATTTGTCAAAGCTACATTTTTGCGCATATGTGTGGCATACATTTGTCACTAATATCGTTTTTGCTGAATGCCAAATATTTTCCAACTATTTTGAGTGCTTTGCAATTGAAGGCGTACACATGTGTAAGTACAACACATACATATATGTATGTGTGGTAACAGAAGAGAAAAGTAGGAGGAAGAGGGCATTTAATAGTGGTGGTAAGGGTTGGAGAGGGGTTTATCACAAGCTAGCTGCTTGACTAGCAACTTGGCAGTAAGCCCGCTATGTTGACAATATCAGGGTCTAGCTTGTCACTCTCCCGCTGTGGAGCGGCGCCACAGTCAGCTGTCATCCAGTGACAACTGTGTTGCGCGCTCAATGCAACTACTTTCAATCTATCTTCGCTCAAGCAGCTCAAGCTGTCCGCCCCACTGCAACTGAGTGGGTGTACATACGAGTACTATTTATACCATTACCATCCGCACATACATACACGCGTGCTTACTTACACTTATATGTGCATATACTAACGTGCTCGCCTTCATCCATATTCAGTAGTTGGCAGCTGTAACTGTCACCCTTTTTGTTACAGCGCTGTCTTCATTTCGGCGACAGATGAATTTATTTTATCTACGTAGTAGTGGTGTTAGCGAAAAAACAGGCACACTCGTTTACATGTGAGTGTGTTTGTGTGTGTAAACATTACTTCATCTATTTCTATACTTTGATAATAATACATGCGTATACATATATTTTTCCAACTTCCCTTGCAACCCTTTGAGCTATTCCATTTGTACTTCCTCACGCTTCTGCGTTTTATACTTCTTAGTTTTGCAACATCACTTCATAGCATTGCTACGCAAACACAGCTGCCGGATAATCTCACAGCACATATCGAAATGATTGAAGGATTTTATGTTAAGAGTGTAAGCGTATAAGTACAGCACACATGCACGCCTATATTATGTATATATGTATATATGTGTTAGTATTTAGAAATCGAAGTATGTAGCCCAATACAAAAACAAATATATTTTTCTATTGTACCAATAAAACATTCGTTTGTTTAGCCAACAGCATTGCCATTACACTACATACTAGCATACCCGTTGTACTTCGCCTCATACATATGCACAGATGTTTGTATGTATAATACTCGGTATGTATGCGTTCGCATTTTCTTCTTTGCTTTATTAGAAAAATAAATTGTGCAGCGGAAGTAAGTAGTGCAAGAAGACGTGCTTCGCATGGGCACTGCGAGATTTTAACCGCCGATGGTGTGACGTGGCGTATACGCAACAATTTATTTTACAAAATACGCATAAGTGCTTGATTGAACAGAGTTTCGCATGCATTTTTCTAATGAAAACCAAATAAAAAATAATAATGAAAATCAAAGAATTCGTTAACTATACAATTAAAGGTGAGGCTGCCGCTGACACACACATGGCCGCCATAGTGGAAGGTCTGTTCTGATACTACGACTTGAATCTCCAATTCCCCTTGCCGAATCATTAAAAGTCTCTAACGATTATCAGACTGTTTTTTTTTTGTTATTTACATCCGCTACTTTAAATAGGTTCTCAAAGAATGGCGACCCGAGAAACCGCAATCGGTTTTTCGACAATGCAACGCAGTTAAATTGAAGATCAGAAGCTACATATCTATTCCTGCTCATAGTTTTTGCAGCATCTATGAAACGATATTTCGAACCGTTACCTATAAGACAGTTGCTCATTAGCATATTGATCGTTTTGGGTATGTCCTCTCTTCTTAAATATTACAAACTTCGAGAGCTTTTTCGAGCCCATTTGGATCATGTTTGCCTATAGATCCAACAGATGAGCTTTGTATCCATCATTCTTTTGCTGGTGTATAGGCAAATTCAATCAGTTGGCAAGCAGCTAAAGGCTTAACAACGCGTTACTTTCCTGGAAAGATTTGTTTAACTTGGCTCAACTTGCAAGTTCGTCCGCCATATAGTTTACAATCTGTATTTGTACGGCACATGTAATTGTAAAAATAAAATTAAACCGGCGAAAAAAATTCTGTATTAATTTCTTAAAGTGTCACAACCTACTAAGGCAAAAAAGCATATTATCTGCCAATGCACATAGGCGTATTTAGACGATTTATGCGCCCAAAATTATTTTTATGAATATTTCAACTCCAAATGTTTATAAAAGGCGTGTTTTGACATTTAGAATTATAAATGTTTAAAATCAAATAAATATAGGTTAAAACATTAACAGAGTTGCCACCTGTTAAAAATTTTGTTCAATTAGTTAAATGAATTGCTGCAATCTGGGTATCAATGGAAATGGGTTTGAAAAGGCTTTATCTCTAAGGAACCTCCCAGGGTTTAAAAAATCAAATTCAACTTTAATTAAAGGAATTAAATAATTCAAATATGTATCACAGTATAGGTAAGAAATGGGTGAATTCGAGGTGCAATTAATGCGGCAGTGTTACTCTTTTATGAAGGAATATCACGTTCTACGCGAAAATTTGGGCGAACAAAATTTTGACAATCAGTTACTCATCATTGGCAAATCAAAAGCAACATACAAATTTTTACTGCGCACTTTCTGCAACATTTTAGAAAAGTTTAAGTTGAGCATCAGCAACATGTCATCAGGAAAGCAACAAGTCTGCAATATTGCGGTAATTATTACGTAGCTCGAACGCACCCAATGTAATAAAATTACATTTTGTAATAGTCGAATAGTCTTATTTATTGTTAAGAGAATTTTGTAAGTATTAACTTGGAGTAAATTAGCGTCCTCAATTACTGAAATATCGGAGTTTTCGCATTTTCAACGCATTGCTTTTCCATACCAAGGTTATAAAGTCCACCAAGTTTGGTACAAATTGATAAATCGGTTACCGAGATACACTTTGTGGTCAAAAGTGCGCGGCGCCACGCCCATTATCTAAAAAATTATAATAATTTTATTTAATGCTAAGAGGTTATTCGAAGAATCGATTTTGAGTTAATTAGCTTCAGTAGTTATTGATTTATCGCAGTTTTCACGTTTCTGTAAATTACTGTTATATGGGAAGTGGGCGTGGTTATCGCCCGATTTCAAGAATTTTTAGCAGTTATGTTAGATATAGCCTAAGCAAGGTTCATACCGAGTTTGGTACAGATTAGTGAAGCGGATACTGAGATACAGCATTTCACCATAAGTGGGCGGGGCCACACCCATTTTCTAAAAACTTAATAATAATCCTATTTTGTTCTAAAATTTTACTTTACATACTAATTTTTAACAATTTGGATACAATATTTACTGAAATATCGTAGATTTATCTAAATGGACATTTAACTAAATTGAAACGCTTGTATACCTAAAACTATTTCTTTAATTGAAAACCGCTATATTCGTTGCATTTGAATTGAACTTTTGCTTAATAAAATGATTAAAAAAAATTACCTTTAAATGCATTGTTACCTTCTGTATGCGGATCCATCACTACTTTTTAAGAATACAATGCAGAAATCAAAATATTAACTTAAAACCGTCTCGATCTTTCTAGAGAGCGAAAATTTATTTATAAGTAGCGTTAGAATATTCTGTTTCCGGTCAACGGTGAGCGTTCGCTGTGCAAGTTAGAAAAGTGAGGGGGACTGGGAAATTTTATTTGGAATGTTCTCTATCGAAAGCGACTAATTTCTTAAGTTTTCTCCAAAATTTTGTCAAATTGGTTTTTGGCCGCCTAAATCGTTCAAATACCCCTATGTGCAACGGAAGCTTTGCCAGGGTTGCTTAAATCGACAATATTAGGAAATACATGACAAAGATAAGTATGAAAAAATATGCACCTGTGCAGAGTTGAGTGTAACATCAAACATATTTTGCACCATGGAAGAAACGAAAATTTGGGATTGGAGTGCAGACTCCTTTACCCTTTAGTGCAAATGAAATAAACCTCAAGTGTTAGTCCACCAGCTAGTACTCATTTTCTCATTTGAGATGGTCAATTGCCTAACGAAAAATTGAATTCAATAAGAGTCGCAGGGCAGCTACCAACTTCTCGGTCTCAATATTTCGTAGAAATTATTATTATTTTTTTTAGAACAGGTATAATGAAATATTTATAAATTAACAAGAAGACTACGGTCTTGCTAAAATCAAGTAATATTTTAATAATTCTTACGTTGCATTTTTTTGAATATATATTATTGATTAAAAACATGCATATGTATTTGCACAAACATGTACTCAGGCGAAGTGGCATATGCATTACACTGTAGGGAAAGTCTCAAGTTTTTAAATGACAAAAAAACGCCGAAACGCACAAACTTAATATTGCTTCGTAGATTATGGATTTTTATACCGTTTTTACAAATCAGGCCATTTTCCCAATATACTTTAATTTTTATGAAAATAAAATCAAACTTTAACAAGGAAAAAACTAAAAAAAAAAATTAAAACTCTTTCATATTTTTTTGTTTGTATTAAAAGAAATCCTGTTCTTTTGCAAGAAATCAAGCTAATAACGATGAAAATCGATAGATAAATAAGCAAATTGTGAATGATCAGATGAAAAAGTGCAATAATTTTTTGTATGAAATAACAGCAGGAAATAATGTCACTCATACGCCACATCGTCCATGGCCGTACTCATGCATACCCTTTACATGTCGTATGAATAGATATTCATATTAAAGGCCAGTATGCAGGTCTCAAGAAAAGCAAAAACTCCATATAAAATGACGTACAAGAAATGGCAAAGAAATTTTCCTGAGTCAAATTTCCTTAAGGCAGTACGCAGTTCTTAAGAAATTTGATACGCTTTCTACTACGGGTTTCTAAAGTTTTTTTTTTTTTTGAAAAAAAAGAGCACAAGGCGACCCATGTTCGCAACAGAAATATATGTCCGCTCCATTATTTCTTGAGGAAAGAGTGAGGCAACAGGTTGTCACAAGCTGTGAAGTATCAGATGTCAAAATTTCTTGGGCACACACACGAAATAATGGCAATTTTTTTCTTTACCGTTTTCTTGAGAGCTGCGTACTGGCCTTAAAGTTTTTTTTTTCACTCGCAATGCAAACTTAAGATGAAAATATCTTGGGAAAATTACCCGATCTAGAAAAACGGCATATAAATCAATAAACTAAGACCTAAAATTTAGTTTACGTGTCTCGGCTTGTTTTTGTCAGTTTAGCGCCGCTACAGTGTTAAAAGCAATAATTGAAGAGCCCACTTCCGACCAAAGAGTACATATCTTGCAGGCGGAGAAAAATTGTGAAAAGACTAAGAATAATTTCTTTACAGTTGATGGTATTTCAAACTTACATTCCCAACTGTACTTAAGGGCTTTCTCAGCAATTTAGTAAAATGGCTAGATATATCAGAGCTATCAGAAATCCACACCTTTCCACTTACTCAAGCGCATCCATCTTTCGTGCAAAACTACAAATATGAACATAATTTTTCACACTTAATTTTTCTAGGCATTTAACTTTTAAGCAGTTAAGCAATGTTTCGCTTCGGTCTTAACTCTACAACAATTACTGTGCTTGAACAACTGTAGTTACAAGCGTAAAAATACAGTTTAACAATTATGTAAATAGTTATGTAAAACAGATGCGTGCGAGCATCATTGCCAAAGTGAATGTCGACAGAAGCTCTAGGCCACAACTTGCGCATCTATACATTCAAATTACATCTTACATTCTCTCTTATGCAATTACAACTTGATACATACATACATATGTATGTACATAAATTTACAATCGAAGGCAAGGTTAGACAGACACATACATGTCTGTACCAGTTGTGTGCATATGGGCAAGAAGAATCGTTACAGTAAGGATTTACTTTCGGTATGTAATCCGCATTTGACGGATTGTGGACAATGGCTATGATTGCTTGATTTAAACTTGAATTGAATCAGTTTGTAATCGCTGGCATGCTGGCCTTTCAAGTTATTGTTGTACAAATAAATAAATCTATATTTACATACGTGCGTTTGCATAAATGTGCATACATATATAAACATATGAGATGTGTTAAATAACTGTGAAATTTATTAAACGTTAGCAATTTGGCGAAAACATAAAGCTGTCTAAATTCAATTTACATCCTTAGTATCATACGGATCGAGATAAAATGCAGTTATAGGAATTATTATAAGTTCAGTCCGAAAGTGTGGCAGGAAAATAGTTTATTTTATGTTGATTTAATGCTTCACTGCGCTCGTCATCACTAATAAGGATGTTTCTTTGAAATTCTGCTTGCTCCAAAATATAGTTTTTTTTACACATTCGTGTGTGCTTAAAAATAATTGCAACTGACCAATACTGCCTAGAATAGTTGAAAACCTTTTGTAAGACAACTGAAAGCTAGTAGGCATAAGAGCTTGAAAGATTTATTCTGGCACGAGAGCCTTACAAACAAAGCTCCCTTGCCAACTTTCTCGGCGAAAAGCTCTTTTGACAGAAAGCACTTTCATATATAAAGCTAAATGCTTTCGCTGCTTGAAAGTGGCAATGGCCGAATGAGCAAAGCTCTGGCGTGCCATTCGAGAGATCCGAGGTCAAGTCCTCGGGCAGGGGAAGTTCTGGTATTTTTTTATTTAATTTTTCTTTTTTTAGTTTAACTTTGGGACTTCATTTTTTTATAAACTAATTTTCTTTTTTGAATTTATTGTTTTCAAACTTATTTCCAAATATTACATTTTAATATTTTAAAAATATTTTTGTTTTTAATTTCATGTAATTTTTAGGAAATTATTTTACAAATAAAAATCTTTTTTTTTAATTTCCTAAAGCCTCCTTGCTAGCGAATCTCTCTATTAGTCTTCCGAAAAACAGAAAGGAGCTTTCAAGATATTTGCCAGAATTGACAATTGTCTTACGAAAGATTTTCGTCTATCGTAAGACTGAGGACAGTTGAAATACCGTTGCCAGAATTTCTCTGTAAGTCAAGTTTTTCGATTTCATAGGCACTCGGAAGAGATTTCAAAGCTTGCCATACATATAACAAGAACTATGAGCTTAGAAAAGTGATCCCAATTGGTTACTTTGTAGGCACGAGTAATAAGCTTTTTGAAATATAACTGGACATCTCATAAAATATTCATTTGTACATTAAATATTTTCAGCAGCTAAAAAACAAAAGCTTCAAAAAGCTTGACAATTAAGGTTCCAGCGCTTCAAAGTTCAGAGTTTAGTAGTGTCTCAAAATAGTATACGTCACCTATGCGTGCGGACGATAAGGCATGATGTGAAATAACCAATTATCTGCTTGGTCTCATTTGGTAGTTTTTAATTTAAAATTATTTTCAGATCATAAATTTATTTCGACACTTAACGTCCTGAACGGACAGCAAAACGTTAAGTTGCCATCGTTGCAACATTTTTCATATAAAAAATTTTCACAAAAATTTGCTTGTGGTTAGTGTGGCGGAAGTGCGGCTAAGTGTGCAACAGCATTCTACATGACATAGGTGAGCACTGCATTAACTTCCACAAGCATAGCTTCCAAGGGTAAACAATAGACTAAAACAAAAGCAAAAATCTTGAGTAGAAACAGCAAAGTGCGAGTATCTTAAAAAGTTACACCACATACCATCACCTACATGGATATATGTATGTATGTACGTATGTACGTACCGGATCCTATTTTCCTGTAGCAAAGAGTTGCTCGTTCACCTATGCCACTGGCATGCATCTGAGCTGGTGTACGCCCCTTGTACGTAGTTTACCGCATCGAATACGCTCGTAGTGTGCGCGTCACTGCTTCCACGCACAGCTCTTCAGCTACTCGTACATACAATCGCAATATTTTACAGAAAAATACCAAAATACCGTTAACAAATTGAATCAACGGTAAATGCGATTAAATGAATTTTGGCATGCTTGTAGCGTGCATTTTTGTTTTTATTTTTGGATGCTAGGTAGAATGCGCTGATTTTAGAGTAAGTATATGATGTTGGTGTTTCTAATATCGTTGTAACTGTTTTTTGTTTTTGTTTTTGCTGTTGCTGATACAAATTACATATACAAACGTAATTTTAGACAATTTCCTGCTTAGCAGCCACTTCCTGCTTTTGCCGCACTAATTCAATTTCCAATTTAAGTGTCGCAGTAGCAGCAACAAAACTTCCAGCCAGATATAACGTTACGAACATACTTATGTATGTATATGGGGCGTTCCATACCAAAATGGACGGGGTTCACACTTCATGTGTTTGATTTGTTTCGATTTAATAGTTTTCCAAATATCAAGAGAACGGGGTGAGGAAAAAATTAAAAAAAAATCACACATACACACATCAAAATTTTCTATGACAAAAAAAAATATTTTTTAATTTTTTTTCTTGAAAAATTTTTCACATACAAATTTTTTGAAAAAAATAGTTTTTGATAATATGCCATCTCAAAAAAAAACTTAAAAAATCGCAATGAGTATTGCGCAATATTAATTTGAGCTATGCATTTTTTTTACACCGAAGTTGAGTAAAATGAGTACATTACAAATTTACAATTTTTTTTAGAATTTTTTTGAGTATGCAGTTTTGTAGTCCATTAAATTTTAGTATAATAAAAAGCAAACTTTAAGCTACTGCAAAATTTCGTTGATTTTTTAAATTTTTTTATGCTGACGGCTTTTTGCCGCAATCGCTTAAAACTTGCACTTTATTATACTAAAATTTAATGGGCTACAAAACTTCATATCTACTCAAAAAAAATCTAAAAAAAATTGTAAAATCTTTTCAATTTGTTGTGTACCATTTTACTCAATTTCGGTGTGAATAAAATTCATAACTCAAATTATTGTAGAGTGCACACCGTAATACTATACTTAAATATTGCGCAATACTCAGAGCTACCATTGTGATTTTTTTTTTCAATTTTTGTTTGAGACAGCATATTTTCAAAAACTAGTTTTTTGTCCAAAAATTTGTATGTGAAAAATTTTTCAAGAAAAAAAGAGTTTAAAAATATTTCTTTACATAGAGAACTTTGAAGTGGGTTTGCGTTATTTTTTTTTTTTCCTCGCCCCGTTCTCGAGATATGGAAAACTATTAAATCGATTTGTTTTTGTTTTTGCGCTGTAAAGTTTTTAAAAATGCATTAATCACGCACAAATTTCATATTTATTTATTATTTGTGTTTGTCCATGAACCCTAAAAATTTGAAACAAATCAAACACATGAAGTGTGCACCTCGTCGATTTTGGTATGGAACGCCTCACACATGTATTTATGTACATTCCAGCTATGAGAATATACTATACGTATATACATATGTACATATATAACCAGAAAATCTACACGTTTTGAAAACTACTAAAATATTGTAAGGCGTGACTATTTTTTTCATCTAAGAAACGACGCAACATAGCTTGCTGATTAAATGATTAAATGAAATACATTTGGCTCTGGCGATTTAATATTTTAATACTAACTTAGCTATTTTAATCTTTCGTTCATTTCAACTAGATCTGCTCCGGCATTAAGAAAACAGTTTTTTTTATATATTCAGGCCAGAGATATTCTCATTTCTTCGGTCAAGCCCTATAGTAGGTTGCAACATCCATTTTAAAGAGCTTTATCCTCTCCTCTACAAAATCATCCACGCTAGTTGGATGAAGGAGGTGAAGCTGCAGTTTGGCATTCACATCGCTGACATACTTATACCAAACATTGTAAGGGACAATAAGCTACTGATCCGCAAAACAATCTTCAAATCGCTCTCCGGCAGCACTTGACAGTAAAAGAATCAACTCAGGACTAATGAGGCGTTGTGAACGAAGCCACCGATCGGTTAAATACCCTACTACGTACGGAAAAGGGATGCTATCTGATGACGACCGAACACCAGTTTAGGGCTGGATGGAATGAGTTAACCATCTGCAAAAAAGCAAAAATTATGAGCGTAAACGACGGAAGCAACTATACTCGCTTCTTGTTACGGCTATCAAAAGACGATTGCAGGGCATATCCTGGTGGCTGCTCATGCACCAGAAATGGATATCATTAACGTGGGCAGGTGTAGGAAGTGTCGTGAGCAGGTGGGCAGGGAAACCTTGTAGCATCTTCTCTGCCAATGTCCTGCATTGTCAAAAATACGACTAAAATGCTTGGGAGCCTACCAATTCGGAAGTTGGTGGATATCTCAAAAGTAGAGCTGAAATCGAACGTCAGCCAGATTAACCTAACCTAACTTTTGAAGAAAGATATGCATGATACTAGCCACATCTTCACCAGTTCTTTCAAACCTACTCAGCTCCATCCCAGTGGCCCATCCACGCCGTGACACCTCATTTCCTGGGTCTACGGCTAATTGAGCTTCACGGACTGGTTTGATATGTTAACAGAACTAGACAGGACTAATAAATGCCGCTGCGCCAACAAAAACCATGTCGTTCTATCAACGGCGGCGGTGAATGGTGTTGAGTCAGCTCGTTGGTAGCGACCGTTGCGGCAGATGCCGTTCTTTGTTACCGGCGACGATTATTGATGCTACCGATTGGTGACGTTTATCCAGTGGGTTATTTGTCAGTGATTTTCAGATGGCTACAGTTTATTTTTACTTTATTGTTTTAGCAGAAATATTTCCTCCAGTTGGCTGAAAATTATCCCTTGTATTTGCCTCTGCTAACCTGAGTTCTAGGGAGCGTTTAGTATTCCTCGGTTGGATTGGCATTGACGTGACATTCAGAAGTGACAAGATTCAGGGATACTACATTGGCCTAGGCTCCAATCCGCGTCTACGCTTAGGATGCATGACTTTAAAATCCGCACTGTATCGAAGAGTGGAACGGTCGAGGTTCCAATCCGCTTACGCTTCGGGCGCCCGAGGATCAAAGTTGCATTGCTTTGGCGGTTGTAACAGCAGCCGAGGTTCCAATCCGATCTTATGCTATGAAAGCGCGGGGCTTAAAGCCGCATTGTTTCGGCGTTTGGAACGGCCGAGGTTCCAATCCATGCCTACGCTTGATTGGTGAAATGTACATTTGTCGGGAAGGCAATCTGAAGGCACAGGTTTCTAAGTCGCCCTGCCCTAGGAGTTGCTATTACTTCTAGGAGAAGGAGCGGCTTTTCTATGAATATCTCCGGGACTGTTCCGCTTGACGCAATTTATTGAGAATAGTGCTTGCCTTATGACAAACATCGCGTTTTTGGATAGGTGGAGTTATGTATTTATTCCTTTTAGGGTGTAGAGCATTTAGCCCTTGCATACATATATCGCTCGCATCTCCGTGAGTTTTGCGGATGCAGAACTATATCCTACTTCAGTTAACTGAGATGCCTGCTATTTTTGCGCAACAGTAGTTTTTTGCCTAATAGGTTTGGTTTATGATAACTCAACAAAAATTGCCAAATAGAATCATGTTTTGCCTTCTGTTTTGGATATGCCTTGGTAACATACTGAGGTGGCGTAGTTTACTGCAGGCCGGCCAGTGATGTTGAACGAGGTTTAGGTGGCAGTCAAATGAAACTCCATGGGTTTTTGTGTGGTCTACATTCGGAATTATGGTCCTATGGACCTCTATATTGAGTTAAGGCATCACTTCCTTTGTCCATGCTGTCTCGAACTCGCGATGGGCAGTTCTACGATGTGGAACCCATCGGCCAGGACCATAACTTCATGTTTGGAGAATGCGGTTGACATTTAATCGGCCGGTGGATGCGACACCAAGTTTCATGAAGTAAACATGGTTAAGGAAACACCACAGCCTATCGTTGATCCATCGGCGGGAAGAGAGATGAGCTCTATATAAGCCACATTCTGCGCCATTTCCTTATGGATGCAAATCGCATTTGTTTGTCAGGATGGGTTAACATATGATACACCGTCTTTGTGTCTCATCCGGACTTTTTCAGCCTGATTTCCAATTTCATGTAGGGTAGGATCTCAACGCGTCCGTTATTCCTACAACTGTTGATATTAGTATGCTCGTGGTTCGCTAAACCCATATTGTTTTATTAGGTCGGGTCACAAAACGAAGGCGTCTTATGATAGAATTGGTCTTATGATAACGGTAAAAATACAGACCTTCTGCTAATAACTCCCTTGCAAGTGTGGTAGGCTTTCTGGCTAGCGATATCACTTCAAATGCATATTTTTGGTTACTCCCACAACTGTCACATGCTGACATGGTTAACGTACTGCTACATGCACTTGTTCTCCTTATCTTTTTTATATGTTCATTGACTTTAGTCTTAACTATTCCACAGTTTACACACCGACTCATCGTGAGCATTGATTCACTGCCGATGAATTTTCAATAAAAAACAATCACTTTTGCAGCAGTCTTTATTTGATTCCAACTATTCCATTGTACTTATATAATTTGAAATCATTCCACTAACATACATACATACATACCCACGTACGCCATAACAAACCATTTTAGCTCAATCGCGTATTCTTCACAATTTCATTTTTAAGCTGACTCACTGACTTTTTACTCACTCAGCTACAGTTACTTGTTACTCTGGTTTCGCGCTTTTTTCACACACCTTTCCATACCTGCGATTGATAACCAGACTTCCTTCGCAGCGAGTCATTTTTATATACCTTAGGGTAGTCCAAAAAACAGTGAAGTCAAAATTTTAACGCTCTCACTCTCTAGTATTGTTTTATACCGAAAAATATACCCCTGTTTTTTTCAAAGTTTTCCATGTATTATATGGGAAAAAATAATGTGGCACATTCATAGTTGAAATAATTTCGACTCCAAAGTTAGTTGCAGCTTTTTTGACAGATACTGCATTGAAACTTATGTCACAAAACTGCTACTACATAATTTAGAGTAGATTTTATATCGACTATCAATATGCCCCACTATTTTTTCCCACATAATACATGGAAAACTTTAAGCGCTCTGAGCTACCACTAAATGTTTTTTTTTTTCGATTTCAAAATAAACAGTGGTACATTTTTTCGATGTAAAAAACTTTTTTGTAGATATGGTATAGATTTCTTGAAAATCAATATTTTACGATCAAAAAACTCTGTTTCTTTTCAGGAGACTTCCAATAATAATAACCAATTGTTTTTAGTGAACAATTCTTTAATATCTATGTACTATTTTTATACGACCTTTAAAAACTCCAAAAAATGCAATGGGGGACCCATAAAAAATTGTTACTATTAAAAAATGGTAAAATAAATAATTGAGTATTATTATTAAA
Organism: Rhagoletis pomonella; assembly: GCF_013731165.1. Classification (NCBI taxonomy): domain Eukaryota; kingdom Metazoa; phylum Arthropoda; class Insecta; order Diptera; family Tephritidae; genus Rhagoletis; species Rhagoletis pomonella. The sequence continues at coordinate 76,216,795 of NW_023458559.1, read as the reverse complement.
AGAGAAACAGAGTTTTCTGATCGAAAAATCTTAGGGCTGTTCAGAATATTGGGGAAATGGTCTTGAATTTGCAGTTGGAATTGGATTTGCAAATTTTTCACTTGCTGCCATGGCAACCATGTGCATTTTATTGTTGTGAATTTACAAATTCAGTGAATATACAAATCCAAGAGCATATGCACCAGGATAGCCCTATTGATTTTCAAGAATTATATACAATTTCTACGAACAATTGTATTTTCACCATGTAGAATAAACTTTGAGCGCTTCGAACGAACTGAAAATACCTTTTTGATTCCGAAATAAAAAAACGGGGATATATTTTTCGATATGGAACAATCCTAAAGGGTGAGAGCACTAAAATTCGAAACTCTACTTTTTTCAATGTGCGTTGTTTTGGATCACCCTAATATACGAGTACATATATATTTGTGTACATTTTTGTTTGTAGCATTCAACTTGTAAGGTGTTCTCTTTGTGCGAGTGTGCTTGTATGTATATGTATGTTTCGAGGATTTATTTTTTGTGTTTCTCGCGTAATTGCCAATTTGCTTTGATCTTCTTTTGCGCGACAACCTGAGATGGCAACAAAACCTAAGCAACGCCCAACTATGTACATACATATATACATACATAGTATTGCCTCCGTTTTGTCAGCGAAATGCATAAAATGCGCCAAGCCCCTACATACATACATATTTTCTTCTCTGCTGATTTTTTTTTTGTATTTTTATTTATTACTCTCGTTTGCAGTGCACTTGCATAAACTAGCTGAAACAGTAGTTGCAGACAACAAATTGATATTAGTTCCTTTGTAAAATCTTTCGACAAAAGGCTGCTTGATTGTGCACAAAAATTATGCTTCAGAATAAAGGATATGACAATTTTAAATTTTAAATTGAGAAAAATTGAGTCAATATGTAAAAAAGTGCAAAGGTGCTGGCTTTGAAAGGTGCAGCTATCATACATACCTATACACATGGAAATCTCCTGCGTTAAGCGAGGGAAATTGTTCTGGAAAGGTTGTACCCATTACTCTTCTTTCGGAGTCGGTGCAGGATTATCGGCTTGCATTGAACAAGAGTTTTCTTATTAGGCATTGATGCCCAAATGATGCCCTAGGCAAAACAGAAACCACATGCAGGCGATTGCACCCTCGAAAACTGCAGAAACTTTAAGAATTATAAAGCCGCACTCGAAAGGAGGAAAACAGTCGACTTGCTCACCACTTTCTAATGCAGTGTCCGCACTAAAGTGTTGGCGGCAGTCGAATTTATTCTGTGGTCCTGCCAAAAATAAGGTTAAGGCGGAAGCTGGTATAATGGAGCATGTTTCTTTCTACCTTTGTTCCGACTAAATGGAGGCAGCGGAAAAACGAGACGATATCGACAAAACTGTCCACCTGCGTCACGCCAGCTCTGGCGCCAGCCAGCATCATCGATGAAGCGAGCATGAGCGAGATTAAGGCTAGTTCTGTCATGCTTACAGCTTCGTCTGATCGGAAGTTGATGATTCGTTTTTTGTTGTCTTTGGCGGTAGCTCAAATAAGCTTGGCTTGGCAATATTTTTTTTATTTTTTTTTTTTTTTTTTTTAATGTATGTTACCGCATAACTTTGGACCACGTCAACCGATTTCGATAATTCTTTTTGCATCGGAAAGGTAGTGTCTCAGAGGTCCCATATTAATCTAGTTTATATCCGATCATTGGATCATGAAATATATTATTTTTTTTAATTAGGATTTTTTTTTTTGCTAAAAATTACTTGTTTACATATTTATATGTGCTTACAATTTCGAAATATGTAAATCCTTCATACATATATCCGTGCAGAATTTGGCATTGGTATGCAGAATAAAATATTGCAATAACAACTATGAAATATTAATAAATTTTTTTAGCATAACTATCACCGAAGTCTCACAAAAGCATAGTGATTTGCATTTTACAAAAGCAGCAATATACAAAAATTATGAATGAATTTTTTTCTTAAATCTCGTAAGCTTTTGGTTGGTGTAAAGAAAATTTTCTTGATTTTGCGCTAATGAGCCGTGTGAATTAACAGCTGTGGAACTACAAACTTGCAAATGAAAGACGAGGAACTGAATTCGCTTGAATGGCCGCAAGAAATTTGTAAAGTAACAAATATAACAAATAATGAAGCTGTGAATAAGATTCGGCTGCTTATTATAAATACAAATTTTACATTCATTGAGTTTCGAAACTATGCGCTAAAAACAAAGGTAAATGCCTATTCAATTAAATTTTTAGAAAAAGATAGTGCTCGAAAAGGACAGAGAAGAAGTGGGGATACCAAGTACGCGTAATAAAGTAAAATCTTAAACTTAGCAGAAAATTATACGTCTAAATTAATGTTGTCACTGTAAAGCATTTTGTGTTGGTTTCTTTGTGGCTGCTTGTTGTGTTGTGATGATCTTCGATGAATTTCTTAACGCCTTATCCTTGTGATAGGAGTTGAGTAGGGTAGGTAGAGAGGTACAGAAGTTATTCATTTAATTATTAGTTTTTAACCCAGAGCGATTATTCAACTTCTACGCGCCAACACTAATACACAAACAAAAAATTGGATATACGCCTACACAAAGTCTCTGCATATAAGTAAATACATACCTATATATTTATGCACGCACACTTGCAACCCATACATGCTGATTGAGTGTTTTTAAATTAAACGCTTACGGGCTTAGCCACCATTTTCCGCATGAGCGAAGTACGAGCGTTTGAAATTTTCTAACAACAACTCACTTAATTGATAAATACAGCTGGCGGCAACAATTTGCAAGGAGGACGGAAAAATTAAAATCGTTTAACATAGATGCCTGATTAAATTACTACCACAAAATTAAAAGCAATTAATAATTTTATTAGATGCGCATAATTGTTTTTAGTCCCTTGGAATGTCGATTATATTAAGAAACCAAATGTGCAGGCGTCACTAGGACCTACGAAGCTTTGCTGTGTGGAACATGGATGTTCCACACTCTGAATTTCTACTTGTCATAGGCAGCATTGGCACTAGTCATTGGCCGGCAGGCATATGTTGCCTTTCCATAAAGCGATGACTTGTTAACATTCCGGTCACTTACCTATGTAAAGGCCATTCTAAACGAATGAGTGTATCGGATCTTTTCTTGCCGAAGCAGGGCATGATTTTTCGAATTGTTTAACAGGTGTCTTCTTTTGACTGTCTCTTATCTATTTGCTTTCTCGACAAAGTGTGTTTGAAGCCATGTTTTTCAAGTAGATCGTGATATAAGTATAAGTGAACCATTTGATGTCACTTTTCTACATTTTACCGCAATTTTTGATGTGGTTTCTCTGTATTCCATTGGAGTATATAGTTACTGAAGGCTGGTGAAGAGAAAATTCGATACTGTTGCACTTTTATGGCCGCGAACTCTGCAAAGATGGCACTGAATTGGTCTGACAAATTAAAACAGAGATCTAATGAGGGGTTCTTCGAGTGTATCCTGCTCCCTACTCTTAATTTAGTTTGGAGCCATCCATGTAGACTGTTGTAGAGTTATCTTGGGGGGCCCGAGACTGTATCATCCTGACAATCCATCCCCGAAGGAATACGTGTAAAGAACTTGTCCTCGAGCCCAAGACGTGGTGTTGTGTAGTCTAGGGACCTAAATGTATCTAAATGTATTTTTGTGACCGAATCTGGTATCTTTCCATTTTCTTACAACATTTAAGCTGGCCCAAAGCTTCCTGAAACGGTATACGGGCAGAAAGTTTGGGAGTTTTTTCAAGGGTTTTGTGTGCGCGAATGGCCTCATTTGAGAGCGACAGTGCTACGACACTTGAAAAGAGAACCCCGAATATATTTTCCTGGTTGGTATTTAGTCCGCATTCTTTCAATCAGGTTCCCTTGATATTCAAGGTGTTCTGCAGCAGTTCGTCCCTCAATTGTGGGTATTTAACAATTGAGGTTAGAGCCAGATGACTGACATACGCTATTGCATTAGTTTCCGAGAGAATGGATAGAGTATCTGGTGATAATGAGCTTCACCCATCTTCGATCGAATTACTCTCCGATTGAGGAGGAGAAGGACAAAGTCCATCAGAGGTCGACCCAGCCCAATTTCTTAATAAATTTGTTAATTATAACTCGGTTTCAAAGTGAGATTTATTGTTGCAAAGATATTTTTGAGTACTAATCATCCTTCTAGATCCCGAGTATCTCCTTAGCCTACTAAATTCTACTAACTCAATTTCTACCCCAGTAAATAGAACTTCACTACTAATAAAACTAAACATTTTAGTAAACAACGATTTTTTTTCTTTTGGAGCGTAACAAAGTTAATTAGCAGACAGGTTAAGTTTCTACATATCTCCGAACCGAACTAACGGTTGATATTGATAGATAACTCATACACCATGAAGGCAGACAAGCTAGTAGTTAATCTGATGCACACCTTTGGCGTTGAGTTTAAATTAAAAATATTGCGCTCAAGTAAAATCACATAAGCACACACGATTCCAAGTCTGCTCGATTAGTTGCTTGCTACCTGCCATGGCGTTTCTGAATATTTTTTTCTAAAGCAGCGAAAAAAACTTGAAATTTTCTCCATGTACAAAATATTTGTTAAAACCGGGTCTTGTTGTTATTCCTTCTTGGCATAGATTTTTTAATTGAATTGTTAGAGACTTTTACGTGACATTAAGTTTTTGTCTGAGAATAACCCTAGTAAAACTTTCCGAAGGATAATTCTCTACTTTTTACATTTTAATGCTCTTACGACCTTCCAAGTTTGTTGAGAGGGTTCCTGAAGTAAGGGTGATTTTGACCCTTGTAGACGGAAGCTGATGGGTCAAAATCTTCTACGAAAATATTTTCATGAAATTTTACTTTACATGTGTTAGCATTGAATTTCGCTCCGAAATTTATTTTGACCATATTTTCCACTTTTTTTTTAAACTACTTAAGGCTCAGTTAGTCTAGACTTAATTTACGTAACGTAACCTAATATATTGGTAAGCGCAATATATTTTTGTTCAAATACAAAAAACAAAATATTTTCGCTTCTGGCTAAGTTGAGGTGTTGAGTAATCATTGACGATTTCATACGTAAGTTAAGTTAGGTCTAGACTAACTAGACTATTAGGCTTGAAAACTTTAGTAGGCTTCAGCTGTCGTGTCGCTTCAATATGGGCTCTTCCTCATTTTAATATTTTTGAACAGTTTTACCATAAATTATTATAATACGTACACTATTGTTCAATAAATATTTTTAATATCACGTTGGACTTAAAACGAAAACCCCCGTTGGCATGCATACTCATTTAACTTTGACTATGAAGCAGATACTTACAAATGTTTCAGCATATTTTAGTTTTTACAAATATGAATATGTTTATATATAATAATGTAACTATTGACGTACAAAATTATATCTCAATCAAATCACTCTCGCATAAAATCACTGATTTATTTTATAGTACAAGCGATATAAGCTATGATTTTATGATTTCGAATATTATTCTATGGCCATCATTTTTTATTTTTTTTTTGAAATTCGAGTTAGCGTTCTCGGCAAAATTTTTGCGCCACAAATATGCCTTTTAATATTGCAAATACATAAAACTGCAGCGAATGTAGAGATTTATTGGATTGTAATAAAATACGTGATATCCTCCTAAATTACTCGCCGCACTAATTAAATAAAATGAATGAACGTATGTATATATACGAGTATGTTTAAGACATCTACGTAGCTTTGGACATAAGCAGCTAAAAGGCTTTTGTTTGCATAGTTTTGGGCTGCTATTTCCTGGTTGCAACATATTCTAATACTTTTGTAACCTACTTTCGCGCGCGTTACAGACATACTCGTAGCTCAACTTTTTACATTACTTTGGTTACCATAAGAGCAATGGAAAAATTTACAGGAAAATTTGCCAGCGTTTTCACGTTATTACATAATAATGCCTAATTATGTTTCCGTGAAATATACATATTCTACTTAATTGAAATACAATACGAGCAAATCAACAGAATATGTAAATTTCATTTAGAAGGATGCGCTCTATTTAAATGTTGTTGAAATTGTGGCGCTTAATAAATGTACAAATTTTTTATGATATTCGACCAATGTATGCAAAAAGTTGTTGAAAGAACCTGGGTATTGAACCTGGGTATTGAAGTCGCCAAGCACGATTTTGATATCGTGACGGGGCAGCGCTCGTATGCACGTTCCCAGCGCTCATAGAAGAGATCCTCGGACGCCTCGTCCTTCCCTTCCATCGGGGCATGGGCGCAGACGAGTGAGATGTTGAAGAATTTCGCATTGCTGCGTCCCCTGGGGTGAAGGACAGTACGCGGCGACGCCAAATTTTCGCTCATTTACATGGCAGCTGTAGTGTATGTGGCAAGGAATCAGACATCTTTTGCCTTTCCCCGTCCAACGCATTTCTTGGATGGCGGTGATGTCAGCTTTTTCCCTTACGATGACATCAACCAGCCGGGCAGAGGCACCTTCCTCATTGAGGGTTCGGACATTCCAGGTGTATGGTCTCAAATCGTAGTCTTTAAACGTTTGGCGTGGTCGTTATCAAAAGGTGGACAGTGGGGTTTGGGTATGTTTCATCCGATGCTTTGTTCTTATTTTTCATTCATTTCAGCCAGTTTTTACGTGGCGGACCCAAACTCAGCGCACAACGCATTGCTGACACGGGGCAGTTTCTTTCTTAACCGGCTTGCAGCCGCACCTACAGCGGTGCATACCATCGAAGCTCTCTCTCTTTCTGCCGTGCTGGTCGAACTTATTTCTCCGGATTAAAATCACCCGCACAAAAATCCCCCGCAACAGAAATCTCTCAGATAAAATCACCCCAAAAAACCACTACCCTTTTGGTAAATTATTTACCAGCAGCACAGGTAAAATTATTTCGAAATTACTTACTGCCTAAATCGTACTTTCTTTAAAAACTTTCACCTTTTCCACTACTTCTGCATTAGTACGCGCAGCTGTCGTAAATGCACGATAACCCGCAAGCATTTAAGCAGCCATCATGGCGTTAATTGTTCAAATGACATTCATAATGATACCCACGGGTCTAGCTAAGTTCTAGCGAGCTCGCCAGTATTCCTAAAAATACTACGTTGAGTAACGCAAGAAAAAAATGCTAATTTTAATTTTTTCAAAAACTTTTTGCAGCCATCCAAGCAATGCAACTAACTTGGGAACGCAATACGCAACAGCGGTTTGACATTTATTTGCGTACAGCTAAGCAAATCTGATATCGCAGACAGATTGTGTGTATGCATTTATCTGTCTGTCTGTCTGTCCGCTTCTCTGCTTTTCATTTAATACGCCACAGTGACATATTAAATGCCAACAATTGAAAAATCGGAAGTTGGCAAACTTTTGCTGCTGCTACGAAAGTATTTGCTTTCCAGCAATTTAGTTCATTTTCCCCAGCGATCTCTGGTGTCTCTGTCTTTGGCACTGTTGCGCGCCTCTTCAATTTACTTAAAACTTTCTTTGCCAACTCTGCAAACTCCCTTTTCCTTTTACAAATATCACTTTAAATGTCTGCGTTGACAGAAATCATATTTAAAAAGTTGAACAAGATTTTCTCGTCATTCTTTGCCATCGGCAAACCGAACAAATTTTATACTTAGCAAAGTTTTGAACCCACCTCACTCACTCACAGTAGCTCATTCATTCACTCAATGGCCGTTATGAGAAATTAGCTATGGTTAACACCCGTTATCTTGGCAGAGCACTTCGAATTTCTTGCGCTGTGACTCACACTCACTAATGCTCTACCTCTTCTCCTCGTCTTCTCGTCTTCTCGTCTCCTCTCGCCCTCTCAAATCATTTACTGAAAACACTCCAGCTTTGTCCTCGAGCACTCAATCAATTCATCTTCTTTGTTTGACTTTTCGCTCAAGATTTCTTTTTCACTTTTTGCAGGTTTTTCGATTATTAATTTCACTTTTGGTATTTGGGAAGTGACAAAAGTTAAATGATGCGCTTAAATTCGGGAAGCTGTGCAAAATTAGCCGACGTTATTTTAACGCATATTATTTGCTTGAAAAGAATTCGAAAAATTCGATCCTTTCTCTCTTTTGATGTGTGCAAAAAGTTGGTGGGTGAAGATAAGGAATTGGAGATGTATAAAAGGCGATTAATAAAGCTGACAGCCGGCAATCAATGCTTCATGAAACAGAATGTTCGTAAGACAGCGAAGAAAGTCATTGTCACTCAAAACAAAGTTTGCATTTTTCCATAAACTTTACTCACTCATTTTTCATAAACTGAGCTTTGGTTATATAAAACAGAAAAGAAATACCTTCAGTAAATGAAAATCAGAAAAACAGGCTATGAAATTTTTCCTGATTTTTCTGTTCCAGATGCTTCTGAAAATTTTATTGCTCTTCTGCTTTAAACTCTTTTAGTGTTTACCCTGTTTTTCCGACTTTTCTTCATATGGAAAACAATGTTTGGTTAAAGCCAAAGTGATTGTTTACGGACATTGTTATTGGTGTTAATGCTGGCTTTCCAGTTTACGAAGTTCTCAACAACTTTAAAATTACATATACCGTCAATAGTGGCGTGGCTGCCTAGCCGCGTATGCTCTGGTTCCTTTTTTATTTGCCAACAGGAGATACATTTCGTCTTCCGTTTAATCATTGACTTCGCGTAAATTAGTATCTGAGTGCTATGTCTAGAGCTAAACATTCGCAGGGGTGATGGAGAATCGTTTCCTTCATATCTCCGAGATTGCAGCTGTGGCAGTAGAAGTTCTACTGGAGATCCATCTTAGCTAATCGAGTTTGTTATTCTAAAAATATATCTTCGTGGTCTCTACAGAAGATTTTTCAGCGCTCGGAAGTCTGAAGAGCATAGTTACAAAGAATCGCAGTTTTGTTTACAAATAAGCAAGGTCCTTTTCTTCACCCACACAATGGCACTGTTTCCGTTGAAAATTTTCAGAAAGTCGCAAAAAAGGGATAAATGACGAAAAAAAAGGGTCACCATATTATTTTTGCTTTTCTTTACTAGTAAAATAATAAATCTGAGAACCAAAGTCAAAATCAAATTTGAATGTATTATAAAGTAAAATAGCGGGACGAGCTTTGCACAAAACAGATTTGCAAACATACACAAAAATCGATTAGCATTTCCTTTAAAAGTTTTAAGTCATGCATGTTAACATTTCCTTAAAAAATCTCTGAGAAGGGGCCAAAGTCGCACATAATTTTGAAAAAGGGTAAAAATTCAAAATTTTCAAAAAGTCGGGTCAAAGGGTATTGGTGCTTAAAAAGGGTCGAATTGCCCCTTTAGTCGCACAACGGCAACACTGCACATTTTTTCTAATTGCTCTAGAAGTGGCCTTTATTGTAGCAATAAGACTTAAACACCCAGCTTATGTTTGTTGTAAACCTCAGGGCATTCGTTTATCCTAGGCTCTTCGGCGGTTATCACAATATCCTTTAGTACCGATTTTGGACTAGGCTGATTGACTCGCTTTTTCCGAACCGGCTTCAACCGGTTGTTTTTTGAATATTTTTAAGCGGTTTTTTTTTTTTAATTTGGGTTTTTAGAATACCGAGTAAACCGGATTTTTACAATCAAAAAAACCAGGTTTTCACCTACATATGTATGTAATTCATTTATTTGCCCGAATCTAAAAATTCTAAATATTTTATTGAAAACGCAACTAAAACATTTGTATTAATTTTATATCAGAATACTAAAAAATGTTCCACTGCAGAAAATTTTCTAAAAAATAAAAGGAAAGCATAGCGAAAATCTTTGACTATTTTTTTTTGTTGGCGGCTGTCTAAATCAGTGAATCGCGACAAATGTTTCTTCATTCCCACCTAACGTCAAGCTCAGGTAAAGGCTAGAGGGATGTTGGAAGAGCTGAAGTAAGTGGGCATATAAACAGGTGGTTAGTGTCGTCGGGACATCTTATTGAAATTGAATTGAACAGTTTAACCTGCTACAATATCCTGAATGGAGTTGTGTCAAAGTATCGCGAGCCTCATGAAGCAACTCAGACTCTTTGTCTGCGATAGGTGTGAGTTGAATAGGGTATTTATTGATTCCCGATGATAGACTATATTTTTATAGTCAGGATGCTTCAGCAAATGGTATAATCTCATCTTCAAGACAGTTGGTTTTCGATGATAGAACTTTTTCCGGGAAAGGACTGTTGTTTTAGCGAAAGAATCTTTTTAAGATCGGGGAAATCCACGTTATATAGACTCTTTTCGATGTTTTGGTGTATGCTGTCCAATTGACAGCATCCATATACCAAGAGTTAAAGGAAGTTGATCTCTTGAAAGGTGATCCAAAAAAATATCAAAGGATATGATATATTTTAAAACGCATTTCTGTCATCTTTAACAAATTTCGTTTGGAGGTAAACCGGTTTTGGCGTTGTGCTATCTTCAGCGTCATTTTACACTAAATATGGTGCAACGTTGAAACCATTTTGTCTCCAAATAAAATTTGACAAGGGATGCCGGAAATTCGTTCGAAAATACACCATACATCCCCCACCCTCTCGGCAACAACCGCAAGAACCAAAAAGGTGAATCAAAGAATATGCTTCCCTTCAGAAATTTTCTGGAAATTTTCCGCTCTTATCAACATCAAAATTAACCATTGCAGTGAAATGTGCAATGAAAAGTCGAAATTTCTACTTTTACTACCCATGGAAAATTTTTAAACCACCAGGTGCGCATAACAACCCACCTACATACTTTCAACTCTATTCCACACACACTCCACTCATCTGTCTCATTTACGGCAGCATTGCAATCATTAAGCAAGCATTTGCAGCAAAATGTTCTGAAAATTTGTTCATTGCATTCGAAATGTTGCGACAAGAGCTGAATTTTCACAAAATTTAGAAATTAACAAACGCCATTTGCAGTACGGTTCGCTTCTTACTCACTGTTAGGCAACGTTCAACTCATTTACCTGTCTGCTGCACTTCCGCTCACGCAAAACAACCGCTTGTGTGATTGCTTGCCAAGCACAGGCAAACAGTTTTAACTACGCTTTTTTGGAAGTAAAGAAGAATTAATAATTATGCTGGTTATAAGGAAGGTAGTTAGTGCGAAAAGTGCATAAATACATACATAGTACGCACATACTACGACAGTTATTTAAACGCACTTGTCCATAAAAGAATACATCTGACTACTGGTTAGGTTAGGGTGGAATAAATAGGGAAAAGCTTGACGCCCACCCAGCATGGTTGGTAAAATTGGGTATGTTGTGGAGACTTCTATCAGACAGATGTGTACCGAAATGGTCCTAGTATGGTATTCCTCAGATTTGGAATTTTTAATAGGTCATGTATTCTTCTTGTGATGTATGTATACTAGGGTGGTCCTTAAAAATATGAACATCGACTAAATTTTGACCTTGACTCAGCGGGTTTATGAGCTTGTGCTAATAAGTTTCAATAATATGTCACATTTTTTCGAATTTTTCCGATTTAAAAACAAACAAAATCAAGCCCTGGCTGCGATCCTAATTTTTTTTTTACTTTTTTAATTTTTGCATGTCTTTATTTTGCACGTAGAACAAAATAAATGGGTGCCCCAATTAAAAATTAGATGTCTATTTTTTAAGGATCACCCTAATGTACACGACGATATCGCAATCTGACACCACACACCACCCATGACCTAATCTCTGATTATTGTGAAGATACTTCACTAATCATCAGCTTTGTTACCCAAACTAAATTTACTTCGAACTTTTAGTGAACTCTGTGCTAACGAGCTCTGTCGTAATAGCCGCCCTGTTGTTCAAGAGAGTAGCGACCCTCGTGATTCAAATAGTTCTACCTGGCTAGGCGGATAGATGAATCGTCTTACTCAAAGGAATTCAGAGAAAAAGTCTACTCCAACCGTATTAGAGACGATGTACTGAAGCTTGTTTCTCGATGTCAAAAAGATTCCCTAGGGCCTTGCTGTTATACTTGAGGTCATATAGAATCGGTGAAAGGTTACTCGAGAAGTTATGCATACTGATATACTTGCTCGTTCTTCCATTCTACAAATCCAGTTCTATGAAGTCTTACAGCAGATTATTACAGAAGCGTTGTACATTATGTGTTGAAGCGCGACTGCTAACACCAGGCCCCTAAATGCATGCTATGTACTGCTGCATGTGCAAGAATTTCCTTCATTAAATTTATGAAATTTTTGGACGTCTACATACTTCTCAACTGCCATGTAGTAAAACTTTCTTAAGTTATAATTTGATGACAGAATAAGAATATTCTTGAATTGGAATATTAGTATATTTTATTAACTTTTATTACTTAATTGAAATTAAAAGAAAATGGTTTTTATCTAGACTAAGAAGTAGGAGGAAGTGAAGGTGGAAAGTGTTGAGTACTTTCTTATTCACTGCCATGCACTAAAAAATCAGAACTCCCAATTTTCAATTAAAACTGCTGCTATTATTTAGCTGACTGCGGCTATTCAGAGAACCGGAATTTTCAGCAATTCACAAAGAAAAGATAACTGGCGGAAACCGAGCTCAGTCGGGAGATTTTCTAATGGTCTAAATTGTCCTAAATGAGCTACCCGTCACTACGATTTTCTCAGAAAATCAGGTTGATTTAGTAGTTCTTGGAACGCGCTTTCAGATATGCGCAATGGCAACTAACTCGAATCTGCTGAATATATTCCAACGGTCCCACTATATCAGCCTATGTTCGCAGTGTTTTTTTTTTTTTGCTTTGGACTATAGCAAATGCACTATCGCGTGATAAAGGAATCGACGACGCACACACACACATACAACTCTCTGAATTTAATATCAGCTACATGAAGAACGACAAGGAGTTGCCTGCTGCTGCAAAATTTCTTGAAGAAAATCACTTCCGAAATTCTACTTATTTTTATCCTCAAACACACGAATGCAAGTGTAAGCTAACTTTTTTATGTATTCGTTCGCGTGTTGGTTTCACGCTAACGCAGCGCAAATGAATTTTTTATTTGCCATTAAATTTCTAATGCACTCGACTATGTCCACAGCCACAGAGCGCTAAGACCATGAAATCAACTGCACTGCGAAATGCGCAGCCAACCACTTTTTGGCCATTTGCAAGCATTAAGCAGTGATTTTTGACTATTCGTTTTCGGTAAGCGCTGGTACGATGGAGTTGGCTGCCAGTTAGCGTTGCGGTTTACTAACACCACCACCACCACCACTCATACACAAACACACGCACACACGCGTCGGAGTAAGAACCACTCACTTCAGTTTAGTATTAGCATCTTTGCTAACGATTTACGCGCATTTTACTCGCTCTTTACATAAATATATGTATGTATGTGGCGCAAGTTAAACTTTCACACAGCATCGCCTTCTTAAATATTATTCCAACTGTTATACTTATTCCACCACGTTTTCTGACTCTTATTTTCCAGATTACATGCAAGCTCTGTGCAAGAATCACTTCCTACAGCAGCTTTATCGTAAAATCGATGGCGCTGTACTTTGGTCGCAAAATGAACGCAATCTGGACTGCATCATCACATTTCAAACGCATTCGATATTGCAACGTTTCATGTTGCGCTTCGATATGTTGCAACTGGACTGCAATGATCATCTGTACGTGTATGATGGAGCGCATGCGGTGGCCACACCGAAGGTAAGTTCAACTAACATTGGCTTAGCATAACTACGCATACATGTGTAAATATGTATTTAAGTACTTCCTTTTAAACAAGTGAGTGCTGATGGAGAAAATTAATGGCTGCTCTTTCGTGGAAAATGAATTGGTCGCTACACGGAAAAGGCAGCGAAAAGTGTTTATTATAAACTTTCTAATACTTAGCAAAGAAAATCACAGTGTTGCAAAATAATTTAGTAACTTGAACCACTTTTGGGAAATCCTACTACTATTATAAGTATGTATGTGTGTAAATGTGAAACGTTGTGAGTGAGCGAGTGTGTAGGTATGTTTGCTGCTCCTGGAAGCTAAAACGTCTGGATACATATGTACAAATATTTCGTTTGAAATTTGGCACCCAGATTGGTTATAACCCGGATTAACAAATTTTTGCAGAGTTTTTCTAAAGTTAAAATCAATTAGTAAGTTAAATAAAATATTACAAAAATATGGTGTCAAAAGAAATGTGTTCCAAAAATATTTATTTCGAAAATATTTTAAGGGGATTGCCAGCTTTAAAATATTTAAATTCAATAAACGCATAGGCTTAGTAAGAAACAAAATAGACTCAAAAGTAAATTTATTTCAAACACATTATTTTAGAGGGTTGCCACCTGTTCAATGAGCTAAAATCAATTTAAATAACAAGTTGCATGAAAAATTTTAATGTGGGTATAAAACGTAAGAGTTTTCGGCAAGCCTTATTTCAAATAATTTTTAAAGGGAGTCAAAAACGATTTATTACAAACATATTGTTTTAGAAGATTGCCAGCTGTCCAAAAAGTTAATATCAATTTAAATAAAAAATTTGAGTGTGGGTATAAAACGATAGAGGTTTTAGCAAGCTTTATTTCAAATATATTTTTAAAGGGGGCTGTCACCTGTTAAGAAATTAAAAATAATTTAGTTAACGAGTTAAATGAAATATTTTAATATGGGTAACCAACGAAGAGATTGTAAAAAAGCTACCTTTCGAAATTATTTTTTAAGAAGTTGCCATCTGCTCAAAAAATGTCAAATAAATTTAAATAACAAGTTAAATAAAATATTTTATTTGAACATCAAAAGAGAGAAGTTTAAGAAAATGTATTTTGAAAATATTTAAGAAGTGAGTTGCTACCTGTTTAGAAATTCAAATTTAATTTAAGTAACAACTGAAATGAAATATCTTGATAGGTTTGTCAAGCGAAACTACTTTAGAAGTGAGTTGCCGCCTGTTTAGAAATTCCAAATCAATTTAATTAACAACTGAGTTGAAATATTTTGAAACGGTGTTAGCGAAAATATTTTATAAGTGAGTTGCCAGCTGAAATTCAAATCAATTTAATTAAAACCTGAAATGAAATATTTTGATACGGGTGTCAAGCGAGAAAGAGTATTGTTTGAAAAAAAATAAATAAATAAATTTAAATTTATTAGATGTTCTAGCGCTTTCAGTGTGTAGGGCTCTCAGAAAGGCATCTTATCAATCGCACGGTTTCCTTCTTGAATGCTTTGAAGCTGCGAAGGAGTGCTGCCCTTGCTGTTCTTCTGAGTGAACTCTCAACCTCAGGCACGGCCATCCACCACTTTGCGTGTCGTCTGGGAGCTTGGCTCATGATGAAATTATATTCCAAAAGGCGAAATATAAGGACAAATCGGTGTAACTTGTTCACTTATTTTTTATATATTTTTTTGGTTTATATACCGTAAACTTCACTTACACTTTTTTGCAAGTAATAAAAAAAAAATACTTATTTGCCATCAACGACTACGGATGTTAGATGCAGTAAATACAGTTCTAGAACTCAACATCCCGCGGGAGTGCTTAAAATAATTAAGCAAATTCTATGAGGATCCAAAATTTCTCTAAGTGACTGAAAACATTTTTATTATCTCAAAAAGCATATCAGCACATTCGCGATGCAATAACTCTCCCAAAGTCAAAAATCAAAAAAAATAAAATAAATGCAAAGGAAGCAAAATTACTTGACTTCCCGACAACGAATTACGTATTCAATGGAGGTTTACCATTTTTGGTGGGTGTGATGTGGTAAGCACGCCATCTGAATAACCAGCACGTAGGCATTTACACGTACGCGGTACTCGCGAGACTCGCCAAACGCGACCATATCTACTGAACATATGTGTGCACATTTTGGCAGGTATGTATGACTCATACAAACATGCACATGTACTTACATACATGGCTGTAATCTGAGATATGAATGCGAAGTTTTATTAAGTTGAGTTAAAAAGTCAGCTGAGAGTTTTGAGAGTCAACTTTTTTTCTTGTTTTTTTTTTGGAAGTTTTTGCTAACTCAATAATGCAGCCGGAATGCTGTGCGCACTTGGCCAACAACAAACAACCAGCCCAGCATGCAGGCGTTGGGAAAAATATGCACATGCTCTCTGTACATGTGGCGGAGAGTGAATGTATATAAATGGCATTAGTTTGTGCATACTTACTCTTATAAATATGCATATGTATATGCATATATACTAGTTGTGGAAAATCACTTATGCTTTTGCTATTATTATTGCTATCCCAACGGATCGGGTAATTTATGCACCAAATTAGAGGACATAGAAAGATAAAGTAAAAAAAACAAATATGATAAATTGTTATAAATTAACCATTTGAAAGACATAGATTTTTTCTTGTAATATGCAGGAGAGGTTATGTCAGCACTATTGATAGGAAAGCCAAAAGAAGGCAGAAATTGTGTAGCTATATGCACATATTTATAAAACTTTAACTTTTAAATATAAAAGTTAAGCATCCAACAATTTCCTCTCTTATCCGGAACGGGAAAGGTGAATAGAACAAAAAGAGAGTAGGAACATGCTAAATGTACTGTTAAAAACCCTAATATCTGAGTGAGGCTCATCGGTATGCAAACGCAGGCACTCGCCCAAACAAGGCAATGCTGATCCAACTGGTAACTCAAGGCGTTTTCGCAGTCCCCCATCTCTAAATCGGAAGCTTCTCCTGGGCTTACCGGGTTATCACACAAAAAAGCAGTATGCCGGATAAAACTTGAAATATGCCAAAACAACTAACGAAATCCATCAGTTTGCAAAATAAACTGCCACGAAAATTCCAAGCGCCACAAATTTGCTAGACGACCGCATTTATTTACACAAGCACTAAATAAAACGTCACTCATACGCCATGCGATGCCGGATGATGGTGTGCCGTATGTATAGGGTGACCATCTTTATTAGAGCCGAATACTGGACAAAAAATTATTTAGCAATTTTTTTTTCACAACAGCTTACAGATCTTAAATCCTTCTTTTATGATCCTAGATGTATAAGCCTTGAAACAGTATCGTTTTAGTAGCATCACAAATTTGTAGGATAGGTTTCTCGAGATTTTTACCCCGCAAAATTTGTTTAAAAAAAAATCGTCAAATTTTAACATAACAAAGTGCAATTTTAAGTTGCCAAGGCTTACCATTAATTTTTGGCATTTATTTTTTTTTTTTGTTGACGTTGTTACGCATTTTTTCATACAAAGTAAGTATATTCGACCTTTTTTTCGAAAGAGAAGCAAATGAGCAGCACTTTCCACGCGCACTTTATTATACTCAATTTTAATCAGTTACAAAACTGAAAACCAAAAGATTCTAATTAAAAAGTTTGAAATTTTGGTGAAACATTGCAGAATTACTTTTTATAGTTCTTCGCACAAAGCCAAAGTCGTCATCACTGTATGTATTCCTCGATTCGAATCACAGGCATTCAGATTAGAAAATAATAACTGTTTATGGAGAAAATTACGATCATATACCAACATCACTTAACACTCGTTCATAGGCATGCCATTTTAATGAGCTGTTAAGGTGTCGAAACACCGAATACGGGACAAATACAGGACATTAAAAGAAATACAGAACATTTGGCGTCTCGTATAAAATAAATAAATTACCAGGACAATGGGTCAAAAAAGAGAACTGTCCCGTATAATACATGACGTATGGTCACCGTGCTTATACACTTCCATACACTTGAATAGGAACAATATTTGTCCACTCCTTTTTCTTGGTTATTTTCCTGTTATTTAATTTCCATTATTTTTCAATTAAGTACGTACGATTTCAAATGTAACAAAAAAGAAAATAAATTAAGTTACCGAAAATAATACATTTTACTAACCAAAGGGGGTTTTTGTCGCGAGTTTCCAGAATGTGGTCAATGTGTCAATTGAGTTGGTCATTGTAGTATTAAAAAAAAAAACTTGCATATATATTGTTTTGCTATTTTAATAGCATGCCATTCTTTTAAAAAATTTGTCTGAATAAAAAAACCAACACTCTTTGTTTCATATCAGTATATCATTGGTATATTTCATGTATCTTTTCGGTAATGGCGAAAGATTTTCCATTTTCCAAATGTTAACTTGAATTTGATTTTTTAAACAGGTGGCACCCTCTTCAAAACTGTTTTCGTTAAAGTAACTGCCTGAATTTAGTGTAAATTTTAAAGAGGTGGCAACCACGTGTAAAAATATTTTCGAGTGAAAGCCTTCTTAAACTTGTTTGACTTTGCATCATTTTGTAATGTTTCAATCTATATATTTATTAAATTTAATTTGACAGGTGACAACCCCCTTTAAAAATATTTTCAAAACAGAGCTTTCCTCACCTCTTTAAATTGATATACAAACTGCAATACTTAATTTAATTAATGAAAAAATAGGATATGACCTTTAAACAAATATTTTCGAAATAAATCGTTTGCGGTCCCTTACGTTTTGACATCTGCACTGTTTTAATATGTTATTTATCATAATAATTAATTGATTTTGGCAGCTCTCTTTTAATTTTGCATTCACATAGTTATTGTTAGAGAATGAATTGTATATTACTTGAAAAATAAAGGATAATAAATACAAGAAAAACAGTCCAGAAAAAAGGCAAAAGGGCATTGGCACCGTCCCTTTTCAATTTCTTGTCAGTGTAAACTCACCAGCAGACGCGTATGGGTTTTGATTTTGCGTGCCTATATTGCCAGCAGGTATTAGTGCCAAAAAGCAGCAACCATGGTAACAACAATAAAAACAACTAACGCAGCAGCAATGTCAAAAGCAACAACACTAGTTGATATGTAGTTGCCATCACCAAATTTTCGCATGCTCGCCTTACCAATTGCCACTGCCACTGCCTCCCCAACACTTCATCGCTCATTACATTCTTATTTGCCACTACCAGCAGCGCATTTAAGCCGCCACCATCATCACCATCAGCAGCAGCAGCAGCAGCAACAGCAGAGCCAAAAATACCAGAACAACAACAGTCATAACCACATACGTGCTGGCACCATTGCATGCGCACTACAAAAAAAAATAAAAATTGCTTTGTGACACGCGGAGCCGCAGGCAACAAGGAAATTTTCCATTTTTTGCACATTTACATTCCATTGCCGCTCATTGCTTGCCGCACTTCCACCCCCACGGTTGACTGTTTGTAATTTGCGCTCATAAAAGTAGCGCGCGCGCGCCCGCTAAGTAATTAATTTGATTAAATTATCCACTCAAATATTCTAATGTACTAATCAAACTAAAACTTTGCTGCGTGCTTTGGCAAACCCTCTGCTAACAGCGCCTTTTTGTTTGCAGCAGCCCACAAATTGAGCCTTTGCAATTTTTTCGTGCTCACTCTGGTCGTCGCTTACCGGCTGTCACCTTTCACACTTAACCCAAATTAAACACGCAAATACGCTGATTGTAATCGTTTTCCATTTTGGGTTTTGTAAGTGCGTGAGTTTATTTGTGTGTACATAAACAGTAAAAATACTAAAATTTAGTTGTTGATAAAGTAGCAGCAGGAATTTACTGACCAATGGAATGTGTCGTTCAGTAACAGGGCGTTCGGACTCGTTTATCCAGAGGCTGAGCCACCATGCGGTGCCTATATAAGCCGAGTCGAAAGATTCCGATTTTAGTGTTGTCGCATACTGAGAGCAGCGAAAAAATGCATCTGACGAAGCAGACCTTATCCGAATGCTCACTAAGTACGTACCACTTCCAAGTAATGCGGTGCTCTTGCGCAAACATAACTTCCCTTCATTACCGTAAATGACGCCCCAGACGGATCTTAGAGTTGCCTTCTAGCATGCGGATCATTTCGCTGTGGATTATTACTGGATGGATTCCCGCTGTAGCCCACCAATCAAATATGTTAAACTTTCAATCGCCCGTCCGATGTGGGGTAGAAGCCTATACCAATTTTCAGATTTTTTGACTGCATATAGCAGATTTCTACAGACTTACTTGCCTTTTTATCCACTACTCAAGAGCAGCTTACTACATCGTCGCAATGGTGACTGTTGAGAAGAAGAAGAAGAAGCTAAATCATAAACAATAGGCAGGCAGAGCTTCTACGCGATCGGCCAGTCCTTTAATCGGCATCTGATCACTATCACTAGATTTTGAGGATTGTACACCTTATTGAGGAAACCCCCTTTTAATGCCACTACCATGGATCTAAATCACAGATCAATGCCATAAATATTTTGTGAATTCTTCAGAATTTATGATACACTAGAGAAGAGTAATGCTTTCCGGGGATTAAGGCCCCATTTATTGCCCATGGCCCTTTAACAAGGCTAAAGAGCATATATATATTTTTTAAATGATCAATGGCCAACAATTTATGTTCAGGTTTCAAATGATACCCGTCAAATTAAAAATTTTTAAACGATCAAACATTTTTGTTAATTTTTTTAATAAAAAAACACGAAGATGATTACACAGACGAATACGAAAGATAACATGCATACGAGGACGATTACGAATACGAATACAGTTACGAGGACGAAGGTGAAGGCGAAGGCGAAGACACGGAGACGATGGGGGACAAATAAGAAAACGACGACGAAAACGAATAAAAAGACGAAGATGAATTCGAGCACAAACATGAAGACAGATACGAACACGGAGACGAGGGCGGGACGTATAAGATGACGAAGACGAAAACGAAAATGAAGACGAACACGGAGACGAAGGTGCAGGAGAAGACGACGACGAAAAGGACGACGAAAACAAAAACGAATATTAACACGAAGACGAATACTAATATGCCCATGAAGGCCATAACGAATATGAAAACAAACACGAAGACGAAGGTGAAGACGAGTAAGGAGACGACGCCGAAAACGATGAACACGAAGTTGAATGCAAAGACGAATATGAATATGGCCACGAAGGCCATACAGAATACGAAAACGAACACGAAGTGAACACGTTTAAGAAGACGACAATGAGGTGAGGTGAGCAACAAATATATTAATCTTCAATTTCATTTGCATCGTCATTTTCATCAGCATCTTCATGGTCATCTTCATCTTTATCTTTTTATTTATTTTAAGCTTTATCTAGGTTAGGGAATGTCTGTGTCTTTGTTTTTGATTCATAATTTGTTTTAGTCCTTGTATGTTTTTCTCTCACTCTTTTCATACCCCTTTATGCAACTGTCCCTGTCTATCCACGCAGTCGCCCATTCTCCATGGCATTAAGTGGCCGCAATAATATTTTTCTTCTTCTCTGTCGCATATCCGCGACATAACTCGCCAGTCACTTCACTTTTCGGCCAATTGATTGTGATTTCGCAGCTTTCTAGCTGTTGAGAAATAATGCTGCTTGTGTGGCATATTTTAATTGTATGTGCAACACAACAGAATGAGAAAGAATAGTGAGAGTTTTCTCTGACACACGTTCATCCCTAGGCTAAAGTTAAGGCTAAGGTAGAAAATTTCTCGCATCGCAGTCATCTTTCCGCCTCAGCTACTCAGTAAATTTTTTTTTTGCTACATCGAATGCGTATGTTACTTTAGTGGCATGTGGCAAGGACAGCCTCCAGCCACAGCTACAACCACAGCATGTCTACAACTTTAGTTAGCTGTATGTGTAATTATTCTTTTGTTCTTTTAGCCATTGTCATCGTAGAAGATTAATGAAGTATGCACTCTAAGAGAAGCAACAAGAAAATTTTAATATCAGCATTTTTATGCGCTTTCGCATACATACAAACACAACATACAAGAACAAAGTCGCTCGAACACTTTCACAGCAATTTAAATTGAAAGTTCTTGCATTTTGTTGTTTGCCAACCGGTGATGGGTGTGCCCGCCACCAACGCCACCAACGCCACCATCGTCAAGTTGATGCTAATAAATGAAGCAACTTTTTTTATTAGCTGCCCTAAGCTGATACAAAGCTTGCTTCTCTACTTGCTAGAAGGAGCTTTGTGCTTGGGGCAGGTTTTCGTTGTTTTTCTTGCTCCTAAATCTCGTAATTTGTTTTGCTGCTATTCGCAGCAACACTGCCCGCCGACCAACTTTAAGCGCAGTCACCGCTGCTGCTGCGACACAGTGGGTGTCTTCAAGCTATTTGAATACAAATCACTCACTGCACTAACCTCCGTTGTTGTTGCTATTGTTGTTGTTGTGTCGTGAAATCGTTTATGCAGCGTTTATGTTGGTTGAGAAAATGCAGCTGCATATTTAATATATTTTCACATACATACATAGATAGATTTGCATGCGTAAAAATTTGCATTTATGTATGGTGGGGGTTTGGTAAAATATTTTGAGTCTGCCATTTAACACTAGCGCACAAGTGCTTCCCTCCATGGCGTATACGTAACATTTGGATTAGTATTTATCGCTTGAGTGGCTGTTTGTGTGGTAGGAGGAGCACAATCTTTCTTGGAAGCCACAAGCATAAACATAATAAACACTATAAACTGTTGTCATGCGGGAAATTATACGCGGTTTATTCTTGGTTGGCACTAGTGTGACATAAAAAGCTATGGAATGCTGATTGCTAAACATATTTGCGAGAGATAAAGGGAAACATTAAGCTATTGAGTGGAGATCCTTAAAACTATTTTCGTTTTTACTTCGGTATTATTTAATTTTATGCTGCAGACTTTTAAAGAGAAACAAAAATTGATGGTCAATTAAAAATAAAAACTTTAACCCAAACGCGTGTATTCCTTTAGAATCTATACATAGAATAAAATTGTAACAGACCGATGTCTGTACATTATAGATATTAAAGAAAAATTAATATGGGGGTATTTAATAAAGCAACAGAAGTCAAATTAACAATTTTTAGAATTTTTGTCTATCTGTCTGTCTGTATGTTTGTACGCGCATCACTCGAAAACTGATACATCGAATTGAATGCAGTTTTCACCAATGTATTGCTAGTGGCCTAATTTAAAATATATATAGATGAAAAGGTAAATATAAAGATAAACAAAAAGACAAAAATAAACAAACAAATAAAAAAATAGAGGCACAGACTTAGATAGAGAAAGTAATAGTGGTAAAAGTAGAGACAAAGATAAAGATAGAACGGAAGTATGAGGTATGTTAGGTTATGTTATGATATAATATTTTCTGTTATGTTATGTTATGATATGATATTTTGTGTTACGTTATGTTATAATATATTATGTTATGTAATGTTATGTTTTGCTATGTTATTTAACGTTATGTTTTGTTGTGTTACGTTATGATATGTTACGTTAGGTTATGTTATTTTATTATGTAATGTGATGTTTTGTTATGTTATGCTATGTTATGTTATGTTATGTCGTCCAGCGCATTTCACCTCAACTCTCCTCATCTCAGCTCAACTAACCTCACATCAACTCCTCTCGGTTCACACCAACTCGCCTTAACACACCGCAACTCAACTCACCGCATTGCATCTCAACTCACTTCACTTCAACTCACCTCAACTCAACTCATACCAACTATGGACCGATACAAATTTCTGTACTAACTTCGTATTCATACCGGAAAGAAGAACAATTCAACTCGCGGGTTACTAACTACTATTTATTACTTCAATCGGTGAAGTGGAAGAAGCATCAAATTACCTGAGACAAGTTTTTTCAGCTAATAGTTTCATCTCATTGAAACTGAAAGTTCATTAAAAGGAAAATAAATGTGAAATTCAAATATGGTATATATTAATATAATAATACCGACAATAATCAATGAAATTTCAAAACACACGAAAAAATTAAAGTATTCACGAAACTGGGGACCAAATATTGTAAAAGTGCGGTTTAATTTTTTCTCTCTTTTAACGGACTTTAAAAAAAATGCAATGCGATTTAAAATAGTAATATGGGGAAGTTTCATCGAATAGGATAAATTTTCCGACTGTAAGGCCAAAAAAACCTTCCCTGCCTGTCATTTAATTCACCTATTTAGTACCATTTTTATGACCTCATGAGGGCACCGCCTATAAGTGCGATCTAAGAACTCATAGAAATTATCTTTGACAATATTCTCCTTCTCCTTCCTGCAAATGTGCGAGACGCTGAAGAAGTTCCTCTTCCACCCCAAAACCTACACCATATTTTTCCTACCTTGTCCCGTTCATCGCATCTTTTGGATGACGGGGATGTCTGAGGACATCAACCATCCGGGCAAGAATTCCCCATTAAGGGACCACGGGATATTCGAGGTACCTACCCTTAAATTGTAGTTCTTAAAACATTTGCCGGGCTCGTCATCAAAAGCGGAGTTACTCGTGACGACTTCAGTGAGTCCATAAACCGTATATGTCGGAGAGACCCCACCGAAGCTTCCTCACTTTGGATTGGTTATACCGTATCTCACAAAAGGATTGGTCACGTTGCCCGACGTGCGCAAATATTTATGATTTTAGTACTACAAGCCGCTTATTCATACATACATACGTCATACTAAACGATGCTTCATCATCAAATTTTTTGCTTACGTATGAAAGTAAAAACTAATTTGTTTATTATCTCATATACATAATTTTTATGGCATTCTCTGTTTTTTAATTTGTCACTCGAAAAAGTTTTTAGCTGTCTGCTATTAACCAATTTATTATAGTCATTAAAACTTTGTGGCAAAGCTATTTTGCATATTTTAAATTTAAACACGCTGAGTTATATATATGTATGTATATTCGTAAATAAATACATACATACATACATATAAACGTTCACATGAACTTTTTATATATAACAGAAACAAAAAAAAAAAATAATACTGCGTAAACATAATTGACAAAGCAGTGAATGATTGAATTTTATTAAGGTTATCCTGGGCGTATGAGTAGTTTTTTAAAGGGTTTTGCAGTTTTCCACGCTTGCATGGAAATGCACGTGCATCGAGGATTGATTTGAATATTTATGCAAAAAACGCACATAAAAGAAGTATAGGGTCTTTTTCATGGTGTTTATACAATTTACATTTCAAATTGTTGTCACTTTTGAGCATCAAGTTATCGGGACAAAATATAGACTTTTAATGCAAAGCAACTAAGGAAATCATAAGAGACACGAGCCACTTAACAGTAGAAGAGTTTTTATTTTTTGAATTTTGAATTATATATTTTTCGCTCCAAACAAAAGTTAAAATTATTTTATTTAACCTAAGTCGAGCAGTTACATATCGACGCGTCCAAACCATACCATAACCATAACCAAACCATAAGTCTGCCTAAATCTTTACTGACTTAGCATGGTATGGTTTGGAGGTGTCGATATATCATTAATCTTGGAATTTCTGCAAGAAAACATAAAAAATCCCGAAAACAAATGAAAAAATCACGAGAGGTCGGTACCCAAAGATTGCATAAATGCCCCAAAAAAATTCAAAGGAGTTTAGAAAAGTTCCACTAGGACGTTAAAAATACTCCAAATAGCCAAACACAATTCCAAAAGTTTCAGAAAAAGAACCAAAAATCATACCGAACATGCCCACAGGAACCTGAAAATAAAAAACAAACAGTCAATATAAAGAAATTCTCGAAAACTTTGCCAAAAGCTCCCGAGATGCCGAAAAAATCCTGTCCACTATCGAACATCATGAAGAAATCCCGGAGAAACTCGACAATTTTCTGAAAACTTGAAAAAAACAAAACGCGAACTGAAATTCGCCAAAACAATTTCCGAAAATAACTCAGGGAATCCTAAAAAAATCTTGCCAAGCTTCGAAAATCACAAACACATCTCGGAGGGATGCGAAAAATTACCGAAAAGTCCAGAAAAAATCCAAAAGTTTTCAGGAAATTCCCGGAAAGTCCCGAAAAAGCCAAGCGATATTCGGAAAAAAACAATATTCGAAAAAAAACAGACAAAAAAAATCCTAAAATGTCCTCAAAAATATTCAGACAAAATCTCCCAAAAAAATGCTTACCACTTTTTTCATAATCTAAGGGTGCCGACAAATATTTCGAAAAGTCTTTGAAAAAATCTTGAAATACCCCGAGAGGTTAGGAAAAATACTAAAAAAAAAAATCCCAAGTTTCGAAAAATCACGAATCGCTCCCAGATTTTATCAATGCCAAATAATTGGTAATTTTATTTTTTGCTTAAAAAGAATTCAATTTTATTTAAGTCAGAAGGAAATCTAATTCTTGTGTCAAAGATGATACCTTATAAAGTGGCGCAACAATTTCTTCGTAATGTCCTTTTATGAAATCACTGCTTTTAACTTATTATGAAATTTCAAGTTCTTCACTTAAAACGTTTTGCATTTAATACGGATTGTATGTATTTTTTGCATAATTCTCTTTCACCTTTTCACTGAGCACTAAACTGCAAAACAAAATATACTCGAATAGCTAATATTTAATCTCATTTCCAGCTTAGGTGAAAGCCTTAAAATACCTGTGCAGCACTTATAGTATAGTGAATAAGTAACTACATACATACAAATGGAAATATGCAGTATACGTATGCATATGCGATCATCCTTGAAATATTACACACATACAGATAACTCCGGTGTATAATGGCATTTCACTTACCAACTAAAACCAAGCTACTTGCAAATAGTTGGCAACGCACGCTTATCATACGCAACGTAGTACACCTCCTGGCAATCCAGATAGACTCCATAAGTATGTACATATGTATGTATGTGTGTATATGTAATAAAGGATAACACTAAAAGCAACCATACTACATGCAATTTTAATTCAATCTCAACACAACTTGGCTTAGTTGATATTCCTAAGCTGCGTGCCTGCTATGATGTGCTTGTATGAGTGTGTGTGTGTGTGTATGTTTGTGAGCGCAGGTAAACTACTCAGAAATCTTTTTGATAAATTTCGCAGAAATAACAAGAAAAAACCAACAACTACTTGCCACATGCTTTTGCGCCTGCGGGTTTCTATGTCAAGCGCGAGTAACTACGAGTATAAAGCAAGAACAAAAACACAACAGCAAAAAACAAGAAAGGAAATAAATAGCAAAGATTATGCTGAAAGTCATAGCAAATAAAAACAAAAGCAACAAGTCGAAAGTTATGGAAAATAGCGAAGCATTCCTGCGCTTAACAGTAGTTTCTTCTACTACAGCAAAGCAGTGAAGAAGCTTTTAGTGTGAAAGGAAGTAATAGAAGTACAAAAAAAAAAACCAATAACAAAAGCATATTCACCGCATAACAACAACTGAAGCGTCAATAATGCAAGCGGATTGCGTATGCGGTTAGTTGACTGACTAGCGTGTATTTGACTAGCTGCGGGGTTGACGGAAAGTCTAACTGAAGTATGGTGAACGTATGTACATATGTACGTATACATACATATGTATCTATGTACATATGTGCAAGCATGTATGAGTGTGCTCTATAATCTCTGCATATTGTTGACTATGGCTTCGGATTTTTGTTGGTAGTTTTTGCTGCTGTTAATACGCCCTCGACCGCAAGGTGAACTACTTTCTATTTACACACATACACAGCTATTTAGTAGTGCATGTGTGTGAACAAGAAAGTATTGCGGCACCCAGTAAACAGGATTTAGTTGCCCACTTATATACTTCGCAGGGACTCTGGTATCGAAATTATGTCTTTGGGCTGGTATGAACGGTAAACCGTTTTAAGGCAGCAATTGGCGCAAATGTTTTCGTTAATGTGGAAATATGTTGGAACAGCGTTGCCACATACATATCTACTAACAAAAAAAAAGTGTATGCATGGATGTATGTAATTAAACAACATTGTTATCAAATCTAAGGTGCTATATGAAATACGTTAAAATAGAAATTTGCGAAATTTTTTCGATCAGGGTTGCCATCTTGATAAAAAATTAAGTGGTTCAGCATAGGTTGCCACTTAGCTAAAAATAAAATATCTAACAAACATTTTTGCACATTGAAAAACTGGGAAGATTTTAAAATGGAGTTGGCATATTTTTTTAAATGTTTTTTTGATTTTTTTTTTACTTTCTCTTCATAGAATCCTCAACGTGCTTTAATTTCATATTTGCCTGAAACTTAAAATATAATCTACACTTGCAGACACGCGTAACTTACCACCTTTATTTCTTTAAAAATAGAGTAGAATTTTGTGAATTAATAAAAAAAAATTAATAGTTTTCATTCTATAGCTAAAACTATGTAAATCAAAATTTGAAACTTTGCACAAAAGTCTCACATTTTTTATTACAAATTTTATTGCGATAAAGTGAAACTTCGAAGTAGCTAAAGATTCTAGTTGATTTTTGGAAATTTTCTTCGTACGTAAAACCGTCAGCAAAATAAAATCGTAAATCAAAGAAAATTTTAGACCATTTCAAACTTGCACGAAATTTTTCTAAAAACTTAAATAAAAAAGTTTGAAATTTCCTTGAAATTATTATGAAGATTTTTAAATTTTGTACACGGTTTGAAATTTTGGTATATATATGTAGTAAATAGTTTTTGTTATATGTATGTAGTATAAACCATAAAACAAAAAAAAAATATTTTTTTTATTCATTCAAAAAATTCTACCTCATTCTTAAATAAGTAGCGGTGGCAACATATGCGTCAATGTATATGAAGATATGCATAAATTTTTTTATTTATTAGATATTTTAAATTCAAAAGTTACCTTGTCTAATTGATATGAGATATGAGATATTTGGAAACTTTCTATTTACTGGCCCATCTTGTGTAGTCTTTCATGCTACTTTTAGGACCGTTTTCTCGACTGCCTGGTTTATTTATATTCCCGTTAAATATCGTTTATATGCATGTGACCGATAACGCAGTCGACGCCTTTACCGGGAAGATACATTTAGCTGTTTAAAATCTATAAGGGAGTTCACAAGGTGTTGGATAATGTCGTATTGTTGTATGTCATAAACTTTAAACGCCTAAAACTATATTTACAGGATTCACCAGCTAAAATAAGAGCCGTACTATGAAATTTCACACCGTTAGAAAATAGTTAGTTGTAGTTTCAAGTCCTCTAAATATTTATTTAACCACTAAAAACTTTACGACGCACGACAATATGACACCTTGTGAACCACCTATATATCGATGCAGATAATTAGCGGAGACTTGGATGACCAGACTAGGCTGGAAGTATTTAGCGGGCTGGTCACTGCGTTCAGTACCGCTCGACTTTCAATGCATCCACCTAAACTCTTCACTATCTACGTATTTTCCACAAATTATACTTTGACTTAGAATACCGAGTCATATCCCTCAAGAGAAAATCGAAGCTACAAAAGTGATCTCTTGCTTATTCTGGCAACCAGATTTTGGGTTTGCGGAACTCAACCAGTCTCTCTAGATATATCACCTTAGCGATGAAGGCAGCGTCAGCTAGCCGCCATAATGAAAATCTTTTTTCAAATTCGCCAACAGGAATTGAATTCCTTCTTTGAGTACTGTTTGCTGGGTATGAAACCATAAAAACAGAGCGAATGGCTGCTGACAAAGGATCCAATATCAAAGTCATCTTCATTCGCCACAATTCTAGCAACGAATCAGTTGTAACTCCAGTCAGTCTCCAGAAGAACAGAGAATGTCGTAATCCTTGTTCACGCAGAGAAATCAACAGACCCTTGACTCCAGCTTTGTAACTTTTTTCTTTTTTATAACTTTTATCAGTGCAGCCGTTTGATCCAAGGTTTCAATATCACACTTTAAAGAAATGCCTTCTCGCAGATTGGGAAAGCTTCTTTCACTCTTTTTACATCCAGCGACATCGTTCTCAGTCCATCTCAATATTAGTACTATTAAGGGCCGAGTTAAGAAATTCGACTTCTTGAATGTCTTGTTTCACCAGGGAAGAAGAGTACGGCTCAGGAATGGACGAGACGGACAAGTCTTATCTAAGCCGATACGAAGGGCAATATTCATCACCAGCCTGATTGAAATGTATCTACGGTGACGCGACCGTCAAGTATTTGAGCTTCTGCCGAATTCCGCATTAGCGCAAAATAGAGAGCATTTCGCCAAGTTGAAATTCGATTCGCTTTCCCAATTCGCAGCGAATCTCCGCTCAGGACTCTCCAGTTTATGATTGAACATAGAGTTAGAAAGGGTAAGATCAATTATCTTCTGTCTCATAGGCGTGGCCTTAGAGCCCAAATTCAGTAGACATGTTAAGCCCACTAGACAGGACATTCTCTAAAAGCCGATATTCCCTTGTATAGCATTTTTATAAAAACATTTTTTTTATTACATAAATAAATTTGTCATTCATTAGCCGCCGAGCAGTGTTCACTATTAAAAAAAAAGCTTTTTTTTATATAGGTCAGGCCAAGGATCGCATCTTACTGGGTCCTACCAGTAGTTAATGTGCACTTCCAACCACTTGCCCACGTTGGACGCCAGTAAATACTTAGTAGTAAATGTGACATAATAATTACAAAGTAGATATTCGAACGCTGGAAAAAAAATTTCATTCACAAGTAGTTCCATAGATAGTATGTACGTATGTATATTTGTACATGGATGCGCATGCGACTTATATGTGTCACCGCCCGCATATGCCATATAAGCCAGTCAACCGCATACAGTCAAGCAGCTTAGCATTGCGGTATATGTGGCTGGGTAGTGCTCTGTCCAATGCTCAGTCGGTAATACAGCGGTGGCAACAGCCTACTAAAAAAACTGCAACAAAACGAGTAAAAGCAAAAACAATGCCAATGAAGAGCATGCACTGCTGCATCAAAAGGTAAAAGTTACTTTTAAAGCAGGAAAAGAGAGGCTTCATCCTATTATGTTTTCTTCCCAAGGGAATTGAGCGTAACTAGCCAGCTATTGTCTTACACTCGTATCCCTGTTGGAAAATGATGAATGCTTCTTGGAAGTACTTAAAATTGGAAACATTCCTTCTCACTTCTCGCGGAAACTCCAAAAAAGTTCAAAAATTTACCCTATTTCCTGCTCGCTTTTAAATTAGCTGTTAGTCGTGGCAAGTGCAAGTCCTTTTCAAAAGTCTGCCAAACTCAAGAATTTCCAAAAGAGATACTACTTTTTGCCTGTTTACACGCTGAATGCAGACAAGTCCACTTTCAATTATGTTACCAGACATTTTTATGCTTATAACAAAATTAATGACCTAAAAAATTTACTAAATCTGCTAAAATGTGTACAAAACAGTCTAATTATTAATACTTAAATACTCTATATCAGAAGAATAAATTAATTGCACGTGCTTTTCATATTTTATTCAACATTTTTGTAATTTTATACAAAGTCGCCAAAAAACGCGTCACACGAGCAAGTTGAAATTATTTCTTGAAAGCGATTTGCGTTATTTCAGTTGCAGTTACACCTTGCAATTTCTATTTCTGAAAGTGATTTCTGCAACTCCTCAAAAAGGACTTTCTGGCTGTTTACACGGGAAAGAAGACTTGCGATTTCGCCTTTTGACAGCGAAACGCGTAGAAAAAACGCTTCCATTGCCACGTTTAACCGCACCTTAACAGAGAGCGTGAGTAAAGCTTTCGCTTGGAATTAAAGTGGAAACATGCCTTATCCCTGTGCTAAAAAGAAATGGATTGTCCAACAAAGAGGAATGTTTTCGTCAAGCAAGCCGGAGTTTTCACATTTCCTAAAGGGACACTCTTACTTTTATATACATATGTATGTATATAATATAAACATATGAATATGTGCAACTGTATAAGTGTAAGTGTGTACGCTCATTTGCCTGTTGGTATCAGTGTTGCCAGAGAAAAATTTCGTTTGGAGCTAAAACGGTCGAAAAAAGTGTTAAAAAGAGCTAAATAATACTAATTGTAGCTAAAATGAAGAGCTACATATTCTTTTTAAGGTTGAACATTTATTGACGTAAGGTTTTCGGCAATTTTAATAAAAAACAATGAATTTTGAACAGTGAACTAAAAATACCTTACAAACTGTTAAAGTCTGTAATATCAGATATTTGAATTGATTAGTTTTTTCGCAGAATTTTTCTGGAAAGTTTTACTTCCAGGTCTCCTTATAGGTAAAATTAGTAAGGTAAAACAAAATCCGCGCTATCATTATATTCTTTTAATTAATTTTTGAATTCTTTAACCTAGATCCAAGAGTATTTGGTGGATACACTGCATCTCGAAATTTCCAATTTTATCAACGCTTTAGTTTTGGCTTATATATACCAAATACAACTAAAACTTTCTGGAGCTAAAAAGTGCTAGATAAATTTGCAAAGAGCTAAATTTCAAAGGAGCTAAAACCCAATTTTCGGAGCTAAATAGAAAAATAAAGAGCTAAATCTAGCTCCAAAATCACCAAAATGGCAACACTGGTGGGTATGTACTTTCGAGATTAGTGCTATTGTGCAACAAAGCTGCTTTAAGAATGCCAACAGCAGTAGCAGCAACCGCAACCGAGAAAATTGATGTATTATGTTGGGAATTTTTTACATATTTAAGACTGTTAGTGGGCTTTTAAAATAAGTGACAGCCCTCCTACATGCACATAGATTAAGAAAGAAGTATTTTCAAAACCATTTACATATATATTTAGGGTCAATTTCATAATGAAACACATAAAGTTCCTTTTACAAAAGTTTCCTTTTAGTTAAAGTGTAACTTAAATGTACTTTAAACAAGAATTGTTTTCATAATACAATGGCAATTGAAATTGAATACTAACAAAAGGTTCATTTAAATGAAAACAACAAAAGCTGGCAATGCTGATATCGGCAAAATTGCATCAGCTGATCGTCATAAATATGTAATTATGCTACGAAAATGACATACTTTTTTTCTTACAAAAGGCACCTTTATGTCACTTAAATTTCCATTTTGGGTATTTAACTAAAGAGCCTTTATGGCCACCTTTAACTTTAAAGTGGCTTTATGAAATCGATCAGCCAAATAAAGCATCCTTTCAATTTTAAAGTATTCTTTAATCTTGTTATGAAATCGGCCCTTATACATACATATATACTTGTATATAATACGCGAAGGGATTTGTCATCCACTCATTCCATTTTCAAAAATTAAATGCCAAATTAAAGGGCTTTGGCTGTAGATCTGCAATAAGGTTTTACTTTTTCGAAAATAGTTGCGACCCGTTAAAAATGTCATTCAAATTATTTAAAAAGATAATTCAATTATTACAAAATCGGTATCAACCGAAATGATTTTGAAAATGATTTATTTCTTAAATAAATGTGGAAGGGTTGCCACATGTTTAAAAATGAAACTAAATTTCAATTAAGGGTAATTGGGTAATTCAAATATATATCACCATATATATGGCTGCCAGACGAATGGGGTTTCAGAAGGTAGTCAATTGAAAATATTTTTAAGAGGGTTGCCACCTACTTGAAATGTCGAATTAAGTTAACTTATACACAAGTTATATGAAATATTAGGATAAAGATGATAACGAAAGAATGCTAAGAACTGTTTAGTTTGAACATTTAGAATTTTTTAAGGTGTTTGAAGATGAATGCCATTTGCTAAAAAGTTAAATTCAAATTATTAACTAAGTTAAATTAATTGTTGAAAGATGGGCACTAATCGCAATTGGTTTGAAGAGGATCTATTTCCGGACTGTATTTAGGAGAGTTGCCACGTGTTTAAAAAATCGAATTCAATTTAATTTATCAGTTAATTGAAATATGCATCAGTGTCAGACGAAATAGATGTAAAAAGATCAGGGACCGTAGCAGTTACAACTTTTATTAAAAAAATCGCTCTTTAACAATTATTTTTTGACTTTTATTTAACTGCTCCTTAAATAACCGTTATTTCTGACTTTTATTTTAAAAATCCAAAATAACAATTAGTTTTGATTCTTGTCTAAATAATCTGCAAATAACAGTTATTTTTGATTTTTATATTATATGTCTTACATAACAATTATCGAAGACTTTTATTTATTAAAGTCATAAATAAAAATAACTCACTGACTTTTATTTTTTTAAATTATACTTATAAAGTAAACTTTTGTTTTCCAACACCTTCTTAACTGCGAAAAATGTTCATGACTTTTATCTTAACCCATTTTTGGAGAAAGAATTTTTATTCACATGTCTATATATATATATATATATATATATATATATATATATATATAT
>NW_023458559.1:76176945-76182790 GCF_013731165.1 Rhagoletis pomonella | reverse complement strand
TATATATATATATATATATATATATATATATATATATATATATTGTCGAATTGGACTGTAAATTAAGGTAACGCCTGTTCTGAATTTGATGACAAAAACCTATGCAAGCATAGTCAGCGAGCCCACATATTTTTTAAATGGGTCCAACACCCATAGTTCGAGATAGATAGATAAGTATGTGCATGTGTAATGCAATGACGGTGAAATGGGTTTAGTGAAGCTAAGACTTTACGGATCGCCCTGCGGTGTTGTATCTGCGTTCACTTTTCATAAGCCAAGTCAACCTGAAAATCAAAGACCCATTTGCATCTCATGAATGAAACATTTTTAAATTTTTAAATTTAAATGAAGTCATGAAGTCATTCTCAGACATTCACATTATCATTAAGTTCTACCTCCAAAAAAATAAAAAATAAATTTTGCAAGCATTTAGTTGAAGCCATTTGCATGCATAATAAGTAACCTTGTTGAAGCCGTGGCTTTTTTTTAATTTGTTTTTTTTTCTTTTAACAACTTTAACACTTTTAAGCATTTAAAACTGCAAAACGGCTCGCGGCTGTTACATAAGATTTTTCGGATTGCTCCCCACGTATAGAGAAATACTTTACAGTGGAAGACACAAAGAAATATGAAAGTGTAAATTGTGGGTCGCAAAACAAAATGCGTAAAAATAATAAAATGCAAAAATGGTAGTTAGTGCAAAGCACGCAAAATATATATATGTATATATATATGTACATATTTATGCACAATAACCAGTATACTTAAATGTGCTTGAACTTAACATTGTGCTAAAGTGTTAAGTAGGTAAATGCGCGGCGAGTGCAAAAAAATGTACGAATAAAGGGGCGCGCGCGGGGGAAAGGGTGAATGCATTGAGCAAAAGGAAAGTACGAGCAACTGAAAAGTAGTTTGTATTAAAAAAAAAAATAAAAAATTACAAAATGGGTGAAAACTGTGCAAAGTAGTGAGAGAAAATAACAAAATGAGCTTTATGCAAGAAAATAAGCAAAAATTAAGTACAAACTTTATGAAGCTTTAGCGACCGTAGTTTTTTATTTTATTTTCGGTTTTTTTTTTTGTTTTGTGCTACTATCGCCCTCAACTTCAGCCTGCCTTGAAAGCTGCTACTCACTGACAAATTTCAGCTTAAGCTTTGCTGCCCTTTGCCTTTGAATTTGCTAACAAGCAGCTTAACGGGAAACGAAATATAAATATATGTATATGTTTTTGATAAATGAGAAATTAATTTTTCGTCCTTGTGGCTTGACGTAATTTATTTCGTAGACCTGACAAGTTTATCTTTACTGTTATAGTTTAATGAGGTAAAGGTTTAAGGTTGGTCAAAGCAAGGGTTTCTAGAACATACTTAGTTTTGTTCCTATTAAAAAACTGCAGTCTACTCTAATATTCTTCCCAAGAATTCAGCCCATGTAAAAGTTCAATCTTCTACAGTATCCAGTCTGTGGTAGGTGAGTGTTGGTAAAGATGATGGGGCTCTCTTTGTGAATTTCGTTGACTATCTTTTTGTGCGGTCCTCGGATTTTATGTCGTGTAGATGTTTTCTAAGGTGCCTAAAATAAAGTGCAGCTGTTAGCAAGCCCCTATTCGGGTGCTCGAGTATGCTGCAGCCATGCAGAAATGTTGTTGTAGTGCTCTGCCAAATCGGCCTTGTGTGTTACCAACAACGCTTCTTTGCCTTTGCCCCAAGTTTTTCCGGCGAGCAACTTAAGGACTTAAGGCCGTCGAGACAGAGATCAAGATGACAAAAGTAACCACTAGGTGTTTTGGCTTCTTCACAGTCGGAATTAGTTTGCCAATGACGTAAATTTCCAATTGGGTTTTGACCTTTTTCATCCTGGTAGTGAAGGTGGTTTTCGTGAATTTCTCAGAGAGAGAGAGTTAGGCTCATTTTGGTGAAGACACCAATATGGGGCATTAATCAGCGTATGAGATCAGTAAGCTATATACGAAGTAAAAATATTACAACCGTTCACCTAGAAGTTGTTTAAAGGAAAGTTTTTGCCGACATTGTCAATGTTGGTTGCAACACAACCTTCAGCTGGGAGCGAATAATAATTATTTTTCACTTAAAATTCTTTATATAGCCGCATCAAACCATCAAACGCGTAAAGAAACGCATCCGAACAAAATAAAATATCTTGCGTAGGTTTACAAATTACATTTTGAGCTCCTTGCACAACCTTTGTAACTGCGAACAATCTCAAATTAGTCTTGTGCTGGTAGCAAGGAGATTGATTGTCCATTATCGTTTTTCAAAGAGCGAGCAAGAGTTTCTCCCCTTAATCAACCTCCCATCAAAGAAATTTGACGAATTTTAAGAATGTAGAATCAATATAAATTAGACCATTAGAACTTTCATTTTTCGCAATCGATTTACAAGAGTTATAGGAAATCGCTTCTGCAAACCTAATGATTTTTTTTAATAAAGAGTGAGTTCATTTTGCATCCGTACTGTGGATACGGGCATACTTCCGTGTTCGTCTCGGCAGTGAGCAGGTTTGTAGCTATGTTTTGAAGAGGGTTGCCACCTGTTTGAATAGTCGAATTAAATTAAATTATACACTAGTTATATGAAATATGGATGTCAAACGGTCTGTCTCGGCAGGGAGAAGGTTTATAGCTATATTCTAACGAGGGTTGCCACCTGTTTGACTAGTCGAATTAAATTTAATTATACACAAGCTACATATATGTTGTATTAAAATATGGGTGTGAAACCGTACGTCTCGGCGAGGCTTTATTTTGTAGAGGGTTGCAACCTGTTTGACAATAGAAATCGAATTATATTACACACACATTATATGAAATATTAAAATAGGTGACAAAGGGTTCGTTTCGACGAGGGTAAGGTTCGCAGCTATATTTTAAAGAAGGTTGCCACATGTTTTAAAAGTCGAATTTGATTAAATTATTCACATGTTATAAGAAATATTATGGGTGTCAAACGAAAGAGTGTTAGAAATATTTTGGAACCATCGGTAAAGAAGTTCAATAGAATAAAACGAAGTGGAATTGTTCCAGAGCATCTTGGCATATATATTCGTTCGATGAATTAGAACGTGTGTATACTTTTTATCCAATATTTTGAAAATGATGGAAGACATATGTCATACCAAATGGCCATATGATCTGATGTCCAACAGGAATTGAACATCGACATGGCCCTTGATGCCGATTCTGAATTCGAGGAGACCCACTGAAATAAAAATTAATCAAATTATACGCATAAGCCATATTTACAGAAAGTCCCTGAGAACATTTTCGGGAGTTGACTGTTTGAAAATGCAAGGGGCATTCAGGCACAAATATAGCCAACTACTGGCCATATGATACGCCAGCCGAATCTAAAGGAATTACATTGCAAATGGGTTGTTCATACTTGTCTGGTTATCAAGTTATCTCGTTATCTGGTTATGTGGTTGTATTTGTTATTCAGTTTACAACAATTACATATACTATCTGCAGAGTAAAATTTTTTAACCATATAACCTGATAACCAGTCAAGTGTGAACAACCCAAAAGTATTTACATTAAAATTAAATTTTAATATTTTCGACAAACTTCAATTTTTTTGGCGCAGAACAAATTTTAAATCCAAGCACTTACTCACTGGTTTGTTTTTATGTAAGCATGAATTTAGGTGTCGTTAGTAAGTGATTTTATTCCTTGCTTACTATAATGTGGCAACTTTTTTTTTTTTTTTTTTTTTTTTTTGAACACTGCTTCGTTTGGCAACGCTATTAAAATAAGGAATTTATGCGGAAGAAAAACACTAATATTACACGCTGATTTTCTTTGTGTTCACACTTTTTACATTCTACTCACACAAAAGTAATAAACGTAAAGGCAAGCGAGCTAAATGAGAAAAAATATTTCTAAAAATATTAAAACAAAGGAAAGGAAAAACGAATCCTTAAAAGTAAATAAATACGTACATAAGTTTGCGTAAAAAGCAACATTTAATGCAGCGCATGCCCTATACCGCAGCTGCAACTAAGCTGCCACGGCCTGACCTGGGTTAGGTCAGGAAGGACACAAGGCCACCAACACCGTCACCCTTCCCCATCACCAACTACGCACTCGCTTGTAAATATGGAAATAAATATGCAAGAGGAAGCGACTCTGAACTTGCAAGAAAGCATGAATGCATGCGAAAAAATAATGAAAAGAAAATACAAAATGCCAAAAAATGCGAACTTCCTTCCTTTCGGCTTTGTATTAAGTTCGCTGTGTTAAGCCTTTGTTTTCTTTGCGAGTAGTTCATTTTTGAATGTAGCAGCAAAGAAAAAATTTTGCAAGGTATTAGAGACCAGCCAGCCAAGCTTTGCAAACAGCAAAAAAAAAATATATGACAATGCAAACGCGAGAAAATAACAGTAACTGTTACAATAGCTAAAGAGGTATACACTCACGCACGCCAAAAATAAAAGAACTTCTAATGCGAGCTTGTAACTATACTATGTATACACTGTACAGGGTGTCCTATACCTCCCAACCACCTCTTTTAAGATGGAGAAAAGTGTTTTTTATTGGAAAACTCAAAAAAATATAAACTACCAAGTCGAGTATGCTCTATCTTTTGGCCGTATTACCGACTTTGGGTTTCGTCCGGAAGTCCGTTTAACAGACCGGAAGTCCATTTTTTTTTACCGGAAAAAGGCTTCTGACAGAAGTTATGTATTTTTGTACTCAGAATCCGATTCTTTGGTAAAAACATGTATGTCGCATTAAAAAAAAAATTGACTTCCGGTTTGTTTAACCCACTTCCGGTCGGAACCCGAAGTCGGTAATACGGCCAAAAGATAAAGCATCTCCAACTTGGTAGCTCACATTCTTGCGTTTTCCAATAAAAAACCTTTTCCTCCATTTTAGAAGGGGTGGACGGTTGGTCTAGCACACCCTGTATATGAGTGCAGCCTGCAATGTATATGTAGCTTTGGAGCAGAGAATTTCATTTTAATGTAATAGCAAACGTACAATAACACTGGCTTAAGTAACAAGCCCATCGACAACAACAGCAGAGACAACAGAAAAAACAAAACAAGCAAAGCATTGCAATGAGCACAAAAGCAGCAAATAATAATGGCAAAAAAATATATATATTTATGTAAGTACTCCCAGCGCATTTGTTCCTCTTAAATTTTTAACATTAATCGGGCAACTAAGTATTTTTTTGTAATTTTTTATTTTTTATTTCCATTTTTGCAGCTTTCATTCATTTCTATTTCAAGGCTTTTCCCCTTGCGAGTTATGGGCCGTGCTGAGTCTACTGCTACATATTGTAGTCTTTTTTGCTTTTCCTTTGCAATGTGAGAAGGCAAAGCATAAAATATTTAGGTTACGCGAACTAGTTCGACTGTCGGAGACGCTCGCTATTATTGTGGTTAGCGTCTCCACTGCACTTGCACAGTACACACTGAGACCGGAGACTTGCTTTCTTGGTCAAAAGTCTGCCAACACTGAAGAGGGGAAAAAATTCGTGCAATTAAAAAACTGGCGGACTTTGCTTTGGAAAAAAGCTTGGCTTTTAATTACTACGTTTATACGCATGCATAAGTCGCTTTAATTCATTTCGCCGCGATTCAAAACATATGTATAAACTGAATTTCAATTCGCTTTGAAAGAGCGAAGTGTTTTGGCTCACACTCCATTTCAAATCGGTAGTTTATTTCTCCAGACAGTTAGAAAGAGTGCATAAACACCGCTCTCAGTCAAAGCGAAGTGGAGGTCAGCTGTTCCGCTCAAATTCCAAATAATCGCATCAGTATTTAAAAGCTGATTAATAATAATCGTTCTTTTTCTTTGCCACGATTTTATAATG
>NW_023458559.1:76147108-76176935 GCF_013731165.1 Rhagoletis pomonella | reverse complement strand
GCTGATTAATAATAATCGTTCTTTTTCTTTGCCACGATTTTATAATGCCGAATAAAACTAGATTTTTATCACCTTCCATTATGTTAACTTATAAAATGTCAAATGAAAACAGCTAATTTTGTTTGCTTTTGAAGACGGTTACTTTGATGCCGATATAAGGCCGTAAGTATAAACACTAGAGCGAAATGTGTACGGTGTCAATGCGCTTTCAATTAAGTCGATGATTCTGTGCGTATAAACGTAGTAAATGAGAGTTTATATGTAAATGGCAGTTTTTTATGTCGCTAACCCCGAATTTGGTATCAGAATTAAAAAGTAAAATTGCGGATCGAAAATGGCGATGGATTAAAATTAAAAAAATGGACTTACTTAAAAATTTATATATGGGTGCTTTTGATGCCACTTAATCAGAATTTGATATCGAAATAAAAAATAAAAAAATTTAATCTGATTCAATATGGAGGACTAAAATAAAAAAAGGATTTTGTAGAAAATTAATAATAGGGGGATTTGATGTTGCGATTCTGTACTTTTTAGCGAATTAAAAAAAAAAAAACTAAATTATTAAGAAACAAGAATAAAAAATTAAGTAACACCGTGCGACAAAAAACAAAGCTAGATGCCAAATATAGTCAAACTGCTTTAGTTTTTCTCTTCCACTGAGACCACAGAATGGTTCTAGTCCTAAAAGTGCAGTTAGAGATCCTCCTCGCACCAACTCGTCAGCGATCTTGTTCCCTACGATCCCATAGTGGCCTGGCACCCAACAAGGAGTTATTTAATTTTTTTCTGCGAGAATTTGAAGCATGCTAAAGCAGTCTTAAACAAGCTTGGATTTCATGTACCTTCTTGAGAGGGCGTGGTTGGCAGCTTTGTTATCTGAAAGGATAACTAGAGGGACGCCCTTCACACTATTTTCAAGGTTTAGTTTGGCGCAGGTTAGGATTGCTAAGACTTCAGACTGAAACACTGTGAGCCATCTGCCCATGGGAATTACAAGTTTGATGTCGAGCCCATAGACATCTGCACCACATGCTCTGTCTGCGATCCTTGAGCCGTTCGTGTAGCAATGTACATATCTGGGATCAATAGAGTCCCCATTTGCCCAATCTGCGCGATCGGGTATTTTTACTTGGAACACACAGACGTCTTTAGTTATAGCAACAGAAATTCCGCATATTTCCAACCCTGGTATCTTAAAAAAAAAAATACCTGCATAAAACTCTAGAGCCACAGTAGAGCAAGTTCTTGTTGATCCAGTGACAAAGAGTCTTCTGCAGATCCCTGTTGCCCTTGTGGCTTTAACCACAGTTTTTTTTACGAAGGTGGTTCCAATTAAGTCTCGCACGATGAGCGGTACTTGTAAAGTTCGAACTGCCGAGCTTTTCTCTTACCATAATAACCAGATTATCTGCGTAGGAGGTCGTCTACTATAAGTGACCAGCATGGGGGATCGTACCTCTCCCTGCGGCCAGCCTCAAAGGCGATTTCGATCTTTCTAACCAGACACCGTAAAGCCAAATTACTTGATTTCCCTTTGACCTAAGTTGATTGAGTATGATGTAGGGGAGTAGATAATCTCAGTTTGTGCCTAATGTGGAGGGCTAACAGTATCTCTATTGTTTTGAGAATGAAGAAAGTAAGGCTAATAGAATTCTTGGGAACCTATGTGTGTGGAGACAGGGGTTATCTAACCATGATCCACCGACTGATTCAGTGTCTCGTTGTTGTTAATTCTATTTAAGCTAAATAAAAGATGCATTTTTTGTCATATTTTACAAATATCCCGTTTACTGTAACTACTGCTGAAGGCCCCACAATTTTTGTTGCAATCAATGTGCACTTAGTTTTCTCACCCTAAATTCTATCGATCAAACTCCCCGAGCCGATTATGTATTTACGAATTCGGCTAATCTCAATGTCCCAGAGCTCATCGGGGCTATTTAGGATGTGAGCGCTAAAGTACTTCAACCTTAGCCTCGCAAACGCTGGGCACTTAGGAAGGTAGTGTTGAGGTGATTTCACCTCGTCACCTTCCAGGCAACTCCGATTACGGAGTCCGGTAGTATGTTCAGCCTTACTGCGTGTATACCGATTGGAGAGTGAGCCGTTAAAACCCCCACCAGAAGTGAGAGCTGTGGCTTTGTGAGTGTGGGGAATGCCCTCGACCGCCCCCGGTCCACCCTAGGCCAGAAGGACCTTGCGATCGCGCATGTCGTGGCTTTCGCCCAGCGCTCGCAGATCTGACATGAGGCCCATCTATCCAAGAGTGTACCACAAGCGATCAATGGCACGCCCAACCGCTCTTTATCCGGCGATAGCGTTTCACGAGTACCTTCCCTGGCCAATTGGACAGCCACACAGTTCCCCTCAATGTCGCTGTGACACGGAACCCAAATAAGCCTAATACAGAAGTACGCCGACGCGACCGAAAGAGAGAGCAGACATTCCTTAACCAAGTTAGAGCACACCTCCAACGAACTCAAGGCCCTAATAGCCGCTTGGATAGCAGAATATACGCTCACTCCTGAGTAATGAACCCACCACCTCCTTGATAGCAGCCACTTCCGCCTGGAATATACCGCAGAAATATATAAAGCCAGCAAATGTACAAGATTAGGGTGTCTCACCAAAAAAAAAGTGGCAGTTTTTCCACGGGAATTACACGACGTAGAGAAGAGAGGTGGCACTGTCAGTGGTACCGCTACTTTACTTTTGCCGATTTTCCCCAATTGTCAAGTAAAAGACAACAACGGCTCAGAATCGGTCCAGCTCACGTAAATTTAAATACTTTTCGTTTTTTGTTATTTTTTGGCCTAATCAATCATACTAAAAATTTTTATTGAGATTGAGGCTGTTTTATTTGAAAAAACTTTTGTGGAAAAAACTGTTATAAACTATTGTGGTTTTTTCCACAATAAGTTTTTCAAATAAAAGGGCCTCAAGCTCAATAAAAATTTTTAAAAAATTGTTCCAAACTATTTTGGCAGAAGTCTTAAAATATAATAAATTTTATAAATCGGGTGGGAGAAGAGTACCGTTATTCTTTTTTTTTAATGGGCAATGTACATGCGACTGAATATCTGAAAATATATCACTGATACACAGAGCAATACATAGGAATGCACATTCACTTGCTGAGTCAAAACGAATTCCGCGAAGCAGCGAATCAGTGCTGCTCCTGTCAGCCTCTGAAAGTGGGTAAAAACAAAACAGCATTATTGCGGTATTTCCAGGATATAGAAATTTTCTTAAAAAAAAAATAAAAAAAATAAATGCAAAAAGCAATGTTGAGAGATTGCAACGATGCGCAACATACATTTTACTAATCCCCTCCTCACAGCAGCCAGTCAAGCAATCAGCCAAGAACTAGGCAGGTGGATAAGCAGGCAGCAAGCGGACGAGAGCGCGCGCACGCGATATCATCGTATCAGCATTAGCATCTATGTTCTCGTGCATGCAACAGCAGGGCCATTATAAGAGCAACACAGGAGGCAACAGCAGCAACGCCGGCAGCAGCAGCAGCAGCAGAAAGCGTAACAATCCAATAGCGAAATTGTGCAAGCAGGAGTAGCCACACGCCATGCGGAAAAGGTGAAGTAGCAGCAGTAAACAACAATAACAGCAAAAGCACGCATAATAGTAGCTAACATCAGGGAACGCTGTCATGGCGTGTGGCATCCGCCTGAGACAGAGTCATCATAGCACTTTGATTTTGATTTTTTTTAGCTATCAGCTATGCAGCGTTAGTAGCAAGCAGCAGCTGCAGCAACAACAAACACAAAAATTGAGAAAAAATATTATCGGCTTCATCATGATCTACAAAATGTTCACACACACACACACACTGGTTTCCATTTTTTGAATATGTGTGTACACTAGGGTGGTCCAAAAAAAACTAGGATTGTTCTATACCGAAAAATATACCCCTGTTTGTATTGTGAAATCAAAAAGAATTTAGAGCTCGGTCAAAATTTGCCATGTATGCATTTTATATGGGAAAAAACCATTTTTCGTAAAAATAGTAAAGAATGCTTGAAAATCAATACTTTTTGATCGGCAAACTCCGCTTATCTTCAGAAGAATTCCAGTACTCAATTGTTTACTTAAAATTTTTTAATATTTACTTTCTTTTATACATAGGTCCCTCAAAACCCCCAAACAAAGCAATGGGGCGGCCCGTAAAAAATCGTGTGTATAGAAAAAAATTGTGAAATATACATTTCTCCTGAAGAGAAGCAGAGGTTTGCGGTCGAAAAATATTGGTTTTCAAGAATTCTATACCATTTCTACGAAAAGCATGGA
This sequence comes from Rhagoletis pomonella, assembly GCF_013731165.1. Classification (NCBI taxonomy): domain Eukaryota; kingdom Metazoa; phylum Arthropoda; class Insecta; order Diptera; family Tephritidae; genus Rhagoletis; species Rhagoletis pomonella. Next base: position 76,172,630 of record NW_023458559.1, on the reverse strand, counting down.
AACTTGAGCGCTTCAGAACCTCTGGTTTGTTGGTTTGTTGGTTGGTGGGTTGGTAGAAGCGTCGCCTGAGTACATTCCCAGTACCCAATTAGTGCTGACAGCACCATTTTGATACGCTTTCTCTGTGGACCTCTACCTAGATATTTTTTGATTTCAAGATAAACAAGCAGGGTTGTATTTTTTCGCGAGCATTAAAATTCGGATCTTGCTTTTTTCACATGCATTTTTTTTTACCACCCTAATGTGCATACATACATACGTATGTACTGACAATAGAAGCCAAGTTGGCGCTGCATCATAAATTTAGCCTGCAGGCTGTGCTGTGCGATGTGTGTCCCCGCGCGTGTGTGTGTGTGTGTGTGTGTATAGTGCAAAATCCACACTAGATCGCATATTTGTTGCAACAAATTGCAACAGTTGCCACATTACCACACCCAACCACTTCCTTGTTCACATTATACATTTGTCGCTGTTGTTGTTTTTGTTGTTGCCATTTTCACCGTTGTTTTTAACTCATTCTTCTTACAAGGCATTTATTTATGTATGCACTTCTTACTATCAGAGTGTTCTCCCGCTTTCTGGCTTGCTTGCAACATTTTGTTGCTGTTGCAGCAGAAATGTGAAAAACAGCACAGCGCTGAGCCATGGCAGTTATTGCAGTGCTAGCCAGCCATGCCAATGACGAATGGTTGTAACCACGTTTAGGTGCATCTATGTATATGATTGTAGTTGTAAATGTAGGGCAGACAAACACACACACACACACACACCCTCTCATACAGATATGCATAAATGTATGCACACTGATATAACCTCCTGGCGATTTGCAACGTTCGTTTAACTTCAAAGGCGCCAACGAAGCTGACAATTTGTTGTCGCTTGCAAGATTTACGGGGTGTGTCTTGAGGTGGTGGTGGATTTGAAAAATTAGCCGCAATGTTTGTTTTAGTGGGCGGGTAAGTAATATGGTTTAGCTGGTAGATTTCCTTTGGAAACTATTAACTTTGGTAAGGCGCCAAAAGAAAATGGATACCCCTGAGTAAGGTCATATTTTGTAGTGTATCCTTTTAAGATCCCTTGATATCTGAAATGGCTGTTTAGGATAATTGGGATTCTATAATCTTATAAGGTTCTGTTTGGTTATGTTAATGTCAAATAACCAACTCGCTTAGACCTGGCAGGTCCATTGTGTTACCACTGTCTAACAATGGAGACTCTGTGACTGTTTTCCGTGGAACCATTTTGAAGCTATCCTACACAGGATCTGAAGAAGTGTTTACCTAAAAGAAGTGCCCGACTGTAGCTTCCATGACCATCGAAAAGTACTCTCTTGAGAGGCTGAGCAGTTCTTCTGTTTTTTTCTTACCAATTTGCAGTCATAATAGCCTGGTTGTTATATGAGTGCCCTTATCTAACCATGGCCTATTGGCCTCTTGAATAATGTTATATTTCTAAACCTAAATTTGCGCCTTGCCATTGGTATCCCAATTTAAGACTGTTTCCACGCTGCGAAAGATTGGTACCTTTCCTGGCTAGCTCATCAGCCCGGCAATTTTCTCCAATATCTCTATGTCTCGAAAAAGTCGGACCTGTGGTAGTAGGTTACCTTACCAAGGTCCTCAACATGTCCATGGCCACTCTCATCACTCCGGACATCTGAAAAATTGGAAGAGTGGTCCCACTTCTCAAGCCGAGAAAACCGGCCAACAAAGGAGAGTCTTCTCGGCCAATAACCCTCCTTTCCCCGCAGAGAAGACACTTGAGGCCTTGCTATTCGAGCACTGACCTCAGCGAGGCATCGGCATGGATTCCGCAAAGTGCACAGCACTTAATGCCATAAACACTCAGACACTTTCTGGGTTTCCCGTTGATTGAGCTTGACGACAACGACTGCGGTACGATCTAGACAGGGCTGTGTAGCCGCTACAACAACAACCTCTCTTCACTCACTCATAAACGGCTGGGTGGATTTAAATAAATCATATGGAATATTCTTTTTGGTTTTTAAATGTCACCTGCTTAAAAACTAAATTCAATTCTAGCGTTTTGACGCCATGGGGGCTTACTAGTATCATATTATTATTCAATTTTAAAGTCCTGTTCTAGCTGTTCTTTAGCATTTGCATTTCGTGGCTTATTTATTATTCAAAAATTTCTGTGAATTCTCTGTCATCCGGTGATATATTTTGTTTGCCGCCTGCTGCATTGTGGTCCTTCGCCTTTTTGGCCTAGCTCGTAGCCATGTACTTACATACATACATATATACGATTTTTTTTTTTTTTGCTCAAGATTTGTCCTTCCGCTTGCAGCAGTCTTTGGTTATGATTTTATACATGCATATACATATATGTATGTAAATATATATTATTAATATGCATGAGTATCTTACACATACATACATATGCATACATATACATAAATAATGTTATAGTGTGTGTCTATTTTATAATTAGAATTTTAAGCTGTTTATATACCCGTCATAGAGCAGCCGCAAATGTCCATACTAAGCTAAGCTCAACAGGCACAAAGGCTGAGATGAGCGCGCGAGCACACACACAGAATATAAGGGTGTATAGGCATATTTGTTTGTACATATGTACATGTACATATGTCCATACATACATATATGGTATGTGTATTAAAAATATCCTGTCTCACAATTTTTTGTGTCACTGCTGTTTATCGCCGTGAGTGCACAAAGGTTTATATGTATGTATATCTACTTACTACAACGGAAGCAAGTAATATTTTTATACCCGAGCGCACTTGTACACAAGGGTATATTAACTTTGTTCTCGTAACAGCCAAAACGAATCGAAATAGATATAGACAAATGCTCAGAATGAATAGAGAAGTCGATTAAGCCATGTTTGTCTGTCCGTCTGTCCGTCCATCCGTGTACATGATAACTCGAGCAAAAATTGAGATATCTCAACGAAATTTGGTATGCAGGTTTCCATTTATCCAAGGTAGGTTGGTGTTGAAAATCGTACTGTAACCACGCCTACTTCCCATATAACGGTAATTTTCAGATATACAAAAACTGCGATATTTTAGTAACTACTGAAGATTATTCACTCAAAATTGATATTTACAATAAATTTTAGACGAAAAATAATAATATTATAAATTTTTGGAAAATGGGCGTAGCCACGCCCACTTATGGTTACTGGTTACATGTGTATATATCTTGGTATATATCTCCCAAACTTGGCACAGTTGTGGCCTTGGTACAGCATACAATAACCACGCCCACATCCCATATGACGGTAATTTAGAAAAATACAAAATCTTCGATAAATCAGTAAATATTAAAGCTAATTTATTCAAAATTGATGTTTGCAACAATTCTTTACCAAGAAATACGTTTATGATAAAATTTTGGAAAATGGGCGTGGCACCGCCCACTTATGCTCACATATATGTATCTCGGTAACCGTTATAACGATTTGTACCAAACTCGGTATGGTTATTGTGCTTGCCACATGAAAGCAAAACGTTGAAAAATATTGAAATCGGACTAAAATTACGGCCGCTTTTCATATAACGGTAAATTTCAGAAATGCTTGAAACTTCAATATTTCGAAATTTAAGGACGATAATTTACTCAAAATTAATACACCCCGGCTTACCATGTAGCGGTAGCTACATACTTGCGCCGGGTATTTAATGTTCGGCTTCGCCCGAACTTAGACTATCTTACTTGTTTTAAATCAACTAATTGAAAACTACTTTAAAACAAATGTGGTTAGTAAATGTTTCGAATTTTGATACTCTTTTTACTCGAAGGAACAGTTTGTATGTTGGAAGTATGAAAAAGCATCTGTGAAGTGCAGAACGAAAGTGTATTCAAACGAAACATACCGACTGTAAAGAGATTTAAATCAAATGCATTTTAAAGTAGTTGAGAGTTGGACAATTTGGGGGAAAAAGTGAGAATTTCAATTAGTTGTTATTGAAAATAAAGTAAATCATAAATTACTTTAAAATTAATTCAATTACCTGCAGGGTATATGTTTTTTTTTTTTTTTTCCAACGGAGGGGGAATCTTCCAAAGATGTTATGCACGATTCGTCATCCTGTCCGCTAAGGGTGCACCTCATTCGGGACCACGCCCAGACTATGTTATCACATAATTCAGGACTTGCGAGACAGCGCGCCTACGTACTAAACCCTTAACTCCGACGTCTGAAGCCTTGTGTTTCGCCTTGCGGGACCGCCGTTAGGTATTACGTCGCAAGGCGTAACTTTGCCAATTGGCTCTTCACACACGCCTTTCTGGCTTATCTCTCGTTCAGTCTTCTCTTTTCGCTACTGCGCTGTCGTTCTTTCGCTCTTAGCTCCTGGAGGACTATTGCGGACCACGCCTTAATTCTGCTCCACACCGCTTTTGAGTTTATCATGTGCCCCACGATATTGTCAGGCGTCATGCTCTCCTTTATCAGCTGCTCTATGTCTGTGCGATCTGCCTCGTATTTTCGGCAGTGGAAAAATACGTGTAGTACGTTTTCGTCGCCGCTACCGCAGAATGAGCACTCTGTCCCGTCATCATGCCCATATTTGAACAGGTATTCTCGAAAGCAGCCGTGCCCCGTCAGCAACTGTGTCACGTAGAAGTCGGTCTCTCCGTGTTTCCTCTCCACCCACGCTTTTATGTTATTGATCAGCCTGTGCGTCCACCTCCCTTTTGTCGTCACATCCCAGTGTCTTTGCCATTCATTTAGACTTGCATCCCTCTCTTGTTTTCGCTCTTCGATTGTCAGGCACCTGCCTAAGTTTCGGGACTTATCGAAGACTCTTTTTAGCTCCATGGCCATTATTTCTGGGGGCATGATGCCCGCTAAGACTCCGACCGCCTCGTGTGACACAGTACGGAAGGCGCTAGTCACCCTGATGCTATTTAGTCGGTACACCGACTTTGCCGCCTTCGCGTAAGTCTTGCGCTGCAACGCGGGTCCCCAGATGGGTGCTGCATACATTAGTGTGGACTGGCTCACTTTTGCTAGAAGCGCTCGTCTGTTTTGGCTCGGTCCGCCGATGTTAGCCATTAGTCTTGTTAGAGCCGTGGTCACTCTTGCCGCTTTTTCACAAGCTTTATCAATGTGCACCTTGTAGCTTAATCTCGAGTCTATCATGACACCCAGGTATTTCAGCGACTGCTGTGTTTTGATGCTATGTCCATCGATGTTGAGCGTAACGCTCTCCATCTTTTTCCGGCTTGTGATCACCACCGCTTCGGTTTTTTGCCCTGCGAGTTGGAGATTCGTTGCAGCGAGCCAGTTCTTTATTTGCTGCGCCGTGCTGTTGCAGATGTTCTCAACTTGGTAGAGGTCTTTGGCCACTACTGTTATTGCTGCAGGGTATATGTGCGGCTGTTCATTTGTACACATACTTCTTACTGGCACTCATTTAAAGCAACCAGTTCAGTGACTGCAGCACAGTTTGTGCCATAAAAAATGGTACTTTCTTCTTCATTTTGTCATTTGTCGCCTCTCGCAGCTAGGCGGGCTTTGCATGTATGAGTATGCGTAGATATATATGTATATACAATGTAAAAGTATGTTTATGTATATACTGCTGATCCCTTTATAGCTTTTATGACAGTAGCAGGCTCGAGATTTTCTGATCCCAATTTGGCCCCTTTCATCTGCTTGTCTATGCGCTCGCAATTTCATTTAATACATTCGCAGTTTTTTTCTGCAGCTCTTCATTTTGCTTGATTTTTAAGTTTATTTTTTGTGCTTCTTTATTTTATCTTTTTTGTTGTTTCTTTCGTTTTTGCCAGCTTTATGATTTTTCATTATTACTTCCATTTGGCGTTTTGGCCAAGTTTTATGCTCTTTACGTTTTTTTAGTTCAAGGTTTTTTTTAGCCATACTCTTCCTCATTCGATTCAATTTCTTTTGCTATTGTTACGAAGTAGGCATTGTAGGTGCGAGAGTGCAAGATTCTGTGTAGTTATGGGTGCATGTGGGCTAGGGGTAGAATAGTGTAGCAAAATAAGAGCGCATATCAATGAGAAACACCCCATTGACATGATTTAAATGTAAACTCGCCAGCAAAAGCATAGCTGGAAAAAAGTGAAAGCTGAAAGGCAATGTTAAGCTAAGCGTTGAAAATCAATTTGTATATTTAAAGCATCGTTTTAGGCTGTCATGCGCATGCTAGGGATACGGGTTGCTTAATTTCCTATGTATGCCAAAGCTGTAAAATACAAAAGGACGTAGCGAGAGGTTTAATCTGTTGCGCTAGATCAGAAAAAAAAACAGCTATACGCCCCACATACTTGCGTACATATTTATTCGAATGAGTAATCGTATACATATGTGAGTTCAATTAAGGTCAAACGGACTGGAATTTGTTTTAATAAATAATAATCCAGATATTCTTCGATGAATACTATTTACATTCTCTGGTATTATGGTATCGAATATATCTGATGGCAGAAGGAACTTTTTATTTATTCCGATCGAATCCAAAAACTACTGAACTGGTTTCTGCATTTCTATGCGTAGACGTACTTGCTTCTGTAGTGCACCCATGATTTTTTTCATCGGAACTGCAACGACAGCAAAGCGGTCTTAGCCTAGACACACATCTCATCGGGCCCACGCCCAAAAGTGGTTCACAAATGGTTGAAAAACCATCGATGGTATACGGGCAGCAGTCTATTATCCCACGGCAAAGATCTCCATCCCCATAAAGAAATACCGAAGAAACTTCTAAGCGAAGGCTTACGACACCAGTTTTTGAGCAAACGTAAATCAGCAGATATGTACATACAAGGAGCCAGCATATTCTTCTTATCAGAACAAGCCAGGCTGCACTAAAAGTCATATGTTCCGTGAAAGAAAACCAGGGATATTATAGGCTAGGTCAGGTTGTTATAAATCGCAGGCTTTCGTCAAACCTAAGTCTGATACATCGGGGAAAAAGTATTGATGGAGACATCGTCGCAATCGTTCGCTGGAAATTCTATTCTGCTATCAAGTATTACCGCACGAAATTCCCAAGCCGCAATGACTGCACTTAAGGAAGTGTGCAGTTCTTTGAGGGCTCAACTGTCTTTACGGACGGATCAAATACGGAATGCGGGGCTAGTGCATTTTCGTTGCCATTGGCTGCAGGGCGGCTTTGTATGCTACTCCACTGCAGCACAACACTTATCGTCATACCAATTGTTTCGACATGGGTGTTAGTTGTCAACCACCTATTTGGCACTGACACCGAGTGTTTGGGAGATGGAATCGAATTCGAGCGTAAATAATTGCTTGTTCAATCACGATTGAGAGTCAAGCGCGAAATTTCTCGGCTATTGTACTTCATTGCACACGCATTCGGACCTTAGCTGCAACAAGGTATTGATCCGGAGCGTATCTTCCATCTTTCACACCGTCATCAACTTGTTTCTTGGTTTTTTAATCAGAGGCCACCAAGTGGCATCATGGGTATTTTGATGCTGGTATTTGGTACTACTAAGTACCATTTTCCGTGCCGTTGCGTAGTCGGTAGTCCTCTCTCCGTTGTCCGAAATGTCATGAAGACTGGGTTTTGGACCATAAATACTTTCTGTGCCCATCGCGGCATTAAAGTCACTCTCTGATCTCATAAATATGGCTAATATTATTGAATTTAGCCCTTGTGCTGAGTATGCCTATTCAGTCTTTGATGGAGGTGAATATGGCACAAGGTGCCTCATGGATAAAAAGTGAGCTTAAGCTCCGACTCTAGTTCTAGTATAAATTCTTAAGCATGAGCTCTCTTCATCAGTGCAAAAATTTAATCTAAGCTTGAGCTCAGTTTTAATGCATGAGGCCCAAGGTATCGAAGTCTCCGCCCACCAAAAACCGTACACTAAATTAGTGTTCCGTCTTTTAGAAGCTTTAGTAGATGTCGCACGTTGCAAATTTTTTGCCGCCTCGTGCTTGATTCTTGTAATGCGGAGATATCAGTTATATAGCATACAACAGCTTGACAGGGTCATATTTCCTATAGATGGTGCGGAAATTTCGGCTGCATATCCGTAAATTGTAGTCTTTGCTCCGTTTGCAGGTTTTTCAGAGTTGAGCGGCTTTTTTGGTATTTTCATTTACAGAATTTTGTAATCAAAATTTGCAGATCGAAATCATGAAGACTTCAGCAATTTGCAGGAAAAAAAATTATTAAAAGTATATGCATACATTTATTCCACTTCTGAATAATAAAATATTTCCTTCACTCTCAATTAACTTTTGAATTACGAACTTTTAACGCATCTCTTCTCTATTTTTTCACTTTCAGGTTGATATTTCCTGCCGCAATACTAAACAAACAGTTAGCTCTATATTGACACGCACAAACTTTGTCACACTGAAATATGTAACCGATAATTGGGGTACAGATGCGAATGGTTTCAAGCTGGTTATAACATCGGTCAAGGATCCAAGTATGTATACGTTTAAAAATCAAATTCAAATGAACTCATAACACTTGCTAATTTACTCTGAAGCTGCAGATACGGTAGCAATCTTTCGTTTTATAGCCATTACTTTTGTCTTTTCAAACATAACTTGATGCAAATTCCTTAACTCATTTATTAACCGTTTTTTTTTCATTTTTTCTAACGCTACGTCTAACCACTATTTTTCTTATGCAAATTTACAGAGCACACCTGCAATGATTTCACCTGTGCAGCGCGTGAATTTTGCATAAGTCCGGATTTACTCTGCGATGGCATTAATCATTGCGGTGACAATTCTGATGAATCGGTGTGCCAAAGTAAGTATAAAATAATAAGAGAAAATGTATAAGTGTGAAGAAGGAGACAATAGAGTATAAAAAATATTACTGTAATTGAATTAGTAATTTAGTAAGCTGCTTTTATTATGCATTCCCTAAGTAAGGAGAGCAGTTTAAGTACTTCAAAAAGTGCGAAAAAAATTTCATTAATAGGGGGATTGAGTTGGTGGGCGAATATTTAAAAAAAAATATATATATTTTCTCAGCTTTGTTAGCATAAAGCTCGGAACACTTTATGTTTAAGAAGCTGGCTTCAAGGCGACATTTGTCGACAAAATGATGTCGCTGTCGTTACGTCGTGAAGTTGCAGTCGTCAAAGTGTTCCGAGCTTAAAATGTCAGTAGCTTCGTTGATTGCCAAGCAGAAAGCTTTCAATGTAGCAATGTCCATTTCATTATTTTCTTACATTTATGTATAATACTTTATTTACTTTTAGGCGAAACAGCTGCCACAGTTTTCGGGGTAGATATGACTTGGTTTGTGTTGATCGTAGTCGGTATCGTACTGGTTTTGAGCGCCGTAATCGTAGGTATTTCGATATGCGTTTGCCGACGACATGATGAAGCGAACCTCAACCAAAATACAGCAATACAAAGTGAGTCATCTCATACATACATATATGCTCATACTACTTGTGTATACCCGTAAGGGAGGTCCTAAAAATATCGGCAGCTAAATTTTGTATAGGGCTCGCCTTTTTTTTTGTTCTAATACATAAAACGTAAAGACATCCAATAAAATTACAAAATTTTTAATAAATTTTTAATAGTAGATACCAGCAGGGTTTTAAAAAATTTAAATTTTTCAAAGTCGCGAAATTTCGACAAAACTTTAACTTTGACCAGCTATAACTCAGCGTATTGTAGCTTATTATGATGAAGTTTTGTCGAATTTTTGCGATTAAGGGCCAAATTCACAGTGCGTAGTTAACCACTGGCAATAGTTTAACTATTGATTTCGATATACACAACGCTCAGTTAACAAAAGTTTAAATCAGCATGCCCCCATAGTTAAACTCTGTGAAATTTAATTTTTTTTTGTGGAACGAATTTCAAATTTGAATAGAATAGTATTGATATTTAGAATTTGTATGTTTTCAGGCGATATGAATTTTCATAGTTAACTTTGTGACTCTGAATATAAATTCAAAGTTAAACTCTTGTTGGTGGTTAAGTTAACAATCGTTGAACTAGGCATTGTGAATCCCGCCCTAAAAAAAAATAAAAAATGCGTATATAACACCGTACACATGATAGAAGTGAAACTTCTTAAAAAAGGTGTGAGTACCAGGTACCTACTCACGAAATTGGATGTGTAAACATATGTTTACGGTTCGGCAAACCATTAGGCGATTGAGTTACATACATAAGTTTGGTTAGAAATCAAACAATAATTTCATTTCATCTTATTAATTTTCTGTTATACATATAACTTATTTATTCATTTTCCGGTAACACCACCTTATATGAATTCGCGCTTCTAGCATCCATAGGACCGGGTTGTAATGGAAGTATTTGTATGTTTAACAAATAAATAAAAATGTTTATAATGCAATCAATAGATCCTTACGAATTCGCCATTACCAAGGCACTAAGTAACGTACGCACTTATGTTTGCAAAATGCATTTATTTAAGTTGAAAGAAGACAAATTCCTTTGTTCGGCATTTATTCTTACTCGCTTTCTATCTTCCAAGGCGAATTCATATACTATGTATTCTTATCACGAATTCATATATTCATGTGGTAGCAAGAGTATAAAAACATAAAATTACCTTATAAATTAAAAGCATAAGTATCACATGTATGCGTAGTCCAAGTCACGAAATCATTTCATCGATCTGAGTAAAAACTAAGTGCATAAACTCTATTTTGCGTTAATTGAAATCATGAAATGGTGTTCATTCATTCAGTTTCTACTCAAACGCATGAAATGATTTCATGAATTGGCCTACGCATAATGGTAGTAAATGACAGAACGAATTACAACAAGCACATCCTTTTGACATAATGCAAGCCAAAAACGTTGGTTCAAATCAATCCGCAATCAAGTTGGCAAAACGTCAAAACGTCACAAACATTGCAATTTTACGAGCAGTCTCATTGTAAAATCTCATTTTAACAATTTCATAGTTTCGGCTTACATTTATAAAATTCAACGAAAGTACGTACCTATTTCGGCTGAGTTATCCATTTTCGGTTATTTAGTGTACAAAATAAACGCAAATTAAATGAGTTTGTACAACATGGCCATTAATGTAGCGATAAGTTGTACAACTTGCCAGAAAATCCAAATTTTTTGATCTTTCATACAACCAAGACATAAATTCATTCAACAGGCCCACAAACGGTGCAATCTAGAGCAAAACAACACCAAGTTGAACCAACGGTCGCTACGTTTATGGCTTTCTTTAAGAAACATCAGGCGAAAATTTCAACTGCTCCTGTAACACTACCTTATATAAGTTGGCCTTGCTATCATCCTCACATATGTATGTTCATCAGAGTATACCAACGAAGGACGAGTTAATACAAGGAGATGGCGAGAGCACAAAACTACTCTACAAAGTTACACGCACAATGACAAACATGAACAAATGTACGACAAACACATAATTTTTGACAATCAGTACAGTTCGCATTTATATCAACGAGCAGCTTATTAGATTTGTTTTCGTTTGTACTACATATATGTGTACACAAACATATGTACATATGTACGAATGGATGTAGTTACGCGAAGCACGCTTTATACCTTTATTGCTTGGTAACGGCAGAGCTGAAATGCGCAATGAGTTCGTTCATACATACATATATATGTATACATACATACGTGCACTCAAACATACATATATACATATGTAGGTACTCGTACCCGTCATGCGTCGCTTTAATTCTTTTTTCCCCTTACCTATACTACCTATATCTTCCTTCTCACTCATGTAACGTTTTCAGTTTTAAAAATTTCACTCTCCATTTTTGCGATACCGCCGCCTAAGAAGTTTCACTTCAAAAGAAGTTTCACTTTATTTTATTCCTAAAAAGAAATAAATTATATTCAACAATTTTTATTGAGCTTGGGGCCGCTTTTAATGAAAAACTGTTGTGGAAAAGCAACAATAATTTTGAAAAAATGGTAGAAGTGATAGCTATTTCCGAAATCACCACATTTCCTCATCCGAAATTTTCGTGATTTCGGAAATAGCTATCACTTGTACCATTTTTTCAAAATTATTGTTGCTTTTCCACAATAGTTTTTCATTAAAAGCGGCCTCAAGCCCAATAAAAATTTGTTGAATATAATTGTTATCAGGCCATAAAATAACAAAAACTGAAAAAAATAAAGGCATGCCCCATCACGTTGATATTTTAAGGACCACCCAACTATGCATATATATACGGCAATAAAGTAATGTCCTCTCTCCCAACTCTTTTTCCAGTGCATCATACCGCCGAAACAAATGGCTCATCGAAGCATCTGCACTATCATCATGGCGGCACATTGTCGCGTGAACACACACAACTGCCACCGACGTCGGGAAACTGGCATCACCCTGCGGGACCATACGGGTACCACCGCATTCTACGCAACTTATCGAAGATGGCCACCAAAGTCCGTCCCATTTGGTGCTTAGCAAATTCCGTCAATTAGGTCATGATCTTTCACATACAAATCCGGCCGCCGCCGCTGCTGTCGCAACAGCGGGCCTCCATCAAACGAACATATCTGTGGGTAATCAAAATACAGCGGCCGCAGCAGCAGCCGCCGCAGCTGTCAGTGCTGCACAGAAGGATGAATGGTTCGTTTAGGTGGACGTTGAGGAGGAGGAGAATGAAGATAGAGGAGCAAAACATTAAGCAGTGAATGATCAATTAGACTACAGGAGAACTGTTGTTTTTTCTTTTTAAATAATTTTTAAATTAAAAAAAAAAGGATTTTGCATGGCATTAAATGAAGTAAGTATGACGAGTGACAAGAGTATACACATACTTAGCTTAGTAATTCTATTATAAAGGGCAGTAGTATGAGAGCTTTTAGATGCAATGAGCTTTCATAAATAGTAAGAACAATAAAATTGTGTAAGGTCATAGCATAAATGTTTTATTCGTGAAAGCTCTCAAATTTCGAAAACTTTATCAAAATATTACAAGAATGAGCTTAACGTGCATAAACGCACGAAAGCCATTGCCATTTATTTTAGTACGAATTTAAAAGAGTATGAGCCTTTTTGGTAAAGGTGCTTGAATTCCAAAAGCTTAGCTAGTATACGACGATTGATTGTAGCTGAAAATCAGCATTTAAAAAAGTACATTTGTGCAAATGAGCGACAAAGAAATACAAACTTTTTGCGAAAGCTCCGTTATGTGCGTAATAAAAGACACCAGCTTGTGTGGTTTATTAAAAAGTATGTGGTTTTGTGCAAATGAAACCTTCCCAGGCCCGAAGCTCTAGCAAACTTTTGATATTTACTTTAATAAGTGTACATTAGTATGCCTCACCAAGAAAGTCAGTCTTTCCATCGGAATTGTAAAATTTATTATATTTTAAAAACTCAGCCAAAATATTTCGCAATAAATATTAAAAAATCGAATTATTTTAATTCCGTTGACAAAATGTTTTAATATTTTTATGCGGTTTTATTAAGCTTAAGCTTTTTTATCATCCTAGGTGATTATTTACTAAAGATATTTTTTAAAATTAGTTTTATTTAGAAAAAACTCGATGTTTTGAGATATTTTCAAATTAGTCCAGCTCAAGTTAATCTTAATATTTTTCCAAATTATTTTGGTATTTTTCCAAATTATTTTGGTGGAAGTCTTATAATACAATAAATTTTATAATTCCAATGGAAAAACAATTTTTACTGCACCTTTTATTCCTACTTATTTTAGTGCCAACTTTTCTTCATTGCAGGACTGTATAAAAGTTATCAACATCAAATTTAGTGGGCATCTACGCGCAGGGTGATCATTTAAGAGATTTATAGTACCCAAATCTCTTAGCGTTGAGCATAGAAAATTTCAGCATGCACTTGTCAAAAGTATGTATGTATGAAATTTTAGTGTCGGATAATCAACGCAACTTGTAAATAAAATATAAATACATATAAACAATTAAATAAATGTAATTGTAATTGATTGAAATTGAAGTAATATTGTTTTTTTAGTAACACATTGATGGATTCAAAATGTGTAACAGTGAATATATTAGGAAAAATGTGTAATAAAAATTTACTAAAAGAAAGGTAGTTAATAGAGAATTTTAATTTTAAGCCTAAAAATATGAAATGAAAACTGGATGAAGTCAAAGCCGTAAATTTAAAGCTAAGCAATTAGTTTTAGCCTAAGATATACGCTCCTTTTTTACAATAAAAATAAATTGAAAAGCGAATATAATAAAAATTATAAAAAATAATTAGTTTAAGAAATAGAACTTGATTTCTTGCAAATAAAACTTCTCATTTACACACACAGGAATATGGAAAGTTTGGATGGAAAGTCGATCTTCGTTTTTTTAACAATATTTTAGTCTTTACAGTGGTTACTACATAGCTTTCAAAATATCTCAACTATTAATAACTGCCTAAACACAGCAGATAAAAAAAATTTTGGAGCTTTTGTGCTTTTGTTTTTTAACGTTAGACTTCAGAAATGGGAAAATGGCTTTTGAAAAGTGCTTTAGAACTTTCATTAGAAAAGCTTTTTTGATTCAGTTTCTTATTCAATGGCCTGAAAACACTTTAAAAAATTTCGTTTTACGCTTCGGTGCTTTTATGATTTTATTTTTTAAAGTTATCTTCAATCAAATGATCTTTAAGTTTATAGAAATTTCGTGCGTGCTGTTAAGTTGAACTCTGGAAAAAAAGCTTTCGAAGACTCCATTTTCTGCATTTGTGACTTGTATACTTAAGTTAGTGTACACCAAAAAAGCTTGTAGGTTCATTGAGTTCAAAGAAGTTTCAAAATGGGAAAGCTTAAGAACTGATTGTTTAGTACAACAGTCTGAAAAATTGCTTTGAGGATGTCATTTTATGCTTTTCAAGCTTCAGTGTTCGTATCTCTTTAATTTAGATTTTCTTATAAAAAGCTTTTAGTTTATTTCAAGAGGTGAAAATCTTTTAGCTGGTTAATGGTTTCAATAGCCAGAAAAACGCTTTAAAGGTGTGACTTTAAGCTTTTAGGCCTTCGTACTTTTGTGTGTGTGTTTAAAGTTAAAATTCAACAAAAAAGCTTCAAAGTTATTGTGCAAATTTTTAATTGAGAAAGCTTTGAAATTAATAGCTTTATTCAATAACCTTAAAAAAGCCTTTGAAGATGCTATTTTCACCATGTTGTTTTTGAAACTCGATGTGTAGATTTCCTTAGCGTTAAAAAAACGTAAAAACGCCTTGCCTGTCTGCGGAATAAAATATCTCTCTGCACATCGCTTTTCTATGTATACTAATGTTAGCCAGAGAGAGCTTTTATTCCCTGCTCATCCACATATACAAAATGTATATCCAACTTAAAAAAAAAGTGTTGCATGGGTGACTATGAAGGGGCCAACATTATTGTTAATGCTTTCAGGCACAGACAGAAAACTGTATTAAGCATTGAAAATAACACTTTTTTTGTATGTTATTCTCTGAAAGCTCAAAACCATGAAAAATTCTGCATGAGTGACTATTTCGTAACCTACTCTACTTTAAAAACTTACGGGTTCACAAATTAAGCTATGGTTTGAAAGCTCAATTATGACACCATTTGTCAATGAGAGTTGTTTGATTTTTCAAACTTCTTTTGAATTTTTCGAAAGAACTTTTTTATAAATAGTTTACGTCTCGTAAATTTGGTAAAAACATTTTACTCGCTGAAAGTTTCAGCTAAAAAGCTCTCATAACATTTTGTTATTTTTAAAAGCGCAAAAGCTGTCTTTATAAAAATCCGACGTTGACAAGCGACAATCGAAAGCTTTCATCGAATTTTTATTTCAAAAGCACAAAAGCTTCTCTCATTTGAAAATTCAATGCTGACAAAGGATCTAAGAAAAGAGGAAAGAGGATTGAAAAGCAAAGCTCAGCGGTAAAACATTTCAAGAATCCCAGAAAACCGAATCAAATAGTATTACAATATCAAAGCCGTTGGCGACGATAATATTGAAAAGCCACTTCCATGAGGAAAATAAATTTTCAAACACAAAAATTTTAGGAAAACTAAAGTAGTATGAAAATAATTGTAAAAAAGCTCACTTGTAGTTAATAAGGCAGGACAGTGCAATAATAAAATTTTTCCCAAAGTTCGTAAGTACTTAATCATTTCAAAAAAAAACCTGTACACTGCAAATTTATATAAAAGCTATGGAATATTATAAAAAATAGTGCAAATAATACGAAATTGTAGCTAACTGTTTAAAAGCCACAAAGAAAAACTCAATTTAATATTACTACATATAATAAAACAACAAACAAGGGATGTAAATAGTTGACAATACAGCAAAAAAAAAACATTAAATATATAGATTGAATGAAAAGAAAAGATACCAAAAAAATCTGTAAAGCTAAACGATAATATCAAAGAGCGAATACCAGAATCAGTTACACATTTTCATCAAAAATTTTAGATTTTTATGTCAAATTCAGCGCTTAGTAGATTTGTAGTTCATTTTCATCAAGAAATTTATTCTGTCCCATGAAGCCAAGACGAGTAACATTGCAGAGAAAAGTCTAGAAGCAGTTAACATAAGTTAGAAGCAATTATGTATGTGTCTTTATTTCATTTAATTTTTATTTTTTTATTTTTTTTAATTTTAGTTAATACCATTCCCTTGATTTTCTTCAGTAATTTATAGGCAAATAAGTACTTAAACTTTCATTGGATAAGTTTTATTTACTGAGTAACATAAATGAACAATCGCCAATGACTAACGCATTTTAAGCCAAATATTAATTGTTGTGTTCTTATAAAATCGTCCCATCTGACTCATTTTTAAAAGTTGTACTAATTCTCTCGTTAAAAATATGTGATACAAAGTTGCATGGTACCTAATCTATCATATGATGCATGTCACATGTCCAATGAAAAAATATCACATGCTCATATATCACCAGATGCATCATCAAATATCACGCGAGGTAACATCGCTTGTGCATACATACATATATTGATTGATCATGCTCTTATTTTAGAATATGAAATATCATTTACGGAAATTTTAATATTTTAAGGTTGTTTAATGAAATCTTGTTCATTTGGGATCTGTACATCACATGCTTGAGCATACAAACCAATATTAAATCACATCATTTCAAATCGCATCACTTCAAGCAGTTCAATTAAATTTCACCTCATAATTCCGCAACTCTTATAACATAGCATTCCGAAAATGACACGTTTTAGTGAAAGATCAAATTAAATAATATCAAATGACGCATAAACATACATATATCTATAACAAGACTGTCGAGAACGTTCTCAGCGCGAATAATATAAGCAAAAAAACCCTGGGGTACGTTTCCTATAGTTGGATTTACATGCGACGATTTTCCAGGCAATTCAACATTGCTCAAGAAGTATCGCTCGTGTAAATGGTGATTAAAAAATCGCTTGCCTCAAAGTAGACAGCAAGTCAACTTTTGCAGGCGATTATCGCCTATCAAATAATCGCCTCATTTAAAGGCAGCTTACGCGAACAATCATTTTGGGAACATTTATAAGACAACAAAAGTCTCCGGTACGTTCTGGCAAAATACAAAACAGGAACAAATGTCTAAGGACTTTTCTCCTTTTCTCTCGAAAAACAATTTTGGAACTAAAGTCTTCGGAACTATTTACGAAGAATGGAAGGCGCGAACTTTTCTTGCTTAGAAAATGAAAAATTGTTTCATAAATGGACAGCTCCCCTTTATGTATTAGTATTACCAATCATGATTCTCACTGAAACTAATTTTCATCCCCTAATGCAAACGCCTCTCTCACTCTTAACGTTAAGTTCTCAAAACTTTTGTTCTCGTTTTGTTCTCCACCAGAATGTTACCCAGACTTGAAAACGTTCTCGATACTTTCTTTCTCATCGAAAGTTCCGTTCTCATTTCGTTCTTCTTAAGAACGTTCTTTAGAGGTTTGTCCTAATTTTGTCCTTTTCGAGAATATTCCTGAGAGTTTTGTTCGCATTTTATTCTTAACGGAAGCGTTCCCGAACCGTTTGTCCTCATTTTGTGCCCGTTCAAACTGCTCAATACTTTTGTTCCCGTTTAGTTCTTTTGCGGGAACGTTTTTGACATTACATGTTATTCTCGTGGGGAACTAAACCAAAACCGGAACGCGTTCTCGGTCCCTGGTATAAGCTATACCTTTGTAAAAAAAAATAAATGGTCTAAAATTGTAGCGAAGAAGAGTCCCTAAATATGTGGCTACCACTGTATATTGGTCATTATGGCCTATGGCTTTCTATCATTTTTCGGGTAACTCCATAATTCCATCTGTGTAGAACTTTTTTTACTCCGTCGCCTGTGGCGTAGATCAATACCTGGTTGGAAAGATTGTTGCTTATAATCCTCCGAAGATATGTTCAAACTTTAAACTTCTGGAGAGCGTGGAGTATTTTCTGCCAGCATGCAGTATTAAAAGCATCCTTCATGTCCAGAGTAATAGCAAGCAGCACTTCTTCGATCCAACTTTTCATCGTTGCCCGCTGATCGCTCCTACAGCGGATCTACCCTTTCGGAAACCGAACTGCATATCTGATAGTCGTCCACCTGCCTCGATCGCTGCTACTACTCTGTTATTTGTTAAACAGTCTAGCAAATTTCCCATCATGTCTAGCATATACATAGAGCGATATGCTGCAGGATCACCCGGTGGTTTTCCAGCCTTGGGTTGCAGCACTAAACGCTGTTGCTTCCATATAGCAGGGAACAAACCTTCCGCAAAGCGTCCATTGAACGTATGAACAAATACTTCGGGACTCGCCCTCGAGATGAGTTTAAGCACACAGTTAGGAATGGAATCAGGGCCTGAAGATTTTCGGGAAATAAAAAAATTAGCCGCGCCTATAACTTCTCCTTCGGCAACTTCAGGAAAAACACACTTTTTTCTGGGAAATTTTTCTCATGAAAAGTTAGCTTCAACGGAAATAGCTCGTTAACGATTTGCTCTACCTGTTTTTGGGCATTTTATCTGTGGCCGCACTGAATTTTTCTCCTTTTTTGTAACCACCTTGTAGGCCAATGCCCATGGGTCTCAGAAATGGTTCGATTTCATTGCGTTTCACTGATGGTAATTCGCTCAATCGATTTCTTTCAGCAATTTCATGTGCCACCCAAACATCGAGCTTGCTTAAGTAGCCTGCTCTCCTTATATGCTTGATTTTTAGTGCTTCCATTTACATTATTTCATCGACTTTTCCAGTGATTGGCTGACAAGAGGGAGGTGCATTATTACATCACAATTTCCAAAACGGAATCGATCAAACCTCTCCTAAGTCCGGCGTTTACTTACAGCATTTTCACCGTACACTGCACACATTTTTTTCTGCATGTGTTTTTATGTCCTTTTCGCCCTTTTTATAGTACAAAAAAAAGCATCGCGTGCAACACAACTTTTTGCACGAGCGACAAATTACAGAGCGGTCTTCACTAAAAATGTAACCTGAAATGTCAAATTTTCAAGCGCACGTCAGTTTGTTGCCATTACATTAGTGTTGCCAGATGTATCGTCATCAACACCACATAGTGACAAAAATTCGCCGAGAATTTTCATATGAGCCAATATTTCATTGCCAACTTTATTAATGTCACATCACATAGAACTCATATAAAACATTACCACTTTAACAGTCAGTCGCTGAAACATCTCATGAGTTTTGAACCATATCAGCACATCGCGCGATTAGTGTTAATCTTCGCACTTCACAATTTATTTCATCCCATTCAATACATTACTTCTGATTGTGCAAAATCACACGATTTCTCAGCATTTTATAAAATATTCATCACATCACCTGAGGAGAGCATATGGATATCACATCGTACGTTCTTAGCAACATATCACTTGTTGTCGTAATTTTTGTTGAACAAAATATTTCAGCGTTGCATGTTGACGTTGCATCGCAGATGATCTTGACAACTCATGACATCACTCCATTAAAAATCACGTCAACTCATAACATCATTTGTGTTGAATTACATACATAGCATTGATATCACACTTGCGCATCGTTCATCACATCACTCGATCACTCTCACAAGCCCATCTCAATACTACTTGTTTAAAAATAAATTCATTGCTATACTAACGCATGTAGAAAGGTCACACCTTGCTACTTCCTACAAAACCAAATCACATCACATCAAATCACATGTGCTATAAAGTGAATCAATCAGTCTTGTATACAAGCAAAACCAGTCACATGAACACCACTAAAATAAGTAAAGGGAAATAAGAGACATAAATGACAATACAAAATCATTTTTTTTTTTTTACAAGAAACTGAAAACAAACAAGAAAAGCATTTTTTCTTAAGCAAGAGACAAGCGAGGCGACAATTAAAGCTGGACATACTAAATAAAAAATACAAAAATAATGAAGAAAAATAAAGCCGAAAATTGTGCTCTCCAAAAACTACACAAAAAACAATATTTTCACGAAAACTATTTTCTACCAAAATAATATAAATTTTTTTAAAGAAATAATATGCAGAAAAGTATTAACTAAAATTTAAAAATAAAAAATATTAAAACAGTAGCTAAAAGAGTCGTTAGTTTGAAAAGTGAAAAAACTGGCTATGCTTCAATTTATTGAAAACGTAAATTAATCACAACTATGAAAAACAGAATTATCTAAAAATAACTTAAACAATACCAATGCAACTTAAGCGCAAAGAAAAAACTAAAACATACATACAAACTGGATCAACTCAAATTTTTTGCGAATACAGCTTAAACGTTAGTACTTCCCGCCGTTAGAAGATTTTTGTAACAAGAAAAAATTGATATAACTATTACAAAAAAAAAAATAAATAAAAATAAATACTAATAAATTTATTAACCTAACACTTTCTCAAATAACGTTACATACAGTCATATATAGAAGAACGTAAAGGCAAATTTAGGCCAAAAATTTTAATAATTTCACAGACTCTTTAGAATCTTTCAGTAATTTAGATGAGCCAGTTAAAAAGAAAAGTACTATAAATAGCGACTAGTATTGAGTTATCATGTGTGCGTATTTCGTGTGATGTGACGAACATTTTTATAGCGCACAACAAAGTGTCGCACATTTTCATAAAACTAACCAAAAATATTTGCTGAAAAAATTATAAAGTTATCCGATTTTTTTCCAAACTTCTAAAAAATATAAATGAAAATAAAATGTTACAGTTAAATAAAGATACAACTTTTCAAAATGTATACTTTCGTTTTGATAAACTTTCTGTCAACATTTTGACAGCTGTCATTAATTTGTCAATTTTCGCTCTCTATTAAATATGCATACGTGCGTGTTGACAGCTGTCAAAAACTAGTAACATAAACTATCTGTTTGAATGTCAATTTCTAGCGAACATTAAAAGCATTTAAGAGTGAGCTTGAATAAGAAGCCAAATATCAGTTCGATGTCAATTTTAAGTATAACGAAAGATATAAATGTGTAAAAAACTTAGAAAAAAAACCGCGTAAATGGTGGAAAAGAGAAGAGTATAAAAGTTAAGCTAAGCGTGTGAGAAGATACCAAACTAAATGTGGAAATAAAATATCAGTTATAGTTAGTACCGATGTACATAAACAAAATTATTTGGAAGAGAGGATTGGAAATTAGATAAAATAATTGGACAATTCTGAAAAAGTATCGAAAATTATACCACTTAACACTATTTAGTGTTGAGTACATTATGAATTTTTTTTTTGCAAATATAAAATATCTTTTGAATTTCTACTACTACGTACTTTTTCATTGCCTTCGCAACTTATAGCGTTAGGCGAAAACTTTTTATGAATAAGGTCATTATTTTTTAATTTCAGTTTTCGGCTTTCAAATGAAAAGCCACACTTTCGGCGCAATTTTCATGAAAAAATACACCATCCGAAACTTTAGTAAATTAGTACACAATTTTTTGTTGTGCCGATCTTGTACCAATTTGACGTAGGAATCTACAATATAATTTAGAAATATATGTGTAAAGAATATTAAAATATATTTGGCAACACTAAGGAAATGTAGTGAAATACAAGTACATAATTAACACCCCTACATGAATAAATAATACTCTAAACATGTTTTTCGTTAAATTTGCAAAATTATTAAAAACCTATTTAAAAATATTGACCAAATTTAAAAGTCTCTAAAGTAGGTTTAATTGAATTGAAGTGATGTGTTGCTGTTCAATAAAAAATTGTGTGAAGAAGCTGAGTATTCAAAGATACCCCATCATTACGTTAATAAAAAATGTCACTAATGCCAAATATCCCACTGCACATTTGAGTCATTTAAAAAATTTAATGTGGAATTTATGTCCCTCTTGCCCGGATGGGTTCTTTTCCTAGTAAAGTTTTTGGTTGGATTAATACTAAAGCCTAACATGGCGCAACATGCCTTTTTTAATCTTAACCCAGCTAGAAAAATTGCCAGAAATCTGTTAGATATCAGTTAGACTCGTTGGCAAAAAAGTCAGAATTTTGGCCGATATCGGTCAGAGATGCGTGTGGGGAGAGGTTGACAGGAAGTCTAACCGACACGACGTAGGAAATTCTGACTTAATTACCGACGATTCTGACTGATATCTAACAGATGTCTGACCAAATAATCATGGAAAATAAGAATTCGGACATAATTCGATCAGACATATCGGATAAGGAAATAAATAAAATTCTCCAGACCCTTCGCCCAGAAATCTGTACGAAGCCTGTAAGACTTGTCTAAATAGTCAACTTTTTATTCCGACTTGTCTGATATCAGAAATTGTCTGGCAAATTTGCTAGCTGGGAAACCTCTTTGAATAATGTCTGTATGCATGCTGGCCACAGTGAGGAGGTGTTGTCTTCAGAATGTGAGATTTAATATAGTGGTCTTTTATCTTCTCCATTGTTTTCAGCACAGAGGAGAATCGATATTTTAGGCATGAAAAACTCCCTAGCGAAGAATCCCTTTTACCCATCTTCGGGACTGTTGAAGGTAAGCTTTAGCAAGACTGCTTTTCATTATGTCCACTAGTTGCCGTATTAGACTCTCACCACCCTGCTGTAGCCTGACTGGCCGGATGCCATCTACTTCTGCAGCCTTGTAGCGCTCAAACGTGCCCAGGGCCCAACTGACTGAATTCTGGGTAAATATATATTTCTTGCCATCTTCCAGTCAGGTGGTTGCCGGTCTGGTCTGCCGGGCCTCTGGTCCACTTCCAGGGTGGAGGCCAGCTGTTATAAGCAGAGCGATATCGCCCTCTCTTCTTTACTTTTAGTGTAGGTGCCATCAGTAATTCTACAGTTCTTCTGGCTAGAGCCTTGTGTAGCCACGCGATAGCAAGAGTATTGAAGATACCTTCACAGAAGTTTCAGAAACACTCCCTCTGCGCCTTCCTACTCACTTTTCTGTAATTTTCTAGCCTATCCGCATATTCCTCGCAGCATCCAGTGCGCTTTGCCCTGTTGAACAGCCTCTGCGAAATTCTTTTTAGAGGGCTGAGATTTTACGAGACTACCACGCTGTTTTAGCTTCACCTTCGGTTGAATCTCGGGCAGCTTTATTTCAAAGGTTCGGACATTATGTCATACAGCGGTCTCTTCTGATGGACTAGGACCTAACCCTTCTAAAGCCGAACTTGTATTGTTAATAAAGCAAACAGAAATTCCGGAATTACCCTTACCAAAACTGGATGGAGGAAATAGCAAAGAAGGGCCTAGCAGGCTACTACACCTCTAAAAGGGCTTTCGGGAAACCCGATTTTAACCTACTGAGCGCTGGTCAGGTGGAAGCCACTCGATAAAAGCAGCAATCAGAGAATATTTAATTGGAAGAGTGCAGAGACTCGCAAGCCATGGTTTATCAGGCGCCGTGAGAAGCGCACCACAAGAAGAGCTGAACATGATATTTTGCTTGAAGCCACCACAAGTATTCGTAACAATTGCAGACGCAACAGCGGCCCTTATACTGGGGGAATCAAAATAGTGGAAGGAAACCAACGACGGGCATGCAGCAGTCTTGAAGGTAGTTAATACTGGACGGCGTAACGGAATCAAGGCCGAAACTGATTACCTCGCGTCATCCTGAGATTTTAGTTTCAAGATGCCTATACGCTTTCCAACCCTGTCGGTAAATTATGGTATTTCCATATACACCGTTGTCTAAAAGATGGAGAACGGAGTCGGCTCGGGTCTGCACTAAAAGTACCTTCAAATAAAGCAATCATATCGCCCGCCTGATTACTGCAATGTCTTTCAGGCGGAGATCTTTGCCATAGAGATGGCGGCTTGTCTCATACAGGATAGTAGGGCTCTGTCAGGAACGTTCTATATTCGTTGACAGCTATGCGGCACTGAAAACCTTAGGCTCCAAGATATTACTAAAGTCGAAAGCAGTTCGAAAATGTTGTGCAACGATGACCTTCCTGAGTCACGTCAAATCCTCTCACTGCCGGTTTCCTGGACATAGCAATATAGAAGGGAACGAAATAGCCGATGAGTTCGCTAGACGCGGCTCGGAAATATAAATTAGCGAAGCGCACTACCACCGATTTCTTTTTTGATAAGGGGGTTGAATAATACACCACAGTCGCAACTAATGACCTATAAATCAAAACCTTTTTGGCCGAGACTCAATAAGAGTCGTACGCTTTCTGGGCTGTTTTGGGCACACGCGGGATCTTGCGTGCTCGCGTGGAACAAACCTATCTACATAAAACTGAAATTTCAAATATCAACCAATGTATAAATTGTATGATTCAGGCAGTGTTGCCAACTTTTGAGTTTCACCAAAACTTGGAAAAAATAGCGTTTTACCACACTAAAGCACTAAATTGTTTTGAATCAAAGGATACTTTTTTCATAACTTCATTTGTATTTAACAAAAGTAAAAAAATAAACAATATTTACAAGTATATACCAATATACAAAACGTTTTCGATTTCATAACGATTGAACGGCCTCTACACATGCCGAAGTACTGCAGATTAAAACTGGTCATATGTACTATGTATCCCGAGAGAGAAAAATCGAATCGCAACAAACTAAAATGAACTTTAAAGGAGAAGAGTAGTACTAAATTATGCGCTAAGTAGAAAAAAATTTTTTCGAACTGTGTAATCAATTAAAATATGTACAAATAATTAGAAAATAAATATTTAACTTACCTGCGTACTAGCATTTTCAACGCGAATACAATTTAACAAGAACGTGGGTTTGCAACTTCAGCTCTTTATCAATCACGGTTGCATTTAAGTACATTTAAATTTTTAGATTCTTGTAAATTCAGTGCCGCCACAGCTTTAAATATTTTAAATAATTTTATGTTTTAACTATCTATGAAAAATTTTAGTTCAGAAAAAAAGCAATACAAAAGGCACTAGGTACTAAAGCATCTTTTTTTTTTTGGGCGTTTCAATTTTCAAAAAGCACTAAATCTTGTGCTTAAAGCACCAAGTTGGCAACTATAGCTTAAGGCTATGATTTTATTCCTAATGTAAAACATGAACTGTTTAAAAGTTTCTTTTCATGGCCCGTATTTTACAAAACAAAAAAATCGAAATTTTGAAAAAATGTACCCCATATCTTCCTAATATT
>NW_023458559.1:76081571-76147008 GCF_013731165.1 Rhagoletis pomonella | reverse complement strand
ATATGCCCTCAGAAAACCTTTGACATTAATTGACTGGATATAAACTTTATAAATGGCCAAAAAATTATGTCTTCTTTAGCCTTGTTAAAGGGTCATGGGCAATAAATGGGGCCTTAATCCCCGGAAAGTATTACTCCCCCTAGTGCATCATAAATTCTGAAGAATTCACAAAATAATTAGGGCTTTGATCTGTGATTTAGATCCATGGTAGTGGATTTCAAAGGGGGTTTCCACAATAAGATACACAGTCCACAAAATGTAGTGATAGTGATACCCAGATGCCGATTAAAGGACTGACCGATCGCGTAGAAGCTCTGCCTGCCTATTGTTTAAAAATAACCGTCTTCTTCTTCTCAACAGTCACCATTGCGACGATATAGTATGCTGCTTTTGAGTAGTGGATAGAAAGGCAAGTAAGTCTGTAGAAATCTGCTATATGCAGTCAAAAAACCTGAAAATTGGTATAGGCTAGTAACTCACATCGGACGGGCGACTGAAAGTTTAACATATTTGATTGGTGGGCTACAGCGGGAATCAATCCAGTAATAACCCACAGCGAAATGATCCGCATGCTAGATGGCAACTCTAAGATCTCTCAGTATTCGATAACACTAAAATCGGAATCTTTCAACTCGGCTTATATAGGCACCGCACGGTGGCTCAGCCTCTGGCTATACGAGTCCGAAGACCCTGTTACTGGACGACACATTCCATTGGTCAGTAAATTCCTGCTGCTACTTTATCAACAACTAAATTTTAGTATTTTTACTGTTTATGTACACACAAATAAACTCACGCATTTACAAAACCCAAAATGGAAAACGATTACAATCAGCCTATTTGCGTGTTTAATTTGGGTTAAGTGTGAAAGGTGTCAGCCGGTAAGCGACGACCAGAGCGATCAGGAAAAAATTGCAAAGGCTCAATTTGTGGGCTGCTGCAAACAAGAAGGCGCTGTTAGCAGAGGGTATACCAAAGCACGCAGCAAAGTTTTAGTTTGATTAGTACATTAGAATATTTGAGTGGATAATTTAATCAAATTAATTACTTAGCGGGCACGCGCGCGTCACTTTTATGAGCGCAAATTACAAACAGTCACCCGAGCGGGTGGAAGTGCAGCGAACAATGAGCGGCAATGGAATGTAAATGTGCCAAAAGTGGGAAATTTCTTTGTTGCCTGCGGCTCCGCGTGTCACAGAGCAATTTTTTTTTTTGTTTGTAGTGCGCATGAAATGTGCCAGCACTTATGTGGTTATGACTGTTGTTGTTCTGGTATTTCTGGCTCTGCTGTTGCTGCTGCTGCTGCTGATGGTGATGATGATGGTGGCGGCTTAAATACGCTGCTGGTAGTGGCAAATAAGAATGTAATGAGCGATGAAGTGTTGGGGTGGCAGTGGCAGTGGCAATTTTGGTAAGGCGAGCATGCGGAAATTTGGTGATGGCAACTACATATCAACTAGTGTTGTTGCTTTTGACATTGCTGCTGCGTTAGTTGTTGTTACCATGGTTGCTGCTTTTTGGCACTAATACCTGCTGGCAATTTAGGCACGCAAAACCAAAACACATACGCGTCTGCTGGTGAGTTTACACCCCCAAGAAATTGAATAGGGACGGAGCCACCTCTTAAAAAAAATAAATGAAATAAATAATGTGACCGTCACGTGAAAGGGGGTTGCAAACGATTTGTTTTTAAAACATTTTTAAGAGAGTTGCTACCTGTTGAAAAAGTTGAAATTAAATTAATTAAAAAGTTGAATGAGATATTTTAACACCGGTATTAAACGAGAGCGGTTTAAGAAATTGTTATCTAAAAGGAGCTACCTGTTAAGAAACTCAAACTCAATTTGATTAACACGTTAAATAAAATGTTTTATTTTGGCTATCAAACGGGCGAGGTTTTACGAAATCTGCAACTATTTGGAAAATATTTTAGGGTATGGTTGACACCAGTTTCGGAATTTAGTTCACAGGTTAAATGAAATCCAGCTAATAAGTATTATAGATGTGATAGTTTGTGAGTGAGTATTTGAGTATGTTTGCTGGCCCCCTTTTGTATGAATTTTGGCGTAAAGATAGCTTATGAACTACATATATTAATATATAGCATATTATTTAAAAGGGGTGTCACCTGCTTGAAAAGTTAAGTTCTACTATAAAATATAAGTTCATCGAAATTTTACGATAAGGATGCCAAACGAACAAGATTTAAAAAGTCTTTAGTGTGAAAACATTTTGAACAGGATTGCCACCTATTTAAAAAGTCGAATTCAATTTTATTAATAAGTTGAATAAATTGTTACAATATGAGTGGTAAACGAATTATCTTTATAAAGCTTTATTTAAAAAAAAATATTTCGAAGGGGGTTGCCAGCTGTTTAAAAGTCATACCCTTTTTTTTCATTAGTTAAATTAAGTATTACAGTTTCTATATAAATTTAAAGAGGTGAGGAAAGCTCTGTTTTGAAAATATTTTGAAAGGGGGTTGCCACCTGTTATAAAGTCAAATTAAATTTAATAAATATATAGATTGAAACATTACAAAATGATGCA
This sequence comes from Rhagoletis pomonella, assembly GCF_013731165.1. Taxonomy (NCBI): domain Eukaryota; kingdom Metazoa; phylum Arthropoda; class Insecta; order Diptera; family Tephritidae; genus Rhagoletis; species Rhagoletis pomonella. The sequence continues at coordinate 76,144,458 of NW_023458559.1, read as the reverse complement.
AAGTCAAACATGTTTAAGAAGGCTTTCACTCGAAAATATTTTTACAAGTGGTTGCCACCTCTTCAAAATGTACCCTCAGTCAGTCAATTACTTTAACGAAAACTTGGTTGGTTTTTTTATTCAGACAAATTTTTTTAAAAGAATGGCACGCTATTAAAATAGCAAAAAAATATATATGCATGTTTTTTTTTGAATACTGCAATGGCCAATTCAATTGATACATTGACCACATTCTGGAAACTCGCGACAAAAACCGCCTTTGATTAGTAAAAGGTATTATTTTCGGTAACTTATTTTATTTTCTTTTTTGTTACATTTGAAATCATACGTATTTAATTGAAAAACGATGGAAATTAAATAACAGGAAAATAACCAAGAAAAAGGAGTGGACAAATATTGTCCCTATTCATGTGCATGGGAGTGTATGAGCACCTCTATGTGTATACATATATATATGTGTACAAGTGCATACGTACGGTGACCATCCGTCCTGTATTATACGGGACAGTCCTCTTTTTTGACCCATTGTTCTGGTAATTTATTTATTTTATACGGGACGCCAAATATTCTGTATTTCTTCTAATTTCCTGTATTTGTCCCGTATTCGGTGTTTCGACGCCTTAACAGCTCATTAAAATGGCATGCCTATGAACGAGTTTTAAGCGATGTTGGTATATGATCGTAATTTTCTTCATAAACAGTTACTATTTTCTAATCTGAATGGCTGTGATTCGAATCGGGGAATACATATAGTGATGACGACTTTGACTTTGTGCGAAGAACTATAAAAAGTAATTCTGCAAAGTTTCACCAAAATTTCAAACTTTTTAATTAGAATCTTTAGTACAAAATTTGGTTTGCAGTTTTGTAACTCATTAAAATTGAGTATGCTTCTGTTTCAATAAAATTGGTCGAATATACTTACTTTGTATGAAAAAATACGTAACAACGTCTACAAAAAAAAAATGCCAAAAATTAATGGTAAGCCTTGGCAACTTAAAATTGCACTTTGTTATGTTAAAATTTGACGATTTTTTTTACAAATTTTGCGGGGTAAAAATCTCGAGGAAACTATTCTACAAATTTGTGATGCTACTAAAACGATACTGTTTCATGGCTTATACATCTAGGATCATTAAAGAAGGCTTTAAGATCTGTAAGCTGTTGTGAAAAAAAATTTGCAAAATAATTTTTTGTCCCGTATTCGGCTCTCATAAAGATGGTCACCCTATGCATACGGCACAATATCATGCGGCATCGCATGGCGTATGAGTGACGTTTTATTTAGTGCTTGTGTAAATAAATGCGGTCGTCTAGCAAATTTGTGACGCTTTGAATTTTCGTGGCAGTTCATTTTGCAAACTGATGGATTTAGTTAGTTGTTTTGGCATATTTCAAGTTTTATCCAGCATACTGCTTTTTTGTGTGATAAAAATGCACGTTTTTCAATTTTTTTTTTATTTATAAGTATTTTAAAAGAAATTATGTTGTGCGTGGTTACGCTAATAACCATAATTTAACACTAACTAAAGTAGAACAAGAACAGCTTCCCTTTGATGCTCCTCGCCCATGTAAGCCGGCCCCAGGAGAAGCTTCCGATTTAGAGATGGGGGACTGCGAAAACGCTTTGAGTTACCACTTGGATAAGCGTTGCCTTGTTTGGGCGAGTTCCTGCGTTTGCCTACCGATATTAGGGTCTACTAAGATATTAGAGTTTTTAACAGTACATTTAGCATGTGTCTACTGTCTTTGGTCTATTCACCTTTCCCCTTCCGGATAAGAGAGGAAATTGTTGGATGCTTAGCTTGTATCTTTAAAAGTTAAAGTTTTATAAATATGTGCATACAGCTACACAATTTCTGCCTTCTTTTGGCTTTCCTATCAATAGTACTGACATAACCTCTTCTGCATATTACAAGAAAAAATCTATGTCTTTCAAATTGTTAATTTATAAAAATTTATACTTTTATTTTTTTTTTTACTTTATCTTTCTATGTCCTCTAATTTGGTGCATAAATTACCCGATCCGTAGGGATAGCAATAATAATAGCAAAAGCATAAGTGATTTTCCGACTAATATATATGCATATACATATGCATATTTATAAGAGTAAGTGTGCACAACCGAATGCCATTTATGTACATTCACTATCCGCCACATGTACAGAGAGCATGTGCATATTTTTCCCAACGCCTGCATGCTGGGCTGGTTGTTTGTTGTTGGCCAAGTGCACACAGCGTTTCGGCTGCATTATTGAGTTAGCAAAATCTTCAAAAAAAAAAAAGAAAAAAGTTGACTCTCAAAACTCTCAGCTGACTTTTTAACTCAACTTAATAAAAATTTCGCAGTCATATCTCAGATTACATCCATGTATATACATAAGTACATACATGTGTGTTTGTATGAGTCATAGGTATGTAGATGCCAAAAGCATATGTGCAGTTGATATGGTCGCGTTTGGCGAGTCTCGCGAGTACCGCGTACGTGTAAATGCCTACGTGCTGGTTATTCAGATGGCGTGCTTACCACATCACACCCACCAAAAATGGTAAACCTCCATTGAATACGTAATTCGTTGTCGGGAAGTCAAGTAATTTTACTTCCTTTGCATTTTTTTTTTTTTTGGATTTTTGACTTTATTGCATCGCGAATGTGCTGATATGCTTTTTGAGATAATAAAAATGCTTTCAGTCACTTAGAGAAATTTTGGGTCTTCATAGAATTTGCTTAATTATTTTATGCACTCCCGTGGCATGTTGAGTTCTAGAACTGTAGTTACTGCATCTAACATCTGACTACGGATTGATGGCAAATAAGTCTTTTTTTTATTACTTGCCAAAGAGTGTAAGTGAAGTTTACGGTATATAAACAAAAAAAAAATATATATATAAAAACCAAGTGAAAAAGTTACACCGATTGGTCCTTATATTTCGCCTTTTGGAATATAATTTCATCATGAGCAAAGCTCCCAGACGACACGCAAAGTGGTAGATGGCCGTGACTGAGATTGAGAGTTCACTCAAAAGAACAGCAAGGGCAGCACTCCTTCGCAGCTTCAAAGCGATTGAGAAGATGCCTTTCTGAGAGCCCTGCACACTGAAAGCGCTAGAACATCTAATGAATGTCCGCTTTAGTGGATGCGACAATAAAGAGGAGACAGATTTATTCAAACAGCATTAGAATGTCTTCCTGTAAAATTCCAATATTTAGTAGCTGACCCTTGCAGAAGGAGATTTCAGGTTCGAGTTTCTTTTTTGGTTCGCAAAAAGCTATAAGTAGTTCCTTATACATAGATCCGGATTCAACCGATAATTCGCAATACTGCCGTCTATCGTGGAATAATTTCGATCGGGTAAACTGTGCAGTTAATCCGGATTAACGTTGCCGTCTGTTCGTGCTATACGAATATAGGTTACTAAACCGGGCTAAATATTCTTACAACAAAAAATTATACGGATTTCGCTGTTTCGTAATGCGCTGAAAATATATCTTAATTCAGCAGAGAGCGGAACTGCGCTATTTTGGTTTATTGATACATTTTCAGAAGTATGCAAAACGTTTTAGAGCTCGATGGATTACACTTTCGATAACATATTCTTTTGACTTCATTTTATGAAAACTTAAAAAAAGAGAGATTTTATTTCTAAAAAGGTGGCAACCCTCTGCACAATAAAGCTTCTCAACGCCCTTTCTTTGGTATCTCAAACTGCAAAATTTCATTGAACTTATAATTTCAAAAATAGTTAATTGTTTTTAAACAGGTGAAAATCTCCTAAAAAAATGTTCTACATGTTAATCCAGGTCGTAAGGTATTTCTAAGCTGAGTTTAGCCACAATCTCTCACAAACTTTCAAATTTATAATATTAAGGGCCGTTTTCTCATCTAACCTTTAGTTTACCGGCCACTTTATCGTCCCGATATACGAGTTTTCGTTTTCTCATCAGCGCATTAATTTCTCGAATCGATAAACTGTTGCTCACCCGATGCAACCTTTAAAATTTGTACCCAACTTTAAATTTTGGTTTGGTTTGGGTTCATGAGTCAGATATATTAGATATTTCAACCAAGGTTTTGGTTTTTGCTAACAGTTGCTCTTGCTCTATATTTGCTTATGTTGCATTGCCAACCTTTGAAATTATATGACGAATGTAGTGAAGTTTCACTCTCGGAACTGTAGTGAAGTTTCACTCTACGAAATAACAAATTTATTTTTACCGGTAAGATAAGAAAATTAAAACAATTTAAAGTGAGGAACAATTTATCTGCCCTGTTAGTAAAGGCAACTTTACTGCTTACATTAGAAAATGGCCCTAAGTAGTAGGATTTCATTTAGCTTGTCAGTTGCTTAACTGATTTTAAATCCCTAAACCGGTGGCAATGCTCGCCAAAAACATTTTCGAGATTGATACGGCCTCCTTAAATTCCCTCTCGTTATATTCTATTTAAATTGATTTTAACTTTTTGAGCAAAAGCAGCCATCTCAATTTTTTATTTTTTTTTTCAAAACAAAACTTTCTTCTCGCTTGACACCCGTATCAAAATTTTTCATTTCAGGTTTTAATTAAATTGATTTGAATTTCAGGTGGCAACTCACTTATAAAATATTTTCGCTGACACCCGTTTCAAAATATTTCGTCTCAGTTGTTAGTTAAATTGATTTTAAATTTCTAGACAGGTGGCAACTCACTTATAAAATAATTTCGCTTGACAAACGTATCAAGGTATTTAATTTCAGTTGTTATTTGAATTCGAATTTGAATTTCTAAACAGGTAAACAAAATACATTTTCTTAAACTACCTTTTTTTGAAGTTCAAATAAAATATTTTATTTAACTTCTTATTTAAATTTATTTGAACTTTTTGAGCAGATGGCAACTTCCTAAAAAATAATTTCAAAAGGTATTGTAAAAAAGAATCTCTTCGTTGGTTACCCAAATTAAAATATTTCATTTCACTCGTTAACTAAATTATTTTTAATTTCTGAACAGGTGATAGTCCCCTTTAAAAATATATTTGAAATAAAGCTTGCTTAATTCTCTATCGTTTTATACCCACACTGAAATTTTTAATTTAAATTGATATTAACTTTTTGGACAGCTGGCAATCTTCTAAAACAATATGTTTGTAATAAATTGTTTTTGACACCATTTAAAAATATTTTTGAAATAAAGCTTGCCGAAAACTCTTTCGTTTTATACCCACATTAAAATCTTTCATGCAACTTGTTATTTAAACTGATTTTAGCTGACTGAACAGGTGGCAACCCTTTAAAATAATGTGTTTGAAATAAATTTATTTTTGAGTCTATTTTGTTTTTTACTAAAAACTGGCATAGCCCTTAAAAATATTTTCGAAATAAATATTTTTGGAACACATTTCTTTTGACACCACATTTTTGTAATATTTTATTAACTTTCTAATTGATTTTAACTTTAGAAAAACTCTTCAAAAATTTGTTAATCCGGGTTATAACCAATCTGGGTGCCAAATTTCAAATGAAACATATGTATGTATCCAGACGCTCTAGCTTCAAGGAGCAGCAAACATACCTACACACTCGCTCACTCACAAAACTTTCACATTTACACACATCCATATAATAGTAGTAGGATTGCCCAAAAGTGGTTCAAGTTCTTGAATTATTTTGCAACACTGTGATTTTCTTTGCTAAGTATTAGAAAGTTTATAATAAACACTTTTCGCTGCCTTTTCCGTGTAGAGACCAATTCATTTTCCACGAAAGAGCAGCCATTAATTTTCTCCATCAGCACTCACTTGTTTAAAAGGAAGCACTTAAATACATATTTACATATGTATGTATGCGTAGTTATGCAAGTACATTGGCTAAGTTGAACTTACCTTCGGTGTGGCCACCGCATGCGCTCCATCATACACGTACAGATGATCATTGCAGTCCAGTTGCAACATATCGAAGCGCAACATGAAACGTTGCAATATCGAATGCGTTTGAAATGTGATGATGCAGTCTAGATTGCGTTCATTTTGCGACCAAAGTACAGCGCCATCGATTTTACGATATAGCTGCTGTAGGAAGTGATTCTTGCACAGAGCTTGCATGTAATCTGGAAAATAAGAGTAAGAAAGCGTGGTAGAATAAGTATAACAGTTGGAATAATATTTAAGAAGGCGATGCTGTGTGAAAGTTTAACTTGCGCTACGTACATACATATATTTATGTAAAGAGCGAGTAAAATGCGCGTAAATCGTTAGCAAAGATGCTAATACTAAACTGAAGTGAGTGGTTCTTACTCCGACGCGTGTATGTGTGCGTGTGTTTGTGTGTTTGTGTATGAGTGGTGGTGGTGGTGTTAGTAAACCGCAACGCTAACTGGCAGCCAACTCCAGCGTACAGCGCTTACCAAAAACGAATAGTCAAAAATCACTGCTTAATGCTTGCAAATGGCCAAAAAGTGGTTGGTTGCATTTCGCAGTGCAGTTGATTTCATGGTCTTAGCGCTCTGTGGCTGTGGACATAGTCGAGTGCATTAGAAATTTAATGGCAAATAAAAAATTCATTTGCGCTGCGTTAGCGTGAAACCAACACGCGAACGAATACATAAAAAAGTTAGCTTACACATGCATTCGTGTATTTGAGAATAAAAAGAAGTAGAATTTCGGAAGTGATTTTCTTCAAGAAATTTTGCAGCAGCAGGCAACTTCTTGTCGTTCTTCATGTAGCTGATATTAAATTCAGAGAGTTGTATGTGTGTATAGTCCAAAGCCAAAAAAAAGCACTGCGAACTTAGGCTGATATAGTGGGACCGTTGGAATATATTCAGCAGATTCGAGTTAGTTGCCACTGCGGATATCTGAAAGCACGTTCCAAGAACTACTAAATCAACCTGACTTTCTGAGAAAATCGTAGTAATCTCCCAATTGAGCTCGGTTTCCGCCAGTTATTTTTTCTTTGTGCTGAAAATTCCGGTTCTCTGAATAGCCTCAGTCAGCTAAATAATATCAGCAGTTTTAATTGAAAATTGGGAGTTCTGATTTTTTAGTGCAAGGCAGTGAATAAGAAAGTACTCAACACTTTCCACCTTCACTTCCTCCTAGTCCTTAGTCTAGATTACAATCATTTACCTTTAATTTCAATTAAGTAATAGTCGTTAATAAAATATACTGATATTCCAATTCAACGCTATTCTTATTCTGCCATCAAATTATAACTTAAGAAAGTTTACTACATGGCAGTTGAGAAGTATGTAGATGTGCAAAAATTTCATAAATTTAATGAAGAAAATTCTTGCACATGCAGCAGTACATAGCATGCATTTAGGGTCCTGGTGTTAGCAGTCGCGCCTAAACAAATAATGTACGCCGCTTCTGTAAAAATAATCTGCTGTAAGACTTCATAGAACTGGATTTCTAGAATGGAAGAACGAGCAAGTATATCAGTATATATAATTTCTCGAGTGACTTTTCACCGATTCTATATGACCTCAAGTATAACAGCAAGGCCCTAGGAAATCTTTTTGCCATCGAGAAACCAGCTTCAGTACATCATCTCTAATACGGTTGGAGTAGACTTTTTCTCTGAATCCCTTTGAGAAAGAAGATTAATCTATCCGCTCAGCCAGGTAAAGTTTTTCTCTGAATCCCTTTGAGTAAGACGATTAATCTATCCGCCTAGCCAGGTAGAACTATTTGAATCACGAGGGTCGCTATTCTCTTGAACAACAGGGCGGCTATTACGACAGAGCTCGTTTGAACAGAGTTCACTAGAATTTCTAAGTAAATTTAGTTTAGTCCCGTTTGGGTAACAAAGCGGATGATTGGTGGTGTTGGTGTCAGATTGCGATATAGTCGTGTGCATTAGGGTGATCCTTAAAAAATCGATATCTAATTTTTAATTGGGGTACCCATTTATTTTATTCTACGTGCAAAATAAAGACATGCGAAAATCAAAAAAAAAAGTAAAAAAAATAGAATCGCAACCAGGGCTTTTTCTTTGTTTTTAAATCGGAAAAATTCGAAAAAATTTCACATATTATTGAAACTTATTAGTACAAGCTCATAAACCCGCTGAGTCAAGGTCAAGATTTAGTCGATGTTCATATTTTTTAAGGACCACCCTAGTGTACATACATCACATGAAGAATACATGACCTGTTGAAAATTCCAAATCTGAGGAATACCATACTATGACCATTTCGGTACACAACTGTCTGATAGAAGTCTCCACAACATACTCAATTCTACCAACAATGCTGGGTGGGCGCCAAGCTTTTCCCTATTTATTCCACCCTAACCTAACCAGTAGTCAGATGTATTCTTTTATGGACAAGTGTGTTTAAATAACTGTCGTTGTATGTGCGTACTATGTATGTATTTATGCACTTTTCGCACTAACTACCTTCCTTATAACCAGCATAATTATTAATTCTTCTTTACTTCCAAAAAAGCGTAGTTAAAACTGTTTGCCTGTGCTTGGCAAGCAATCACACAAGCGGTTGTTTTGCGTGAGCGGAAGTGCAGCAGACAGGTAAATGAGTTGAACGTTGCCTAAAAGTGAGTAAGAAGCGAACCGTACTGCAAATGGCGTTTGTTCATTTCTAAATTTTGTGAAAATTCAGCTCTTGTCGCAACATTTCGAATGCAATGAACAAATTTTCAGAACATTTTGCTGCAAATGCTTGCTTAATGATTGCCATCCTGCCGTAAATGAGAGAGATGAGTGGAGAGTGTGTGGAATAGAGTTGAAAGTATGTAGGTGAGTTGTTATGCGCACCAGATGATTTAAAAATTTTCCATGGGTAGTAAAAGTAGAAATTTCGACTTTCCATTGCACATTTCACTGCAATGGTTAATTTTGATGTTGATAAGAGCGGAAAATTTCCAGAAAATTTCTGAAGGAAGCATATCCTTTGATTCACCTTTTTGGTTATTGCGGTTGTTGCCGAGAGGGTGGGTGTATGAGTATTTTGCAACGAATTTCCGGTATTCCTTGTCAAATTTTATTTGGAGACAAACTGGTTTCGACTCTGCGCCATATTTAGTGTAAAATGACACTGAAGATAGCACAACGCCGAAACCGGTTTGCATCCAAACCAAATTTGTTAAAGATGTCGGAAATACGTTTTAAAATATATCATATTCTTTTTGGATAAGTAGAAAATCACCGGCTTTCAAGAGATCGACTTCTTGTAACTCTAAGTTTATGATGCTGTCGACTGGTTGTTCCAGAAAGGCGATAACCAAACATCGAAAAAGGTCTACATAACGTGGATTTTCCCGATCTGAAAAAGATTCTATCGCTAAAACAACAGTCCTTTCCCGGAAAAAACTCTATCATCGAAAATCGACTGTCTTGGAGATTAGATTACACCATTTATACCATAAATGAACTACATATGTGCACCTGGTTTTTTTCGATTGTAAAATTCCGGTTTACTCGGTATTCTAAAAACCAAAATTAAAAAAAAACCGCCTAAAAATATTCGAAAAACAACCGGTTGAAGCCGGTTTGGAAAAAGCGAGTCAATCACCCTAGTCAAAAATCGGTACTTAAGAATATTGTGATAACCGCCGAAGAGCCTAGGATAAACGAATGGCCTGAGGCTTACACCAAACATAAGCTGGGTTTTTAAGTCTTATTGCTACAATAAAGGCTACTTCTAGAGCAATTAGATCAAATGAACCTCGCATTTAGAGCCCCTGTGTGGGTGAAGAAAAGGACCTTGCTTATTTGTACACAAACATGCGATTCTTTGTATCTATCCTCTTCAGACTTCCGAGCGCTGAAAAATCATCTGTAGAGACCACGGAGATATATATTTGGATTAACAAACTCGATTAGCTAAGATGGGTCTCCAGTAGAACTTCTACTGCCACAGCTGCAATCTCGGAGATATGAAGCAAACGATTCTCCATCACCCCTGCGAATGTTTAGCTCTGGGCATAGTACTCAGATACTAATTATACTACTATGAAGACGAAAGTTATTTATACTTTTGACGTCGTTGAGGACTTCGTATACCTGAAAACCAGCATTAATACCAATAGCAATGCCCACCTTAAATTCTGTATAGAAATCGATCTTACCAATAAGTTCTATTTTGGAATGAGTAGGCAATTGAGAAGAAAAGTCTGCCCTTGGTGTTCAACGGTGATGGAAAGATGAGCTGTGGGGACTTTAAAACAGGGAAGACCGTCTCTGCGTTGAAAAGATCAGGTGGAGAGATTTAATTTCAATTGAAGTTTCTACATAATTGGCGTGAGTGAGCAAAAGAAATGACTGACGTGCTTAATTGAGTTCACCAAATAAGAAAAATAAAAGGGAAGACGTACATCCATACACAATTAAAATATTTCTAGCTTTGAGACATCGATATTTGAACTACCTCATGAGTTGTTTTCCATATGAAGAAAAGTCGGAAAAACAGGGTGAATACTAAAAGAGTTGAAAGCAGAAGAATAATACAATTTTTAGAAGTATCTGGAACAGAAAAATCACGAAAAATTTCATAGCCTGTTTTTCTGATTTTCATTTACTTACGATATTTCTTTTCCGATTTATATAACCAAAGCTTAGTTTGTGAAAAATGAGTGAGCAAAGTTTATGAAAAAATGCAAACTTTGTTTTGAGTGACAATGACTTTCTTCGCTGTCTTTCGAACATTCTGTTTTATGAAGCATTGATTGCCGGCTGTCAGCTTTATTAATGGCCTTTTATACATCTCCAATTCCTTGACTTCACCCATCAACTTTTTGCACACATCAAAAGAGAGAAAAGATCGAATTTTTCGAATTCTTTTCAAGCAAATAATATGCGTTAAAATAACGTCGGCTAATTTTGCACAGCTTCCCGAATTTAAGCGCATCATTTAACTTTTGTCACTTCCCAAATACCAAAAGTGAAATTAATAATCGAAAAACCTGCAAAAAGTGAAAAAGAAATCTTGAGCGAAAAGTCAAACAAAGAAGATGAATTGATTGAGTGCTCGAGGACACAAAGCAGAAGTGTTTGCAGTAAATGATTTGAGAGGGCGAGAGCAGACGAGGAGAAGAGATGGAGCATTAGTGAGTGTGAGTCACAGCGCAAGAAATTCGAAGTGCTCTGCCAAGATAACGGGTGTTAAGCATAGCTAATTTCTCATAACGGCCATTGAGTGAATGAATGAGCGACTGTGAGTGAGTGAGGTGGGTTCAAAACTTTGCTAAGTACAAAATTTGTTCGGTTTGCCGATGGCAAAGAATGACGAGAAAATCTTGTTCAACTTTTTAAATATGATTTCTGTCAACGCAGACATTTAAAGTGATATTTGTAAAAGGAAAAGGGAGTTTTTGCGAAGGGAAAAGCGGATGGTGGCAGCGGAGAGTTGGCAAAGAAAGTTTTAAGTAAATTGAAGAGGCGCGCAACAGTGCCAAAGACAGAGACACCAGAGATCGCTGGGGAAAATGAACTAAATTGCTGGAAAGCAAATACTTTCGTAGCGGCAGCAAAAGTTTGCCAACTTCCGATTTTTCAATTGTTGGCATTTAATATGTCACTGTGGCGTATTAAATGAAAAGCAGAGAAGCGGACAGACAGACAGACAGATAAATGCATACACACAATGTCTGTGATATCAGATTTGCTTAGCTGTACGCAAATAAATGTCAAACCGCTGTTGCGTATTGCGTTCCCAAGTCAGTTGCATTGCTTGGATGGTTGCAAAAAGTTTTTGAAAAAATTAAAATTAGCAATTTTTTCTTGCGTCTCTCAACGTAGTATTTTTAGGAATACTGGCGAGCTCGCTAGAACTTAGCTAGACCCGTGGGTATCATTATGAATGTCATTTGAACAATTAACGTCATGATGGCTGCTTAAATGCTTGCGGGTTATCTTGCATTTACGACAGCTGCGCGTACTGATGCAGAAGTAGTAGAAAAGGTGAAAGTTTTTAAAGAAAGTACGATTTTTGTAGTAAGTAATTTCGAAATAATTTTATCTGTGCTGCTGGTAAATAGTTTACCAAAAGCCTAGAGGTTTTTTGGGGTGATTTTATCGGGGAGATTTCTGTTGCGGTGGATTTTTTCGCGGGTGATTTTAGTCCGGGGGAATAGTTCCGACCAGCACGGCAGAAAGAGAAAGAACTTCGATAACGCCACTCCGACATATTCGGTTTAAGGGCTCACTGAAGTATGCATCGTCTGTAGGTGCGGCTGCAAGCCGGTTAAGAAAGAAACTGCCCCTTGTCAGCAATGCGAAATTCGTCAAAATCTCACTCGTCTGCGCCCATGCCCCAATGGAAGGGAAGGATGAGGCGTCCAAGGATCTATTCTATGAGCTATGGGAACGTGCATACGAGCGCTGCCCGCGTCACGATATCAAAATCGTGCTTGGCGACTTCAATACCCAGGTGGGCAAGGAAACTTTGTAATACCTTGCAGTCTTCTTTCAACAACATTTTGCATACATTGGTCGAATATCATAAAAATTTTGTACATTTATTAAGCGCCACAATTTCAACAACATTTATATAAAGCGCATCCTCCTAAATTAAATTTACATGTTCTGTTGATTTGCTCGCATTGTATTTCAATTAAGTAGAATATGCATATTTCACGGAAACATAATGAGGCATTATTATGTAATAACGTGAAAACGCTGCCCAATTTTCCTGTAAAATTTTCCATTGTTCTTATGGTAACCAAAGTCATGTAAAAAGTTGAGCTACGAGTATGCTGGAACGCGCGCGAAAGTAGGCTACAATAGTATTAGAATATGTTGCAACCAGGGAAACCAGCCTACAACTATGCAAACAAAAGCCTTTTAGCTGCTTATGTCCAAAGCTACGTAGATGTCTTTACATACTCGTATATATACATACGGTCATTCATTTTATTTAATTAATGCGGCGAGTAATTTAGGAGGATATCACGTATTTTATTACAATCCAATAAATCTCTACATTCGCTGAAGTTTTATGTATTTGCAATATTAAAAGACATATTTGTGGCTTAAAAAGTTTGGCGAGAACGCTAACTCGAATTTCAAAAAGAAAAAAAAACAAATGATGGCCATAGAATAATATTTGAAATCATAGCTTATATCGCTTGTACTATAAAATAAATCAGTGATTTTATGCAAGAGTGATTTGATTGAGATATAATTTTGTACGTCAATAGTTACATTATTATATATAAACATATTCATATTTGTAAAAACTTAAATATGCTGAAACATTTGTAAGTATCTGCTTTATAGTCAAAGTTAAATGAATAGGCATGAGAACGGGGTTTTTTGTTTTAAGTCCAACGTGATATTAAAAATATTTATTGAACAATAGTGTACGTATTATAATAATTTATGGTAAAACCGTTCAAAAATATTAAAATGAGGAAGAGCCCATATTGAAGCGCCACGACAGCTGAAGCCCACTAAAGTTTTCAAGCCTAATAGTCTAGTTATTCTAGACCTAACTTAACTTACGTAAGAAATCGTCAATGATTACTCAACACCTCAACTTAGCCAGAGGCGAAAATATTTTGTTTTTTGTATTTTCCATTTGAGCTGACGGTGACTTTGGCGCTTATCAGCCACATCAAAAATTTCCTGAACAAAAATATATTGCGCTTGCCAATATATTAGGTTACGTTACGTAAATAAAGTCTAGACTAACTGAGCCTTAAGTAGTTTTCAAAAAAGTGGAAAATATGGTCAAAATAAATTTCGGAGCGAAATTCAATGCTAACACATGTAAAGTAAAATTACATGAAAAATATTTTCGTAGAAGATTTTGATCAACCAGCTTCCGTCTACAAGGGTCTTCAGGTTACTTCAGGAACCCTCTCAACAAACTTGGAAGGTCGTGAGAGCATTAAAATGTAAAAAGTAGAGAATTATTTTCAGAAAGTTTTACTGGAGTTAACTTCCCTAATTCCACTAACGTAAAATTCTCTAACAATTCAATTAAAAAATCTATGCCAAGAAGGGATAACAACAAGACCCGGTTTTAACAAATATTTTGTACATGGAGAAAAATTCAAGTTTTTTTCACTGCTTTAGAAAAAAAAAATACTAAGAAACGCCGTGGCAGGTTGCAAGCAACTAATCGAGTAGATTTGTCCTTCTTCTCCTCAATCGGAGAGCAATTCGATCGAAGATGGGTGAAGCTCATTATCACCTGATACTCTATCCATTCTTTCGGAAACTAACGCAATAGCATATGTCAGTCATCTGGCTCTAACCTCAACTGTTAAATACCCACAATTGATGGGCGAACTGCTGCAGAACACCTTAAATATCAAGGGAACCTTATTGAAAGAATGCGGACTAAATACCAAGCAGGAAAAGACATTCGGGGTTCTCTTTTCAAGTGTCGTAGCACTGTCGCTCTCAAATGAGGCCATTCGCACTCACAAAACCCTTGAAAAATCTCAAAAACTTTCTGCCCGTAGACCGTTTCCCTGAAAGCTTTGGGCCAACTTAAATGTTGTAAGAAAATGGAAAGATACCAGATTCGATCACAAAAATATTCAAACCAATTACCCCGATACTTTTAGGTCCCTAGACCACACAACACCACGTCTTGGGCTCGAGGACAAGTTCTTTACACGTATTCCTTCGGGGATGGATTGTCAGGATGATACAGTCTCGGGCCCCCCAAGATAACTCTACAACAGTGTACATGGATCGCTCCAAACTAAATTAAGAGTAGGGACAGGATACACTCGAAGAACCCCTCATTAGATCTCTGTTTTAATTTGTCAGACCAATTCAGTGCCATCTTTGCAAAGCTCGCGGTCATAAAAGTGCAGCCGTCGAATTTTCTCTCCTCCAGCCTTCAGTAACCATATACTCCGATCGAATACTGAGAAACCACATCAAAAAGTGCGGTAGAATGTAGAAAAGTGACGTCAAATGGTTAAATTATACTTATTTCACGATCTACTAGCAAAACATGGCTTCAAACACATTTTGTCGAGAAATACATAAGAGACAGTCAAAATAAGACACGTTTTAAACAATTCGAAAAATCAGGCCCTGCTTCGACAAGAAATGATCCGATGCACTCATTCGTTTAGAATGGCTTTTACATAGGTAAGTGACAGTCATCGCTTTATGGAAAGGCAACATATACCTGGCGGCCAATGACTTGTGCCAATGCTGCCGTGACAAGTAGAAATTCAGAGTGTGAAACATCCATGTTCCACAGCAAAGCTTCTTAGGCTCTAGTGACGCCTGCACATTTGTTTTCTTAATATCTTCGACATTCCGAGAGACTAAAAACAATTATGCACATCTAATAAAATTATTAATTGCTTTTAATTTTGTGGTAATAATTTAATCAGGCATCTATGTTAAACGATTTTAATTTTTCCGTCCTCCTTGCAAATTGTTGCCGCCAGCTGTATTTATCAATTAAGCGAGATTTTGTTAGAAAATTTCAAACGCTCGTACTTCGCTCATGCGGAAAATGGTGGCTAAGCCCGTAAGCGTTTAATTTGAAAACACTCAATCAGCATGTATGGGTTTGAAAGTGTGCGTGCATAAATACTTATATGCAGAGACTTTGTGTAGGCGTATATCCAATTCCTTGTTTGTGTATTAGTGTTTGGGCGTAGAAGTTGAATAATCGCTTTGGGTTAAAAACTAATAATTAAATGAATAACTTCTCTGTACCTCTCTACCTACCCTACTCAACTCTTGTTGCCTATCACAAGGATAAGGCGTTAAGAAATCCATCGAAAATCATCACAACACAACAAGCCGCCACAAAAAAACCCAACACAAAATGCTTTACAGTGACAGCATTAATTTAGACGTATAATTTTCTGCTAAGTTTAAGATTTTACTTTATTACGCGTACTTAGTATCCCACTTCTTCTCTGTGGAGCACTATCTTTTTTACTAAAAATTTAAATGAATAGGCATTTACCTTTGTTTTTAGCGCATAGTTTCGAAACTCAATGAATGTAAAATTTGCATTTGTAATAAGCAGCCAAATCTTATTCACAGCTTCATTATTTGTTATATTTGTTACTTTACAAATTTCTTGCGGCCATTCAGGCGAATTCAGTTCCTCGTCTTTCATTTGCAAGTTTGTAGTTGCACAGCTGTTAATTCACACGGTTCATTAGCGCAAAATCAAGAAAATTTTCTTTACACCAACTAAAAGCTTACGAAATTTAATTCAATTCAATTAAATTCAATTTAATTAAAAAATTCATTTTAACCAGGAATGGATAAGATTGTTTTTTTAATTTTTGTATATTGCTATTAGGAATACCACCTTTTCAGAATCACGAATCGCACCTGGGTCTTATAAATAAAAACATTTTTTTTTTTAAATCGTGAGGGTTGAGCAGAACTTGCACACGGTTAGGAAAACAGATCCATTGATCTTCACATTAATCTCCGTATTCGTCTTCGAATTCGTCTTCATATTCATATCAGTGCGGTGTTTGTATTGGTCTTCGCAATCATCTTCGTATTGCGTGTTCGTGTTTGTCTTCGTATTGCGCCTTCGTATTTGTCTTTATTTTTAACTCCTTGTACGTCTTCGTAGAACCTTTTGTCCTTTCAAAATCTTGATATTCGTCGTGTACGCAATCGTTTTCTTATTAATTATAGCATTCTTTTCGTATTCGCTGTCATCTTCGTATACATCCTCGTCTTCATATTTGTCTCCCTACACGTGTTCGTATCCGTCTTTCTATTCATGTTCATCTTAGGTTGCCCTTCGTTTTCATATTCGTGTTTATATTTGTCTTCGTCTTCGTCTTCGTGTTCCCAAACAATATGTAGCAAAATAAAATGCGAAAATAATATAGCCTTATCAAACCGAATTCAACTCAAATTAAAGAGCTTGCAATAACAACTATCCAATTTCCACCATAAAACTCCCGTCATCTTTGGAACGGTGTTTTTTATTTCAAAAATGGTCTGGTAGAACCGCTAACCGAAAGCGGACAAAATGTATGTTAAAATTATTCGAATCGTCTGAAACATTTGATGTTGTTACCAATCCGATTTCCTTCGATTTATACCTAGAGGAATTCGCAGCTTACTCTGCAGCAGCAAGACTCAGACAGTCAGGAGTGTGGAGAAAGAAGTCATTCTGACATTGCTCAGTTAACTATTCGGAATATTCAGATAGTTAGCAAATAAAGTCACTGACTAATTCGTAGCTAATTCTGATTTTGGGTTAAAAGTACAAGTTCAGCTTCCGTCCAGAATAGAATTGAAAAGAGCGAGAGCAAGTTGGGGATAAAGAAGCCCTCTGTATCCACATTGAGTTCTACAAATTCGTCTGCGGTGAAGGGATATAAGCTTGGTGTTCCTCAATCCCTGCGGCTAAATTTCTGTGAACCTGAAGGATACTAAATGGCAAATAAATAAAAAAATAAAGCAATAATATATAATGACAGTCAGGCAGCAGTTTTATCTCTATAATATATTGAAAGCAATTCAAAGCTAGTTAATGAATGGAAGTTACAGCTGGCATTCCTATGCCTTGAACTTGCTGCTGTCTCAAATTTCATTCTAGCCATCGCAAACACTGTAGACCCAACATTTTGGAGAGCTCTTTAAGCTGTGCCAAGCTTATTTCAGTTACCGCCAAGGACAACAAAAAACAAATCATCAACTTGTCTCTTCCGGTCAGACGAAGTTGTAAGCATGACAGAACTAGCCTTAATTTCGCTCATGTTCGCTTCATTGATGTTGCTGGCTGGCGCCAGAGCTGGCGTGACGCAGGTGAACAGTCTTGTCGATATCGGCTCGTTTTTCCGCTGCCTTTATTTAGTCGGAATAAAGGTAGAAACATGCTCCATTGAACCAGCTTCCCCCTAAACCTTATTTTTGGCAGGACCACAGAATAAATTCGACTGCCGCCAACACTTTAGTGCGGACACTGCATTAGAAAGTAGTGAGCAAATCGACGGTTTTCCTCGTTTCGATGTGGCTTTATATTTCTCAAAGTTTCTGCAGTTTTAGAGGGTGCAATCGCCTGCCTGTTTCGCCTGTTCTGTTTTGCCTAGGGCATTATTTGGGCATCAATGCCTGATAAGATAACTCTTGTTCAATGCAAGCCGATAATCCTGCACCGACTCCGAAAGAAGAAGAATGGGTGCAACCTTTCCAGAATAACTTCCCTCGCCTAACGCAGGAGATTTCCATGCACCTTTCCGAGCCATCACCTTTGCACTTTTTTACATGTTGACTCAATTTTTTTCAATTTAAAATTTAAAATTGTCATATTCTTTATTCTGGAGCATAATTTTTGTACACAATCAAGCCGCCCTTTGTCGAAAGATTTTGCAAAGGAACTAATATCAATTTGTTGTCTGCAACTACTGTTTCAGCTAGTTTATGCAAGCGCACTGCAAAAAAAAAAGAGTAATACATAAAAATACAAAAAAAATGAGCAAAAAAGAAAATATGTATGTATGTAGGTACGTGGCGCTTTTTATGCATTTCGCTGACAAAACGGAGGCAATACTAGGTATGTATGTACATATGTACAAAGTTGGGCGTTGCTTGGGTTTTGTTGCCATCTCAGGTTGTCGCGCAAAAGAAGATCAAAGCAAATTGGCAATTACGCGAGAAACACAAAAAATAAATCCTCGAAACATACATACGTACAAGCACACTCGCACAAAGAGAACACCTTACAAGTTGAATGCTACAAACAAAAATGTACACAAATATATATGTACTCGTATATTAGGGTGATCCAAAAAAGCACATTGAAAAAAGTAGAGTTTCGAATTTTAGTGCTTTCACCCTTGTTCTATATCGAAAAATATCTCCCTTTTTTATTTCGGAATCAAAAAGGTATTTTCAGTTCGTTCAAAGCGCTCAAAGTTTATTCTACATGGTGAAAATACAATTGTTCGTAGAAATTGTATATAATTCTTGAAAATCAATAGGGCTATCCTTGTGCATATGTTCTTGGATTTGTATATTCATTGAATTTGTAAATAAATTGACAACAATAAAATGCACATGGTTGCCATGGCAGCAAGTAAAAAAATCCAAGACCATTTCCCCAACATTCTGAACAGCCCTAAAATTTTTCGATCAGAAAACTCTGTTTCTCTGTAAATAAACTACTCAATTATTTATTTTACCATTTTTTAAGAGCAACGATTTTTTATGCGTCCCCCATTGCATTTTTTGTGGGTTTGTAAGTGTCCTATAAAAATAGTACATAGATAGTAAACAATTTTTCAATAAAAACAATTGGTTATTATTATTGGAAGCCTGCTGAAAAGAAACAGAGTCTTTTGATCATAAATTATTGTTTTCCAAGAAAACTATACCATATCTGCAAAAAAGTTTTTTACATCGAAAAAGTGTGACACTGTTTATTTTGAAATCGAAAAAAAAACATTTAGTGGTAGCTCAGAGCGCTTAAAGTTTTCCATGTATTATGTGGGAAAAAATAGTGGGACATATTGATAGTCGATGTAAATGTACTCTAAAGTTATGTAGTAGCAGTTTTGTGACATAAGTTTCAATGCAATATCTGTGAAAAAAGCTGCAACTAACTTTGGAGTCGAATTTATTTCAACTCTGAATGTGCCACATTATTTTTCCCATATAATACATGGAAAGCTATGAGCGCTTTCAGCGATCTCTAACATTTTTTTTTTCAAAATAATAAAAATCAGGGTATATTTTTCGGTATAAAACAATACTAGAGAGTGTGAGCGTTAAAATTTCGACTTCACTTTTTTGTGGACTACCCTAAGGTATATAAAAATGACTCGCTGCGAAGGAAGTCTAGTTACTAATCGCAGGTATGGAAAGGTGTGTGAAAAAAGCGCGAAAAACAGAGTAACAAGTAACTGTAGTAGAGTGAGTAAAAAGTCAGTGAGTCAGCTTAAAAATGAATATTGTGAAGAATACGCGATTGGGCTAAAATGGTTTGTTATGGCGTAGGTGGGTATGTATGTATGTTAGTGGAATGATTTCAAGTTATATAAGTACAATGGAATAGTTGGAATCAAATAAAGACTGCTGCAGCAGTCACTGTTTTTTATTGAAAATTCATCGGTAGTGAATCAATGCTCACGATGAGTCGGTGTGTAAACTGTGGAATAGTTGAGACTTAAGTCAATGAACATATAAACAAAAATAAGGAGAAAAGTGCATATAGCAGTACGTTAACCATGTGAGCAATGGAAAGTTGTGGGAGTAACCAAAAATATGCATTTGTGGAGATATCACTAGCCAGATAGCCTACCACACTTGCAAGGGAGTTCTTAGCAATTCTGTTATAAGATGCCTTCGTTTTGTGACCCGTCCTAATAAAACAATATGGGTTTAGCGAACCACGAGCATACTAATAGCTACAGTTGTAGGAATATCAGATGCGTTGAGATCCTACCCTACATGAAATTGGAAATCAGGCAGAAAAAGTCCGGATAAGACACGAAGACGGTGTATCATATGGTAGCCCATCCTGACTTCAAGAGTTACAAACAAGTGCGATTTGCATCGAAAATGGGAAACGAGCGTTAGCTTCATGAAACTTGGTGTCGCATCCACCGGCTGATTAAATTTCAACCGTATTCACCGAAAATGGCGTTATGGTCTTGGCCGATGGGTTCAAAAACATAAAACTGCTCAGCGCGAGATCGAGGCAGCATGGGCAAAAGAAGTGATTTCTTTAACTCCTTTTGGAACAGGATACCACACAAAAACCCTTGGGAGTTTCAGTTGGCTGACACCTAAAACTCGTCAAACAACATGAAGGAAGTCGCTAAGCCGCATCGATACACAACGTCACTGGCCGGCCTGCAGTAAAATACGCCACCTCAGTATGTTACCAAGACATATCCAAAGCTGAAGGCAAAACAAGATTACATTTAGCTATTTTTGTTGAGTTATCACAAACCAAACCTAATAGGCAGAAAACTACTGTTTCGCAAAAATAGCAGGCATCTCTCCGCCTATCGCAAAAAGGCGACGTTTGTCATAAGGCAAGCAATATTCTCCAGAAAATGCGTCAAGCGGAACAATCTCGCAGATGTTCATAGAAGGCCACTCCCTCTCCTCGAAATAATACGTTGCAATTCACTGCAACTTTGAACCTCGGGCGCTCGAAGCGTAAGCGGATTGGAGCCTTGATCGTTCCACTCACCGAGATAGTGCGGATTTTAAAGTCTTGCATCCTAAGCGTAGACGCCGATTGGAGCTTAGGCCAATGCAGTATCCCTGAATCTTGTCACTTCTGAATGCCTCGTCAATGCCAATCCAACCGAGGAGCACTAAACCCGCCTTAGACCTCAAGTTAGCAGAGGCAGATACAAGTGATAATTTTCAGCCAACTGGAGGAAATATTTCTGCTAAAACAATAAAGTAAAAATAAACTGTAGCCATCTGAAAATCACTGACAACTAACCCACTGGATAAACGTCACCAATCGGTAGCATCAATAATCGTCGCCGGTAACAAAGAGCGACATCTGCCGCAACGTTCGCTACCAACGAGTTGACTCAACACCATTCACCGCCGCCGTTGATAGAACGACACGGTGTTTGTTGGCGCAGTGGAATTTATTAGTCCTGTCTAGTTCGGTTAACATATCAAACAAGTCCGTGAAGCTCAATTAGCCGTAGACCCAGGAAACAAGGTATCACGGCGTGGATGGGCCACTGGGATGGAGCTGAGTAGGTTTGAAAGAACTGGTGAAGATATGGCTAGTATCATGCATATCTTTCTTCAAAAGTTAAGTTAGGTTAATCTGGCTGGCGTTCGATTTCAGCTCTACTTTTGAGATATCTACTAACTTCCGAATTGGTAGGCTCCCAAGCATTTTAGTCGCGTTTTTGACAATGCAGGACATTGGCAGAGAAGAAGCTCCCTGTCCACCTGCTCACAACACTTCCTGCACCTGCCCACGTTAGTGATATCCATTTCTGGTGCATTAGCAGCCACCAGGATATGCCCTGCAATCTTCTTTTGATAGCCGTAACAAGAAACGAGTATAGTTGCTTCCGCCGTTTTCGCTCATAATTTTTGCTCTTTTGCAGGTGGTTAACTCATTCCATCCAGCCCTAAACTGGTGTTCGGTCATCATCAAATGGCATTCCTTTTCCGTACGTAGTAGGGTATTTAGGGCCTCTCTTACTGGCAAGTGCTGCCAGAGAGCGATTTGAAGATTGTTTTGCGAGTCAGTAGCTTATTGTCCCTTACAATTTTTAGTATAAGTATGTCAGCGATGTGAATGCCAAACTGCAGCATCGCCTCCTTCATCCAAGAAGCGTGGATGATTTTGTAGAGGAAAGGATAAAGCTTTTTAAAATGGATGTTGCAACCTACTATAGGGCTTGACCGAAGAAGTGAGAATATCTCTGGCCTGAATATATAAAAAACAAACTGTTTTCTTAATGCTTTCTAGTTGAAATGAATCAAAGATTAAAATAGCTAAGTTAGTTTTAAAATATTAAATTGCCAGAGCCAACTGTATTTCATTTAATCATTTGATCAGCAAGCTATGTTGCGTCGTTTCTTAGATGCAAAAAATAGTCACGCCTTACAATATTTTAGTAGTTTTCAAAACGTGTAGATTTTCTGGTTATATGTGTACATATGTATGTACGTATAGTATATTCTCATAGCTGGAATGTATATAAATACATATAAGTATGAGGCGTTCCATACCAAAATGGACGGGTTCACACTTAATGTGTTTGATTCGTTTCAAATTTTTAGGGTTCATGGACAAATATAAATAATAAATAAATATGAAATTTGAGCGTGATTAATACATTTTTAAAAACTTTACAACGCAAAAACAAAAACAAATCGATTTAATAATTTTCCAAATATCTCGAGAACGGGGCGATGAAAAATATGTAAAAAATCACGCATACCCACTTCAATATTCTCTATGAAAAAAAAATGTTTTTAAAATCTTTTTTTGTTTTGAAAAATTTTTCACATACATATTTTTTTATAAAAAATAGTTTTTGAAAATATGCTGTCTCAAACAAAAATTGAAAAAAAAAAACACAATGGTAGCTCTGAGTATTGCGCAATATTTAAGTATAGTATTACGGTGTGCACTCTACAATAATTTGAGTTATGAATTTTTTCACACTGAAATTGAGTAAAATGATACACAACAAATTTACAAATTATTTAAATTTTGTTTAGATTTTTTTTAGTAGATATGCATTGTTTTAGCCCATTAAATTTTAGTATAATAAAGTGCAAGTTTTAAACGATTGCGGCAAGAAGCCGTCAGCATAAAAAAAATTTAAAAATCAACGAAATTTTGCAGTAGCTTAAACTTGCACTTTATTATGCTAAAATTTAATGGACTACAAAACTGCATACCCAAAAAAATTTGTAAATTTGTAATGTACTCATTTTACTCAACTTCGGTGTAAAAAGAATTCATAGCTCAAATTAATATTGCGCAATACTCAGGGCAAACATTGTGATTTTTTAAGTGTTTTTTTTTGTGATGGCATATTATCAAAAACTATTTTTTTCACAAAATTTTTTTATTAAAAATTTTTCAAGAAAAAAAAATAGAAAATTTTGGTGTGTATGTGTGATTTTATTTTTTATTTTTTCCTCACCCCGTTCTCTTGGTATTTGGAAAACTATTAAATCGAAACAAATCAAACACATGAAGTGTGAGCCCCGTCCATTTTGGTATGGAATGCCCCATATACATACATACATAAGTATGTTCGTAACATTATATCTGACTGGGAGTTTTGTTGCTGCTACTGCGACACTTAAATTGGAAATTGAATTAGTGCGGCAAAAGCAGGAAGTGGCTGCTAAGCAGAAATTGTCTAAAATTACGTTTGTATATGTAGTTTGTATCAGCAACAGCAAAAACAAAAACAAAAAACAGTTACAACGATATTAGAAACACCAACATCATATACTTACTCTAAAATCAGGGCATTCTACCTAGCATCCAAAAATAAAAACAAAAATGCACGCTACAAGCATGCCAAAATTCATCTAATCGCATTTACCGTTGATTCAATTTGTTAACGGTATTTTGGTATTTTTCTGTAAAATATTGCGATTGTATGTACGAGTAGCTGAAGAGCTGTGCGTGGAAGCAGTGACGCGTACACTACGAGCGTATTCGATGCGGTAAACTACGTACAAGGGGCGTACACCAGCTCAGCTGCATGCCAGTGGCATAGGTGAACGAGCAACTCTTTGCTACAGGAAAATAGGATCCGGTACGTACATACATACATACATACATACATACATATATCCATGTAGGTGATGGAATGTGGTGTAACTTTTTAAGATACTCGTACTTTGTTGTTTCTACTCAAGATTTTTGCTTTTGTTTTAGTCTATTGTTTACCCTTGGAAGCTATGCTTGTGGAAGTTAATGCAGTGCTCACCTATTGCATGTAGAATGCTGTTGCACACTTAGCCGCACTTCCGCCACACTAACCACAAGCAATTTTTTTTGTGAAAATTTTTTATATGAAAAATGTTGCAACGATGGCAACTTAAAGTTTTGCTGTCCGTTCAGGACGTTAAGTGTCGAAATAAATTTATGATCCGAAAATAATTTTAAATTAAAAACTACCAAATGAGACCAAGCAGATAATTGGTTATTTCACATCCATCATAACTTATACTGTTTTGAGACACTACTAAACTCAGAGCTCTGAAGCGCTGGAACCTTAATTGTTAAGGTTTTTGAAGCTTTTGTTTTTTAGCTGCTGAAAATATTTAATGTACAAATGAATATTTTCATCCAAAAGTAGCAAAAGCTACAAATGATAAAATATCTAGATATACTATTTTACTGGCAAATCTTAGGTTATTAACTGAAAAATCTTCAACCTTCCTCTTTTTCATCAAGTTTAGAGCTTTCGAAGCTCTGAATGTAACTAGTAGCTTTTGAAAGTTTTGGTTGGTGAAATTCATTTCTACACTAAAAAACGTAAGCAGCCAGGGTTTACTCCGTGCGAGCCATGTAAAAGCTTCGTACAGGAGCTACATTTTCCTCATGACTTCTCTTGAGAATCCAAAATTTGCCATGAGCTGATAGAGTTTTTATGAGATGCCCAGTTATATTTCAAAAAGCTTATTACTCGTGCCTACAAAGTAACCAATTGAGATCACTTTTCTAAGCTCGTAGTTCTTGTTATATGTATGGCAAGCTTTGAAATCTCTTCCGGGTGCCTATGAAATCGAAAAACTTGCCTTACAGGGAAATTCTGGCAACGGTATTTCAACTGACCTCAGTCTTACGATAGACGAAACAATTTTTTATTTGTAAAATAATTTCCTAAAAATTACATGTAATTAAAAAAAAATATTTTAAAACATTAAAATGTAAAAATTGGAAATAAGTTTGAAAACAATAAACTCAAAAAAGAAAATTAGTTTATAAAAAAATTAAGTCCCAAAGTTCTCGGATCTCTCGAATGACACGCCAGAGCTTCGCTTATTCGGCCATTACCACTTTGAAGCAGCGAAAGCTAAATGATATAAAAGTGCTTTCTGTCAAAAGAGTGTTTCGCCGCGAAAGTTGGCCAGGGGAGCTTTGTTTGTAAGACTCTCGTGCCAGAATAAATCTTTCAAGCTATTATGCCTACTAGCTTTCAGTTGGCTTACAAAAGGTTTTCAACTATTCTAGGCAGTATTGGTCAGTTACAATTATTTTGAAGCACACATGAATGTCTAAAAAAAACTATATTTTTGAGCAAGCAGAATTTCAAAGAAACATCCTTATTAGTGATGACGAGCGCAGTGAAGCATTAAATCAACATAAAATAAACTATTTTCCTGCCACAATTTTGAACTGAACTTATAATTCCTATAACTGCATTTTATCTCGATTCGTATGATACTAAGGATGTAAATTGAATTTAGACAGCTTTGTGTTTTCGCCAAATTGCTAACGTGTAATAAATTTCACAGTTATTTAACAACAACTACACACATATGTTTATATATGTATGCACATTTATGCAAACGCGCGTATGTAAATACATGTAGATTTATTTATTTGTACAACAATAACTTGAAAGGCCAGCATGCCAGCGGTTACAAACTGATTCAAATCAAGTTTAAATCAAGCAATCACAGCCATTGTCCACAATTCGTCAAATGCGGATTACATACCGAAAGTAAATCCTTACTGTAACGATTCTTCTTGCCCATATGCACACAACTGGTACAGACATGTGTCTGTCTAACCTTGCCTTCGATTGTAAATTTATGTACATATGTATCAAGTTTTGTAATTGCATAAGAGAATGTAAGATGTAATTTGAATGTATAGATGCGCAAGTTGTGGCCTAGAGCTTCTGTCGACATTCACTTTGGCAATGATGCTCGCACGCATCTGTTTTACATAACTATTTACATAATTGTTAAACTGTATTTTTACGCTTGTAACTACAGTTGTTCAAGCACAGTAATTATTGTAGAGTTAAGACCGAAGCGAAACATTGCTTAACTGCTTGAAAGTTAAATGCCTAGAAAAATTAAGTGTGAGACTTATGTTCATATTTGTAGTTTTGCACGAAAGATGGATGCGCTTGAATAAGTGGAAAGGTGTGGATTTCTGATAGCTCTGTTATAGTTAGCCATTTCACTAAAGTTCTGAGAAAGCCCTTAAGTACAGTTGGAAATGTATAATTGTTAAAAAAAAAATACCATCAACTGTAAATAAATTATTCTTAGTCATTTCACAATTTTTCTCCGACTGCAAGATACTCTTTGGTCAGAAGTGGGCTCTTCAATTATTGCTTATAACCAGAGAACGGATTTTATAGAAATTGCTAAAGAGATATAATATATTCGATTAAGAATGTTCACGATTCAGCTTTCCCTGATTCCATATATACATACACATTTGATGCTGCCTTTTTTTCCTTTTCTACCTTTTATTAATACTAGAGTGCCAGTTACTGTCGAAATTCGACAGTTTTTCTAGTTTTTAGGAGCCTTGGAGAGGTTTTCTAACTTAACACGTTGCAAAACTTATACGGTACAAATTAACTTACCGGAACATCTTCTGCTTTGGAACTAAAACATATCTAATTTTCTTTTTTATCTTAGAAGGTCTTTGGAGCACTTCGGCAGGACTTGGGAATTGACCCCAGTTCTATGGATTTTAAAAACACTGAAGTTCGATGAATTTAAAAAACACTAAAATCCGATAACTCAACAAAATTCGTTAACTCGACCAATTTCGATAACTGTGAAATTCTACGGCTCGATAAATTTCGATAGCTCAAAAATGAAAATTCTTTGGATACCTTTATAAATTTTTACTTTTGACATCACCACATTTTCGAAAACTATCTAAACATTTTGATAACTCGTTACACTCTGTTAAGACGATTATATAACCTTGAAATTTCGATAAATCGACATATTTTGAAAATTCCATAAACGCTTCGTTGAACCAACCAATTTCAGTAGATCAATAATTATCGATAACTCTGTAAGTTGAAAGAACTCCATGCATTACGACACCTCGATAAATTTCGTTAAGTCTATAAATAATGATAATTCAATAAATATCGATAACTTGATACATTTCTTTAACTTGACAAATTTCGTTAATCCCACACGTTTTTATAGCTCGATAACTATCAGTAAATTTGGAGAACTAAGTTTCTGTGTCTATAAATTTCGGCAACTCAGTAAACATTGATCAGTTGGAATAATTCTACTTAACTTAATAACTTAATAAGCATGGGTAAATTTCGATAATTATAAACTTTGATGATTAGATAAATTTCGGTAACTTTTATGGCCGGTTTTATTTCGATTCCTATCGGAGAATTTCACTTCAGTTACCCTAATTCTTATGTATTTCTCATTGTCTCCATTTTCGCCTTTATCTCCATTTTCGCCTTTATCTTCACTTGTGCCTTCTTTTTTTGTCTTCATCGTTGCCACTTGTTTCCTCATCTTCATATTTATCTTTATTTCAAAGTTTGATTTCATTTCCAAGCAAAACAAAATGCGAAACAGCTTAAATTTAACAGGTTGCAAAAACAACCATACACAAATATGAAAATTTTTAAACGACGATTTTCAACCAATTTCGAAACTATAAAACTCCTAATCTACAGAAAATTACCTTTCCAACGGTATTTTTGGTTTTGAAATCGGTAAATTTACCTTGGTCTTCATCTTTGTTTTTATCTTTCATATCTCTGCTTTTATCCTTTTCTTTATCTATTCACGTAGATGAGATGAGGTGTGATGACGTGATAAGATGTGACGTTATTTTTATGTGATGTGATAGGATGTCATGTCATGTGCTGTCATATCCTGTGATGTCATGTCATATGATGTCATACCATATGATGTCATATCATGTGATGCCACGTCATGTAATGCCATGTCATATCATGCGATGTCAAATCATGTGGTGTCATGCCATATAATGTGTTGTCTTATTATATGATGTTATGTCACGTGATATCGTGTGATGTGATATCATATTATGTGATGTGTCTCATCACATCATGTGATATAATGTGATGTGATGTCATTTAATGTGATCACATTCCATGTTCCGATTATTATATAGATAACCCTGTCGATAACTGTGTCGATAAAAATACCGATAACAATATCCATAAACATATAGAAAAATATAACGATTGCAAAATCGATTAATTCATCGATAAATATAACAATCATAAGTTTCGATTATTATACATATCGGTAACAATATCAGTTACTAAATCGATAACAAAATCAATTATTTAATCGATTACTATACCGATAACAATATCCATTAATGTATCGATAACAATATTGATTATTATGTCGATTAAAATAGCGGTTATTTAATCACTAACAGTATCGATAACAATATCGATTATTTTATCGATAACAACATCAA
Organism: Rhagoletis pomonella; assembly: GCF_013731165.1. Taxonomy (NCBI): domain Eukaryota; kingdom Metazoa; phylum Arthropoda; class Insecta; order Diptera; family Tephritidae; genus Rhagoletis; species Rhagoletis pomonella. The sequence goes on along the minus strand of NW_023458559.1, from coordinate 76,115,621 downwards.
TTATTATATCGATAAAAATGTCGAGTTCATCCTCATCCGTTTCTTCATATTTATCTTTGTTTTTGCATATTCCTCGTCACCTTTATATTAAAGTGTTTAAATTTACCTTGATCTTCGTTTTTGCCTGTACCTCTAGGCATCTTTGTTTTTGTTTTTATTCTCAAACCGCTAAACCGCTCCTGAATTTGACAATTTACTCCCAACCAACCAACTGCCGCTAAAGAAGTTTCACTTCATAAATTCAAGAATTGTTCTTACACTTTTAGTTACCCTAATTCTTATGTATCTGTCATTGTCTTCATTTTCGTCTTTATCTTCACTTTTGCCTTCTTTCTTTTGACTTCATCGTTATCATTTATTTCTTCATCTTCATATTTATCTTTATTTCAACGCTTAATTTCAAATGTGTAGTGAAACAACAGGCGAAACATGTCAAATTGAACATGTTGCAGCAACATGTATACACAGTTCGAAAATGTTTAAACGACGGTTTTGGCCGTAATTTTCAACCAATTGTGAAACCATAAAAACTCTGCTCATCTACGGAAAAATGCCTTGGTTTTGAAATCGGTTCGGTAGAATCGCCAAACGAACGGAGACAAAATTTATGTTAGCGTATTAATATATAGATATTAAAGTTTCAAACGTTCCATATTCAAATTGTGGCCAATTGTAACAACTCACATCAGCGCAAGTTTAGTAGATTCAATGCTTTTCTTCGCGAAAATCTAATTAAAATTCTGCCAGAAAACTTCAAAATGCATGTTGTAGTTCAATATGGAGATTAAAGTTTTGTGAGTTAAAAACTAGAAAAGAGAAAATAGTAAAAAATTCGAAGTATAAATTTTTCATCTAATGATAAAATAAAAATTTTTTAAATATATATATTTTTAAATTATTTTTCGGTATTTTCTTTTTTAGTGCCTTCTCTTTTTTTAGAGTCCTCAAAATCCGTTCCCTGCTTATAATACCGTAGGGACGTTAAAATTACCCAGAAAACAGCCGAGACACGTAAACCTAATTTTAGGTCGTAATTTAGGCACATATACCGTTTTTCTAGATCGGATAATTTTGCCAAGATTTTTTCATGTGAAGTTTGCATTGCGAGTAAAAAAATTGAAACTTTAATATGCCATGTACGGGTACGTATGAGTACGGTCATGTACGATGTGGCGTATGAGTAAAATTATTTCCTGCTGCTATTTCATACAAAAAATTACAATTTGCTTATTTATCTATCGATTTTCATCGTTATTAGCTTTCGTTTTTGCAAAAGAACAGGATTTTTTAATACAAATAAAAAAATATGAAAGAGTTTTAATTTTTTTTTTAGCTTTTTCCTTGTTAAAGTTTGATTTTATTTTCATAAAAATTAAAGTATATTGGGAAAATGGACTGATTTGTAAAAACGGTATACAAATCCATAATCTACGAAGCAAAATTAAGTTTGTGTGTTTCGGCGTTTTTTTTCATTTAAAAACTTGAGACTTTGCCTACAGTGTAATGCATATGCCACTTCGCCTTCTTGTTAATTTAAAAATATTTCATTATATCTGTTCCTAAAAAAAACAAAAAATAATTTTTTCGAAATATTGAGACTGAGAAGTTGGTGGCTCACCCGCGATGCTTATTGAATTAAATTTTTCTTTGGGAAATTGACCATCTCAAATGAGAAAATGATTACTACCTGGTGGACTAATAGCTTGAAAACTCTTTAGATGGCGTTTTCTAAGTGTATTAAACTTCAAATTAAGTCCATGATAGGTTCTTCTACTACCACACATTTATTGAAACTACTAGTTCTGGTGATCTTTTGAAAATACCAGTTACTAAGGATAGATTTTTTTGAATAACTACATTGCCTTTTCGTAAAGTATTTGTGATTTCAGTTTGCGGGACTAGATTTCTGTAGGTATTTCTAAAGTCGATTTGCGTGGTAAGAACCCGGCTTTCCTAAAACCAATGCCACCTAGGATGTTTTTGTGAAACTTTACCAAATCCGAATTGGTTTTTGCACTGTTTCGTTAAAGCAAACGAAACATGGATCCATCACACTACACCAACGTTTTCATGTGAACGTACACCAAAGAAGACCAAGGTGGGCCTGTCGGCAAGCCATATTTTGATGGCCGCAGTTTTTTTTTTGATGCTTGCGGTGTTATTTACGTTGGTTACCTTAAAAAGGTTGAAACGAACACCGGAAAATTCCACTCAGAACTTTTAGATAGATTCGGTTTTAGTTTATAGGAGAAACGACCTAATTTGGCAAAGAAAAATATGCTGTTCCATCACGGAAATATACGAGTGCACAATCGTGTAGTCACCAATGCAAAAATCATTAAATAGGGCTACAAATTGTTTATTACCGCATCCAGCATGTTCTTCCGATTTAGCCCCCAGCGACTATTTCCTCCATCCAAATCTGAAAAAAATGGCTGGGTCGAAAAAAGACGTTAACACTGAAACAAATGCTTGTTTTGAAGGCCTTGAGAAAATTTATTATTTGGAAGGAATAAATAATTCTAAAACTGGCACCGAGCTAAAAGAAGATTATGTTGAGAAATAAAACTTTTTTTTTTTGCTGAGAAATATATCTTTTATTAAAAAATTCGACTGACTTTTCAAATTGCGCACTTACTTAAGAAATATCACTTACATACACTATGCAACAGCATTTTTGTAACATAATAAAGAGGACATCATGCTGACCAAATTCGCTGAGCAAAGTTATATTGCGGGGCTATAAGCTTTATTTTATTCGCACTAAAGGGTAAAGGAGTCTGCACTCCAGTCCCGAATTTCAGTTTCTTCCATGGTGCCAAATATGTTTGATGTTACACTCAACTCTGCACAGGTGCATATTTTTTCATACTTATCCTTGTCATGCATTTCCTAATATTGTCTATAGGCAAACATGATACAAATGGGCTCGAAAAAGCTTTCGAAGTTTGTAATATTTAAGAAGAGAGGACATACCCAAAACTGTCAGTATGCTAATGAGCAGTTGTCTTATAGGTAACGGTTCGAAATATCGTTTCATAGATGCTGCAAAAACTATGAGCAGGAATAGATATGTAGCTTCTGATCTTCAATTTAACTGCGTTGCATTGTCGAAAACCCGATTGCGGTTTCTCGGCTCGCAATTCTTTGAGAACCTATTTAAAGTGGCGGATGTAAATAACAAAAAAAGGAACAGTCCTGCGCCTTCGTCTTGGTCTGCAGGCTGTATCGGAGATACAGCCGCTATATTTAAACGTAGAATACGTGGTATGGTTAAGAGCATATCCAAGTCAAAAACGAAATCACACACTAAGAATAGAAACAGATCCACATTAACTGCAATCATCATATGTACGTATGTATGTATTTACATATGTACACACGCTGCGATTAGGTTATAAATAGCGCGCCTCTGTTTATCAAAAGCCGCATTACATACGCATACATTTGCAAAATGATGACGAGGTGATTTTTTATGGAAAATCATTTATGCCCATATATTTGAATAAAATAAACATATATAGAAGATATCAACCAATACTTCCCATATACCAAACGAAAGGAAAACTCTTGAATTTTTGATTAAAGAAAACAAAAACAAAATCATTCGAGCGGTTTTCGAGCATTTTGGTAATGAAAAAAATTTGCAAGTTTTTTCAACAATTTTTTGCCTTAAAATGCTCAATATTTGTTAAATTTATATAAAATTTGTACCCGATAATATTTCTACTGCTCCAAAGAACCTATATCCCGAAAATGAAAGTTATATATGCCAACAATAAGTTGCTAGAGCAGTTTAAGGGCTCAAAATTTACCCCAAAATAGGGCAATGTTTGTTTTTACGACAGAAACCGAATCGGTTATTTACAAAAATGAATCTTTCGACAGGTTTGGAATTTTATCTTTGAAACGCCACACTTTTCTTTGAAATCGCTTTATTAGTTCTCGTGCAATAAGCGTTTTTGTGAAGCTCTAAAAATTACAACTACAACATTTGAACATAGCCCCCATACCTTAAGGTAAGACGTATTATACGTCAAAAAAACAGTCTGATAATCGTTCAAGTCGTAGTATGAAACAGACCTTCCACTATGGCCATGTGTGTGTCAGCGGCAGCCTTACCTACCTATCTACCTTTAATTGTATAGTTAAGGAAATCTTTGATTTTCACAATTTTTTTTTTTAATTTGGTTTTCATCAGAAAAATGCATGCGAAACTCTGTTCAATCAAGCGCTTATGCGTATTTTGTAAAATAAATTGTTGCGTATACGCCACGTCACACCATCGGCGGTTAAAATCTCGCAGTGCCCATGCGAAGCACGTCTTCCTGCACTACTTACTTCCGCTGCACAATTTATTTTTCTAATAAAGCAAAAAAGAAAATGCGAACGCATACATACCGAGTATTATACATACAAACATCTGTGCAAATGTATGAGGCGAAGTACAACGGGTATGCTAGTATGCAGTGTAATGGCAATGCTGTTGGCTAAACAAACAATAGAAAAATATATTTGTTTTTGTATTGGGTATACTCAAAGCTACATACTTCGATTACTAAATACTAACACATATATATACATAATATAGGCGTGCATGTGTGCTGTACTTATACGCTTACACTCTTAACATAAAATCCTTCAATCATTTCGATATGTGCTGTGAGATTATCCGGCAGCTGTGTTTGCTCAGCTATGCTATGAAGTGATGTTGCAAAACTAAGAAGTATAAAACGCAGAAGTGTGAGGAAGTACAAATGGAATAGCTCAAAGGGTTGCAAGGGAAGTTGGAAAAATATATACGCATGTATTATTATCAAAGTATAGAAATGGATGAAGTAATGTTTACACACACAAATACGACAGTGCCTTTTTTTCGCTAACACCACTACTACGTAGATAAAATAAATTCATCTGTCGCCGAAATGAAGACAGCGCTGTGACAAAAAAGGTGACAGTTACAGCTGCCAACTACTGAATATGGATGAAGGCGAGCACGTTAGTATTTGTACATATAAGTGTAAGTAAGCACGCGTGGGTATGTATGTGCGGATGGTAATGGTATAAATAAATAGTACTGGTATGTACACCCACTCAGTAGCAGTGGGGCGGACAGCTTGAGCTGCTTGAGCGAAGATAGATTGAAAGTAGTTGCATTGAGCGCGCAACACAGTTGTCACTGGATGACAGCTGACTGTGGCGCTCCACAGCGGCAGAGTGACAAGCTAGACCCTGATATTGTCAACATAGCGGGCTTACTGCCAAGTTGCTAGTCAAGCAGCGAGCTTGTGATAAACCTCTCTCCAACCCTTACCTCCGTATTAGATGCCCTCTTCCTCCTACTTTTCTCTTCTGCTACCACACATATATGTATAGTTGTACTTACACATGTGTACGCCTTCAATTGCAAAGCACTCAAAATAGTTGGAAAATATTTGGCATTCAGCAAAAACGATATTAGTGACAAATGTATGCCACATATATGCGCAAAAATGTTGCTCTGACAAATCTCTTAGTGAATTTCATTCTGAATTCACATCTCCGACAAATCGTCGCTGCATTTTACTACTCATGTGCTCAAGAAAGTATTGAATGTGTAAATACTACTGACTGTTTACTCCACTTTTTAGCTCTTCGATTTGGCAGCCTAAGTGAATAGCGCGCAAGTGATCAAATTTGTTGCCATAGATTGTTGGTAATGTAATGTACTGAGTGAAATGGTAGCAGTTTTACGAGTATGTACAAACATTTTGGAATATTTAGCTAAAATAGATACCACTTTACCAGTAGTCTTTGCCAAATAGAAGAAGTTAGAAGATCTAAGTATTTTCTTAAGGGCTACAAAATTCATAGTTCATTCACTGTGCTAAGCAAAGACTAAGTGTTGCCATTTGTTAAGCAAGTCCAACGGATGAAGTTGAAAACTGGGTCTGGGGATGCAGTGACCCTAAACGTACTTTTCGACCGTGTTTTAGTTGACGTCAGCTATGAAGCATTTAGAGCTATTAACACGCAAGTAATTCGTGGCCGTAACCGAAACCAGAAAATTAAACAGGGAGTCCCATAGGTCGATTCTCGCTCATCGTGTTTGCTTAATTCCTACATACATTCCTCTTCTAGCCATCAGAAAGAGTTTGTTTGATCTCGCGCGCGGATCATTGTTCGATGTTGGCAACTGCCTATGGCATTCGTGACCAGCGCTCAGAAGTAAAAGGCTAATTCTCTGATCCAGTTCGCTTCTTTAACGCAAGAACCTAACGCTAGCCTCACAAAAGCTTCAGTAACCAGCTTTAACTACTTGGTAAAAAAGAGTTCAGGCTGTAGGTAGGAAATTCAGGTGGATGGCGTACTAATTTCGACAGCGAACAGCTCGCAAATTGTTTGGCTTTCTCTGCGAACACAACCGCAATATAGCCTATAAAGTATAGAGCCGCAATAATGTTCTCAAATTTCAAAGCAAAGCATATTGTTGGCAACAAATAAGTCAGTACACTAGTCTGCGTCAGTTTGGATACCGAGAGTTCAGCAAGCAGTTTGTGGTTGGTTGCTATCGAAGCAAGCACATGAACAGCACATCCGAAGGCATATATAGGAACTGAAGGATGGCATTCAGGTTAGCATACGATCAGCATCGATCATCACCGATCACAGCACTGATCGTTGTGTGAGTTAAACGACCACCCACGGATGACAAAAGTGGCCACTGTAGTACTATATGTATGTGCTGGTAGAAGTGGAAGGTAATAGATTTTCCTTCGTTAAGATAGGTGTGCTGCCGCTGGGAATATGCAAACATATGTACATACATATATATTATTTATTATTTTCGATTTTTTATTACGATTTTTATGTACAAATACCAGCATAGAAAATACAGAAAAATATCTACTTTGCCACACAGACATTCCACCAAATATGCAGCATCCGCTTAATCCCCGAATGCGCAGCGCAATTGCACTCAAGGCTAAAACAACAAAAAAAAACATTAACTTCAAATCCTTTGGTGCCATAGTATTTCACCACGGAGTAGTTGGGGAAAAAGGGGACGTAAAAGCAGCACTGTGAATTCTTGCAACGCCGCGCATAGTAAAGCCTGACGACGTTGACACAAAATGCTGCCATTGCCAACAAAATGGAGCGACTACACACTCACTGCTTGCTTGCTTAGCCTGCCTGGAAGTTGAGTGACAAAATCAAACTAACTGCTGCGGCAAATGGCAAAGAAACGCCAAAGCATAGCAGCTGCATACACGCACACATACAAAGGTGGATAAGATAGGTCATAAAGGTGCGCGAAGGCAACTGAGCGAAGCAAAAGAATTAGATGACGAGGAATGATGTGCTGAAAATTTTTATGAGTGTGTGTGTGTGTGTACAAGTAATATCAGTGGAATAAGTTGGAAGAGGACGATGACGGTACATTGCAAACAAGCTGACAACTGAATTTCCTAGTGTTGCAAGTTATCGTTGCATTGGCGGAGCAACCTGAACTACATACATACAAACATACATATGTATATGAGCGCTAAGTACACGCAGATCTGCTATCATTTTCCTCACACGTCCACACACACACACACTCACCTGAACATATGCATGTGCATTCGCATGCTAACAACTTTATTGCCGCTGCTGCAGCACACCGAGTAGCAGTAGCGGCATTTGATACTTACAAAGAATTGATTTTGAGTAAAAGCGTGCTGGGGGAGGAGGCGGCGTGTTGTAAAGATAAGCGTGTGACATGTGCATCAAAGACTACTCCGGCTGCCTGGTTTACTCGTTGGCTGGTTGGCTTGTTGGTTGGCAGGTGAAGAACGACCTACCGAAGTATCACTGATGTGCCAGTAGGAAAGAAGCAGGCATGCAGTGTTCGTTGGTGAGTGAAGACAAAATCGAGAGTGTCACCCGCATGCATAACAGAGGTCTGCATTTGACGGAAATTTTTACCGCATTACAATTATCTGGTAAATACGTAATCAACTTTTACTCTTTCTTAGTGAGCAAATAGTGAAGAGAAATCGATGAAGGTTAATGAATAAAAATGGTGCGAAAAGGGGAGCAAGAAAAAAATTAACTCACCATATTTCTAAGTAAAAGACCTCTTCACACCTATTCATTTACGAATAACTTAGAAAATCTCAGTGGAACCTGGAAAATCGCTAAAACTGCCGAAGTTTATAAAAAAATATCCACAGTTGCCGAAAATTTGCAAAGTATAACAAATATTGAACAATTCAATTTTCGTTCCCATATGGAGCCCTAACCACGAAAATAATATAAGCGAACTTTTTTCTAAATTATTTTATAGGGGAATGCATTTAGTTGCTCTTGACGCGTTTCTGCATCAAAAACAAAATAGATAAATGCATTTAAATGCTCTAGGACCATTTTTGCACCAAAAGGAAAACTTAGAAAAAAATTTCAAAATATCCTGTGTTAAAGAAATATTAAATAGATTTTGTCTTTATTCCATAAAAAAAAAACATTAAATGATAATGGCTTTTTCGGAAACTCCCAAATAAGTACAAAAAACTGTAAAGCCCTAAAAATACTGAAAATTAAATCAAAACAACATATTTCTCCAAATTTAAGGAAGATTCAATAAATTTTTGCGAAAAAATGTGTAAGTCCTGAACCATTTAATTTTCGGTTCAATGCAAAAAAAAATATTAAAAAAACTGCCTACGATACATCTCTTGACAATTTTCATATTAATTACAAAAAAAATTCTAACAAAAAAGCTCCAGCAATGATGAAAAAGTTCCAGTAAAAAACGTTGATGAAATATCGTTTTTCTTCAAAAATTATTGAATAAGGTAAAATAGATTCCCACAAAATACCCAAAGAAAATATCGAAAATTTCCGAGAGATCCGAGAGATCAGAGAGATCCGGAAGTTTGCTGTGAAACTCTCAGAAAAGTCCCAATCAATGAAAATCCCGAAAAATACGGCAAGTTTTCAGAGAATTTCAAACTTGCTTGAAAAAATGGCAAGCTGCAAACAAATTCCATTTTTCTTGAAGTGTGAAAAAGTACTAACTTCCAAGTGTTCAAGTAAGATTAAGTAAATTTCGGCCCTTTTTCCTTAAAAAAAATTAAAAAGAAATATTGGCTTTTCTCCAAAACACAAAAAAAACACCGAAAATTTTTAAAATTAACGAAAACAGTCTCGAAAACTTCCGCTCAAATAGTATTTCAAAGTGTACTTGAGCAGACCTCTAAGGCAAACAAACATCAGGACATCGTAAGAAAATTTCCAATCGTAGCTAGACTGATGCCAGTTATGCAGGTAAAAAATGCTCCATGGCTTTTGTGCTGCAATTGTTTTTGTATGGATGTATACGTACGAGTACACATGAATTTAGTTGTCTACAGTAATCGATTGGTTAAGGTAAACATAATTTGCCATAGTCGAAACGTGTACGGAAAGTTGAATAAAATTGAGTTGCTGAGTAAAGAAAATGTAACTAACTCTTTGGAGTATTTCGTAGGGTAGAATATGTGGCAGGGGAATGGTGTCCCACACTTGTGTTTGAGCATCTCAGTTGGGTAATAGTTATTTCAAATTAAAATGTAGTAGCTTACTTAATTGCTGTTTGAAACCTCGATGAGAATAACTATGAATTCAGAATACACAATTAATTATAGTAAAAGTGCATACGAGTATCAAAAGAATTGTAAAATATTTTAATGCAATGCCACAGGCCTTTCTGTTTCCTATGGCACTATGGCATACCGCACCTAAAAGTAGGCAACGCACACATGTCATGTCTGGCGATCCAAGATCAGGGCCAAAATGTCACTGATTCATGGAGCGGATATTATTGAAAATGTACCACTTCCATTACGAAATTTTCGGCTTAAACATACTTGCGAAAATTCGCGCTTAATTACGATGGAGGATCTGATGAACTTGTTATTAGTCTCTTCGGATCCAGTCATAACACAGTTTGTGCAAAACTTCGTCAAATAACTCTTGCAAAGCATTTTTTTTTAACAGGGAAGCACCGAATCTCCTTTTGGATTATCCTGAAGAATTGACTTCAAGTACATTTGTTATGTTCGACATTCAATATTTATAAATATATAATAAAAAAAAAATAAAAAAAATAAAATAAAAAAATTAATTATAAACAAAAAAATGTTTCGATTATTTAAAAAAAATATATAATTTTGTTCTTTTTTGCCTTAATATTAAGTACATAAAAATTATCAACTTTGTGAATTCTCATTATTTTTTTTGAGTAATCAATTTCGTTACGCTAGATCAGCCAAAGGATGCTACATTTATCGTGTAGCCCTGCAAGCTGCCCGAAAGGACTTAAATTGGATCGATATAAAGCAAATAAATTAACTATTTTTAATATTCGAATAAGATTATAATCGTGTTAGTCCCTTGGGTAAAGTGTAAGTGACCATACTTTTATGTAGTTAGTTGTCCGCCCTGAGGCACTTGCCAAAGTTCATTACAATAAGGAGCTTAGTACCATAAATAATATGATCAGAAGCCAACCACTAGATATCACTAGGATAGTGATAGTGGGAGCAGAATTTACTTATCGTTAAGGTCAGATAAAGCTGTCATCTTTTTACAAGGTTTTTATGTTTGCGTAAAACATTGCGCCAATAGATTTCTCGCGTATGGGTACTGTCGCCGCAGCTGTAGGGATGATGAGGAATCGAGAACGTCGATCAATTCCTTCGCCATTTCTCAGTCTTAGCTGTACAGAGACAGAATGTCTCCATCTATAATCTTCTCACGATCTGCTAAATTTATGTTTGACTAAGATCTGAAATTTAAAACGCTTTATAAACCTTTTCAATCGATGCGGTTTCTATGTACTAGGTATAGGTCGGAATTAATAACGGGTCACTAGACCTACTAGTATATCTGGACCTGCTAGTGTACGTTGGGATCGCTCCTTCAAACTTCAGCATGCCTGAAGTGAGTTAAAAAAAGATAAGTGAAATGGGTAGAATAGAAAGTCTACTGAATTTCGGCTCGCTATCACTGGAGGGTATAGCAGCGCTAACTACAACCAGCTCAAAGTCGCGATGCGTCGGGAAAATCTAAAATTCCTCCTAAAACTCTAACAAGCTTTTTGTTCACTCCGTTTTCGGCAAGTTTGGGGGTAGGGTCTTTTTCCAACAACCTTAAATTTAGGTTCCCAGACCGTTGCTGCTATTAAAGAAGCGATCATTTGGCTGCTCGACTATATGACGTTGATGACATAGTATACCCTTATGACCAAGTGGAAATCAAAAACTTGAGCTCAGTCATGACATGTACAAAAATGCTCGACGAATGGCTGATCTCTCTTACTGTCACTTCAGCATATTTCCATATACGGTATCATTCATTTTCATAAAACTGCTTGAGGCACGAATTGACTGGAAGGGGTGCTTTAATTTGATTCCACAAAGAAAAGCAGAGGGGCAGTATCTGTAACTACCCGCTGACTACTCTTGTTTGAAAGAGTTGCATCTGAGCTTTGTGCGAAAATACATTCTGTCTAATGCGAAATGGATTGGAGACGATGAAAGGAGGTTCCTAGGCTCACAAATTCTCGTAGCTTTCGATGATTGATTTCTCCAAAGCTGGTAAGGATTTGCAAGGCTGAGATTTTACTATATTGACATATCTGAGGAACTTTTAAAGAGTGGGACTGGACACCTGTGAAACTTTAGCTTAGAAGTTAGATTTTATAATAAAGTCATATCACAATGGACTAAGTTTTGTGTATTCGCTGCGTGCCCCACAACTGCAGCAACCACTTCAACTTGGCCTAATCGAACCTAACCTATATAAAGAAAAGAAGTTAAGTAACGTAATGTCAAACTTTTGATGGTCAGGTACTAAAGTTAATAATTCTCTCGTTCATTGCACTGCGAAAAGTTAGTTCAAGAGAAAAGGCAAAGTCTTAAATTACAACTACATATTTACTGCAAGCGAAGTAGCAGTGAGCTAAATGAAAAAATTTGAAGAAAATGTGGGCACTACTGGCTGCGCAAACTTCGCATCCATTAAATAAGACATCAAATTGTTAGATGGTATCGACATTGGCGCTCTCACAGCAGCAGGCTGTCTTCAAGTCACGCCATTGGGCAACAACTGCACAAACATAGCAAAGAACTGAAACGGTACGCGCGATGCACCAGAGACAACGGTGATGCCATCAGCGACATGATGAGGACGAAGGCGACACCGACAAGCGACAAGCGACAGGCGATGTGCGACGTGCAACCAACAGCAAAAGGCGTTGAGCGAATAAGCACGTAAGCCAAGTGCGAACTGTTAGAGCTTATAAACTTATGTGTTACAACAACAAAAATACCACACAGAGAACAGAAAGCGGGAGAGTGCAACAGCAGCAATTACTGCAGCAAAATGGACCAACAATGGCCCCAACAACAAAGAGACCCAAAAAGACGCGCCGAGCACAGCCAATGCGCATTGACAGCTTCACACACAAAGGAAGTGCAAATTTGACGGCAACTGGCAAAGGGTGAGGTCACGGTGGACTAAGCATATGTATGTATGTATGTATGTAGTGGGACTATTTGTGGTGGTCGGACATGCGATGCTTGAAGGCGATATGTGGTGAAGCTTTGACAGCCAAGCTATATACTGCTTGCTATCAAATGTATTTAGTGGTCGATTGAACGTTTGTTGACGAAAGTAATAGCTGTAGATGGTAAAGTAAGCAAATGAAGGGATGAAAATGACAGTGGAGTTGTTGATAGATACAAAATAGAAAGTTGTACGTAGGCAATTTTGTGCATAAATAGTTGAAAAAAAAGGTTAACAAGTATCAAGGAAAGATGAGTGGCAGAAAAACTAAGATATGGAGGCAATTAGGCTGAAAATAACTCTAAAGTGAAGTGAGCTGCGAGTGAAGAATATACTTATGTACATTAGCGCACACAAGGGGTGGGTTTTGGGGTTCAAACCCCCCCTAAAGCTAATAACCTCAAATACAATCTGTATCTTAAAGCTAAGAATCCAGCTCTCAAGGAAATTATAAGAAATATTTATTATAATTTCTGTTGCTTGAAAAAGCGCTTTGCTTTTGCTGTAAATTTTCATGAGGGAATAAATATACGAGCATTTTTTTTTCTTGAGGGCTGCAAACTGATTTAAGAAATTTTGGTAGAAGAAGATTTCTCGTTTTATATGAATTTTTCGTTTTTCATGAGAGTTCAGCTAATTTTTTCGGTATTTGAAATATCGAGAAAAATCACCATCTCTATCGAAAACCAGAAATCGAAAAAATGAACATAGTAGTGCAAAAATTCATGGAATCAATAAATTTATTTTTACTGACTCTTTTTAAAATTTTTTATTAGGTACTTTTGAAAGTTGAGCGCATCTTGAGTTTATAGAACTTTTTATTAAACAAGTAGTTTTTAAGGAAAGAACACAACCGACTTCAATTCTCATATTCAAATTTAGGGGTACCGTTAATTTCTTCATGGATCTCTAAAAAAAATTACGGGATGAACCTTGAGGTACTATCTTTCTAATAAAAAAAGGATTATTGAAAACGGTTCACGTGGTCCAAAGTTATGTATTCCGGCGAGATGATAACCTCCCTTTTTTTGAAGTCGGTTAAAAGCGTTTGAGTTCTGTTAATCTGTAAATAAAGTGCAGTTTAAGAATTTTAAAACATTTACTTATTTCTTACATACTGTACATAAAACTTGCATAAATGTATTTTAAAGAGGGTATTATCTGAAGCAAATTTTCAGTATTTTCCGGTGATATATCTTCAGAAATATACAGTTTTATTATAGTATAAATGATAAAAAATTAAAACAAAAAATTAGTTAAAATTTCAAGAAATGGGGAAAAATTACCTTAAAATAGGCACCTTAATATAAAAAATTATCTTAAATAAAAAACGGCGAAAAGTGACGAAAAAATTAAATAACAAGTTTAAATTTTTTGGTGCTGGGACCTAGGAAAGGAACTTTTATATAGCCAGGAAACGAAGCATCAGCCCTCGTCATTATTCATTAGTAACAAGTCATTAATCATAAGTCAGTGCTCATTAGTCGAAAACGATTATTGCAGCCATTAATTACTAGTCGTTACACATAAGTCACTAGCCATAATATCATCACTTGGGGTACAATATCGCGTATGAGGTGGCTGAGAAAAAAAAAAATTATTTTCGATACCCTGTATCAGTACTGGCCTACTTCTCAAATTTAATGGTCACTAATTTTAGTAGAAGCTCATATTTAATAAGTTCTGTTAGAAAACCACTCAAAAGTTTAGTTGAAAATAAGTTTATTTGCACTTTTGTGAAATTTTCTGACTATCATATACTTGGTATTGCATTTTGCGTAAACGCGATACTGCACGCCAAGCGACGATATACTTAATACCCAGAAGTCATCAGCCAAAATTTATTATTCGTTAGTAATTGCCAGGGAAGGGATTTTATCAAAATTGTCTTTTTTCCTGCTAAAGAGATAGAGTATATTCGATTAATAATGTCCATGATTTAGCTTTCCCTGATTCCATAAAAATGCTGCCAGAAAACTTCAAAATGCATCTTGTGGTTCAATGTTACTACAACTACAGAGATTACATTTTGTGAGCTAAAAACTCGACAGGAGAAAATTGTCAAATATTTAAAGAACCAATTTTTCATATAATGAAACTAGTTCATAGCTTTTCTCTTCTTACTTGTAGGATAAACATTTCTAAAATAAAATGTTTTGATTATTTTTCGGTTTTTGTCGTTTTTAGTGCCTTATTTTGCCTTTGTTTTCGATTTCCAGTGCCTTTTCCTGCCCATTTAGCTATTTTATTTTCCCTTTTCGAGCCTATTTCGTTATTTGATTTTGACTTTTTTATAGCTTTTTAGGTCCTAAAAATCCGTTCCCTGGTCATTACTCACAGCCCCGTGTCATTTGTCATTGGTCGTTTTTTATAAATCATTAGTTAGTCATAAGTCTTTGGTCGTCACTGTTCCTCGACCCTGCCAACATCCTGGTTACGTCACTGTTTACCGCTGAAATCGTTGCTGCGGGTCAAACGACCTTTAAAAAACATATAAACTTGAATCGGAGATTACTCATACGACATGTCGAACGCGCACTGTCTCGGCTCCAAAATACATGCATTCTTCAAATAGTTCGTTATAGAGACATCCTTATGTACATACGTGCATTTGAACATGCCTATGTGTGTAGATATGTATGTCCACTCATATTTGTGCTTTCTTGTTTACTTATAAGCACTCACTTAAGCATCTATAACGCGCTATGGCAGCTGCATGGTGTTGACAAAGTATTTCGCACCTACATATGTATGTACATATAGCATATGTATGTATATACAAATGCACCTAATACCTATTAAACTATCTGATGAACGACAAATCAACGTCAAACAAAACTACATTTCGTGCTAAAGCGGCCAAATGTTGGAAAATCAAGTGATTTCGTGGTCATTCACGTACTGCACGCTAAACTACAGCAAAATCACAGGCACTTGAGGCGGCAATTTGTTTGAAGCGCAACAACAATCCATGAAGTGTGTATTGGCAGTGTTTGCTATCCTAATGTGTCCTTCCAACTTTGCCTGTGTGGCCTCGCGTGTGTTCGTTTGTGCGACCTGCATTGGCATATGGTCGGTCTAGCCCACATTGGCGCCTCTAAGTCTTCGTTGTCCATCCATTTCATCTGCCATCAAGCAACTAACATCTTTGTGTAAAGTGTCTCAAATTACGCGTTACGTGATTTGTCAACTTGGTTACAAGCACACCAACGCACTCGCTTACTCTCACACTAACAACTCAAGTAACAACTTTATATGCCTTAACTGTGGTGGTCCATAGTCGGCTGGCGCAAATGATTGTTGTAAAGATATGCAACATGATTTGCAAATTAGTAGTGAGCAAAGTTCGGTTGTTGTTCACACGTTCAATGCTTTCTCCCGCTCTCTTCTTTTGATGCTTTCCCAGTAGCAATCTGCAACTTCTTCTTAGCTGTCTTTACTTGCTAAGTAACAGACACGCCTTTAGCTATACGCACGGCTGTTGTGCGGTAATGTCCTGTGAATTTCTATTTTAAGCATCCTCTCTGTCGGCTTTTTTACTCATACACATATTTAGATACATATCTGTGGACTTTTGACAAAACAACTTTCCTCGAGTGAGGTCATTTTCTCTTCAAAGCTGTAATTCATTGAGTTGTCGAATGAAATTTTTTTGTTTGGTCATTAAAAGGAGTACTTCAAGATGCTAGCTTAATGAAAGTTAAATGAAAATATAAAATTTTTAAATCGAAGTTCCTTATAATTTACACTAGGGGTTGTTTTGTCAAAAGTCCACTGACATGTATGTATGTTTGTATGAATTTTTCACATTGATTATAAATCGTTGCACACTTTTGCCTCAAGTCATCAAGTCATAGAATTTTCTTTAGTTAAGCTGCTTAAAAACAAGTCACCCGAGTAACGCAAACATGTGCTGGTTCTCACACAAACATGTGCATATCTACGTACATACATACACATATATGGATGTGTGTAAATATATTAACAGCTATATTTTCGTTTTTTCTTTCAAGCATTTTTGCATAAATGTTGCTCTTCTACAATTTTCCACAAGAAATATTTATACCTCTGCTCTCTAATTATCTTATTTTTGGTTAACAACTTATTTGTCACATCAATTTGCATTTGAATAGTGTTTGACAAATTTTATAATGGAATATTCATTTAGGTTTGTAATAAATGACTTTGAGGTTTTGATAAAGGTTGCACCTAAGTAATTATGTATATGCATGCTGTACATAGGTACATATGTATATATGTACATTAAGGATGTTAATATTTGCGCTTTTTGCGATTCGGAGATTTTCGAGATATGGTTATCACAATCCCGGTATCCTGGGATTAGTCCCGGGATTTAGATAGTCATTACTTCTCAACAACTCAAATCGAAAAAATTGCTTTTATCTCTCCTACCATAATATAAATAATAAATAAATGGGTTTGAAACCTGCTTTTTTTATTTAAAGTGGCGTTTTTATTTTTCCTGTCTGACGTCAGGATTTATTTTAAGGGACTTTGTAATTTCAAAGATATGATTAATTCCAAAAATTATTTCAAAATTCAATACAATGTAGAATAAAAATATGGGTGCCAAATGAAAGAGGAAATTTCTTTAGAATTTAAAAAAATAAATTTATTTTTGAATTCATAACGACGAATAGGTAATTTTTTAAGCCGATAACGAAGAAAGAAGGATGTTGTCGAGTTTACAAAAGTCCATAACATATAATTTTTTCAAAAGCAAATATTGCGAAATTGCAAGTATAAAATTTAAAAGGAAAGGAATACAGAATTTCGTCTTTAATTTGATACCCATACTTCTTCCCTAAGCACATTTCACTGAATTTTTCATCAATCAGATTTGGATTACTGACGTCAGAGTGAAAAACTAAAAATGCAATTTTACTAATTTGGTACATGGTTTCGCGAATGTAATGATTTTTGTGTGTAACATTTACTTTCGCACGGTGTTATATGTATAATGAGCTAGACATTTATAAAAAAATATTAATTGTTAAATAAAAAAAATAAATATAGCCAATACTGGTCAAGAAAATGAGTTTCTATTATTGCAATCAGTGCAAATTACAAATCCCGAAAATCCCGGCATTATTTGCCAAGAACCGGGATTAACATTCCTAATTTGCACATGTCAGCTTCAAAACATAAAAAAATGCTTAATGGTTGTAAAAGTTTTGATGAGTTGACAAATTTTAATGAAAATCTTTTACACAGTCTTTTAAATTCACATAATTGCTAATAAGGAAAAGTGGCAAAATAGCGATATGGACAAAAATAATAACATTATTTTGACGCTTACACTTTTGCTAATTGCTTGGCCGTGGATGGAAAATGTTGGACTTTAATCTATTTTAGCGCAACAGAAAATAATTGAATTGCTTGTCGATTGAATTATCACAAAAAAAAAACAATAAATAACAAATTCTATGATGTTTTCCACTAACTAACGTATGCAGAATGGAATTTAGACTATTTCTAAGCAGACTTAAAAAAAATTCTGGTAAACACATGAGCCAAACTAAGTATAGCAAATTTTGCTGTACAATCTTTGGAAGCATTTCACTAAGCATTTCTACATTATTTGATGCTGAAATAATTTCCATAAAAGCGAACGAACTGTGAAGATTTGCTTGTAAAATTTCCTTTCCTGAAGTTTGATTGCATCAAATTCATTTCAGTTTGGTACAACGGATGATGAAAATATTTTCCATTTCAAGACACCTTTGGCGCCACTGTCGGAAAATTCAGTTTCCATGACGAAACCTTCGATAACAGACTGAGGCTGATCGACTTCGCCAGGGCCCGAACCATGAAATGCTGCAATCACAACAGACAGCTGGGAGCACTCTTCAACAAACCGACATATGCGAGCAATGGAACTACATTTCCCTCTCATTAAGTACCACCGCCGAAGAAGTACTCGGATTTCAGCGAGCCTGAAAGAACAACTGGTACGATGAGGAGTGTCAAGAATCTGCAGAGAAAAAAGATGGCGCCTACAGGGCCACGCTGCGATCGGTGGCAACGCAAGCCATGTAGGACCTTATAGAGAACTGAAGAAAGAGGCGAAACGTATTTGCTGTTTCAGGTGATGGCCGGAAGGAAAAGCGCCCGAAAATTTTATCAGAGCGTTAGGCGACTTACGAAAGGTTTTAAGATCAGGGCGAACTCCTATAATAACAACCATGGTGACCTAGTTACCGATATCCAGAACGTACTTAAATTATGGAGAGAACACTTTTCCACTATATTGAATCGCAGCAGCGCTGAAAGTAGTGGAACAGACGAACCCGAGCCTCCAGTCGGTGAAGATTGAGTCGAGCTATTCAAGAATGGCTGTGAGGAGCTGATAAGGGGCATGCATCAACTCCTATACCGAATGTGGTCAGATGAACGCATGCCCGACGACTGGAATTGAAATGTGATCTGCCCAATCTACAATAAAAGCGACCCCGCCATGCGCGCCAACTATCGCGCGATGCAAGTAACAGAGGAAGAGGAAAGAGCAGGGAGAAGGACTTGGCTGCGCTTGTAATTCCAGTTGGCACAGAGAGAAAACACCTGGCGTACTGTTTTGGGCTCGGCCAAAATCGCTTAGGCGGTTACAGAGCCAATAAAGAAGAAGAAGGAGAGAAAGTTTTACCCTCCAGCTCTCCGAGGAATTTGGATGTTTTTCGGAAAGAACGATGCTATTTGCACCGTGATGACAGAAGATACAAACAGCAACCTTTTCAGAATGGAAGCATGCTTTCCACACTTTGAAATTGTATGCTTGTCGGTTTGCACAGCGTTTTTCCTTTATGGCAAGCGTCCTATGCTTTAGATAGACGAGCACGAGGAATCGAAACTAAGTAGTTGAAGTGAAGTGTCAAAAGCCAATTATATTCTATAGTACCATAGTATCTTCGAAAAGCCGTACAACAATTTTACACTCCATGATTTTTTATTTTCAAATCGAAAAATAACTGTTATTTACCGTCCTTACTTTTCTGTCTATATACAAGTATAGGAGATAATATTAGCACAGAACGATCGTATTACCGGCAGCTAAGTGTTTGTGTCTTAAAAAAGAAATGTGTTAGTTACCAGAACAATACTTTCAAATACACAAATTTTCCGCCTGTCGATTACGCGTTCAAGGATAAAGGCACACATACATACATATGTACATGTTATTATGTACATATGTATGGCTGCGCCAGTATACGCGCTAAGTAGTACTACTCGTAGTTGAAATGCTATCATAAGGATGCTACACGCATGGCGGCTACAATATATGTATGTATTTAAATTATGCATAAACTTTTGCTTGCTTTTATGCTTTCAGGCTGTCATATATGTATGTATCGTCTGTGTCGCAGTGACGTTTTGATTATTGTTCTACAAGGTTATGCATGCTCCTAGTTAATGTCAATATACTATCTATGTCTGTAAAGATTGCGTATAGCATACACACATATTACATGGCAAACCACTGGCTGGCAGTCAGTAAGCTGGGCAATTTAATATACAATATTTATGGAATATTAGGAATATTGTAAAAAATGTCACGATCTTCACTTGGGCGGTGTGCATACATACATACATACATACATACTATGAGCAAAGTTAGCAAGAAAACTGATAGTAGCGACACTTTGGTCGTCGTCATGCTGGCCGCCACAAAAAGTGCTACAAAAATACATTTGCATAAATTTAAATATATACACGTTAGTGGTGCACAGCCATACATATATATTTGCATACATACACATTTATATAGATGCATATATAAATAGTTATGTATGTAAGTAGATATATGCAAAACAGTTAAAAATTTTATTTCGTTTTCATAGAAAAAAGTGGCTGCGCGCAAGTGGCAAGGCATACGAAAAAAAAGTAAACAAAAGAAAGCGTGGATAGCATCCCAAACAAGCATAGCTGACCCAGCAGATAATTTAGGTAGGTATTCTTAAACGAAGCCATTACCCTTAGATTAGGCTTACCCAAGAAATTGGCGCTTTTCCTATTTAAAATTTATCCGAAGCTATATTGGCAAACTTTTTTTTTAGTTTCACTTTTATTTGAACATATTTTGATTAAAAGAAAAATACTGATAAAAATAAAATATTTCATAAAAACAGGGTTTAAATTACTTCCTAGTACAAATAACCGTTTTTTTTTAATGTCTTATTAGTACGAATAAATTCCAATTACCTTTAGGTTTTTTTTGAAAGTAATTTTTAAAATAAAAAAGGGACGATCAAGGAACAGCGTTTCCTCATATGAAATAAATGGTTTCAGCTGTCTTTTCTTCAAAATAATGAAACTGAATTTCATTAAAATGTTTGTTGTTTAAATGTTCTATTTTATTAAGTCGCTTTTTTGTTATTTTATTTGAAATAAATCGGAAATTTACATAAAAAAAATCTGGCACGCTACTGGGTAATGTTTCTACTGCAAAAACAAGATACAGATTTTATACTAAATTTTGTTCCCTCCGTAAATGCTTCCAGGGCTTTCCCACCCACTTTTGCGAATATTTGACAGCCTTGTACTGTGATTGCTTCGTAGACTTTTGGCGTCGATTTCGCTTCATCGCCAACGTTCTTCAAGTTAAGAGGATAACACTTATGTATGTATTGGTGTGTGTGAGTGTATTTGTACATACATAAAAGACTGCTTTGTCATGTACACCATATTTTCTAATACAACTTTTTTCAGCTTTCTCCCTGCTCATATTTGGTGCTCTCTCAGCTGGTAGCCATAGGCGTGCATATGTATGTATGTATTTGTGTTCGCTCGAAAATAAATAAATTATAAAAACGTTCAATAGCTTCAGGATATTGGGGCGATGACACCAATGACGTGGCTGCAATAAATTTAAATTTGAATTTGAATTTTCTATTTACATTATGCGCATAAAAAAGTTTTATTTCTTTTTTGGGTGTTGGGTTTTTCTTTACGTACTAGCGACAAACTATATCTTGCCTTGCTCTATATTGTGCGCATAATCGGATTAAATGTGTGTTTAAAGTTTAAGCGATTTTTGTTGAGCACTTAGACTTTAAGTTAAGCAGTCAAGCTATTTACATATATCTACATTTGTGCCAATTCTTTATTTTTTTTTTATTTGAGGTATTTTATGTATCGGTAATCGATCAAAATTTGTTTTTATGAGATTTTAAAACCAACCGTTTTTGTTAAACAAAAAAAAAAAACATCTCGATACAGTGGACCATCAAATACAAAGTTCATACTATATATGTATTGGCCCCTTTAAGAGTTTTCAATAAGAGTGGGTCGAAATGGTGAAATGTGTGACATATTAAGCAAATTATTGCGTATTTAAAAAGCTCGTGTATGCTTTTACGTATGGAATATAATTTGGTTTAAATGTTCCAGTTTATAGCGCTATTCTCTCTTGCGACGGTATTCGTAATTTTCACTCGCTTAAACACTCTAAGAGAGGTGTTTTAAGTTTTAAGAAAAGCGCTGCGTGCTGAAAATACACAAGAGAATTGCTCGGGATTATTGATGAAATAAAACGCGAGATGTTTAAGTTTTAGTCAAGCGATATCAGAGCAACTCGTGATTCTGCCAACAACTGCGGTAAGCTATGTCTCAGACGATATTAAGTTGCATCAGGGGCCGTTCAGGAGACCTCTCAGAACCAAGAATTGGCGCTAAGATAGTCGAAGATGTGCTCTTAACCACCTCTGTTCGAGCGCCGGCCGAAAGGACTTTGTTTTTCATGTAGGGATGGATTTCAACACAGCGGTCGCTGGCCGACTATAAGCCCATCGGTACAGCGGTAGTTCACAGGCCAAGCAGTTGCCTGCAACTTCATTGTGTTCTAAAACTGTAACCAACTTGATTTGCAAGTAATTCGATGGGATCGAGAGCGAGTTCTTTACAGGAGTAATAACAAGTCCACAGCTAGCAGACCAGTCTCTTTAAGTACCCTTACATAAGACCATAGATAGTGTTCAAAAACTTTCCTCTGACGATGAAGTGGAAGCGGGTAAGACGTGGCTACGGCGGGCGGGGGTAAAAGAACCCGACTAGGATGAATTATTTTGAGCCTGAAAAGGATGGTTCTGAGCATATGCAGATGTAGGAACAGCAACAGGACTAAGTTTAACCAACATGAAGCTTCGTGCTCAAAACCACTTCTCGGCGAGGTAATTAACGGTAGTATTGCATGTGGAACGTTACATCATGGTAAGAGGTTTAGTGGATTACAGTCGCACTGGAACGGTTTTTATGGTTAGGCTTCTAACGCCTTGTCTGAGGGGCTTGATTTTAAATGCAAAATTGAATAAACCCATTTATTGGCTTTTAAGAAATTCCTACAATAATACATATCAGTGATGAGCGTACTTTTTTATTTAAAGTACAAGTTTGGATAATAAATATCCAAATACTTAGTATTCAGAGATGTTAAAATACTTAAGTAAAACAAAGGTAGGTATTTAGAAGTTGCTAAATACTAAAGTAAAAAACACTTGGGTTTTTAGGAGTTTCTAGATAACAAAGTAAACAAATTCAGTATTTAAGATTGCTAGCTACCGGCGTAAAAAAATTATGCAGACGCACCTCACTCCAACTCCCTTCAACTTACTGCAATTCACCCCAACTCATCACATATCAGCTCAGAGACGCAAATCACAGATAGACTTTATTTCTGATAATCTCGAAATAGTCCGAAAATCGAAGAGTAATCTCAAGAGCGAAATACACCGCAGAAGCGGTTTGTCAAACATGACGAAATTTCCCTTTAACTCAAACCTGTTGTATGGTACTTAAAGGTTTAACAAGCCGCTTGAAGGAAATTTGAACAAAACTCAAAATTTTTGAGATTTTACGGGCGCCATGTTAAACTTTAAAACGCTTTTGTTGTGTATAGCAAAATCACCTTATTCGCATTAAAATTTTTACCGCGCGTGGACATTGGAGAGGAACATGGAAGAAAACCACACTTAAAGACTCGAGAGTCCTCAAAACTCGCAGTAATCTCGAAAATCTCGAGGTAGTCTCAAAAATAAATAAACTAATTAAACCCCGAAACAGTCCGGAGAATCCCAAAGTCGTCTCTAAACTTTTGAAATACTCACAAAGACCCTAAATGGTCCCGAAAATACTGAAATTCTTAATTTTTATACTGATTAGATAGTAAGTATTCATTATTTAATCAAGTCATTAATACTTAGTACTTTTGTATTCAGTATTTAGTGAAGTAGTAGTTTTGTTTCCAGTACTTAGTGAAAACCAAAACGTAAATACTTTTGTACGCGATGTTTCGTTAAGTAAAACTAACTAGATACTTTTTTACTAAGTAGTTAGTGTT
Source organism: Rhagoletis pomonella (assembly GCF_013731165.1). Taxonomy (NCBI): domain Eukaryota; kingdom Metazoa; phylum Arthropoda; class Insecta; order Diptera; family Tephritidae; genus Rhagoletis; species Rhagoletis pomonella. The sequence goes on along the minus strand of NW_023458559.1, from coordinate 76,091,701 downwards.
GTGAAAATAAGTATATATATAGTATCCTACTCGGTAACATCACAAATTCTCAAGTAAATAATCCAATTGTATTTACTGCAACATAAAAAAATACAATTTTTTTTCTTAGTATTTAATAAATAGAAGTTTGCCTAGTTCTGGTACATACACGCATATCTATTTATCGGCTTTTGTGTATCCAAAGAGAGTTAATTAAATAGATCATTTAAATTTGCTTTAAATAATGAAACAAAAATATTGTAAGCTTCTGCGCACAATTGAATAATCACAAAAGTATAACAAACGGATTAAATTTTAAGTATCTATTACAACGTTCACAGGCACACATACTCGTATTTACATACAAGCAGGCACACATAGTACTTGAGTAAACAAACACAAATAAGCAGCCTAGATTTGCATATAAATACAACAGCAAATAATAAATACAAACAGAAGTGCAGCGAACCCTATAGGAACAGATAACTGATGGCATTAAATAAAACTTTGATTCAATAGGCAACGGCTATCTTAAAAGAGTTAAGAAGAGACTCCTCCTTCGACCTTCCCGTCGAATTTGAAAGCATCAGTATACAGTTTTCTAGGGTTGCGTTTGTGGTGCGACCTGGTGCTCCAATCCTGTCGAGTTGGTATGCTAGTTGTATGGCCTTTGGTGAAGGTATTTAATAGTATGCAGTTGTCAGTACTTGCAGCTATTGGTATGGGCGTTAGCTTCCTTAAGATTTCCGAGGGGCTGTATGTACCATGCATCCATGAAGCTGCCTCTATAAGTCTCGAGACTGCAAAAGCGACTATCCTTCGAGCAATTATGTCAAGCAGGGAAAGATGTAGAAACGCACTCAGAGCTTCAGTAGTAGTAAAGAGCATAGCGCCCCACTTTTGCGCAAAGCTTCGTACTTCTTTATACCCTTTCGAGTTGCTTCAGCGCAGTTAGCTTACTCAGATTAGGCCACCACACTCGCGCTTCTTGGAGCACAACGGCCGTGTCGATCCAGTGCACTAACGTAGCTGAGAAACCTCTTGATATACCAGAGCGCACACAATCGAGAATTGCTGCTAAATACATGGCAGTACGTTTGAACTTCAGTCATAAACCATCAAGTTGAAGGAATGATAAAGTTTGTGGTTTTCCACATACATATCTTAGTTTTTTACAAAAAAAACCTAGCTAACAATTTAAGGCGCTTTTTATTGAAAAACAAAATATCCCAATTGGTTACAAGTACTAAGTATACGATCATTAGTTATTGTCGATTTCATACTTCGAGAATAATGGCAATAGCGAGCCACTTGTATATCCTACAGGAATTCGCATGAATCAGGCAATAATTCCTACCAATACAAAACTTAGCATCACAAACAAACGTACACACACACACACAACACAACAGTGTAAACACACAAAAGAGCGCCACTTAAATCGGAAATATTGATAAATGATCTGTTTGCGCGCACAATTCCCCATTGTTCACTGGTAAACCTGCATACATATATAAGCTGCCTCCCAACCAATTCACCAACAAAATATATCTGGAATTGGTAGCTCACAATCTGCCTACATAAATACATTTAGACAATATATATGTACATATTTACATAGCCGCTCTTCCACTCTACTATCAGTGTAGTCGCACCTCTTACGTGCGCACACTCTATCCACCCACATCGATTGCTACAACGACTTCTTGTCCTATGATTGCTTTCTCATTCCAGCTGTCATTTGTGTAATGGTTGCGTTGTGGTCTATTGGGCCTGCCCGTTGGTTGCCCGGTTGGGCGGTCGGCCGTTCAATTTGTTGTAACAAACGGGTTGGCTGTGGTGTTGGAATGATAAATATATATGTTCATTTGTATAGGTAATGATGAGGAATTGAAATGTTAGAGAAGAATATACAAACGTAGGCGCGGAAGCAGCCGTGGTATGGGGCAATTGGACATTGGCACATGCCTTTTAGGTGCTTAGAATGTTTACTACCAAAAATATTTATGTTCATGTATTTTATGTAGGTTTTATGATAATTGTATAAACTCATAACCATGTCCATGTGACAAGGTTTAAAAAAATACACAGGCCGAGACTATTGGTAAAAGAAACTGCGATGTAAAACATCCGCTTGTCGATTTGTACCAAAAAAATTCGCCATTTGCCTCTAACAGGTCCATTGTGTTCGAGAGCACCCTTGCTTCCGTTGTCCACACAAGTGTGCGCAGTCGAAGGACCTCTTCATCGGAACATCAAAATTAAAGCCAACCCAATCGTTGAAATTTTGTGCGCTTAAATACTTTTGCCCATGTCGTGGAAAACCTCATACAGTTCGTCATCCCATTTTCTCCGGCGTAGAATACAAATTTCTCTCTCGCGACGGCTCCATGGCCTTCTTGTTTGTGTTGAGCACGTGAGCATCACCCCCATAACTTGAAAAGTGTTCCCTCTATTTCGCAATTTGTTTCTGGGCATCGTTTTTCCGGGTTTTCACATTTGAGTCTGCTGCTTGCTGCTTTATTTTCTGATGAAATTTTGCGAAAAGACTTTTTTCCTATATCCTCTTCTCTCGTTAATGGTTTACTGGATGTTTCGATGCCACAAAGTCGATCAGTCTTTCTCCGTTCTCGGAGGTGTGTGAAGTCCACGATATTCGGGGCCAATATGCAGCAGCCGGTCCTTATTCGCATATAGAGCTCTAATCTGGAGGCCATCCCACCATTTACAAGTCAGCTGGTGTTAGCGCAACTGCAGACTCTGAACGTTTCACTCGAAGAGATATGGGTTGGCTCGCCACTGAATTACAGAAGAGCAGTTTGGAAGTCCAACGATTTTTTGCAGAGCAGTGGCAGCTGAGGGTGCCATCAACGCGCGTAGCCTCACTCATTGAGACGTTTGAATATGCTAGTACGCCAACGCCTATTTTAAACTGAAGCGAATGAAGGCTCTTCGCGAATCATTAAAATTATAAATCTCTGCCACCAGAAATCCCAACCTTACTCAGCTCCTTCCAATGCAACAATTGCTCCATTAAACCCTGAAGTTGTCTACCTACTTAGTTAGATAGTCAATGTCTCCAGCATGCATATTCATGTGTCCAATAGCCGCGAGGTCCTTTTACAATTAATTCCAATAGAGGGAGCAGATTTCCTCAGGTATTTAAGGCCACAACGTACCTTGCAATTTTTATTTGTGGATTTATTTATATTTATTTTTAATCGTTTTTATTGCGTCAACAAGAAAGCGCTATATTTAATGTATCTATAATACCGATACTTTCTACTCATTTGCAGCACCTTTTATCCAACCAAGACCCTATTCGAATTAAATTGGCCCTATTAAAAGCGTATGACAGTTGAATGCTATTAGGTAAATATTTGTGTTACAACAATAAATACGCCACCATACCTCGGTGATTTTTGGGAGCCGCAGGCTATAAAAAACGTACTATATTTACTTACAACAGTAAAAGCAAAACAAAGAGATGACTAACAAAATACCAGCATAGTCCAAAAACAACCGCTAAGTCAAAAGACAATAGACAAAATATACCGATATCGATGCAGATACTAATGCCGATGAGCTGATAAGCATTGGCGACATTTTAGACGCAATAAAACGAGTGCTTTGATGGCGGTCGCAGTACAGCAAATGACAAAGAGTTATATGGAAAATAGAGGTTAGGTTGGGGCTGGTAAGGCAGAGAGGTGGTGTCGACTAGTAGAACAAAATGGGAAGTCAATACGCCAAAGTGAAGCGCCGCAAAGAGACTGCCATAGAAAAGTGAAATGGTATATGCGCCAATCCGTGGGGATATTGTTAGTTGATATTGATGTATGTTCGTATTAGAAATAATGGAAAGAAGTAGTGCAAATAATAGAGTCAGACAGAGAGTTGAATAGAGTGAAGTAGATACATACTGTATGTGTATGTAGGTACTGCTTAGTGATGTAGGTTATATGCATGTGAACAAAAAAGGCTTGTCACCTACTGTTGTATTTGAAATGAGACATTTTCGATATTTTCCCACAGCAGCATAATAATGCGCAAGCACAAAAGCGCATCTATAGAGTATTGGAGTGATATGCACACATGCACACAGCATACATACATACGAAATGTATGAAATCGCGCTGTTGCTACCCTGCAGTGAAATAAACTATGTCTCTATTTCTGCACTAGCTTTGTAGTAGTTGGCTTCGCAGCTCTTCTAAATTGTTCAACTGATATCCTTTTTTCCATATTAGCTATTGCCGATGTCATATTAAATGTCAATTTTCTACATCAGCTTAGAACATTTGACAAACTTTCTAGTCAACTTCTATATTTACGCATGCCAAATTATGGGTTGCCTGCTTTAGCATTTCCTGTTAAAGGCATAAATCGGTTTTTTTGTTTTAGCCGGCTTTAAAAAAGGAGGAGGTTATCAATTCAATTGAATATTTTTTTTTTTGGATGCATGTCACCGGATAAATTTGAACCACGCGAACTGTTTTCAATAATTCTTTTCGATCGGAAAAGTGGTACCTCAAGGGTGATCCCATACTAATTTGGTTTACTTCCGACAATTCGATTATAAGCGAAATTAACGCTACTCCTATGCAGATTTTATTATGGAGTCCCAAGGTTGGAATTGGTCGGTAACATATATACATATCTTAAAGACAATTAACAACTTATACACAGCGCACGAAGATCCACCGACCTGTAGCAGCTAACAATAGATATCCAAAGTGCTTTCGACTAAGTGGCAGTTACGATCTGTGCCTTACTTGATATAGAAGGAGCTTTCGACAGCACCTTACATAAGGCTGTATGTGTGGCACTAGAGAAACGATGTATAGAGGGACCTATTCGTAGATGGATTGACACACTGTTATGAACGAGATTAGGAGAGATCACAGTAAGGGTAAGGTAACTTTAGGTGGAAATGGGGAATAGCCAATATTCGTACTTTATTGCATTGTACAAAAAATATGTGGTAATAGGTGCATTTTTTTGCAACCGAGCTTCAAAAGAACACTCGCTTAAATGACGAAATACATGCAAAGCAAGAACAAAAAACCGGCGATTTATACAAGTTCAGCCAAGTCGGTTAAAAAATACGCGACCTGAGGGGGTTAAGTGAAAAAACAGCTCTATTATGAATTGTTAATGGGAAAGTGGAGAGGGAAATTTTTGTTCTTTATATATATTACGCAAATACCTCGCATAATTACTCATTTAAATTGGTTTTTGTATCTAAATCCCCTTAAACTAATTACATGTTTCTTGCCAGCTACCAACAGGGTTGCTTAAGTACCTACAAGGAAATTTTACGTCAGTTGAGCGTCCTTTTGACACTCGCTTACAAAAAAATGCGGCTAATATATGCAATAAGCAGGACAGTAACAAGCATATGGTAGTAACTATGTAGTGGCGCAAAAAATGTGCACCAAAAAATCAACAAGACACTAGTACATCCTTTTGTATTATATTTATTTATATTTTTAGCAAAAACAATATCTATGCACTAAAATAGACAGAAAGACAAATAATATCAAATCCATTGTAAATGAAATACAAATAAATGCGAATTGAACCAATTGTCAAAGTAGCGCAGAGTGTGCGATATGGCGTGGTTGGGGGTGGGGGTGGGCTGTTGTTAGATGGTGGCAAAGACAAATGTTGTTACAAAATAAATAGGAAAGTTTCGCAATGAATAAAATCTGTCATTATAATAAAATGTCATTTGATATACAGTCACTGTGACGACGGTGATGAGGGGATTGAGTGAATGTGAAAAATAGCGTATGAAGAATAATTGGACAGCCGTTTTTTGACAAAGTTGTCTTAAAATCGGTTATTTTACAGGGAGAGAAAAATGTAAAAATCTAACGTAAATATACTTGTATATAACATACTTGTTATATACATCGAATCACTAGAATAGGCACTTTATTTTTTTTTCAAGAATTCAACTTACACAATTGCGTTTAAACAACGGATAAGCTTCGTTTTACAGGGCAATTCTGCCTAAGATAGTAAAAAGTCTTTCGCAATACAGATGGCAAAATAGTTTGAAAGGCTTATGTTATTCTAAAACTAAAGTCTTAGAAACAAGTAGTTTTTAGAAAAAAAACCGACTTCAATTCTCTTATAAAAAAAATATATGTATATATATATATATATATATATATATATATATATATATCATGATACAATGATCGGATCTAAACCAGATTAGTATGACACCACCTCTGAGACACTACCTTTCCGATGCAAATTATCGAAATCGGTTGCCGTGGTCCAAAGTTATGCGGTAATATACATAAAAACAAAAATAAAGTAAAAAATATTCCGACGAACTGATAACCTCCTCCTTTTTTGGAAGTCGGTTGACAAGCTCTCTCATTCATCACTATCGAAATCCCGGTTCGAAATCCCGGTTCGATTTTTTTTTGTAGTTTAATAATTTTTGGTTTTTGTAAATCATATTAAATAATGTCTATTGAACTTTAGGCCGTTTTATTTGAAAACCTATTGTGGAAAAAACAACAATAGTTTATAAATGGTAGGGGTTATAGCTGCTATTTCGGAGATCACCACATCTCCTCATGAGACTTCTTCACCGAGATTCGATACAGCCACCCGTATAAACTGCTGTTGCTTTCTTCCATTTTTTCATACGCCAACCCAACCACAATTAAGGGCATCTATTCCCTACAAAAAATGCGACTAATCCGGGATGACTCCGAGAGCAACCGCAAGGAACTAATACCACTTTTGATCTCTTTATATGGAATAAACTGTTCGCTTTTGTTCGAGCATGTCCTATGAAGAGAGTGACCAATTGATCTCCACTAGTACCCATATGAGACTAGTTGCGACTAATTAATGCCCAATTGAGAGTAATCTCGGATAACTCTCTTTAGAGATTAGTCGCACAATTTTTTGCAGGACTCTGCTGCCGTTTAGACTTGGTCATGTGTTTATTGTGGTTGTTTGTTTGTTGTGTAATTTTTATTTTGTTTTATTTGATTTTCCTTCAATTATTAGATGTCATTTTCCTAAAAAGAAGATACATAGTCTTTAATTTAATTTAATTTTTAGAAACTTATCTTATTTAATCTTTTTTATTTTTTTTTAAGATTCTATTATTTTAAAAAGAAAAATATACTTTTTTAATTCGCTTTAAGTTTTAAAAAAAACGTATTTTATTTTATGTGGTCTTTAATTTAATAATTTGTATTTTTTTATACCCGAGCCCACTTGTGCACAAGGGTATTATAACTTTGTTCACATAACGGTTGTTTGTAACAGGCAAAACGAATCGAGATAGCTATAGACAAATGTATACATAAATGATCAGAATGAAAAGAGAAATCGATTAAGCGGTGACTGTCTGTCCGTCCGTCCGTCCGTCCGTCTGTGCACACGATAACTCGAGTAAAAATTGAGATATCTTAACGAAACTTGGAACTTCTTTTGGGCGTAGGACGGATGGTATTGAAAATGGGCGAAATCGGACAATAACCTCCCATATAACGGTAATTTTAAGAAATACGAAAACTGCGATATTTTAGTAACTACTGAAGATAATTCACTCAAAATTGATACTTACAATGAGTTTCAGACGGAAAACATGAATTTTATAAATTTTTAGAAAATGGGCGTAGCCACGCCCACTTATGGTTACATGTGTATATCTTGGTAACCGCTACACCAATTTCTTCCAAACTTGGCACAGTTGTTGGCCTTAGTACAGCATACTAAATGGCTGAAAATTTAAAAAATCGGACAATAACCACGCCTACCTCCCATATAACGGTAATTTCGAGAAATACAAAATATTCGATAAATCAGTAAATATTGAAGCTAATTTATTCAAAATTGATGGTTGCAACAATTCTTTACCAAGAAATACGTTTATGACAAAATTTTGGAAAATGGGCGTAGCACCGTCCACTTGTGATCACATATATGTATCTCGCTAACCGTTCTAGCAATTTGTACCAAGCTCGGTATGGTTATTGTGCTTGCCACATAAAAGCAAACCGTTGAAAATTGTTGAAATCGGACTAAAATTGAGGACGCTTTTCATATAACCGGTAAATGCTTGAAATTTCAATATTTCGAAATTTAAGGACGCTAATTTACTTAAAATGTATACACCCCGGCTGTAGCTTTCGGAAAGGTGGAAAACATATATTTAATACTTGCGCCGGGTATTTAATTAATGTTCGGCTCCGCCCGAACTTAGACTTTCTTACTTGTTTCAATTTAATTTTCTTTTGGGTTTTAGATTTTGTTGTTTAAAAAAATAATACATTTTCTTATTTCATTTAATTTTGAGAATCTTATATTTTTTTTGATTTTTTTTTCACTTTTAATTTTATAATCTTTGAGTTTTTAGATTTTGTTTTGAAAGTAAAAATATTTTTTTTCTATACGTCATTTAATTTTTGAGCACTAGTTTCTTCTTTTTTGATTGAATTTTTTCTTTTTCTAATTTTATTTTCTTTTAATTTTTAGATTTTATTGTTTTAAAAGGAAAAATATTTTTGCTCTTACTTAAAAGTAAAAATATATATATATATATTATTTAAGTTTTAAAAAACTTATTTATTTAATATTGCGTTAATTTCATTTTATTTTTGTTTTTCTTTTCTTAATTTTATTTGCCTCCAATTATTAGATTTCATTGTCTTAAAAAGAAAAATATATATTTTCTTAAATTACATTTCCTATAAATTTTTTTTTTAAGATTCTATTATTTTAAAGAGAAAAATATATTTATTTTAATTTCATTACATTTTTAGCAACGTATTTTTTCTATTTTGTATTTTTATACCCGAGCGCACTTGTGCCCAAGGGCATATTAATTTTGTTCACATAACGGTTGTTTGTAACAGCCAAAACGAATCGAGATAGATATAGACAAATGATCAGGATGAAAAAAGAAATCGATTAAGTCATGTCTGTCTGTCCGTCCGTCTGTCCGTCTGCCCGTGTACACGATAACTCAAGCAAAAATTGAGATATCTCAACGAAATTTGGTATGTAGATTTCCCTTAATCCAAGGTAGGTTGGTATTGAAAATGGGCGAAATCGGACTTTAACCACGCCTACTTCCCATATAACGGTAATTTAGAGAAATACAAAATCTTCGATAAATCATTAAATATTGAAGCCAATTTATTCAAAATTGATGCTTGCGACAATTCTTTACCAAGAAATACGTTTATGGTAAAATTTTGGAAAATGAGCGTGGCACCGCCCACTTATGATCACATATAAGTATATCGGTAACCGTTCTACCAATTTGTACCAAACTCGGTATCGTTATTGTACTTGCCACGTGTAAGCAAAACGTTGAAAATTATTGAAATCGGACTAAAATAACGGCCGATTCTCATATAACGGTAAATTTAAGAAATGCTTGAAACTTCCATATTTCGAAATTGAAGGACGCTAATTTACTCAAAATTGATACACCTCGGCTTACCACATAGCGGAAGGTTTCGGAAGGGTGAAAAAACATATATTTAATACTTGCGCCGGGTATTTAATGTTAGACTTTCTTACTTGTTTTGATTTAATTTAAGTTTAAAAAAACTTATTGCTTAACCTTATTGCTAAGACCTCCTTGCTGGCAGATCTTTCAATAAGATAGTAAAAAGCTTTCAAGACTCCTCTAGTGGAGCCACCGCTCCGTCTGACTGCCCGCACAGCTAAACCAATTATGACAGAAATTAATGAAAATGAAAAAAACCCTTGACTACTTTGGTATGTTGTAAGAACATGTTAATCATTTGAAAAATAAAAGCTTCAGAACAACATGTCACAACAAAAATTTGTTTTAGTTTTTTGCGATATGTAGACTCGAGATGGATATTTGATTATAAATTAAATTTCTAGCGGAAAGTCGATACTTGCCTTCTTACTACATACCAGGGATGGGCGAAATCAAGAAAATGAATAATTGAATAAAAAAAAAATAAGAATAAATTTTCATTCATCATTTCAAAAATTTTGAATGATGAATAAATTTTTATTCTTTATTCAAACACTTTCGAACGATGAATAAATTTTTATTCTTCATTCAAGCACTTTCGAATAATGAATAAATTTTTATTCTTCATTCAAGCACTTTAGAATAATGAATA
>NW_023458559.1:76050389-76076571 GCF_013731165.1 Rhagoletis pomonella | reverse complement strand
TATTCATTATTCTAAAGTGCTTGAATGAAGAATAAAAATTTATTCATCATTCGAAAGTGTTTGAATAAAGAATAAAAATTTATTCATTATTCTAAAGTGCTTGAATGAAGAATAAAAATTTATTCATCATTCGAAAGTGTTTGAATAAAGAATAAAAATTTATTCATTATTCTAAAGGGCTTGAATAAAGAATAAAAATTTATTCATCATTCGAAAGTGTTTGAATAAAGAATAAAAATTTATTCGTCATTCAAAATTATAAAAATTATGAAAAAATAAAAATTCATTCAAAAACGCCCATCCCAGCTACATACATATGTACCTTCAAGACGATAGGAATTAAAAGTGGTTTGGATGTAGTGAGAGATAGTAACAACGCAAAAATATTGTTAAGGTGCAGCGAAGCATGTCGGTTTATTTCTAAAATTGTCTTTAGAAGTCTTTGTCTCATATTAAAGTAGATACATACATCACGTCATTAAAAAACCCGATGCCATCATTACAATTTAGAAGGTCTCGCTCGCACAATAACTACGATAATTTACACGAAATGTTCTTTGAAAAAAATTTAAGCGAATTTTCTGCCAAAGACTACATGAAAACGAATGAATCCGAGCAATAAAACTAATTAATTGCCATTGCATGCGCAGAGTGTATAGTTACATACAAACACACATATACACTGACGCCAACATACATATGTATGTATGTTGCCAGAAACATGTATGTGTCAGAACGAAGAAGCGTCGCAGATTCAGAAAATCACAATTTACATGCATATTAACTATACTTGTACCAGCAAATTACAAATTACAAATTAAGTATTACGTATACGCCGCGTGTAACCAGTTTTTATGAGTCGCTGAGTGCCAACCATGCCCGCACGACCGCTTACACATGTAAGCATATATGTAAGTAAGTAAGTTGTGCCAAGCAAGGCAGTGAAAAGTGGGGAGAACAGAGAAAAATGGCGAAAGAAGTACATGCAAATGCGTGTACTTTCGCTTTATACGCGATAAATTATAATTTAAATGATAATTATTTAAACGCAATATCATTATCAGGCTACAAACTGAAAGCAATGAGAATGAACGGCGCTGAAAGGGAAATAATATAATAATGAAAAAGTGCAAGCTACCGGTTAGAGTGGAGGCGCAAATAAGAATATTTTTTTTTTTTTTTTTTTTTGGAAATCAAAAAAACTTTTTTCAAACTGCATGTGCAGTGTCAACCACAGATCCCACAGGCAACTCTAATGCCCGTCACAATTAAAAATCTGAAGTACTACAAATGAAAGTTTTCGGAAATGTAAAGTTGTTTTATTTGAAAACAGATATATTAACTTACAGTAGTAAATAGTTGCAAATTCTTTGCAGAAGCAAAATATTTGTAATATATAACCATTGGCAAAATATTGCTTCCCGTTGGATATCAAATCAGTAGTGGACTTTACTGCCAACTGAGAGTAAATCAAAATACAAAGAAAGGTGCAAGTTCTGCGAAAGTATATGTGTTTATACTACACATCGTCGCACAGTGTGCCCTTTTTTTCAATTTTAGCGTGCCAAAAGTCGTAACTATTAAATGGATGTACCTATGATATTGAAGTTACGTCAGAAAATGGAAATTCATACGAAAGCAGCGGCCCCATTTTAAACGAAATCGACAACAGATCTTACCGATAAGCTCTTTTAATCTTTCATGGTCAATGTCCCCTCCCACCTTATCCAAAATATGTTTCATTACAGCACCGTTATTATCATATTTTTTGCCTTTAAGCCACTCGTCAAAAAATGCGCTTCGGATGACTGCCAAAAACGCGAAAAACTTCACGCCAAAAAAAAATAATATTTTTACGCGTCACAATAAGCAACGCTTGACACCGATTATTTTTGTTGTTGTTGTTTCTTATAAATTTATTAGCTGATCTTAGTAGCCGAATATTTGTCAGCCAGAATGCCAAAAATCACGGTCATCTGAAATCATTTTGATTTGGACTTTCGGCACGCTTAAATTGAAAAAGGGCACAGTGTGCGTCGGTGATACTGCAATACGTTCTACTTATGTCAATTATTTATTATTTCTTTCATTGAAAGGGTTTTTTTTTATTTATAGCTGAACGCATATGTTACTCGCTCAACTAATCAGACAAAGGAAGAGAGTTTTCTCATTATTTTACAAAACGATTTACAGATACCTTCAGATATAGACGCCACAAGTAGTAATAATGGACATTGAACGTTTTGCAGTTTCGCCGACAATATGTATATACACTCCAACTAAGCCCTGAACAAAATATGAAAAGAAAAAATCAGGGAGTTGCCACCTGTTTGAAAATTTTAATTTAATTTAATTGATAAGATAAATTTAATATTGCAATATGGGTATGAAACTAAAGAGGTTTAGGAAAGTCTACTGCCGAAAATATTTTTGAGGAGGGTTGCCACCAGTTCGATACATTTTATTGCGCTTAATTTTCTAGTATACATTATATGTAAATTATCGAAAAAAATCCAAAATAATGATTATTTTTGATCGAAAATAAACTACACAAAATAACAATTAAAGTTTACCAAAAAATTAAATATCCAAATTAACCAAGTATTCTTGATCGAAAAAAAATTAAAAATAACAATTTTGTAATTTTACAGAAACTTAACGACCCCTGCTTTAAATATACTTATGTTATCTTGAGCAAAAGGAAAAAATTTAGAGAAACCCTCTAAATTGAATTTCACAAAAAAAAAATTTCGGGAAACCCTAAAGCGCATACCCACCTACAGTCATGTTTTAGTACTTTCAAGTGCCACACTGACTGGGCGTAACCTTTTGTTCGCTCTTCAAACTTCAATAAAATTAATTATAAATATTTTCCTTCTTTTCAATTTTGTGCATAGTTTTGGGGAAGTTGTAGGCTAACTATGTACATACATACATACATAAGTGTGGGTGACAGTAGCTACAACTTAGTCTTTCGAACAAGTTTCTAGTGCAGTTTTAAAACGAAATGTCAACTGAAACTACAACAAAGTGCAAATCGTGTGGGTGGAGCTTGGAGTTGGAGCTGCTACTACAAGCGAAAATGTAATGTAGACACCCAGCTGGGGAAGCGGCTTTACTACCACTTTTTCTCTAGCAACTGTGAGTACTTTCCACGCGTAAAATACATTTCCAACAAACTAACATTTTTTGCTATGCTTTTTCATTAGTTGCCTTGCTACGCTGAGCACATTCCACATGGACTCATAATAATTTCTGCAGCTTTAATGACAACATTTTCCACACTTATTTTCTTCTTTGTGCTGGCAATGCCATTTTGTTCGGTTTTTTTTTGTACTTCTTATTTACGTAGCAGCCTTGCGTCTGGCAACAAAATGCGCAAAGCGAATGGGCGGTAAAGTGTGTTAATGACACAGCAGCAAAGTGGTAGTAAATGTTGCAGAGTTGCAAAAACTGCGCGACCCGTGGCAACATTCAAGCCAACGACGACGCGCCGTTGTGCAGCTGCTGCGACACTCACACACACACACACACTCGAGTGTACAAACATGCACACAAACATATATTTTCTATAAGTATATATGTATACATAAGTATGTAGTAGCAGCAAGGAAAGTGGAGCACAAATTATGGCAAATCAACGAATAATAAAGAATTTTTAATTTTACAATTTAAGTAGTTATGCCACTTTGAATTACGAGTACGGCAATTGCAAAATTGAGTAAATGTTCATAAAAGCAAATAAAATTGGAAAATGGAATATTGGCAACATCAAATTATACTCACTAAAACATAAATGCACTTTAATAACAAATACAACCGCACGTGTGCACACTGTTCTCGGCCACATACCCCCACTGAATAAGTAGTGAGAATGACATAATAGACGAATGTTTGTTGATGTTGCTGTTGCCGTTACTGTTGCATTCGCATACCCCTTCTTTTAGTATCCACTAATATTTCATCAACAACAACACACTTTACGGTTCATCATTAACACACACACTTACATGCAACTTTGCAAGTGCTTTTGAAGCGGCCACATGCTACTCATTTTAGGGCTAAAAGTAGTAAAAACTTGGGCGTAAAAACTATGTATGTACATAGTTGTATTTGGTTAAAAGTATGTACTTTGTGGCCGTAGTAAAAATTTTCAATGAAGTTGTTCATATTTTTGTAAATTGTTTTACTACGACTTGGATTGTTGATGTCGTAGATGTTTTGTACGTCAGCCAATGCTGATAGAAAATAAACAAATAAACAAACTGTGATCACAAACAAAAAAGCACACCAATTCATAACTTTTATAGACCTATCATGGTGGAATAATACAAGGTGTTGGATATTGACAGCGTTCTCGCTCTAATCTGCCATCTTGGCTCCCTTAGCAAAATCGGTGTTTCCCTCTTGAAAAAACTACATTTTACCGCCTTTAAAAAAACTAAACTACCTCATTCCCTATTCCAAAACTGATTTGCAATCACTGAACAATTCTTTGACATTTACTTTATTCTTATTCGTTGACAAAATTAAATTAAAAATTAAAATCATTAATTCGACAAAAAACATTGGCTTTGTGTATTCTCCAAAGGCCTAAAATCAGCCAAATACCCTATGTGGGTCGGCTTAATCAGTAAAACGTGACAGTAGTTGACTTTAGAGGTTAATATATCGGTCTTGAGCTGGTACGGCTTTTAAAACATCCGCAGCTTCCTTTAAAGCATCGCTGCTAATTGCTGAGAGGACCAGATTATATTTCCGGACATAAGATGTGGTCTTGTACGACTGAAGGTGGCCTCAATTTGTAGAAACCATTTGTTTGGCATCTCAGTTCAGAACGGTCGCAGCTTGCATTGCGATACAAGCTCCACATCTTTAGTTGGCATTTTGTTCGATGAAATATTTTCCCCATCCGTCGATGCGCCCTTTTGTCGACTCCGTCATGTTGTAACGACTCGGGGTCACCACTAATTTTTTGATGGCGAAATTTTTGTAAGTTATATAAATCATCTTATAGTATTTTCGGGTAAAAATTAGACCCCAAAGCGGTTTTGGAAGTTTGACTATAATTATAGGACATTGTGTTTAATAAACTAAATTACCATTTATTGCATAAGTGCTACGTAATATATACTACTTTCGCAAATTTAGCTTATCATAATATACCGTTTGTTACTATTTATATGCAAAATTTGATATGAAAGAGTACCAAATTTCGTACTACTTCGCAAAGCGTGCTTCTTTTCTTCCCGTTTCTCTCGTTCTTCCATATTACAACCTTTTGTAAGGGAGCCGTCGACTTGAGCTGTCACTACGTACAACACCTTGTATAATTCCACCATGAGACCTATGGCAAATTGTAATACAATTTTATTTGGTTGTCACTAACGCGTATAATAATTTTGGCCAACACTTCCCACAAACAACAAAACAACAGTTGAACTATAAATTGTAACGGACTATACATTGTGCGATTGGGTAAGTAACGTCCTGGCGACTGCATCATTGTTTTTCCCGTTCAAGCTCAATAACGATGAATCGAATCTTTCAATTCCACATTGAAATTAGTATTGCCACCATGACGAATAACTTGAGCAGTTTCCTGTTCATTGCTCCTCTGCAAATTTGCCAGACCCCCTTATGAATTGTAGAATGAATGGATCTCATCCATTCTCAATGCATTCAAACCATAAATTGAACCATCTACTTAAGTGTGCTGAGGGTAGGATAGCGGCAAGGAAAATGTTCTGTACTATCCTCATCCATCAAGCAAGATGTATACAGTGAATCGTTGAAGATGCCTATGGTGACCATATGTTGTCCTCACGGATTGCGCCCCTTAATCAGTCCCAACAGGGCTTGTATATCACTCCTTCTTTTTCTGAGAAAGAATTTTGATACCATCCTGTGAGGCGTTTTCAGGAAACTCTTGGTTGATTTGCAGATGTTAATACCACTCAACGGATCCCATGAATTGTATTTATAAATTGCTTAATGTACCCGAATGTTCCCGCTATGCTTGGCCTTAAAATTTTCTCGTGCCCAATTCGACGCTCCAGATAACCTCAGTTCGAATACTCATCAGGCAACTCGTTACCTTGAGCACTGTTGTGTTCCAGTACCCACACAAGTTCAAGCTCATTCCAACTTTTAGCGGAGTTTAGCCTAAACTTACATTCCTTGACTTTTTTTTTATATTGAAAGACCGTTGCCAGTGGACCCAAAGCAGTAAAGCGTATGAAGTTACCATCCAGATGCCATCCAGCTTCAGTACCATTTTGAGTCTTTGTGCCGTCTGTATGGAAAGTTTTTACCGAGCTTCCCATGATAGTTTCTGGATCTCTCCATTGCTCCCTTGTAGGAAATCTAACGTCAAGATCCCGCAAAGGTCTGCCAATGGTCACATAACCAATCATATTCCAAATGGGAAGTCTTCACGATCGAAGTCTGTGAATGTCTTCGTATAAGGACAAATGGGGCTAGAAAAAAGATAACGTCGGATGGTCAAGCAGCTTTAAATGCCTTCTTAATACAGTATCAAGGCTCGTGGTCAGCTGTAAAACTATTTTGAACCCCCTGGGAGCCCGCAATAGCGCAACGTTGTGGTGAATTTCGGCGTTTGAAGGCAACGAAAGGACCGAATGACTCGCACAGTGTGGAGTCCAAATGCAAAGAGATATATAACTACTTCCATGAGGAACTCCTAAAGACTACTTGAACTTAGCTGGGAGGGTCTTAGAACTCTGACTGGCCGCCTGACAGGACACTGCAAGTTAAGGTACCATTTGAATAAATAGCAGACTGATACACCTTAGGAAACGATTGTTTTTTCCATCCAAAATTTGGAACATAGCATCCTCCAAAGTGCTTAACTTCTTAACCAGCCTAATGTTGGAGTAAATACAATTAGGGTTTAGCACAATAGATCTTCTTAGGTCGCAGCGCGAGTATTACCGACGTAAGATTAATGGTTACGCGGAGCTAATTTGTTTTTATTGTAGTAGATTGGTTTTAGTTTTACTAAATGTTATGTTATCTATTTTTTACTGAACTTGATATCGAAAACAAAAATTCAAAACTAAAAAAAAATGTGTGGTAGATTTTGGTTAGTTTTGGTAAGAAAAAATGTGTCACTGGCAACACTGATTCAAGGCAGGGGCCAGATGTGGACCAACCTCGTACATCTCTAATACTAAGAAGCCTTATTGGTTGTACACATTGATATGATCGAGTAGCTGGCAAGCATAAACTTTCTAATTGAAGTACTATATTTTCACGAAACAAAAAAAAATATATATTTCTCTCTGTTAATTCAAGCTGATTAAGTGAACACATTCAACATTTTTATCCACTTCAAAATATGATATTCGTATAATTACAGAATTAATATGAATAATATTCGACAACAAGAAACAGAAAGTTAAAAATCAATTAAATCGTTAAACTGCCGAGAGTAGACAATTGAGTTATACACTGCCGGAAAAATGTATTGGCACATCTGCTTTTTTACAATATATGCAACAATTTTTATTAAAATATTTTTCCGACAATTTTATATAAAAGAATCGTTCATTCCACAATAAAAACATAAAAATATAATTTCTAAACTTTGTGCAAAACAGGGCGAAAATTCAGCAAATTTTCATGCAAATTTTCAATTTTTTAATCAGATGTTTTAGAATTTTTCTAAATATGCAGATTTGTAGCCCATTAAATTCTAAAAGTTCGGAGTTATTCAAAAATCGCATTGATTTTTGAGAATTTTTTTTTTTGTTGGAAGTGTTTTGCATTTTTTCATATAAAGTATTTTCGAAATTTTTTTTTGTATGGAAGAGACTGCGGGAAGAAAAATTTCAAAAATCAACGGTAATTCGTAGCTGCTAAGAACTTCCACTTTATTGCTGAATATTCGCGAGTTTTGCACAAAGTATAGAAATTGTATTTTTATGTTTTTTTGTTGTGAAATAAACCATATTTTTATAAAAAGTTGTCGGAAAAATATTTCAATAAAAATTGTGGCATATATTGTAAAAAAGCAGCTGCGCCAAAACTTTTTGCTGGTAGTTTACATACGTACTCACGCATTGCGGAATGTACATCAATGCAAATGCTATGCAAATATTAATAAATATGATAAACTGATTAAGTAAGTGTGACACGTAATTCCAGTGAAATAAAATCGCAAAAAATGGCAAACAAATTGTGAAAAATTATTTTTGAACAGGCATAAATCTTAACAATAAAAAAATAACAAATAAACATGCTATTTTGTATTTATTGACTGCACTACAAATACGCAATCTTGTGTTCGCACAGTTACAATATTTAAACTGCAAAAAGGACAAAAATGTAAATTAATGTTCGCATGTGCGTTGTTATGCGAAAAGGAAGGGAAGGCAAATTGATTGCAATATTTTTGATTTACGTCAAATTGTGAACGAAGATCAATGAGCGTGACAAGCAGCCGGCTGTGTTATACTAATACATGTATTATTTATGCTGTGCATATGTATCAGTTGTAGTTATCCTCTAGGAAATTTGTTTAACAACTTGTTATTATAGGAGGTTACAGAAAAAAGCTTAGGTACATGCTACACATTTTTATCACCGGCGAAGCTATGCATAAATTACTTAAAATAAAAGCACTTTTAAACTAATTACTAACGAACTAGTTGCTAAATAAGATTACCGAAATTTTTGCTATTAACTTCAACAAATGAATCTTCGATCAGTCTGCGATATTCCCGGCTTCTTAATTGGCACTACAACCGTTTGTCGGGTTTCCCAGACCAAAAAAACTACGCCGGTTGCCTCACTCATTTGCGCATTTGCATCAGTTGTCCGTCGTAAGGGCACACAGGGTTTTATGCACTTAGTCCTGCCATGGGGTTTATGCGCGCCGTATTTTTTCACTGCAGCCTCGTCATCCATGCGTAAGACAAGTCCAAGCCAGCGCATCTATTTTTTTGGTGCGCTTAATTATGCGCTTGTCGTTAAAAAGCTCATACAGCTCGTCATTCCATTTTCTTCGGCACTCGTCGCCTACGCAGGCAGGGATATACATAGATCTCCTCTCGAAATCCCCCAAGGCCTTCTCATCTTTGTTCGACATCGTCCACCTTTCTGCGCCATATAAAATGGAGGGCATTATGAGAAATTTATAGCGCGTAATTTTTGTTAATAGAGAAAGGACTGCTTTTCAATTGCCTACCGAGCCCAAAGTGGTACCTGTTGGCAAGAGTTATTCTTTTCTCGCTCTCCAGGCTAATATTACTGGTGGTGTTTATGCTGGAGCCAAGGTAGACAAAGTCAAACTACTTCAAAGTTACCAACAGTGACATGTGCTCCAATACGCGAAGTCTTTTTATATGTTGCCAGAAGGTACTTTGTCTTTTCCCCGTTCACTGCAAGACCAACCTCTTTAGCTTTTTATCGTTGCCTTTGTTTCAGGCCAAGGACGTCGATATAATCTGCATGCGAAAGCAACATAGGTAATATTAAGAACGCTTATTTCCCTTCTTGTGAATTTGATAAAGTAGACTGAGATTCCAATCTTCGGACGTGTATTCAGTGGCAGATACTTTTATACTCACGAGGAAATGGGGTTCACAGGGAGTTCATACGCCCGGACTTTTCATTGGCCTGTCGTGGATCTTCGTTGGGCCAATTTATAAGATCATCGTACCTAGAATTCGTTGACCAAAATAGCATTTAGCTTAGGGTATTCGCCCGGTTTCATAACGATATGCGCAACAAAGAAGATCTGTAACTAAATTGAAGTTTGAAGAGATCATCCTTAGTTGCAGTAACTACATAGGTGACTTGCTCTCAATATTAAAACATTCTCCTCCGCCGATAATATTCCGACTCTGCTGCGCAGTACTGGTTTGGTGGGCGACAATAAGATGGAGAATGAGGACCACAATGGCCGAAGCTCTATATGCTGCACTACACGCCACCTGCAGACCCAGATAATATGTGCAAACTCTGTAACGCAGAACAATAGGAAGGACTGCAGTGGAACTTTTTGCAATGGTTCAGCTTGGATTTAGGATGTACCTTCAAAGTACTAAAGCGTCATCTTTGATAGGCCAACTCCAAGTCGGGGCTTCCAAAGACTTCCGGAATCACATAAGATGTCGAACAGTTTAAGAGCCTTGGAGTCATATAAAACGGTGTTAAGGCTAGTAAATATGTATGTAGTTGCAAAGTATACTTTATTGACTAGAAACCACTAATAAGGTTATCTGGGAGTTTCCGGGCATGCAGGATTTCATCGTAACGAAAGGCCGAAAAATTAGTTGCTCAATGCAGCCTGTCTGGTTCTTAGCCTTTTTGTGGTCTATTCGCGGCGCACTGGTGACAAACGACATGGTAACAGGCAATCCAAAAGATTTATAACTACCTATCGTGGAGTCTCGGGACTACTGCTTAATCTTAGGCGGAAGAATATAAAAACCATCACTGGATACCGGAAAGAACAATTAAACGTAAGCTAACATCCTTGTGAAAATGAAGCTTCTGTGGAATCTTAAAAATATACTCGGTCCAGAATCTGGAAAATGGCATGCTTCAAAGAACCTATCTTTAAAAATAGCTTAGGGGAAGAGCGACTGTGCTAGTACGCCCTAATAACAATTATAATAACAGAGGTTGACTGGTAGTGAAAAGGTTTAAAACCGTGTCCAAATCAAGACATACCGTTACACGGAAGCGTACAAAATAGAACAATCGTAGGAGAGCTGCAGCATTCATTATCCAGCCTATGTATTGACTTTGATCCAGAAACTTAAGAACTTGGGTAAATGCTTACTTAGTTCATCTGGACAACATTCGCTTGAAGAAAATATGAACATCAAATCAATAACAGGCAGCGTCCAAGCATCAATCAACAGACTGCTTATGAAAGCATATCTCAGGTGGTTGAGACGTAGCGATCAAATGCAAATCGTACGACAATAAGCTGATCAGCTACATATCTCGCTTCTTTTAAGCGTATGGACGATAGACTTATTGTATTAGTATTTGGCGGACGCAAGCTCTAACACTGGGAAATAAAAGCCACAGAAAGTGAACAACTTGCGCATATCCAGCGCTTTTAAAGCTGTGTCTCTGGCAGCTCGACGTAGGATATCTGCAATACCTAGAGGAGGCTATCGACAAAGACTAGAAAACTTCACTGATTTTCTTGACTGTTTCAGGCGAAGAGTCGTAAATAAGTCTGGCAATATCAGGGACGTATTCGGTCTATGTAAGCAACATTAGGCCTGTCAGCTTTTGCAAATAATGCATACATCAACATCGTTTTTGTTCTTACTGGTCTTTCAAGTTTAAAAAAAAAAAATGATAGTATGTCTTTTCGCCATCGGCTCGCCCATGTAAGCCGCGCAAATGCTGCTCCTCTCTTTCTCCTCATCCTCTCTCTCTCCTCCCTACTGTGCGGTCAACCAACCAACCATAACGCTCATCTCGTACATGCCGGAATCGCATGTAGAATCATTTCAGGCATTCAACTGTCCAACCATTCAATTTTATTTAATGCAATAAAATGACAAAAAGCACACTTGTCAGCAATTTGCCCGCATGTCATAGACGATGAACGAAACAAAGCTTGCCGATGTGGCTGGCGAGTCGTAACGTGGCTAGCGATGCAGTTGGGGGAAGTAAGGAAGGGGTTGTGCCGGACAAACAAGATGTACAATATATGTATGTACACTTGTATGTATGTAAGTAGGCATGTGATGAACTGTGTTACGCAGCAAAGAGCAAAAGCAAAAGTAATTTACAAACATAAGCAACAACAAAAACAACAACAACAACAACGACAATCAAGAGCAGCCGCGCGCCACAAAAGGCCTTGTAAACACGCGTCGTAAATGCGTGCAAATGCATGCGAATTTGCTACTTTGTATTTGTGTTGTCAACTACCACCCTGCAGGGAAAGCTAATAGTTGTAAAGTAGAATGCTAGCAGTTAGCGTTTCAGCCCGATTAGTTCAAGTTCTAGCCTTCTTCAATATTAGCGATTGGTAACATGGCGCTGTCCCGCGAGATGTCAATTGTCCGCAGCATCTACCAGTATAAATACTAGTAGTATCGTACCATTTGATGGTATAGTCGGCCAATTTTTCCCCCGTGAAAGGGATAAGTATGTCATTTTGCTAGCGGTGCTCCAGCAGTCGCATCGGTGGACATGCCTAGTGCACGATTCATTCCTGAGTTCAGAGGTTCAAGTCCTGGGGTGAGGATTTTTTTTTCTTTTTTTTACCGAGTTCAAAAAAGGAGAAGGTTATCAATTAGTCGGAATATTTTTTTTGCCAACTTTAATTTAACTTGCTCTGTATGTATTTATTTATATACGTATGTAAGTATGTATGTATGCATGTATGTTTGCTAGTGGCAAAGCTTGCAATCAATTTTTGACCAACTTCCCGATGACCAATGGACTTGAAACTTCACAGTTGGCTCAGAACCCGCCCACAATGCAGTACGAAAGATCCGATAGGTGGCACAGGAGTCGAAATATTTGAAAACCCCGTATTTACAATCCGATTTTGTTCATATTTAGAAAGTATGAAAAGGAATAACTTCTCTAAAAATTTTGCCGATAGGTGGCGCACGCAGGAGTCGATACATTTGGTAAACCAATATTTATGCTTTCCTTCACATTTACAAAGCTTGCTTCAAAAATATTTGTTATTTCAATTAACTTATTGTTATTTAGGTTTTTTGTTGTAGCATTTAAATTTAGCTTTTTACTCAATAAGAAATTCCATTTATTGATTTCATTTTTATGCCACAAGTATTTCTTTATGTTTTTTCGCAAACGAAATAAGATTTTCACATTTGTAATTTATATTTAAATTGAAATAAGTAATTATATTAACCACCTCCAGGCGGACTGCGGACCTACGACCTCAGAACCAGTTCCGGTAGTCTTCGCGAAATGCTGACATTTGTAAGGAAAGCAATTAATTGCGTTTTATTTTTGACTTTGAGCATTCAAAGGCAGATGTCGCTGAAGCTCATTCTAGTTAATGAACTGGTATTTTTACTGACTGGCTCGGTTTTTCACTGCAGGGCATTTGCAAATGTGCGTAGGCATGCGTGTGAGTGGCGATGGGTGTGTGTGTGTGTGTGTTTGTGTATGATGGAAAAACAAATTTGATATTTGTTATTTTTCCCTTTTGTTACCTACTTTTGTGCGTAGGCCTTTCGAATGGTAATGGCTTATGTGCGCAATATTATGTGTTGCTTGATATGATACGTTTGAATGTTGTGTTGCTTTGTGGCAGCATAATAACAAAGTGGACAATAATAGAAACAATGGCAACTAGATACATGCTGCAACCATAATACAAATTGTGTCGGACAAAAATAACAGAAATGAAAGTCCAATCAAAGGACTAACCTATTGGAAAATTAGTATTGAGAAAATGTATTATTTATGTATTGCTGTTGGTGTGTATCTGTTGACGTATTACGGCGAAGCGACAAAAGTTCGTTTGAATTTATAAAAAAAAAAAACATGTACGAACATGTGTAGTACTCACAAGGATTTTATGTTATAAATACGTGCAATATTTTAAAGGACAATCTCTTCTCTCATGGTACTGTCCTTTGACTTTATTTATTTTTCTAAAAATCTATATTGCCCTTTGTTTCATTGTTGAAAGTATAATAAGTTGGAAAACTCATACTTGCCATTAACCTTGTTGTTATTGAATAAAAAAAATATTGAAGCAAAAATGGTCAGTGAAGATTTTGCAAAGTTTATTTTGTTCTACGGGTAATACTTCGCGGCAGCGATTTAACATAGGTTACTTTAAGTAACGTTGACTGCCACTCTCCGTGCGGAATGTTGAGGGCCCCGATTCCGCCTGAATATGTTATATAAATAGCGTAACCCGATGTATGCCCCATATACATTCCCGTGCAAAGGATCCACCTATTTTCTCAGAGAGGACTCAAGGATTGTAAATCCACTGGTAAATCGTAATAGAGATGTTTCAAATTATGTTGGCGTTGCGGTGGCAGAGAAAGTGCTCTAAGCTCTTTACCTTCTCCTCGTACCTGCAACTGCGGTAGAAGTCATACACTCCTACGCTCTCCATATATTCCCACTGAACAGTATCCATTGATAAAACCATCCCACTTCTGGCAGTCTTACTTAGACCTTGCAGATCCATTGTGATACCACTGTGAATCACGGGAAGCCTCAGTGACTATTCTGCATAGAACCATTTAGAAGCTCTTGTGAAGCGTAGGATTGGTTTTATTGCTACACCAAATATTTCCGTTAGAGTGCCGAAAAAGTGCCTTCCTAGAAAGCCCTCTCTGCTCTTAGCTAAATCAGGGTAGCTACAGAAGAAATGCTCAACTGTTTCTTCTTCTTCCTTGTCTCTGCTACTTCTGCAATATTCATGGGAGAATATTCCTAATCTCGGGGCGTGCCTAACAAATAGCCAATGACCGGTTACACAAGCCATGACCTCGAAATGTCCTCATTTGAGAGGCTGAACAGTTCTTCCATTTTTTTCCTGACAATTTGCGGCCGTAGTAGCCTAGTTGCTTTACAAGTGCCCTCGTCGAACCGGGACCTATTGGCCTCTTGAATGATGTTTTTTTTGGAATAGTTTGCTTACCGGCATTTTGGTCAGAATTCTTTGCTCCTTCGCAATGCTTTTTTCCGGAATATTTCTGTGTCTGGGAACCCAGTGCATTGCATGGCCAAGTTGTTTAGAACCATTCTACGTTGAATTTCTACCTTCGAAGAGATATTATTGCACCGTTAAATCGCAGCCTCGTTGTAAGCATGGACGGTGATCGAGTACCTATTTTATTACAGAAGAGTTCATGGAGCAGAGCGCTATCTTCTTGATACTTATTATTTCCGCTTGAAAGAATCTGCCATACCCCGGTATACGCAAGCTTATGACATCATGCTCTAGAGCCTTCACTGAAGATTGAAATGGAACTAGAATCAGGCTTTTTACACGGAGATTTGCTATGAAAATTTTTTATCAAAGCTGAATCGAGGAGTAGTATAATCTAACTAGATATTGCATCTAGAATTTTAGTGTTTCTTTCCAGGGCAGGTCAGATTTTTGCCCAACAGCATTTTAAAAAAACTGATGGAATGTCAAACAGCTTATCCTTATTTTACCTATCTCTACCCAATTTTCCAAGCTTGCCACGCTTCGTTACTTACTCCTTGGGCACATTCATCATAAAAGAATCAAATCGTTGACATTTTCATGCGCTGACTTTTTATGACTTTCGACGATGGCTATGGCTGATCACAAGCGACTGCGATTTCACATGCACCGTATAGGTATGATCAAAGAGTCAGAATGCTAGATCTATCTTGAGGACGAGGATACTTCCGAACACATTTTTTTTACTGCCTTGCCTTGGGTAGGCAAAGATTCACTTATTTTAAAGCCGCAATGGTCAAACATGTAGTAGTAAGGAAATCGACTACCAAGGCCCTTTAGGATTCCTTAAGATAGTTGACGGTATCTTGGGCCTATTAGTTGTATGATTAAATCCCAAAAAACGTAAATTTTGGATTGGTTCTCAATATTATTAAACGTGCGTTATGTGTGCCTCATTTGTATGCCATATTAGTGCGATATGTATCACTTCGCCAAAAAACAACTACATATATATGTACATATGTGTATTTACAAATGAGTAGTTATGTTTGTAAATATTTTTGCCTACATCTGATTTTTGTTATTCACCGAATATTTTGCTAAATTTGACAGGGAAACTGCGGCAAAAATATTTATGTATGGAAATTGACTGCGGCAGGTGTATTGAGGCGTATGCATGTATGTATGTGTGTAAATATGAACATACTACATTTTTGCTTAAATAACTGTGCAAATAATTCCACTTGGTTTTGTAGGGATAAGTGTGGGCGACGGTGATTTATTGCGGCAAAATGTTTAGGTAATACTTCGAAGGTCGCGTGTTCGATGCACTGAAAGTGAAATATTTCTAATGCGCCTAATATGCTAAATGAAAACTAACAGCTAAACGCTTCTAAACATTGATTTTACTCGCATTTCTTTACTTTTCATAAAATTAGTTTTTCCTTCAAAGCTATTCTTAAAACTAAAAAAAAAAAAAATTGTTGGTGAGGTGCGGCCCAAACCCGTCAGGCGGCTATACATTTGCTAAGGGAAACACGTTTGCTACATATATGTAAATTTATATGTATTTTATTGATATCTATTGAAAATTGTGTGGTCAATTACATTCTGGTTGAGTTGACAGAAAAAGGTAAACAAAATTTGATTATCTGTTATCATACACGTGTATTCGTGGAAAGTTTATTGATATTTTTAGAAGCAATAAATATTTTGCCGCATAAAATGCATATCTAATGGGTGAATAAATGTCAATATGCACATAAAAGCACGCAGTAGTTTAAAATATTCATTTTTTTTGCAAAAATCTACAACTGTTATTTTTATTTTGTTTTGACTGCCTACGAAAATGTGATTGTTTATTTTTATTTTTTTTTTTCAGGAAATAAAAACGCATTATGCCTTCTAGCTTATACATATCTATATGTACGAGTATCCATGTTGGATCTACAATTTATAACGGAAAAGTTAAAATCGAACGTACGTACACGGCGTATGAGTTACTCTGATGAGATGAGAATGTTACTCATACGCCATGTACGTATGTATGTTCGGTATTAACATTTCCGTTATAAATGGTAGATCAAATATGGATTCACCATTTAGAATTTTTAAAATCTGACACCTGGTTTGAATTCAGAAATCCCGAAAAGCTCCGAGTCTCCAATTTCGAGCAAAAATGTTGAATTTAAAGTTAATCGTCCTTTATCTTGGAACAGTCATTCTGAAATTATAAAATTCTATACCAGATTCGAATCCAGCAACGCCGTAAACTCCCAGATTATCAAGTGTCGAGCAAAAAGTTGAATTAAAAAAAAAATCGCACCACATATTGGATTAGATTTTTAAAATCCAACACCACCTTTGTATATACATATATTTTATTGTCGAATTTATGTAGGAGGTGAGCAAATTCAGAGTGCCCAGTACTTCTATATTTTACACGAAGACTTACGATTTTTATTGCTTTATAAGGCAAAGTAGTAGAGGAATATTTGTAAGAAACTTCCGCCATTTCTTGCCAAATTTAACTTTAAGACAAACGGGATAACTGCTAAGTTATAGCGAAAGAAGGTTGCGGCAAATGTTGATCCTAAAAAGCTCCTCCCAGCTGCAGGACCACAGACTTGTAAAAACTGGTAGAAGTGTTGACATTACTTCACCCCGTCGTCTGCCAAGCAGCTTCGACTATGAGTATTCCGTTCCTTTATGTAGTCTCACCGCGATAATCTCAATGGGGCCTATCAATACACCACCAGAATTGAGAATTGAGGCTTTGTAAGTCTAACGGTCATCTTGGGCAGAAAGATCATGCCCTGTTCATGCCCAGCATTTGCCGAGTTTACATAAGGAGCATACAGTTAAGGTTGATGGTGAGTTATGTACAGATCTTTGTGAAGACATGAGTAGAGAAAGAAACTAGATTGGCGCCAGTCTAGCCTCGATGAGATCCACATTATCAGGGATAAAATCGAAACTTCGAGGTTTGTTAAAGTATCCTTATCTTGAGTAAGTTAAGCACCCAGTGCCCTTAAGTCTTACTTCTGCAGCTGTCTACCAATGAGGATGACCTTTTGTACCCGCTCCAGCTTTCTGACAAGCGTAGTCTTCTTTAGTGCATTGCAATAGATGCGGACAGGATAAAACATTGGCAGCTTTCCTGTGGTATCATAGAGCTAGGGTAAGGGTGCTATTAGTCGTCAATTACTCTAAGGCACACAGATGCCTTCTATAGTCTTTCGCCAATGTTAGGCTTTCGCGATAGCCAAAGTCCAAGAACTTGACTATGCCAAAAATCAACAGGAAGACAGCGTCCAATTGCCGGAAGAGTCACGTGAACTAGATGTGGTCCGTCTTGTTAGGGTTTACAGCGTTCCCACTGTTAGAAGTTCGCTAAGAAAATACAGTGTATCCAGAAAGTTTCCTCTTTCCAAAAATGCAGCGTGCTACACATCATCAGACATCCTCTCTTACACAGCTCTACTAGCAGAAAATTATAAAAAGGACCTTCGATTTCCAGAAAGGCACCACTACAGTAAAGTCGTTATGTATGAATAAGTGTGCAAATCAATCAGCTGCCTCAGAATTTTGACTAAAATTGATGCCACTGAATGGAAGGGCTTCACAGAAGCAATGCCTATTTAAGAGGTGTCTCATGGTCCATGTTGCATGGAAAATACATCGAAATGAAGCTTAAAGAACTCCGCGCTAACCAACGTTCAATTTCTCAGCTCGTCTCTCAATAATTTCACTTTCGGACGGAATGACAAAACCTTAATCCTTCCTAACAAAAGAAAAACGAATACCCTGTCATCTAGTGCTGTTTTCGGTAAAGTTGGTCACGAATACATCTCCTTTCATAATACCTATATAGTTTTTGTAAGTTTGTTGGACTTTGTAATTTATCACTAATGGATTAAAATATTAATATTAGATTTTTTTCTATGTTTTAAAATTTTTATAATTCAAAACAAACTTATATTCTAAAGTTTACTACTCATACTTGTATAGATATCTCTGTTGATTGTTAATTGAAATGTTTGAATACTCACAGTGTTTGCTCTTTTCGGCAGCCACTTGATGTAGAGGCGCTTGGGCCATTACAGTAAAAACCATTAGCCACATTAGCAGCCATTTAGTAGTTGGTGTTGTTGTTGCTGCTGCTGGCGTTGTTAATTTTGCAGCACCTTTTGAACTGGCCGAATTTACATGAATGTCGGAGCTTGTAGCCGATGTTTTTGTTGCAGTTGTTGTAATGCCAACTGTTGCCCGCTTCTTGTCTGCTGTTATTATTATTTTGTCAGTAGCTGTTTTTGTTTTCAAGTCAATTTTTCTTGTTGCTTCTTTCGCCACTGGCATTGTTAGAGTTTTTGTTGCTGTTGTCAGTGCTGCTGTGAGCATCATTGGTAATTTTAAAATTGACCAACTGTTTTTGCTTTTGTCAACAACGCTTTTCTCAATAAATGCAACACAATTGCTGATTGTTGTTGCTGATGCTGCTGGAGCATTTCCTGTTGTTGCTGTTATGCTAAAATCATCATCAGCATCAGTAACAGCAACGCTGCGCTCGCCTATACCCACTGACTTGAATGCTATTTTCTCAACCAAAACATTGCCGGCCAATAGCTCTTCCTCTGTTTCTACTCTGGCTGCTGCAGTTTTTAGTTTCATTCCCTTCATTTTTATTTCGCCCCCACCTACTATTGACTTTTGCTGTTTTTGTTTCACATTTTCATCATTTTCACAATTTTCACGTCTTTCCACCCGTTTTTGTGACTCATGGCGTTTGCTGGCATGGGCGTCCAGCATTGCTGATGATGCTGGTGGCGGCGGCGGCGGCGGTGGAGGTGGCGGCGGAAGCGGTGGCCCTGGTCCGCACGATGTGGGCAGCAACATGGCGGCGTCTACACGTCTGCTGCGCCGTTTTTGCTTTACCGTTCAACTGTCCAATTTAGCTGACGCTTTTACACGCCCACTACTCTCCTTCTTCTTTTACTTCTCTCCCTTCACTTTCTGTCACACTACTTTTCCGGCACTATTCGCTTGCTTTTTGCTCTGCCCTTCACTTTATTCCTAATTTCCAATTGCATTTGCTGTTATTTTATTTTTCTTCTCTTCTTGTTGTTGTTGTGGTTTATTTTCCAACAATTGCCGCTGTTGTTTTTATTGTAGTTGTTTTCCTCCTCATTGTAGCGCAATTAAGCGCTTTTAATTGCAATGACACTTGCAGATGCTCGAGGCAATAGCAGTGCGGCTCCAGCACAGTCGGAAATTTTCATCAATTTTAATCAGTCAACGCTTTTGAAAAGTACGAGTGCGGGAAGAGCGGCTGAGAGTTGGCTAATGGTATATTGCCTTTGCTGAAAATAAGTATTGAGAAAATAAGCTATTAGTAAACTTGAGCGTTGACGGGAAGGGAAATGGAAATGTTTTTTATCTACATATTTCAAAGACTGTGAAAACTCATAAATGAATTCAAATGCAAATAATGATTTTTGGAGCTAATTTCAATTTTCGCGGAAGTGTTGCAAAATGATGCACCATTTAATGTTAAGATTTTTCCATATAAAAAATAAATTCCGATTTTGCCTGTCGCTATTCAAGTGGGTGCAAGTGTATGTATATACGTATATACAATTCCGACGCATAAATTAATAAGTTTATTTTATTATTATAAGAAGTTCTTTTTGATGCACTCAAATTACAAAAAATGCATATAGTATTTTTAATTTACAAAGTAATTTATAAATTTTTTAATAATTATTAATTATTTAATTTCAAATAATACCTTTCACGACGATACACAGTGCTGTATGAGCGGGCAAAAATCAGAAAAATTGTTGTCACGTATGTCAACGTGTTTGGTATCGTTGGAAAGGAAATTTATCCTAGATTAAGGATCTGGACTTAGTTTTTGTTTTTATCTCATAAGGTTCTCACAAAAACCTCTTAAAGTTGTGTGTTTTTTATATATTTTTTCTTTTATGAAAATGCCTTTAGCTGGAGGCTTTAAAAAAAAAAATTGCTAAAAATACAATTTATTATACTTTATCTTAAGACACAATTTTTCTAGTTAGAAAATCTCTAGGGAAACCACTCTATAGAGCTTTTTACAAAATATTGAGTTTCCTGGCTGGAATGGCCTATTTGCTACACCCTAAAATTTGTTGCAGAAAATTTAAAAAATTCCTAAGTTTACAAAGGGATAAAAAAAAAATATGTAAAAGTATGTTTTTTTTTATCCTTTTATTTGAAAGAAGGGGCCTTTTTCTTTGACTCATTGCGCTTTTCGAAAAAAATCGTTTTTTTAAGGTTATAAAATCAACTTTTGCAAAAAAAAAATTTCACTGATTACAGTTACCACAGTATTTTCCATTACTTAAATGCCAAAACATTCTTTAAAAATAGTAAAGTTTATTACTGTAGACACACGCGGTAGTGTTCTGTGCTGTGTAGTGAAGCGTAAAATAGTGAAAAAACTAATATTAATATGAATTCAATTATAAAAAACTCAATTTAGCTGATATCTGGATTTCTACTCGTCCATCAGATAGAGTGTCTGCATTATCTGCATTATTTGAAGACAAATTAATACACGCATGCGACAAAGCACTTTTGAATCAAAAAATAAAACTTTTTAATAGTGAGATGAAAAATAAGTGGAATTATAGTGGTCGCAAAAGAAGCGCTTTTGAAAAAACATATTCTAAATGGCTAAATTGGACATTCCTTTCCCTTCCGGATTCCAATGGAAATAAGGATAAATGTGCTGACCGGGGAAGACCTTCTAAAGAAGAATTTTGCAAAGCTTGACGGAGAACAAAAAATTGAAGGGTAGAGCATTTGTTGAAAAACTATTCCATCGAAGAGCTCGAGTATGCTTTGAAAAAAAAATTAAAAAAGCAAGCAAAGTTGAATGTTTTGAAAGTAGTACCGAAGGTTTGCCCATATCTGATTCACTCGCACTATACATAGATCTGAACCTATCAGATCGTAAATATAATAGTTTACGTGCAAAAATAAACCGGTTGCATAAAGATTGTATACCGAGCTTAAACGCATTGCAAACAAAAAAACAAACTTTGCTGCCAACGATTAAATCGACTGAATATTCAGCCGTAGTTGATCTGAAATCATTATTGCTGAAAACAACGCAAAGTATTTTAGAACTAAGCCCAGATAATGGTGACATAACCAAAGCTTCTTTGGTTTGTAAGTGGGGCATGGATGGAAGTTCGGGGCATAGCCGCTATAAGCAAAATTTTGGTGACGACAAATTAACGGATGAGTTTATGTTCATCATTGCGCTAGTCCCTCTGAGGTAACAAAAAATTATCTAATATGTCTTCCAAAAACATTCAATAGCCTTTAAAAATAAATTCGAGTTTAGATCAGTAAATGGCATTTTAATTTACATTGACAACTTTTTACAGTATTATTTTGCAAAAGGCTGGTCTGAATTAATTAATTTACTCGATTAGCTATTTTGCGATATGACGGTCTTATATCTTTTCGACAAGCCATATAAGTTATTAAAAAATAAATATTTTTTTAGGGGTTAATTGATTTGTCATCCAACAAAAATATATGGACCAATAACAAATGCTCATCGTCTTTTTATTGTCGTCCAATTAAGTTTAGTTTCAAGAAGGAAAACCGCGAACTAGTTCTATTCGAATATAATGATATGTCGAGAAAAATTGAGAACTTAGAAGATGATGTTGTAATACGAAACGGAAAAGGGATTCAAGTTTCTTATCAAATGCATTGCACCATGATTGATGGATCTGTTGCCAATATTTTGACTGGCACTAATGCTTCCAGTAACTGTTTTATTTGCCATGCCAAACCGACCGAAATGAATGTTACTAATTTTACAAAAGTACCAATCGCTAATCATTACAAGTATGGGTTGTCTACACTGCATGCTTGGATTAGATGTTTTGAGTGTTTACTCCACATCGCATACCGTTTAACATTTAAATGCTGGCAAGTTCGCAAAGAAAACAAAGACGCCTTTTCTGCGAATAAAGTTAGGATTCAAAATGAGTTTAGGACAAGATTAGGCTTAATAGGGGACCAAGTAAAGACTGGATTTGGAACAACTAATGATGGCAACACAGCTCGCAAATTTTTTTCAAATGCAGAAGTGGCATCAGAAATTACCGGCATTAATAAAGAGCTAATTCAAAATTTTTCAATAATACTGCGACTAATATCGTGTGGAATGCGTATTAATATCGGCACGTTTAGAGAGCTCCTTATAAGGACAAGAACAATGTATTTGACTGAATACGAATGGTACTACATGCCTAGCAGCGTGCATAAAATATTGATGCATGGGTATGGGGTTATTGAGTATTTCGATCTACCAATTGGTAAGAAAATCGATTTGTTGCTATTCGGCATTTTTTACTACTACGAATTTATTCCCACAGGCAATTTTTCAGAGGAAGCTCTGGAAGCTTTACATAAACACATACGTATCGTACGATATGATCATACACGTAAAACTGCTCGGGAGCATACAAACAGAGACTTGATGTCATACTTAACAATATCATCAGATCCTGAAGTGGTTTTTAAAAGGAATGCAGTTTATACAATGGACGAGCTGGAAGAGTATTTAGTCGATGCTGAAGAAACTTAAAAGTAATAAGTACCCTTCAGTCAACTCAATTAGTTTTATACTAATCAAATACTAGTCAGCCACACGGCCTCAACTAGTTCGAGTTCTGTAATTTTTTCCATATAAGCAACTGGTATTTTTAACACGGCGATGTCCTACGAGATGGCAATTGTCCTCTTCTGCATCAGCACTATACCAGTTGGCATACTAGTCAGCCTCTGCATCAGCAATATATCAGTTGACATACTAGTCAATATATACATCAATATCATTTCAACCCGAAATTCATTAATGAATTCATGTATGAATACACCACAATTCATGTATGAATACACCACAAAATATATGGTCAATGAACTAGTGTGTTTGCTGAGTAGTTTGGAATTTGACTGCATGATGACTTTAATTTTTCAATAAACGGCGTTAGATAAAACAAATAATTTTTGATTCAGTATTTTGCAACAACTCTTGTTCGTGCGAAGTAACTGGAAAACAAAATTATATTTGTCTTTTGAGTATTTAATGTCGTCTTGAATGAATCAAATTTTCGTGTGACATCCACACCAAAAGATATAATCAATTTAAAAAAACATTTTGTAGTCAAAAAGGACCAAAATGAAAGTAGCTGCCATTCCTAGAGGGTTTGCATAAGAGAGATATAGGGAATCTTATTTGCCATGAATTAAGCCATAGAATGAAGCCTTGAAGTCTTTAATATTATTAGGAAAACGTCCTGTATAAATAATAAAATAACTACTCAGTATTGGAACTACTTCTGAATATCAAATTTTGCAGTTTCAATCTCAGTTTCCATGAAAAATGTAAGAGCTAGGTAAAAAAAAAATTGATGATTTTTGAAATCTCCGTACTCTAGTCCACCAAGAAACGAATTTTTACTCAAATCCGTCCATTATTCTATTTTTGCCCACTTTTTATATGGAGACACAGCACTGTGCGCTAGTACTATCGATTCTAATGATTTTTAGAACTATCGTTTCGAAAACTATCGAGTGGCGGTACTATCGATAGTATCCCAATTCTACCTGGGAGTAGCCAGAAGTGATTATTGTGCTTACGGTTCAAATCGTAGCTCACTGCGTCCGTAAACTTATATCCACGTATACTCTGGCTAGCGAACAAATACCCGTTTAGGGGCGAGCTAAAGTGAGAAGGCATAAAATTTCGCGTGCGCTAGGTTTGGATCCCGCCACGTAAAAACTCGCCCAATAAGAGAAAAAAAACACGCCTCGGATGAGACCCCCTTCTTTTTATGTCCGGACCCTCAATGGGCCAGGTGCCTTTGGCCGGCTAGTTGATGTCCTCGCGAAGACAAAGTTTAGCATTGCTGCCATTCAAGAAATTCGATGGACGGGGCAATGCAAGGTAAGCTTGGAGCCTTGCGATGTCTACTTCAGTTGCCATGTAAAGCAGCGCAAATTCGGTGTTGGATTTGTGGTGGAAAAGAGACTCCGCCGCCGAGTACTGGCTTTAACCCCGGTACGAACTTCTAGCCACAATTCGCATCAAAGCGGGATTCTTCAACATTTGGCGCATCTGTGCCCATGCCGGACGAAAGAGAAGGACGAGGCATAGGAGAAGCTCGGCTAAGCACTAACACATTTCGAGTGCCAATCTATTATTATTAATCAATTATATAAATAGGCAATCATGTTTCCTTTACACCCCTTTTACGGCTAAACTGTACTTCTAAGGTATAAACAATTATATATCATTAGAAAGGTATTTTGATGCTGATGTGCAGGCAATTTTTAAAATTTCAAATTAGTTTAAAATAGAGCGAAAAAATCAATTCAAAAGTCACACCAATACCAATGCCATACATGTACATGGTTGGGGCGGAAATGCCTCCTAAATGTATGCTTTAATATTGATAGTGAATTAAAGAAACGTGCTAAGCAGCAGTTTAGGAATAAGATGTATGTATGTATGTACATGAATAGATTAGCCTCAAACAAGGATGAGATAATTTTGAGTATGGAGAAGAAGAAAGGGATAAATACAGAAATTAAAATAAAAGTAAAGAAACCTAAATATAAAGACAAAGAGGAAGGAAAATTTAAATACCTAACCTAATAACAATGGTGGGGGTGAATATGTAAATGAAGAAAAGAATGGACATATTTAGATCAGGATTAAGGAAAGGATAAAGATGAAGAAGAAGATGAAGATCAAGACGAGGAAGAAGATGAAGATGAATATGAAGATAAGGATAAAGATAACTTATCTTAACTTAACCCCTTAACTTAACTTAACTCACCTCAACTCATCTCACCTCCGCTTAAAAATTTACTCCACCTGAGTTCGCTACACATTAATTCACCACACCTTAACTCCCCACACCTAAATCCACCACTACTTCACTCCCCACACCTAAATTCACCACACCTTAATTCACCACACCTAAATCCACCACACTTTAATTCACCACACCTTAACTCACCACACCCCAACTTTCTCACCACATCTAAACTCACCACAGCTTAATTCACCATACCTCAACTTTCTCACCACACCTTAACTCACCACACCTTAACTCACCACACCTCAACTCACCACAACTAAATTCACCACACCTCTTAAGACCACCACACCTGAATTCATAACACCGTAACTCCCACACCCAATTCCACCTTACTGCAACTCATCACACCCAATTTCAACACATGACATGATATCACTAAAGAAACAATGTAAAGAAAAAGAGGAAGGAAAATTTAACTACCTAACCTAATAACAATGGTGGGGGTAAATACGTAAATGGAGAAAAGAATGAAGATATAGATCAGGATAAAGGAAAAGATAAATATGAAGACGAAGGTGAATATGAATATGAAGATGAAGATGAAGATGAAGATGAAGATGAAGATGAAGATGAA
>NW_023458559.1:76048903-76050289 GCF_013731165.1 Rhagoletis pomonella | reverse complement strand
ACATATGCACCTATATGCGAAATAATGGCAGTGAGATATTTTGACCAATTTCGCCTTTCTGTTCATTGATTATTTTTCGAATGATTTTATGTATGTAAAAGTCTAATTCCTAATTTAATAAACACAATATATGTACAAAAATCGTAATTTCAAACATTGCACAAAAATTATAGAAATTCAGCAGGTTTTCCCAACAACAAACTTTGAATACAGAATTTTTAAGGAGATTCCAAGTTTTCAATTCCATGCATTTTTTTCCATATAAAGTGTGTTCGAAAATTTTTTAATGGATGAAAATGTATGAGACCGTCAGGAAAAAAAAATATCAAAAATCATCGGGATATTGCAGAAACTTGCATTTTTATTTAATGGACTATAAAACTGCAAACTTAGAATCTTTCTGAAAAATTCTGAATTAAAAGCTTGTTGTTGCGAA
Source organism: Rhagoletis pomonella (assembly GCF_013731165.1). Taxonomy (NCBI): domain Eukaryota; kingdom Metazoa; phylum Arthropoda; class Insecta; order Diptera; family Tephritidae; genus Rhagoletis; species Rhagoletis pomonella. The sequence goes on along the minus strand of NW_023458559.1, from coordinate 76,049,853 downwards.
AACTTCCCTGTAGGAAAACGAACTAGTGCGGAACTGGTTCGGTTCTAGTGCGTTTGGAACCAGGGATGGGCGAAATCAAGAAAATGAATAATTGAATAAAAAAAAAATAAGAATAAATTTTCATTCATCATTTCAAAAATTTTGAATGACGAATAAATTTGTATTCTTTATTCAAACACTTTCGAATGATGAATCAATTTTTATTCTTTATTCAAACACTTTCGAATGATGAATAAATTTTTATTCTTCATTCTAGCACTTTCGAATAACGAATACATTTTTATTCTTCATTCAAACACTTTCGAATGATGAATAAATTTTTATTCTTTATTCAAGCACTTTAGAATAATGAATAAATTTTTATTCTTTATTCAAACACTTTCGAATGATGAATAAATTTTTATTCTTCATTCAAGTAATTTCGAATAATGAATAAATTTTTATTCTTCATTCAAGTAATTTCGAATAATGAATAAATTTTTATTCTTCATTCAAGTAATTTCCAATGAAGAATAATTTTTATTCATGATTCAAGTAATACTGAATAACGCATAATTTTTCATTTATTCTTTCTTTCTTGATCACAGTACCAGGTAGACGATTAGAAAATATAATATTAAAATCTACATGTGTATGCATATAAGCGTGAATTTGTTTAATTATCTGTATATGTACATATGTAATACGTGAAGGGATTTTTTGTCCAGGTCACCAGATCTGCACTGTTCATTCGATTTTAAAAAATGAGGTGTCAAATGAAAGGGCTCGCGCTGTAGAAGTGCTATAAGATTTTACTTTTTCGAAAAGAGTTGCCACCGTTTAAAAAATTGATTTAAAAGTTTTAAACATAAATAAATTAATTAGTACAATATGGGTATCAAGCTAAATGGTTTTGAAAAGGTTTTTATATTTTTATTACATACAAGGGGGTTGCCACCTATTCATAAAAA
>NW_023458559.1:76048671-76048803 GCF_013731165.1 Rhagoletis pomonella | reverse complement strand
AATATATGTCTAATTTTTAAATGATTTTAAAGAGCCCAAAAATTTATGTCAAATTTTTGAGTGGCCAAAGTTTATACTCAGTTTTAAAATTCCCAAAAACGTTTGCCTAGTTTCTAAATGCTACAAAAAAAA
>NW_023458559.1:76047169-76048661 GCF_013731165.1 Rhagoletis pomonella | reverse complement strand
TTTTTTTTTTTCATTTCTTCTAACGCTACGTCTAACTACTATTTTTCTTATGCAAATTCACAGAGCACACCTGCAATGATTTCACCTGTGCAGCGCGTGAATTTTGCATAAGTCCGGATTTACTCTGCGATGGCATTAATCATTGCGGTGACAATTCTGATGAATCGGTGTGCCAAAGTAAGTATAAAATAAAAAGAGAAAATGTATAAGTGTGAAGGAGACAATAGAGTATAAAAAATATTACTGTAATTGAATTAGTATGTTAGTAAGCTGCTTTTATTATGCATTCCCTAAGTAGGGAAAGCAGTTTAAGTACTTGAAAAAGTGCAAAAAAATTTTCATTAATAGGGGACTTGAGATGGTGGGCGAATATTAAAAAAATATATTTTCTCAGCTTTGTTAGCATAAAATATCAGTAGCTTCGTTGATTGCCAAGCATAAAGCTTTCAATGTAGGAATGTCCATTTCATTATTTTCTTACATTTATGTATAATACTTTATTTACTTTTAGGCGAAACAGCTGCCACAGTTTTCGGGGTAGATATGACTTGGTTTGTGTTGATCGTGGTCGGTATCGTACTGGTTTTGAGCGCCGTAATCGTAGGTATTTCGATATGCGTTTGCCGACGACAGGATGAAGCGAACCTCAACCAAAATACAGCAATACAAAGTGAGTCATCTACATATATATGTACATATATATATACTCATACTACTTGTGTGTACACGTTAGGGAGGTCCTTAAAATATCGGCAGCTAAATTTTGTATAGGGCTCGCCTTTATTTTGTTCTAGTACATAAAAAGTAAAGACATCCAATAAAATTACAAAATCTTTAATAAATTTTTAATAGTAGATACCAGCAATGTTTTAAAAAATTAAAATTTTTCAAATTCCCGAAATTTCGACAAAACTTTAAATTAGACCAGCTGTAACTCAGCGTATTGAAACTTATTGTGATGAACTTTTGTCGAATTTTTGCGATTAAGGGCCAAATTCACATAGTTTGAACCAGCATGCCCCCATAGTTAAACTCTTGTGAAATTCAATTGTTTTTGTGGATCGAATTTCAAATTTGAATATTAAACTCTTGACATTTAGAATTTGTAATTTTGAGGCGATATGAATTTTCATAGTAAACTATGTGACTCTGAATATAAATTCAAAGTTAAACTCTTGTTGGTGGTAAAGTTAACAATCGTTTAACTAAGCACTGTGAATCCCGCCCTAAAAAAAATTAATTTTTCAAACTCCAAAATTTTTTAATTTTCGATTTGTCTTTATTTTGTTCGTAAAAAAAAATAAATAAATTATATTCAACAATTTTTATTGAGCTTGGGGCCGTTTTTAAAGAAAAACTATTGTGGAAAAGCAACAATAATTTTGAAAAAATGGTACAAGTGATAACTATTTCGGAAATCACCAAATTTCCTCATCCGAAATTTTCGTGATTTCCGAAATAGCTATCACTTCTACCATTTTTTCAAAATTAT
>NW_023458559.1:76005590-76047069 GCF_013731165.1 Rhagoletis pomonella | reverse complement strand
ATAATTTTGAAAAAATGGTAGAAGTGATAGCTATTTCGGAAATCACGAAAATTTCGGATGAGGAAATTTGGTGATTTCCGAAATAGTTATCACTTGTACCATTTTTTCAAAATTATTGTTGCTTTTCCTCAATAGTTTTTCATTAAAAACGGCCTCAAGCTCAATAAGAATTGTTGAATATAATTGTTATAAGGCCATAAAATAACAAAAACTGAAAGAAAGCCATGCCCCATCACGTTGATATTTTTTTAGGACCACCCAACTATGCATATATACGGCAATAAAGTAACGTCCTCTCTCCCAACTCTTTTTCCAGTGCATCATACCGCCGAAACAAATGGCTCGTCGAAGCATCTGCACTATCATCATGGCGGCACATTGTCGCGTGAACACACACAACTGCCACCGACGTCGGGAAACTGGCATCACCCTGCGGGACCATACGGGTACCACAGCATTCTACGCAACTTATCGAAGATGGCCACCAAAGTCCGTCCCATCTGGTGCTTAGCAAATTCCGTCAATTAGGTCAAGATCTTTCACATACAAATCCGGCCGCCGCCGCTGCTGTCGCAACAGCGGGCCTCCATCAAACGAACATATCTGTGGGTAATCAAAATACAGCGGCCGCAGCAGCAGCCGCCGCAGCTGTCAGTGCTGCACAGAAGGATGAATGGTTCGTTTAGGTGGAGGTTGAGGAGGAGGAGAATGAAAATAGAGAAGCAACACATTAAGCAGTGAATGATCAATTAGACTTCAGGAGAACTGTTGTTTTTTCTTTTTACATAATTTTTAAATTAAAAAAAAAAGGATTTTGCATGGCATTAAATGAAGTAAGTATGACGAGTGACAAGAGTATATACATACTTAGCTTAGTAATTCTATTATTAAGTGCAATAGTATGAGAGCTTTGAGATGCACTGAGCTTTCATAAGTAGTAAGAACAATAAAATTGTGTAAGGTCTTAGCATAAATGTTTTATTCGTGAAAGCTCTCAAATTTTGAAAACCCTATAAAAATATTATATAAATGAGCTAAAAGTGCATAAACGCACGAAAGCCATTGGCATTTATTTTAGTACGAATTTAAAAGAGTATGAACCTTTTTGGTAAAAGCTCTTGAATTCCAAAAGCTTAGCTAATATACGACGATTGATTGTAGCTGAAAATCTGCATTTAAAAAAGTGCATTTGTGTAAATGAGCGACAAAGAAATACAAACTTTTTGCGAAAGCTCCGTTATGTGCGTAATAAAGAACACCAACGTATGTGGTTTTGTGCAAATGAAACCTTCCCAGACCCAAAGCTCCAGCAAACTTTTGATATTTACTTTAATAAGTGTAAATTAGTGTGCCTTACCAAGAAAGTCAGTCTTTCTTTTCTTTGTAAAATCTATTATATTTTAAAAATTCCGCCAAAATATTTTTGAAAAACATTAAAAAATCGCATTATTTGCGATTTATTAAGCTTAAGCTTTTTTATCATCCTGGGTGATTATTTACAAAAGATATTTTTTTAATTAGTTTTATTTAGAAAAAACTCGATGTTTTGCGATATTTTCAAATTAGTCCAGCTCAAGTTAATCTTAATATTTTTCCAAATTATTTTGGTATAATTCCAATGGAAAAACAATACCGACGTGTCTTTTGTATGGAGAGTGATCCACCCTAATGTTCATACATATCCTTTTTTATTGCACCTTTATTGTTCTTACTAATTTTAATGCCAACTTTTCTTCATTGCAGGACTGTATAAAAGTTATCAACATCAAATTTAGTGGGCATCTACGCGCAGGGTGATCATTTAAGAGATTTATAGTACCCAAATCTCTTAGCGTTGAGCATAGAAAATTTCAGCATGCACTTGTCAAAAGTATGTATGTATGAAATTTTAGTGTCGGATAATCAACGCAACTTGTAAATAAAATATAAATACATATAAACAATTAAATAAATGTAATTGTAATTGATTAGAATTGAAGTAATTTTTTTTTAGTAGCACATTGATGGTCTAAAAGTGTGTAACAGTGAATATATTAGGAAAAATGTGTAATAAAAAGAAAGGTAGTTAATAGAGAATTTTAATTTTAAGCCTAAAAGTATGAAATGAAAACTGGATGAAGTCAAAGCCGTAAATTTAAAGCTAAGCAATTAGTTTTAGCCTAAGATATATGCTCCTTTTTTACAATAAAAATAAATTGAAAAGCGAATATAATAAAAATGATAAAAAATAATTAGTTTAAGAAATAGAACTTGATTTCTTGCAAATAAAACTTCTCATTTACACACACAGGAATGTGGAAAGTTTGGATGAAAAATCGATCCTCGTTTTTTTTTTTTAACAATATTTTAGTCTTTACAGTGGTTACTACATAGCTTTCAAAATATTTCATCTATTAATAACAGCCCAAACACAGCAGATGAAAAAAATTTTGGTGCTTTTGTGCTTTTGGTTTTTAACGTTAGACTTCAGAAATGGGAAAATGGCTTTTGCAAAATGCTTTAGAACTTTCATTAGAAAAGCTTTTTTGATTTAGTTTCTTATTCAATGGCCTGAAAATACTTTAAAAAATTTCGTTTTGGGCTTCGGAGCTTTTATGATTTTATTTTTTAAAGTCAGCTTCCATCAAAAGATCTTTAAGTTTATAAAATTTCGTAATGTGAATGCTTAAGAGCGCGCTGTTAAGTTGAACACTGGAAAAAAGCTTTCGAATACTCCATTTTCTGCATTTGTGACTTGTATACTTAAGTTAGTGTACATCAAAAAAGCTTGTAGGTTCTTTGAGTTCAAAGAACTTTCAAAATGGGAAAGCTTAAGAACTGGTTGCTTAGTGGCTAATGGTTCAATAGCCAGAAAAACGCTTTAAAGGTGTGACTTTATGCTTTTAGGCCTACGTACATTTGTGTTTCAAAGTTAAAATTCAACAAAAAAGCTTCAAAGTTGTTGTGTAAATTTTATAATGAGAAAGCTTCGAAATGAATAGCTTTATTCAATAACCTTAAAAAGCCTTTGAGGATGCAATTTTCACCACGTTGTTTTTGAAACTCGATATGTAGATTTCCTTAGCGTTAAAAAAAACGTAAAAATTTGTTTTAGACCTAGGTCGCGCACGCCTTGCCTATCTATTTGCACATCGCTTTTCTATGTATACTAATGTTAGCCAGAGAGAGCTTTTATCCCCTGCTCATCCACATATACCAAATGTATATCAATCTTAAAAAAAGTGTCGCATGGGTGACTATTAAGGGGCCAACATTATCGTTAATGCTTTCAGGCACAGACAGAAAGCTGTATAAAGCATTGAAAATAACACTTTTTTTTATTGTATGCTCTGAAAGCTCAAAACCATGAAAAATTCTGCATGAGTGACTATTTCGTGACCAACTCTACTTTAAAAACTTTCGGGTTCACAAATTAAGCTATGGTTTGAAAGCTCAATTGTGACAACATTTGTCAATGACAGTTGTTTGACTTTTCAAACTTCTATTGAATTTTTCGAGAGAACTTTTGTATAAATAGTTTACGCCTTGTAAATTTGGTAAAAACATTTTACTCGCTGAAAGTTTCAGCTAAAAAGCTCTCATAACATTTTTTTATTTTTAAAAGCACAAAAGCTGTCTTTATACAAATTCGACGTTGCCGCTTGAATGGAAAGTTTTAGCTTAAAAGCTTTCATCGATTTTTTATTTCTAAAAGCACAAAAGCTGCTTTCGTTTGAAAATTCGATGCTGACGAAGGATCTAACAAAAGAGGAAAGAGGATTGAAAAGCAAAGCTCAGCGGTAAAACATTTCAAGAATCCCAGAAAACTGAATCATAGAGTATTACAATATCAAAGCCGTTGGCGAGGATAATATTGAAAAGCCACTTCCATGAGGAAAATAAATTTTCAAACACAAAAATTTTAGGAAAACTAAAGTTGTAAGAAAATAATTGTAAAAAAGCTCACTTGTAGTTAATAAGGCAGGACAGTGCAATAATAAAATTTTTCCCAAAGTTCGTAAGTACTTAATCATTAAAAAAAAACCTGTACACTGCAAATTTACATAAAAGCTATGGAATATTATAAAAAATAGTGCAAATAATACGAAATTGTAGCTAACTGTTTAAAAGCCACAAAGAAAAACTCAATTTAATATTACTACATATAATAAAACAACAAACAAGGGATGTAAATAGTTGACAATACAGCAAATAAAAAACATTAAATATAGATTGAAGGAAAAGAAAAGGTACCAAAAAAATATGTAAAGCTAAACGATAATATCAAAGAGCGAATACCAGAATCAGTTACACATTTTCATCAAAAAAAAAGGTTAGATGTCATTGTTTATTGGAATTTTGATTTTGCATAAGACGCAGTAAAATTTAAGATTCTAGATTTTTATGTCAAATTCAGCGCTTAGTAGCTTTGTAGTTCATTTTCATCAAGAAATTTATTCTGTCACATGAAGCCAAGACTAGTAGCATTGCAGAGAAAAATCTAGAAGCAGTTAACATAAGTTAGACGCAATTATGTGTCTTGATTTAATTTAATTTTTTATTTTTATTTTTTATTTAATTTTGATTAATACCATTCTCTTGATTTTCTTCAGTAATATATAGACAAATAAGTACTTAAACTTTCATTGGATAAGTTTTATTTACTAAATAACATAAATGAACAATCGCCAATCGAACAAACGCATTTTAAGCCAACGTTAAATGTTGTGTTCTTATAAAATCGTCCCATCTGACTCATTTTTGAAAGTTGTTCTAATTCTCTCATTAAAAATATGTGATACAAAGTTGCATGGTACCTAATCTATCATATGATGCATGTCACATGTCCAATTAAAAAATATCACATGCTCATATATCAGCTGATGCATCATCAAATATCACGCGAGGTAATATCGCTTGTGCATACATGCATATATTGCTTGATCATACACGTTTATAACGTTAAGTAATATAATTTACGGAAATTTGAATATTTTAAGGTTTTTTAATGAAATCTTGTTCATTTGGGATCTGTACATCACATGATTGAGCATACAAACCAATATTAAATCACATCATTTCAAATCGCATCACTTGAAGCAGCTCAGTTAAATTTCACCTCATAATTTCACAACTCTTATAACATAGCATTCCGAAAATAACACGTTTTAGTGAAAGATCAAATAAAATAATATCAAATGACGCATAAACAATTTATCACAAGACGGTCGAGAACGTTCTCAGCGCGAATAATTTAAGAAAAAAAACACTGGGGTACGTTTCCTAAAGTTGGATTTACATGCGGCGAGTTTCAAGGCGATTCAACATTGCTCAAGAAAAATCGCTCGTGTAAATGGTGATTCAAAAATCGCTTGCCTGAAAGTAGACAGCAAGTCAACTTTTGCAGGAACATTTATAAGACAAAAAAAGTCTAAGGAACTTTCTCTCGAAGAACAATTTTGGAACTAAAGTCTCAGGAGCATTCTGACAGGGAACGAAACGGGAGCACACCTTCTCTGAACTATTCACGAAGAATGGAAGGCACGAACTTTTCTTGCACAGAAAATGAAAAATTATTTCATACATGGACAGTTCCCTCTTATGATAAACTACCCGGTAGTTGAAATGATGGCTTAGAATTACCAATCATAATTCTCACTGAAACGAATTTCCATCCCAACATGCAAACAGCTCTCTCATTCTTAACGTTAAGTTCTCAAAACTTTTGTTGTCATTTTGTTCTCTACCAGAACGTTACCCAGACTTGAAAACGTTCTCGATACGTTCCTTCTCATTGAAAAGGTTTTCGAAAGTTTCGTTCGCATTCTGTTCTTCTTAAGAATGTTCTTGGGAGGTTTTGATCTAATTTTGTTCTTTTTTTGAATATTCCTCACAGTTGTGTTCGCATTTTTTGCTTAACGGAAACGTTCCCGAACCGTTTGTCCTCATTTTGTGCCCGTTCAAACTGCTCAATACTTTTGTTCCCGTTTGGTTCTTTTGCGGGAACATTTTTGTCATTACATGTTGTTCTCGTGGGGAACTAAACCAAAACCGGAACCGGAAAAAAATGGTCTATACTTGTAGCGAAGAAGAGCCCATAAATATGTGGCTACCACTGTATATTGGTCATTATGGCCTATGACCTTCTATAATTTTTCGGGTAACTCCATAATGCCATCTGTGTAGAAATTTTTTTAATCCGTCACCTGTTGCGTAGATCAATACCGGATTGGAAGGATTGTTGCTTATAATCCTCCGAAGATATGTTCAAACTTTAAACTTCTGGAGAGCCTGGAGTATTTTCTGCCAGCACGCAGTATTTAAAGCATCCTTCACGTCCAGAGTAATAGCAAGCAGCACTTCTTCGATCTTCGAACTTTTCATCGTTGCCCGCTGATCGCATCTTTAGCCAACTGAAACCGAACTGCATATCTGAGAGTCCTCCACCTGCATCGATCGTTGCTACTACTCTATTATTTGTTAAACGGTCTAGCAAATTTCCCACCATGTCTAGCATATACATAGAGCGATATGCTGCAGGATCACCCGGTGGTTTTCCAGACTTGGGTTGGAGCACTAAACGCTGTTGCTTCCATATAGCAACAAACCTTCCGCAAAGCGTCCATTGAACGTATGAACAAATACTTCGGGACTCGGCATCGAGATAAGTTTAAGCACACAGTTAGGAATGGAATCAGGGCCTGAAGATTTTCGGGAAACAAAAAAAAATTAGCCGCGCCTATAACTTCTCCTTCGGCAACTTCAGGAAAAACACATTGTCTTCTGAGGAATTTTTCATTTTATCTGTGGCCGCACTGAATTTTTCTCCTTTTTTGTAATCACCTTGTACGCTCATGCCCACGAGCCTCAGAAATGGTTCGATTTCATTGCGTTTCACTGATGGTAATTCGCTCAATCGAATTTCTTACAGTTAATTCATGTGCCACCAAAACATCGAGCTTGTTTAAGTAGCCTGATCTCCTTATATGCTTGATTTTTAGTGGTTCCATTTACTTCATCGACTGTTCCAGTGATAGGCTGACAAGAGGGAGGTACATTACTAACTCACAATTTCCAAAACGGAATCGATCAAACCTCTCCTGGGTCCGGCGGTCACTGACAGCATTCTCACCGTACACTGCACACATTTTTTTCTGCATGTTTTTATGGCTCTTTTTGCCCTTTTTATAGTACAATGAGTTTTGAAGTCCTGAAATCGAGCGACTAGTATTAAATAATCATCGCACTTCACAATTTATTTCATCACATTCAATACATTACTTCTGATTGTGCAAAATCACAAGATTTCTCAGCGTTTTATGAAATATTCGTAACATCATCTGAGGAGAGCATATGGATATCACATCGTACGTTCTTAGCAACATATCACTTCTTGTCATTTATTTTTTTTTTTGTTGAACAAAATATTTCAGCGTTGCATGTTGACGTTGTATCGCAGATGATCTTGACAACTCATGACATCACTTCATTAAACATCACGTCAACTCATAACATCATTTGTGTTGAATTGCATGCATACATAGCATTGTACTTCGTCACATCGCTTATCTACGTATCGCACTTGCGCATCGTTCATCACATCACTCGATCACTCACAGGCCCATCTCAATACTACTTGTTTAAAAATAAATTCATTGCTATACTAACGCATGTAGAAAGGTCACACCCTGCTACTTCCTACAAAACCTAATCACATCAAATCACATGTGCTATAAAGTGAATCAATCAGTCTTGTATACAAGCAAAACCAGTCACATGAACACCACTAAAATAAGTAAAGGGAAATAAGAGACATAAATGACAATACAAAATCATTTTTTTTTTTTACAAGAAACTGAAAACAAACAAGAAAAGCATTTTTTCTTAAGCAAGAGACAAGCGAGGCGACAATTAAAACTGGACATACTAAATAAAACATACAAAAATAATGAAGAAAAATAAAGCCGAAAATTGCGCTCTCCAAAAACTACGCAAAAAAAAACAATATTTTCACGAAAACTATTTTCTACCAAGATAATATAAATTTTTTTAAAGAAATAATATGCAGAAAAGTATTAACTAAAATTTAAAACTTAAATATTAAAACAGTAGCTAAAAAGAGTCGTTAGTTTGAAAAGTGAAAAAACTGGCTATGCTTCAATTTATTGAAAACGTAAATTAATCACAACTATAAAAAAAAACAGAATTATCTAAAAATAACTTAAACAATACCAATGCAACTTAAGCGCAAAGAAAAAACTAAAACATACATACAAACTGGATCAACTCAAATTTTTTGCGAATACAGCTTAAACGTTAGTACTTCCCGCCGTTAGAAGATTTTTGTAACAAGAAAAAATTGATATAATTATTACAAAAAAAAACTAAAAAAACATACTATATTTCTAATAAATTTATTAACCTAACACTTTCTCGAATAACGTTAAATACAGTCATATATAAAAGAACGTAAAGGCAAATTTAGGCCAAAAATTTTAATAATTTCACAGACTCTTTAGAATCTTTCAGTAATTTAGATGAGCCAGTTAAAAAGAAAAGTACTATAAATAGCGACTAGTATTGAGTTATCATGTGTGCGTATTTCGTGTGATGTGACGAACATTTTTATAGCGCACAAAAAAGTGTAGCACATTTTCATAAAACTAACCAAAAATATTTGCTGAAAAAATTATAAAGTTATCCGATTTTTTTCCAACTTCTAAAAAATATAAATGAAAATAAAATGTTACAGTTAAATAAAGATAAAACTTTTCAAAATGTACATTTTCGTTTTGATAAACTTTCTGTCAACATTTTGACAGCTGTCATTAATTTGTCAATTTTCGCTCTTCAATAAATATGCATATGTGCGTGTTGACAGCTGTCAAAAACTAACATAACATAAATTATCTGTATGAATGTCAATTTCTTGCGAACCCGAAAAGCATTTAAGAGTGAGCTTAAATAAAAAGCCAAATATCAGTTAGATGTCAATTTTAAGTATAACGAAAGATATAAATGTGTAAAAAACTTAAAAAAAAACCGCGTAAATGGTGGAAAAGAGAAGGGTATAAAAGTTAGGCTAAATGAAATATCAGTTATAGATAGTACCTACATAAACAAAATTATTTGGAAGAGAGGATTGGAAATTAGATAAAATAATTGGACAATTCTGAAAAATTATCGAAAATTATACCACTTAACACTAGTGTTGAGTATATTATGAAATTTTTTTCGCAAATATAAAATATCTTTTGAATTTCTGCTACTACGTACTTTTTCATTGCCTTCGCAACTTATAGCGTTAGGCGAAAACCTTTTATGAATAAAGTCATTATTTTTGAATTTCAGTTTTCGGCTTTCAAATGAAAAGCCACACTTTCGGCGCAATTTTCATAAAAAAATACACTATCCGAAACTTTAGTAAATTAGTATACAATTTTTTGTTGAACCAATCTTGAACCAATTTGACGTAGGAATCTATATTATTAAAATATTAGAATATTAATATTAAAAAATATTTGGCAACACCAAGGAAATGAATAAATAGAACTCTAAAAATGTATTTCGTTAAATTTGCAAAATTATTAAAAACCTATTTAAAAATAATGACCAAACTAAAAAGTCTTTAAAGTAGGTTTAATTGAATTGAAGTGATGTGTTGCTGTTAAATACGGAATTTTATTGAGCATTATATAAAAAAAATTTTATGACGAAGCTGAGTATTCAAAAATACCCTGTTATTACGTTAATAAAAAATGTCACCAATGCCAAATATCCCACTGCACATTTGAGTCATTTAAAAAATGTAATGTGGAATTTATGTCCCACTTGCTCGGATGGGTTCTATTCCTAATAAATGAAATGATGGCGGTTTTGGTTAGATTAATGCTAAATCCCAACATGGCACAACATCCCTTTTTTAATCTTAACCCAGCTAGCAAATTTGCCAAAAATCTGTTAGGTATCAGTTAGACTCGTCGGCAAAAAAGTCAGAAATCTTTATGATTTTGGCCGATATCGGTCAGAGAAGCGTGTGGGGAGAGGTTGAAAGGAAGTCTAACCGACACGACTGGGCAAATTCTGACTTAATTACCGACGGTTCTGACTGATATCTAACAGATGTCTGACCAAATAATCATGGAAAATAAGAATTATCAGACGTGCATGCCCGAAATCGGACATAATTCGATCGGACATATCGGATAAGGAAATAAATAAAAACTTCCTAGCGAAAAATCCCTTTTACCCGTTTTCGGGACTGTTGAAGGTAAGCTTTAGCAAGACTGCTTTTCATTATGTCCACTAGTTTCCGTAATAGGCTCTCACCACCCTGCTGTAGCATGACTGGCCGGATGCCATATACCTCTGCAGCCTTGTAGCGCTCAAACGAGCCCAGTGCCCAACTGACAGAATTCTGGGTAAATATATATTTCTTGCCATCTTCCAGTCAGAGGGTCGCCGGTCTGGTCTACCAGGCCTCTGATCCACTTCCAGGGTAGAGGCCAGCTGTTGTAAGCAGAGAGAGGTCACCTTCTCTACTTTACTTTTAGTATAGGTGCCATTAGTAGTTGTACAGTTCTTCTGGCTAGAGCCTTGTGTAGCCACGCGGCAGCAAGAGTATTGAAGATACCTTCACTGAAGTTTCAGAAACACTCCCTCTGCGCCTTCCTACTCACTTTTCTGTAATTTGCTAGCCTATCCGCGTTTTCCTCGCAGCATCCAGTGCGCTTTGCCCTGTTGAACAGCCTCTGCGAAATTCTTTTTAGAGGGCTGAGATTTTACGAGATCACCACGCTGTTTTTAACTTCACCTTCGTTTGGGTCTCGGGCAGCTTTATGTCAAAGGTTCGGACATTATGTCCGTTAGTCTGTTAACCTTATGTTTGAAGGCTATACAGCGGTCTCTCCTGATGGACTAGGACCCCTTCTAAAGCCGAACTGTTATTGTTCATAAAGCAAAGAGAAATTCCGGAACTACCCTTACCAAAACTGGATGGGACTAGTCTGAACCTTTCCACCGAGGTGAAATACTAAGGTATTATACTTGACTTCAAACTCACGTGGAGCCACAACGTAGAGGAAATAGCAAAGAAGGGCCTAGCAGGGTACTACACCTCTAAAAGGGCTTTCGGAAAACCCGATTTTAACCTACTGAGCGCTGGTCAGGTGGAAGCCACTGGATAAAAGCAGCAATCAGAGAATAATTGGAAAAGTGCAGAGACTCGCAAGCCGTGGTTTATCGGGAGCCGTGAAAAGCGCACCACAAGAAGGGCTGAACATGATATTTTGCTTGAAGCCACCACAAGTATTCGTAACAATTGCAGCCGCAAAAGCGGCCCTTAAACTGGGGGAATCAAAATTGTGGAGGGAAACCAACTACGGGCATGCAGCAGTCTTGAAGGTAATTAATACTGGACGGCGTAACGGAATAAAGGCCGACTTAGAGGCCGAAACTGATTACCTCGTGTCATCCTTAGATTTTAGTTTCAAGATGCCCATACGCTTTCTAACCCTGTCGGGAAATCATTATATTTTTTGCATATACACCGTTGGCTAAAAGATGGAGAAAGAAGTCGGCTCGGGTCTCCACTAAAAGTACCTTCAAATAAAGCAATCACATCGCCCGTGCTAGAGCAATTCTGCGGCAATATTTGGATTCAGCACCAAAAAATCCACAAGATACGATGTGTCAAAATTTTTCGAACTGTGAATTCAATTAAAATGTGTACAAATAATTAGAAAATAAATATTTAACTTACCTGCGTACTAGCATTTTCAACGCGAATATAATTTAACAAGAACGTGGGTTTCAAATAATTTTATATTTTAACTATCTATGAAAAATTTTAGTTCAGAAAAAAAGCAATAGGTACTAAAGCATTTTTTTTGGGCGTAGTAATTTTCAAAAAGAACTAAATCTTGTGCTTAATACACCAAGTTGGCAACTATAGCTTAAGGCTATAATTTTATTCCTAATGTAAAACATGAACTGTTTAAAAATTTCTTTTCATGGTCCGTATTTTACAAAACAAAAAAATCGAAATTTTGAAAAAAAATATACCTTATCTCTCCATATTTTCCTAATATTTTTTTTCCTCCACAGACGCCAATTCTTTCGTTTTTGTGAATATTACATTCTTAAGAAAAATAAACCAAAACGTGATCAATTAAGAAGATATTTTATGTTACTATACTATGTAGTAATAAATATTGTATAGACTTTTTTAAAGTTGCAATTTTTTTTTTTTCAATGATAAAATAATATTTCGGGGACATTTTTGGTGTGAAATTGTGGTTAAATTGGTCGTAGAACAATTTTAGTACTTATTTTAATAATTCTTTAAATCGTTTTTCAAAAAACTTGTTTTCATTGGGTAAAAATCTTGATACCCAGTAAGTATTTCAAGGGCAACAAAGAAACACTGTTAAATTAGTAAAATTTTATTGCAGAAAAATATGAAATTCGTCAAAACTTAATTATCAATTAATTAAAGTGTTGAACCTGCTTGAAAAAGAAAATCCTTAAAAATATATAAACGTTGAAATATTTTTTTTTGTTTTATTAAATGATTTAGAAACTAAAAAATTTATTTAAAAAAATAGCGAAAATGACTTTTGGAATGTCTTAGCTTACAGTAACTGTCGCAAAAAAAGAAACTATCATCAATGTACTACCGCAAACAAAAAAAATATTAAAAAAAGTAAATTTAAAACCAAATAATATACTACCGAAAAATTGCATTTCGTGTACTCGCTGTACTCGTCACTCTCATGTCTGTATGTTTAGGCAAATGTTTAGGCAAAAAAAAAATATTATTATGGAAAATTGTAACAAGAAAATTTTACTGGTAGAAATACATACAAGGCAATGATACTACGAGTAAACAGTAGACAAATGATGCGTACACTTCAACAAGCGGAACAGTAATGCAAGCAAAAAGTATGTAGCTGAAAAATTTGAACAAGTGGAATGGAGCAGTTAAGGACACTTGTGGGCAAATAAGCAGCATCGAGTGGCTGTTAGAAATAAATCGATTGCGAAAAAAGCGGCAAACAGAAAGAACCCAGGTAAAATATGAATGTAGCTTAGACGGTGCCACTTTGCAAGCAAACAAAAAACAAAATTCGCACACCCCTGAGCCTAAAGTATGATTTCAAGGCAATTTCGAAAAAAAGCACTTTTCGACAATACGCAATAGAAAGTTTTAAAGAGGATAACCAAATACTTCTTTGCAAAAGTTTATTGAAGTTTGGTGAGCTTTAATTTACTGCCATAAGGGTGGTACTATAGGGTGGTAAAAACTGAGATTAAGTGGGTATCTAAGTACTGGGACGGGGTACTTCAGGTCAATGAACTTTGGAACAAAAAAAAAAAATGTCACATCGATATATCATATTTTAAGATCCAACTCGAAATGTCGAAAATACGACAAAAAATGTAAAAAAGACACAAAAATTTTTATTTTTCCAAATTACCTTGCCAAAATAATTTAGATTCGAAGGGGTACGATGAACTTTTTTTACACTTGTTGCACAGTGTATTTCTAAAGGTATGTGTGGATGTTCGTATTCTGAAAATGTTGTAGGTTTTGCTGAAATTAAGCGAGCAATTGCATTTAATTATTTTTTTCCAACAAAGAGGTTATTCTAAAATTAATAACTTAGTAAATTATTTCTTAGAAACAAATTAAATAAAAGCTAGTTAAAAAGTGTACGACAGAGATAAAACAAGAATATATTGTACAACTTTAAAAAATTTAAAAGAAGAAATACTAATTTTAGTATATTTATTTAGAACCAAAGCAAAGAAAAAGTTATTATTTAACTCAAACCCAAGGATATTAAAAACAAGCTACTAAACAGAAACTAAAAGTATTTTTAGCGGGAAAGTTTTGTAGGCGGGGCAAAAGCAGCAAGAGAACCAATTGCACATAAATTAGAGCAACAATAAAAAAATGTGTAAGTTTGTAGCGATAGAAAATAAAACATACATACATATTTGATAGGTTTTAAGCAGAGCAGGCAGAAAGCAAAGTTGCAAGTTAGTTGGTCGCACGACTTGTGTACGCCAGTGTAGTGTTGAATGAAAAAAAAAAAAAAAATAGTAGCATACCAATAGGCGCGAAAGTCGATAAAGCAGTTAAAAGTTTGACGACGTTGGCAAAGGGCAAAGCAAGCAAGCAAGCACTGATATTAAGAAAGTACTTATAGAAAGTAGTAAAACCCGCAGCATAAATGAAAAGTTAATTAATGAACAGTTAATTTTTAACAAAAACCGCGTGCTGGCATTTAACGATAATGAAAATTTAAGGAACATTTATTGTATGCGCGCTAAGTATGTATTGAAATAAGAATCGTATACATATACTACAGTTGAATATGATAAAATTAATTAACAAATAATTAAAATAAAGGAAATAAGTTTTATTGAATTGTATTGCATTTGGGGAGCAGTTATAAAGCATTGATAATGTATGTAATTGAGATATGTACTTGAATGGTGGCATCAAGTGAAAGAAAAACAAAAAACGGAAACAAAGACATGAAAAAACTAATGAAGACGAATTGCTTAGCTTTGTGTTAAATTGCTGTTAAATGTATAAGTAACAATTGAAGTAATAATGAATATTAAAATTGAATATAAACGGGATACAATTAAAGTGAAGTAAAATGAAAGTAACAAAACACACACAGACATAAATAAACATCAATAAAGAATTGTGAAAAATATACAAAAAAAAAATATTTAAAAAATAAAATCGTTGCTTGTTTATTTATTACGGGAAAGGAAAAAAATGGGAACTGTTTAGTAAGTGACCCAACTATTACGGGTACACACCCGTAGTCAAGGGTCTACACATTATTTTAACACCTACCATGTTAATTTTCGGCCACTAATTTATTTAGAAATCCGATATGAAAATTCGGTTTTTTTAAATTCGGAAATTAACGTACATTTATCACTCGTATTCTCCTTAAGGCAGCCTCTTCACCAATACATTTGTATATTCCCCTTCACTTTACACTTGTTCGATTAGTTATACCTTTCCTTATTACTATAATTGTATCCAATCAATCACAATTTATTAAATAAAAGCACCTTTTTTTTTATAACTAGAAATGTCCGTAGACAGATGAATATGGCAAGGTGTCTAAAGACCCTCTCAGTTGCCAGGTTATCCTGAAGAGTGCTGTAGCGAGCGTTGATCCAGTCTTGAATCCCGTAGCAGAAAAAAAAAACTCCCACGAGGATAAGAGTGGTGGCTCACAAAATTAAAAGAAAACTTACAAATCTATTACACAAGTATCAAGTATCTAATGTTAATTAACAACTTTTTGGCTATGCCTAAAAATGCAGTCTTATGAATTGACAAGGCGTTTGCGCTGTATGTATATATACATCTGTTTGTCTTAAGACATTTGTACTGTCACTTACAAATTCACCACAACCCAATTCAGGGAAGCTTTTTATATTGTTACATATTAATACTTTTACGATCAATGTATATATTTAATATAAAATATATATTTTTTCTAATTTATTCCAGTAAGCGTTATTAATTACAATTATACATACATATGTATATAAAAGTATACGAAAGTGTGAAATGATTAACACAAACAAATACTTTGGGATGAAAGAGGTATAAAAGATCTACAGATAAATAACTTACATGCCTAAATATCCATATATTAGAAAATATACCTATTACATGAATATTGTTTTAATTGAACAATTTTTATTATTATTATTGTTATTATTTTTTTTTTTTTTAAAGAACCCTATCTAACTTCGTCTCACATAGAAAGTGTGTCAGCTCTTTAAAGCAATTTAAATTGGACAATTTGAAAAATTCCTTAAGATTATTTGCATATTTAAAAAATTTATAAGTGGTTCTAGCGGCCGAAAACCTTGAGCACTCAAAAATTAAGTGATCGCTATTTTCCTTCACCTGGCAGGAGGAGCACAATTCCCCAATCCCCCTTTTAAACTTGCTTAAATATTCTTTACCATATGTGTGACCTGTCATTAAACGATTTATCAATTTGATATCATAAACACTTAAATCGCATTTTTTATCCCTAAACCACGGTGGCTTTTTAATGTCATCAATGTTGTCCGCAAAAAATCTCCCCTTCGTAGTACTTAGTACTGTGAACTCATTTTCCCATTCCGACCAAATTTGCTTACGGATCTGGCATAAAACTTCCCCCAATGTTAATTTCACCCTTAGAATCGACCCATTTCCAACCGCAGCCTTAGCATAACAATCAGCTTTTTCATTTAGACCTATCTATGCCTACATGACTTGGCACCCACATAACCCTAGCACATTCACAAGCTGAATTTGCAATCCTGTTGTGAATTGCCGCCACAATGAAATTTGATGTCCTACTCTTTTCTAGTAGTCTAATAGAAGCCAAACTGTCAGTGATAATAGCCCATTTTCTTACGTTGTTGGCGGTCAGAAAAAGAACTGCTTGCCAGATTGCAATCAGCTCTCCATACGTAGAAGAGAAAGTATCATTAATTTTGAATAAATTTGCAGAATTCCTTTGCGGGTCATAAAAAGCCATACCAGTTACTCTTTCAGTCACAGACGCATCAGTTGCAATTAGGTAGAAATCCTCATTCTTTAAATCATTGAACCTAGCCAAAACCATACTCTTTAACTGGTCGTTATTGTAGTTTCTCTTAGAACCACACAACGACGACCCTACTACCTCAAAATACTTATGTTTTATAAACTTTGTATTATAGTCTATTTTGTCAAACAATGATCTGTACTTATTGTACATAAAGCTATAGCTACATTTACCTAAACCACCCACTGACAATCCCGCTCTAATATTTTCATTGTTCAACCATTGTTTGCCTAATTCTTTCGCCGCCAGCCATTCTGCCCTCCTCAAAGGGGGAAGCTCGCCCGCCAGCGCATATCTAACATGGATTGGTGAACTCGGTGGAAGACCAAGACACCGTCTGAGGGAATCATTGAGGATACCTTGCATTTTTTTGTTAAACCCAACAGGAGCATCAGCATAGGTTGTATTTGCATATTCAGCTTTGCTTCTCACATACGACTTGTAAAAATTAATTGCCACTTTTGGTTCCAAACCCCCTTTAATTGTAGTTAACTTCTTAACCAGATTAATACTTGACAACGCAGTGTTCTTGACATTTGAAACATGTTCCTTGATGGAACCGTTTGCACTTATTACTCTACCAAGCCACTTCAACCATCTAACCTGTATGATATCCTTGCCACTATGCCTAAGATTAAGCTCATTGTTTGCAAAAGAGTTCAAGCACATAAATTTAGTTTTATTTACATTAATCCGCAAGTTTAGCCCCCTGAGCACCTCATCAAAGTCCCTCAGACTACTTTCCAATCCATGAACGGCCTCTTCCATACGATCCCCACTGTAAAGGAGAGCAAAATCGTCAGCAAATTGAAAAATTCGTAAGCTATCATTTTCCAAGCAATGAAGTCCCGCAGTGTACAGGTTAAAGAGCAACGGAGAAAGACAGCTTCCCTGAGGAAGACCATTTTGAACCTCAATTTTTTGTGTTCCAAGCATCAAAGTCCTGTTAGCAAAGAAGTTCACCACCCAATTGCAAATCCTACCATCTACACCCATTCCTGCCATAATCTCACCGAGCAAAGCAACATCTACACAATTATAAGCATCTGAAATATCTAGAATGCATACCGCCACTTTTTTCTTAACCTTTTTAAGCTTGCTAGTCCAAAACAGAAACTCATTTATACACATAGAAGCAGATTTGCCCTTGCGATACGCAAAACTGTTACTTGGCAATTTGTTATTTTCCTCCACCCAGCTGTTAAGTTTCTCCTTAACCATCATGTTAAGGGACTTAACAATCACCGAGAGCAGGGAAATAGGGCGAAAGTTCTTGAAATTGCTTAGATCCTTACCAAACTTCGGAATCGGAACAACCTTTATTACTCTCCAACTGTCTTTAACCTCATTTTGATTGAAGGATTTCTCTAAATCCTTAACTAACATGGCTTTGGTCACATCTGGAAGCTTCCTAATCATTTCAAACGTTATGCAGTCAGCTCCTCCAGCCGATTTCTTTTTTTTCGCAGTACATCATTTAGGTCATCCACAGAGAATTTCATTAAATCCGCCACTTGATACGCACAGTTAGGACTACGAACCACCTGCCAACCTATCTCATTTGTTTGCATCACCACTTGGTCCTTCAAAAACTTAAGGAAATTTTCATTGTTATCACTCATCCAACTAATGTCAGTTTTACACCCTTTTACTCTATTAACAAATCTCCACGCATCGGTAGAGTTTGGATTCTCGTTGAGTTCACTTATCCTAGCTTTATAATTATTACTTTTAGCCAACTTAACAGCTTTTTTCCACTCTTCCTCAAGTAAACAAAGTGATTCAAAATCGCAAACATTATTAGTCAGATGAGCTTTTTTTCTGGCCGCAAGAACCCTTCTAAAGAGACTGTTTAATTCATTGTTCCACCATGCTTTTGGTGATCTTTTTACTTTATTTAAGTCAATAGAAGCATTTTTAATTTCTCTCCTTATTGCATGAGTGAGTTCATCTACCCCACTCTCAACAAAACAATTCGAAAGTGCAGAGCTCAGTTTTCTCTTCTGCAAAAAAAGATTTGGTCTTTTTTCCACATTCTCTATTTCTATTATAATTGGTCTATGATGGCTGCCACCAACATATCCCAGATTGCATTTCCAAGACACGTTTTGAGTTATATTAGAAAAAGAAAGATCCAAAACCGATGAACCACCTGGCGCATTTTTGTTGAACACAAAGGTAGGACTACCATCATTGAGGCAAACCAAGCCGCATTTCCTTGTACAATTAAAAAGAACTCTGCCTTTGGGCTCATCCCTATTACAACCCCAATCTCTCATCTTTGCATTAAAGTCAGCCAAAAATAAAACATTTTCTTTTCCCTCGAAAAAATTAAGAACCCTACTAATTTCATAGTCAAAAACATATCTATTGGTTCCAGGCGGAAAATAGGCAGAAACAATAACCAAGTTCTGCAATAGATTAGTAGTCCTCACTATTACAATGTCATGCATCGTATTGAATCTGACACGTTGCAATCTCACATCTTTCTTAGCCCCAATGGCTACACCTCCATACCCATCGCACCTATATTTGGTAATTAAATTAAAATTGATTAACTTGTGTCCATCCTTAAAATCTCCAAGAGAAAAAACCTCTTGAAGAACAACAATATCAACTTGATTCACTTCAATAAAATACTCAATATAACTTCGGTTGGCTTTAAGACTTTGACAATTAAGTTGTAATATTTTCACCATATGATTCTGGGTTTATATATAATCTATCATCAACTTTACTTTTAACTAAATTTCCAATAACCTTTAGAATCGGCTCATCTGCTTGAATCTGAAATTTTTGAGCTAGCTGATTTAGCAGCTTTTCTATCTCTGATACTCTATGCCATCTTTTGTCTTCAAAAACAGGTACAGTTTGTCTACTTTCTCTTACAACTTTATCTTTTTGAATTGGCACCTTGTTAACAGCCAAACCTTGCTTAGCGACAGTATTGAATTTTCTCCAAGTTAGCTTCCTATTAGTAATTTGCAAATTGTTTTGAACTTTATCCTCCCTAATAGTAGGTGGAAAGTTATACTCATAATCCTCGAGCGGAGAGAATCTGTTGCTTCCCAAAACGTCCCCGTATTTGTCAAAAACTTCACGCTTAGTCATTTTCTGCACTGTCATAATCTCTATAACCTGCTTTTCCTTTTCCCACGAAGGGCAAAAAGATTTCTGCGTAGCAACATGATTCTCATTACCACACAAAATGCAACTCGGTCTGTCACTTGTACATTTTGGAGCACATCCATCCTCCTTACCACAAATTATGCATCTATTCTTTGCTCTACACGACAGCTTGGTGTGACCAAGCCGGCCACAATTGTAGCATTGCTTGGCCCTCGGAAAGAAATGTCCAACTTTAAAGAAAACACAGAAAATTTTTACTGACTCGGGAACACTTTTCCCTTCAAAGCCAATCTTAATGGAAAAAGTGGGAATAAAATTCTCCCTGTTGTTGGGATCCCTTCTAGTAATTCTTGAAATAGATTTAACCCTGACAACTGACTCTAAATTTTGCATATGTTTCCGTGAAACTTCTTGGAATAAACACCCGTATACCTAACTCCCGGAGTTTTTCATTCTTTACACTATTGTTAGCATCAGCAATCGAGTCGAAGAACACTTTATACAGTGAGCGCCCTATAGACAAGATGTTGTACATACCAGGGACATTTAATTTCCTAATTTTATCAAAAAGAAAAAGCCCGTTTCTAATTCTTTTATTTTCAAAATGTACACTGCCGGACGTATCCATTAAAACAATGGCATCACCATTATAGTCATTCTGATATAACAAACTTTCATTTCCCAAATTATTATTAGCCGATGCACCAATCGCGTTTTGATGAACAGTGTTCTCATTTAAATTTTTGGGAATTGCCCCCTGATCTACATTTTGTGCACTACTGCTTTCATTTGCGACATTGTTAACAATGACACTGTGACCTTCATTTGGAACTAGAACATTTTCACTTATATTGTTAACTAAATTTACTCCCTGAGTATCATTTAGCAAACCAACATTAGCTTGCAATTCAAAACTCGACTGAACTGGTACCAATAATCTGGAGATACCTGTAGCGCCGCCTGCACCACCATTTTCAGCATCATTTAACTGCACTATTTGGTAGGAACCCTGCTTAAGAAGCATTCCACTCATGGGTATTTCCTGAGCGTCCAAATTATTTTCCGACACTTCACTTGAGTCCGTGAAGTCCTCAAGTAACCTATTAGCATCACTTCTAGCTTTTTTATTAGACACAGGAGCCCCCCTGCCACTTTTTTTTCTAGTTTTCTTAGAAAAGCCTTTCATAGACGGCGTTGGCCTTAGCTCAACGCCATCTATGATGGCCGCACCCGACGCCGCCGAAGCAGCCTCCATTTTGAAAAAATAACTGACGCTCACAAAAGTTTTCAGTCGCTACCACTTACCAAAAAGAGGAAAAATTACTCCACTGCTGACGCACCAGCTAAAGAAACGTGCACAAACACCTTATTAATTAGATTATACAAACTCACAGATATTATCAAAATATTATTAACTTTATTGAAAAGTACAAGGCTTTTAACACAGCTGTACTAAACTAGAAAAATGCCACCACTCGTCTGCTGACACGACACCGCTGTTGCTTGAAGAAAAAACCAAGAATGATAGAATACAAGATTGCGCCAATCGAGCTGAGAGCAACTGGCCGTGACGTCAAAAAATACCAGAATGAGAGAACAAGACGAACTCGACAAGAAAAAGAGGAAGCATCGACCAAAAGGCAGTGTTGCCAAGTTTTGACTTTGAAAAAGCACCAAATTTTTATTGGTGTATTTAATGGACTTTATATGAATACATAATTTTATTGTAAGGATGCCGATTCAAAAATCAATGTTTCTTGCACAACGGTCGATTTCTTCTGGCATGGTTGAAGGTGCTGCCACATATTTCTTTGTCACTTATGATTGTCACTGTGCCATGATTTTGTTTAAATTTTTGTAAAATTGCTTACCACACTTACGATTGCTATAAATTTTGCTTCAATTTTTTTAAGATTTTCTAATTTGGTGTCTTCAAACTAAAAACAAAAGCACCAAAAACGCACCAAGCACAAAACTCAAAAATTTTCGCGTTTTGAATACCCACTAAATTTGGTGCGAAAAGCATCAAGTTGGCAACAGTGAATGTAAACAAAAGTATTTTATGACGTCAGCGATTGGGTGGATGCTGTCAAATCGACGAAGAGAGGGTTAGCGGTCCGCGAATGGCGCGACCTTTATTTTCTGGATCGTGAGAAAAAACGACCTCTCGCTACAGACGCTCAAAAAGCACAGTATAGACAGTAAACAACCTTTTTGGGTTGTTGTTGTAGTAGTCGTTGTTGTTGTAGCTATATTCACTCCTGAGGAAGGCACGGGGTTGTGTGCTGCTATTTAATGGCCTTCCTCAGACTTTTTCTTCGATTTCAGGGTTGTGTGCTGCATTATTCTTAGATAAATAAATTTAAGCATTTGACAAATCGTGATTTTATTAAAAGAAAATTATAAATGGTGTTGAAAAACCAAACAAACGCTCGTGCGAAAGCTCTATTTTTGTGTGTTGTTAAAATTTATACATGGCGTATTTTTGGTAATACAAGCAATGTATTCTTTTGTGGATTTTATGTTACTTGAGAATTTAGACAACGTGCGAGCTACCAGGTTCTGTTATCAATATAATTAACACAAGCTTTTCCGCGTGGTTGCCTTTTAATAAATAGAATAAACAAATATTCGCAAATAAATTGGATTTATTTTATAACTGACAACTAATGTACGCTTTTTGTTCTTTTCTCCATTTTGATTTTGACTCTTTATTGCCGCCAACAACTTTATGTGTATACATATTTACAAGCTGTCAAAATTTTGCGTAGTCCCGCGAGCTAGGTAAAAACTATGACATTCGTATTCACAACGAGAAATCTCAAAATTTTTGTTTGGTCTTTCCAAATTTTCTCTTTTTTATCAGTTGGCAAAGGCCCTCAGTGGCAGCGCTAAATGTAATTCCATGTGAATTAGTAGAAAAGTTCCATGTTGAAAAAACTTTTTATTATGACCGTGCCTTTCGAATATAGAAAAAAAATATTATAGGTGCACTAAAAATGTGTTTAGTTAACGACCGTCTGGAGGCGGTTCAGCCTACTAGAGGGTTAAAAATATAAACCTTGGACAATATGTAATCGAAGGCCGGGGAACTCTACTTACTGAGGGTTATAATCCCTAAGTTCGGCCGAAGGCCGCCTACGCACAAAGAACTTCTGGGCTAAAATACTATCATAACTTTTTTTAGTTAACCTTTTTTATACTAAATCGCCTGACAACCAACTTGGAATAATTTCTTTTATTTAAAAATCCCACGGTTTCCGTTAGTTGGGTTATATTCCACTTCAAACTGCTCAGCCTGCCTCGGTAGATGCCGTTTTTCCCTCATTTTGCAACGGTTTCCTAGGGGTCTGTTCTCCTCTCCTCTTTTGACCGCTTTACCAAGTTTAACCAGCAGGAACACTTTCCCAGTTTTCCAAATGTCCGCGAAGATGAGAGTGGACAAATTGAGGACCTTGGTGAGGTCTTTTGGTCCGATTTTTTCAGCATCAGCATACATATTCCGTCAAGTCATGGCTTTGGAGGCTTTCGCCTTCTCGATGGCTACCTGAACCTCACCACCGGTGAAAGCAAGAGTCTCACTGGGTGTTGGCAGTTTTTCCTGCCTTCTGGCCACTCGACGTTTGGCTTTGTCGGCTAAAATAGCTCACGCATCGCTCCGGATCCGACAAACCGCGATCACCAAAAGAAATATCAGCTCAATCGTTGCGCTTCGTCGGGTTAGAGAATAACCTTACTGTTGACCAAAGCTTACTCTCACTAGAGGTTAAGTTGTAAATCTTCAAATGCTTCTCCCACTTCTTACGCTTATGGAGATTTACTAGTTGACGAATTTCCGTGTTGAGATCTCTGATGCGGGGTATTCTGGGATCGGCAGACGAACGCTATCACGCTCATCGGCTTGCACAGCCGCTTCAGCTGGAAGGCTCGGACGGGTACCCGATTTGCATCCAGCGGGAATAAAGCGAACTCCAGCAGCAATGACAACTTTGCGGAACTTGTTTGCAGAGCTTCGTTTCATATCCTGCCGCTCTCCTAGAAGCCAAGAAGGTAAATCTATTTACGTTCTTTGGTCCGGGTAAAATCTTGCAATTCCATTCTCTACACAGCTCTCCAAAAAATCGCTCTCATTTGCAGGATTTTGGAGGAATTGGGAGTACGGGATCATTTTTCCTGTAACTTCCTGCAAAGAACGTAAATTTACGTTCTTTGTTATACATTTACGTTCTTTGGTTATACATTTACGTTCTTTGGCTCTCTAAAATATTTCTTAAACCAAATGCAACCCTAAGAAAATGTAGTTCACTGAACATACTCCTCTTCAAATCAGCTGATTGCCGTTTTCGTGAATGAGCGAACGACAATAAAAAAGAAATATATGTGAAAATATTCTAACCTTATCAGATAGATTATTTACAAAGGCGCTCAGTGGTTATTTATAAATGAGCGCTAAGCGAAAATAAAAGCTGTGTAAACATATAGTATGCGCGCATAGAATTAATAATAATTAGAAAATAATACGAACCGACACGTGTGATGCAAGGTGTAGGAACAACGACGACGGAATTTCAACAGCCGGAACCCCATCATCTTCAGCAACAACAGTCACAAACACAGTCACGTCGGAAGCAGCAAGTGCCCATGAATGAGGTAAAGGATTGGCGACCATTCGTTTATGGTGGACTTGCGTCAATCACAGCGGAATTTGGTGAGTGCCAAGACGTACTTCTTGCGTCTAGAAGGCTATAAAATGCAATATGAAGCGTAGTAACAATTATAAACAAAGAAAATAACAAATGTGATTTTCTCCTTATTTATGAGTCCAGCATGACGCAAGAGCGCTATGTTTATTTACATGTACACAACGTATTATTTCCAAGTTATTGTATGTGTAAATACATATGTATGTATGTAGATAAGTGGGTAAACAAGCGCTGTCACACCGTATCGCAGCGTATTTGTAGGTAGCAATTTTGCGCTGCGATAATTGACGTTGTTGCTAGCACAGCGCAACGACACGCTTATCTCGTGCTTATTTTTGCTCCAGTCATGTATGCATATGTCCGTGCTGTTTGTGCGTTTGTACGCTTATTAATACGATTTTATTTATATAATTTTCCTTTTCCCGTTACACCCCACAGGTACTTTTCCGATCGATACAACAAAAACGCGCCTCCAAATTCAAGGTCAAAAAATTGATCAAACATTTTCGCAATTGCGGTATCGTGGAATGACTGACGCATTCATTAAGATATCGCAAGAGGAGGGATTAAAAGCGCTATACTCGGGGTAAGTGCAGTCTTTAACAAGAATACAAACAAACGAATTCAGATTTTAAATATGCATTTATGTGTGTCATTGGTTTAGTTGAAATCAAGTTTTTAATTAAATAATTATACTTTGAATATATAGCGTTATTTAACATGCACACACAAATATGTTTATATGTAGAAAGTCGCAAAATAATCATTTTTATTAAAATCATCGCTTTTCAGTTTTTTTTTTTTTGTTCAGGCTTTGTAACAAAAACAAGACAAACAGCTCTGGCTGTCTGCATGTAAGCACCGAGATTCACGTACTAATATTGTGTGGCTATTTATTATTTTTACTTTCAGCTGTTTTCTGAAATTTTCATTTACAAAATGTTCCCTGTGTTTCAGTTGATACAGCTGCGGGCAAGAGTATATCAGTTGGTATTTGCTTTATGCAGCAATTTTATTTGGTCTTTCAAAATTTACAAGGAGATAATCAAGCATTCTGTCATTAAAGAAACGCAGGCTCTAGAAATAAGGCTTATAAATAGCAAGTCACGGGTTTCATCAATCATAGGAGACTCATTAAAGCTATAAACACGCTTTAAAATTCAATGGAATAAATGTTATGATATGCGGAGATATTCACTATCGAATAATACTGCTGCAGTTTTTTTTTATACACATTCTGTTTTTACCGAAAACCATGAATGAAAAATATGCTGTAGCTATTTTTTTATTTTAATTTTAATTTAAATATGAGTGGCGGCATAATGTTCTTATCTAATCATTTACTTGTCTCTTTTGTTGTTTATGTGTTTCACTACTCGTTATTAAATAATAATTACGATAAGATTTCCTTTCAATTCTGTAAAACAGTAAATTGCCTTTTATTGTTTCGGCCACTGAAATGATCGCCATTAGCTATTATCTCAGCCATAAATCAGCGTCCGCTTCACTAATTGCAGCTAGTCATAATAAAATCTAATTTATAATATAAACAAATAAATCATTGTGATTTTTGTTCATTAGGATTTTCGTGAAATATACAACAAAATGTATGTAGCAAGCGACTAGGGCATGACCGTTTTATAAATAACCATAATACTTACCTTATTGCTACATCGCTTATACTTCTTATACATAAATCATTTAAATACATACTGTTACTCCCAAAATTGAGCGTACGGCTCTTTTTTGTTAATATTCGCAATATTTTACATGCTAAAATTTTTAACCGACTTCCAAAAAAGGAGGAGGTTATCAGTTCGTCGGAATATTTTTGAATTTTTTTTTATTAGTTTTTTTTTGTATGTCACCGCATAACTTTGGACCACGTCAACCGATTTCGATAATTCGTTTTGCATCGGAAAGGTAGTGTCCCATACTAATCTGGTTAAGATCCAATCAGTGGATCATGAGATGTATATATATATATTTTTTATGAGTTGAAGTCGGTTTTTTTTGCTAAAAATTACCTGTGTGTACACAGTATCATTCTTGGATTTAAATGGAGTTTGCTAAAATATAAGCCATATTTTAATACAAAATTAACAAACAATTTTTTTGCATGTAAAACATTGCGAATATTAACAGAAGAGGGCCGTACGCTCAATTTTGGGAGTAACAGTATATACATTTTTCGCTTACAATTACCAAATATCTAGTGAAAACATTTTCTGATATCACTCTCACAGCATTTGGCCAGCTGTACTGCGTCAGGCAACCTATGGCACCATTAAATTCGGCACCTACTACACACTCAAGAAGTATGCTAATAATCATGGTTTGCTAATCGATCGTGAAACGGGCGCTGAACGTGTATGGGCGAATATTTTGTGTGCGGCAACAGCGGGTGCAGTTTCCTCTGCGATTGCCAATCCCACCGATGTGCTGAAAGTACGCATGCAAGTGCACGGGAAAGGAGTGCATAAGCATGGTTTGCTGGGCTCATTTCTAGAAATCTACCGGTATGAGGGTGTGCGCGGCCTATGGTGTGGCGTTGGCCCCACCGCACAACGTGCCGTTATTATTGCCTCAGTCGAGTTGCCTGTTTATGATTTCTGTAAAATGCAGTTGATGAATGCGTTTGGCGATCATGTAGCTAATCACTTCATGTGAGTAAATTATAAGTGAAAAGCAGCTGTGCGGATGTTTATTTTGTATTTTTTCCGTACTTGCAGTTCAAGCTTTATTGCCAGTTTGGGCAGCGCTATTGCCTCGACACCTATAGATGTGATACGGGTATACATTTCGTATTCTTTATTTATTCATATTGTTAGTTGAGCAGCTAAGTAATTTGAAACATGCGTTGTTTTCTTTGCAGACCCGTCTTATGAATCAAAAACACTTAACAATTGTAGATGGTGTAGCGGTGGGGAGAACCCCAAAGCTTTACAAAGGTAGTTTTGATTGTGCGGTGCAAGTGAGTAACCAATTCTGCCACTTAAATGCTAATTTGCGTTGTTTTTAAATTCTTTCATAATTTGTATCTTCTCTTTACCTTCAGACCGTCCGCAATGAAGGTATGCTAGCGCTCTACAAAGGATTTATACCCACATGGGTGCGCATGGGCCCATGGAATATTATATTCTTCATTACCTACGAACAACTGAAGAAACTCTGAATCATTTAATCCCCATCATTAAACAGTACAAGCCGCATTTAAATGAACTAGTTAAAAAGCAAACATCATGCATAGTTAATTTAAAAACATATGAAGCCAAAAAGCATATTTAGCTTGTAAGCTTATAGTAGCAAACTATTTATATTGAAGTGTAGCACACAGATATTAATACAAAGTAGTAGGGAACTTTAAATACATAATTTTAGTAACATACATATGTGTGGATGTGTAAAAGTGCGCTGTGTAGGCAAATGACAACTTTAAAAATATAATATGTAGGACATTAGTTAGTATGACAAAAAAGTGTAATTTGTACTTTGATATGTAGCAAGAAAATTGCTAATACTAGTTAATAGCTCGCGTGGAATAAAATAAAATACTACTGCTGTTGTGCACAATTATTGCCATTTGGCGCAAAACATTGTTAACTATTTGTTAAACTAGTGTTAAGCTGCTACACATTTTCATTTAGTGTTCAGGTGGTTAAAATGTATTATAAATGGCATGCACCTACATACATAAAGAAACATGTACGGTTTGAATTTTAGCAAACAAGTATACTAAAAAGTTTTGGGTCACTCGCATTGTCAAATTCAACTACATACATAAAATGTATTATTTCTTTTACTTGCATTTTCTGATTCTCTTACTCTTAAGCTTTTTATAAAAAACATTAGTTCATCCAATTAATATTTGATAGTTTTTTTTATTAAAAATGCACTGGGAACCTACGTTACAAAAAAATTTTAAGTACGCATTTTTTCGTTTGAAAAACGCATATTTATTTTAACCGGCTACTCTGCTGTTTTAAAAAATGAAAATGCATTTGTGCATTGTGCAAAAACCTTATATTTTATACATATACACTGAAGCAGTTTTTGCCACCGCTATTATATATTGACTATATTTATTTTCTAAGCTGCTGACCGAATTGTTATTTGATTGTACTCTTGTGAACTTAATAAAAAAAAAAACTCTTAAACACACAGAAACACTTCTATGTTCTGCATTCTAAGGTAATTGTTTATCAAAGTACATATCGCACTTTTAATGCAATTCAAAATTTACGTTTGTGGAGATTTCATCATACAATTAATAATCTTGATAAGGAGAATATGTTCAGCCAAACAGGTGACTCAACTTCCCAAAAATGGCGAAGGTATGTGCCTTTCTATCTGTCTTTTGGTACACCAACTGCATGAATTGTTCAAACTTTGATAGCGTTTTCCCACAAAATTGAAATTTTGAAATAATTCTGTATATTAATAAACGTGCGATATGTACATACATACATACATAATTCAATCAGTAAAAGGAAGATTATTCTCCAGCTGAGATTAAGTTTTTCAAGTATAAAAGCGCCGCGTCTTACAGTGAGCAACTCTATCAAACGTTATTACAGTTGTTAATTAGTTAGTAACACAATAAAATTTGCGTTTGTGTGGGAGTTTCGGTCATGCTGGATTTGCTGGGGTACAATTTTGAACAATATAATTTTTTTATTTTCAATTTTAGATGATTTTAAAATGCTGGTAAACTAAAAAAAAAAAAGAAAAATCTTGGCCCACGAATTGAGAGAATGGTTCTTTCTGCCTACTATGTTTTTATCATGAACATTTTGTTTCGCTGGACGCCTAAAAGTTGGCAATTGACTGAAACTGTATTGGACTAAAATAAAGCTAATGGCGGAAGGCATTCATAGTTGCATCTTTTAGGCGCTAGTCCAGGAATAATGAATGAAAATAGAATTGCATACACATTCATTCAAACAGCATTTGTTTGTTTGGAATAATGAATGGAAATAGAATTGCATACACATTATTCAAACAGCATTTGGTTTATAATTTTAATAACTTTATTTTGAGCATTGGACGTTTTATTTTAAGTTATTTATGTATTTCTTGTTAATTCGCACTTACCGTTCTAGGTTCCCGTGGCTGAAATGGTATTACAGATAGCATCCAGCAACAGAAAGCTGACAACGGGAAGTACTGTAAACTTGATTTTCGTGTTGTAGATTGGGCGCCAACAGTCTGATGATTAAAGTATATAACGTGTAATAAAAAATAATAAAATTTTTCACCAAAAAGAGGAAACTTCAACAATGGATAGAAAAAACTGTGATAAACTGGAGTAAAATCTACATTGGTTTTGACTACTACGTATGAATACTAACGTCTGCGCGTTTCCCCAGGAGCAGATTCTCCACCAATCATTCCCCAAAAACACTTTGTTAATACAATGACAACAACTATCGTCTGGGCATAGTTCTGAGGCTCTAAACTGAGTGTTTCTGCGGATGCGGAAATTTCGCGACAACTCTTGTTTTTGAAGCAGTGGCGATTCCACAAGCTCATGAGCCCCGCAAATCATGTTTTACCACTAGTCTTACAATATCCATAAAAAAAATTTACTATGCACAAAATCGTCAAAAAAAAAACTAAACGCGACCCACCGGTTTTAAACCGATGCCCTAGACCTTATTTCTTAGCTTTTTGTGGAGTTGTACTCTAAGGTACCACCCTAACGTCAATAAGTTAAAACACGCCAAAAATCATTAAACTCTTGCTCAGGAAATACATATTTCTGTTGCGCTTGTAGAACTATTAAAAAAAAAAAAAATATTGCCGAATGTAGCTGTCACTGAAAAATGTAAACAAGGAGACCCTTGGGTTCAGCCAACATTTTTTTTTTTTCGAAATTGCCTTGCAAAAATACTTTTGACTCAATTTTCCTACAATCTAATGTGCATATGTACATAGAAAAATACACAAAAATTAATTGAACCCGTTAAATATTTTTGACAAATTTTAGTCGCTTGTTTTTTTATTAAGTCGTTTTGCTTGCATGCATTTTAATGTTTCACTTTTTTTTTGCTTTTTGTTGTTTTTATTTTGCTTTGAAGAAAAATTGTGAAGTCCAAAAAACCCAGCTTAAGAAAACATTAATTACGGTCGTATATTTTTATACGACTAAATTGGTTATACCGCAAGGTAGCTTCGAAAATCCACAAATATTTCATTTTTTATGTAGCGAGAGGGACTGGCGCCCTATTCATTCGATAACTATTAATCAAACAGTGCGAAATGTCACATTTACCTACTAATTGTATGCTAAAATCGCTTAATAAACAAATTAACTATGCAGCGCATGGCGACAGAGAAATGGGAGAATGTGCAAAGTGTTTGATATTTTGGGGAATACCTGAAAGATAAATTTTAAAGTGGACGGATACGTTAATTTACAAAAATATTTATGTTTTATGATATTATTTTACGGACATACATACATACATATACATGCATATTTACTAACTTAGACTTGTACGTGCTAATTTTGTAATTTATCGTTTTATTTATTTGACTTTTATTTTAGCTTATAAATAAATACCTATTTACATACATATTTACTATGTTAATTGTGTTTTGAATTTATTGCTATTTATTCTAAAAGTAAAAAGTGTCAAAAAATTTTTTAAATACAGCTGCGTGACACGAACAGTGCTTCCTTCCTTCAAACGTCCAACACGAGCTGATTTTTATTTCACCCACCATACAGAAGAGCACTCGATATCATTAAGAGTTTCGTGATGCCCAGGAGCACCTAAAAGCTCTCTAAGAAGTGGTCTCTAAGAAATTTGTGGCGTTCTCAGCAACTTCCGTTGGAAAAATGAATTTCACAGTTACGGCCGAAGCCAAAATTCCGTAATCTGATAATCACAGCATCTGCACTCCACCCCATCCATGTCTGTCCATAATGAGAGCATAACATGCTTTGCAAGTTGTTCGCAGCTGTTAGGCGCTACTAATAGAAATTTAATCTATAGCTGGCAAAAACTCGCTTGATTGTGTACCAATATGTAAATCAATGCAAATATGTATGAATTTGTACTGTAAAGAATACTATTTCCAAATATGTAATTATTAAATTAAGCGAAACCCTAAGAGTATTAATCTATTAAATAAGCATTGTATGAAAATAATTATGTATACTAACATTAGCAATTTATTGAATTTGAAACAATAAAATGCATGTGTTTGAAGAACAAATACATATTTACACCAAACAAATAAAATCTTTTTTTTTATGAGCGTCTAAGCCTTTTGTCCACATTGTGTTTTCAGAAAGGTTATTAATGGCTTTTTGGGTTAAAGCGAATTATTTTTGTGCAAAAAAAATGGAACAAAGCCATAATTGACATGTGCCACCAGAAATGCGTTTCGCAGATTTTGCAAAATACAGTAACTGTTGGAATACTCTCTTGTTGAAAATAATTAATTATGTCGACGAATAAAGCATACATTGCCAAAATAAAAGGTTTACCTGATATTCAGGTATAAAATATTTAATCATACAAGTGTCAAATTGTCTAATATAAATTTGTGTTAGAGAGCTGCATCGGTAGGCATTTTGATTAAAAGTGCAGTTCTCCAGAAAATATGATTTTACACACACTAAGAGCGCCGCCCATTGGTTAATTAAAAGGTGAGTGTAGGCTCAGACTAAATTTTAAAGTTTGTTGAATTTTTTTTCTTTTAATATTTTACAAAGTTTGAAATTTGGATTAATATGGTTTTTGTTAAAGAATGAAGTATATTTTTTAGGACAAAAAAAAACTAAAATTAAATAACAAAAAAAATTGTTGTTAAAAAATTGTTAAACTGTATATCTGGAGTTGAGCTCTGTAAGTTCTATAGCTCAGAGCTTGTTTGCCGTACTGACTGAGTGCCGTACTGGTTGAACAACGATCTCTTCGGTTATGCGGAAGATTTGGTGTTTGCGCGCCAGCAATTTGGTTATTCGATCAACTTAATGTTTTTTGTGCTGAAAAGTTGGCAAAATAGTTACTTGAGTGCACGGGTACTTGACTGGATACTACTACATTCAACGAATTTACTGAGAATAAACTAAAAGAGGTTTTATGGTAGCCTTAGTGAAAAGAAAATTTACAAAAAAAAAATAATACCACACAGTACCCGTGAAAAAACATTCTGAAATTTGAGTAGGTAAATTGTTGTACATATTCACATACTGAATGCCTCTGTAATTGCCAATGGAAGTGTAGCGTGTGCACATGAATGTAAATTCTTTAGTATTAACAGTAAGGTGAAGCCAGCAAGCAAAAAAAAAGTTGAATTAAAAATGCACTGAAATTATTTGCAAAAATCAAGTTATTCCTTAAAATGTAAAAAAAAAACGCTTGTAAACGTATAAATTAATTTGCGAAATGCTTGAAATTCCTTCGGTTTTAACTCTAGTATTATTTATTTTTCAGCAACCTCTTTTTGCACAATCATGCATTGCCAGCATTGTTATTGTATTGAAAAGGTATGATTTGCAATAATATGAAATTACCTCACGTATTGGAGCGCATAAACAAATCCAATAAATGCATCAGTTATGTTGTTTGGCTAGTTTCAGTGTCTCAGTTCGTCTATATGGCGACACAATGGCGTCTGATTTAATATACGCTGCCAATTGGTGTCTGATACAGATCTTGACTACTCTGTGATTTGCTGCCAATCCCAACCGACTGTGATGGGTAGCAGCATTGAGGTGCTAAAAATAGGTTAAATGCACTGGCACTGCATACATATGGATGTAAGTATGACTAACACTGAAGTATTGTATCATAGGTACTTACATACATGTACATATGTATGCATAGTATGCTATGCATGACTAGTAGCGCTTTGTGGAAGCTACTCGTAGATGTGAGGGTGTATGTACATATATTTCGGAAGAGAAGTATCCAATTGCAGATAAAAAGTAATTTATATCATTTCTGCGAAGACTGACTATGCCGGTTGAATATTTTTTTAACCATATACTTGAAGTTAATGAATATTTTGATATTATTAATCTGTAAAGCATCAAAGGGAAAATTTCTTCCTCTGGCTACGCAGCTACAATTGAGCGACCACTCATACTCTTGCTTCGACGTTAAGGAACCCATGTGAAACTTTGTATCGTCGCACAAGCAGTGGTGGTAGCCATCATGCGTGAGCCTGACGCGAAAATACCCTTTATAATATCTCCTAACTCTGACAGATTGGGACAAACTTGTAACGATAAAACAAAAGGATTTGAATACCTGAAGTAACACATACTACAATTGTGGAAATCCACCCGTAACTGTGGCAGGACCAACCACAGATTCTGGACGCCCAAACATTCACTTAAGCCTCCAGACTCCAATGTCAATGGCCGTAAGCGCATACTGGAGTAGAGCTGTGAGATATTTATTACCAATTAATTCTTCATTAGAGTCGGAAACGAGCTTACAAATGGGAAGGCGCCTGCAAGAAGCTCGCTAACAACGTTAGCTATCGACCAGGTTCCACTTTCATTAGCGCAGAAGAGAAGGAGAGGGATCTGGTGACTCTTGTGTGGTGGGCAGTACCTCACCGGCCGGTGATATTAATAAGAGGCCCAGGTCTTTTTAGGTGACACGTTTGGTTATCTGCGGTATTTTTAAGGATACATTGGTACTGAAATACACTACTACCTGCCACAATTCCTCCTCCACAAACAATGCTGTTCGTCGCAAGAGTACTGCCACTCCCACCGAAGGTCTTAGTGTGGTTGTTTCTGATGAGGCAATGCCCAATTCCGATCCTGCATCGATTCGTCGAAGGCAGCGACGAATGAAGGCGACTTCAGCAAGACCGACCTCTGGCGCCATGGTATCGTCGTAACGGTAACTCTCCTATTTACACTCTCACCGATGAAGATGGTGTGATCTGCCTCGTTATAGGCCCTTCTCTCTCAGTTGTTTACAGTAAAGTGCAAAGAACACTGAATATGATTACACTTGGTGTAATGAAAACCAAAACTATTTTTGTACTCTTCTATAGAAGGCGAATAATTGCCAGCCCTCTTTCCTCTGCTCTTAAAGTGGACAGTATACAGAGTTTGTCCAAAGTGAAGGGAATGTGGAGTTTGTCATCAATGGGTATATATTTCTATGATCAAACCGATTGTGAGTTATGCATCAGTGGTATGAGGCTGCTATCCTTGATGCTCTGCTAGACGGACCATCATTTCGCCACTTTATAGTCAGTCAGCCTTAAAGCAAATGGCTTCAAAAAATAGCTATTGGTATGATACTGTGTCGGATAAGGTGGAAACTGCTAATGGCAGAGATCTAGAAACCGGTGTCGTTTCAATGCCCCATGATAGTACGCGACCACTATATTTTCTGTGGAGATTCTTTAATGTTGGAGAAGCTTCGTGAGTTTCATGTCATACTCTCTGCACATAACCCTGGACAACACGCAGTCTTACGGATAAGCTAATGCTGTAGAGCACTTTTTAAATAACATGGGTGAAAAACCTTCAGAGTCAGGCTTCGAGCTAGGCTTCAATAATGAAATAGCAAGCAATACATCTTCCTCCGAAACCGAGAATCCTATAATGGGAGATGAAGAAGTTGAGGGGAGAATGGGTGTTGATAAATTATGTTTTTCATAGACCCTCATAGGAAATCCATTAGTTTTGCTTCTCGAATCAACAAATTGCCAAAAAGCGGACGGGTTTGACTTTAAATATTTTTCCACGCCTTCTGTGCCTTCCGGATCATGGACATGTCGAGTTCCCGTTTAATCGATTGGAGGGAAATCGGAACCTCTTCTATCCAGACTGTCGGACTCTTCGTTGCCCGCTACACGGTGTTCCCCGGAACCCAGTACAGATATATTTCACTATTGGAATGTAACAAATTCAGAGTGCTGTGGGATAGTAGCGCCTTTATTGCAGCCTGACTGTCTATATAGAGATTCACCCGCTTGTTATCTGGAGTGCTGTTCCTTCGCCTAGAAAATGCTGCAATAGTTTGGCGGTTTATAAGATTTGTTGAGGCCGAGCTCCGCGCATACGATTGATGCCTCTACGTCTTTCTCCATCTTAGAACCATCTTCGACCTCTATGGTGGCTTCGAAGTTCATCTCAAAGTGCAGATCCGGGATCACATAGTCAGCCCGTCCAAGTAAAGGCGACGCTATAATACTGTAAGCATAATACTCGCACATAAATTGGTCCGATAGATCCGCCGGCAAGAGATGCCACAAGGTATAGAGTGCCGCCGTTGGTGTAGTCCTAAGTGCCCCTGTCACGCCGATCATTGATAGCCTATATACACTTTCTATGTATACTCTTAACAAATGTTTTCTTCTTCAATGCTGTCCACCAAACCAGTAACCCCATGGAACGTCTTGGCCTGACTATCGCCGTGAAGATCCAATGAGAAAGAGGAGACGACAAGCCCCAGGTGCAGCCCAGCATCTTTTTGCATGCATAGAATGCCACTGAAGCCTTTTTCGCCCTCGAGTCGCCACGATAGCTTACTATCGAGGATTATTCCGAGGTACTTTGTATTTTGCTTCACCTGAAGGGTCTCCTCAACCAGCTTAGACTTGGACTAGATCGGAACCTTGTATTTGCTGGCGCAGAGTACCATATCTGTTTTTTTTTTCTGCGTTGATACTGAGCCCCGCTTCGATTGCCCAAAGATGTACTATTACCGTAGTAGACTATGAGCATACTGGTATACCTTATTTACATACATATAATTTATCAGATAAACCAAATACGAATGTGTTGGTGATTAGATTCTCATATTGTTTTAAAATTCTTCACGCATCATAACAAATTTTTATTTATGCCAACAAAAAAAATCTTTATGGCATGTAGCCATTAAGACTTATTATAACCGGTTTTCATTTTATGCTATTTTTCTTCTGTTGAGTATGTATTTAGTATTTAAAAGAATTAAAGTGCGATTAAAGTATTTCAATTGGTTCAGTTTTAAGTTGTCGCATAAATCTGAGAAATATTAGCATTTCATTAAAAATATACTAAATTATTTACTTTGCCACGAAATTAGCCTAAGTACGAATATTTGACACACTAGGACAGATTTTCATAGAAAATAAGAACAAAAATTTATATAAATTATTTATATATTGATTTTTAAGCTCTAGGACGGGGGTTCAAATAAAACATATAAATACATACATATATTCTTCTTCTTTACTGGCGCTCTAACCGCTTCATATTAAATATATTCCATTGATTTATTCTTGTCGTTATTTCGCCTTCAATCTGTAGGAATCCTCATGAAATTATTTATTAAATTCAAACTAAAACCTCCTACAGAATGTGCTGGCCATAGTTTATAAATGTTAAGAGACTTTTCGTCTTTGGTTTTTGGGTATTATCTGCGAATTTGGGACTTTTTCGGACTTGTCTGTGATCTTTCAGTATTGACGAGATTTTTTCGTGCTTTTTTTTTAGAATTTTAGAAATTTTTTGGGTAATTTCGTAATATTTGCCTCGTTTGTCAAGATTTTTTCGCAACTTTTAGGAATTGTGCTTATTTTACTTTTCGGTATTCTCAGCCAATTTTGGGATTTTTTCTGAACTTTCTTTTCTCTTCGTAAAATTAAAAGGGAAAACAATAAATAATTTTCATTATTCCCAAGCCATTACAAAATTTGTTGGTATTTTTCTTGAGCGCTAGGGTCTATTCTCCGAAGTTTTCGGGAACTTTGAGGATATTCGAAATTTGTTGTGTATTAATTTTTTCCTAACTTTAGAATTTTTTTTTTTAATTTTTTGTGATTTTCGGTTATTTTGCACTCACCAAATTTTAGATTTTTTTCGAAACTTTTGTGAAAATTTCACCAATTTGCTCGAAATTTTGCGGGACTTATCGAAATTCTTTCTTAATTTAGTTTTGGATTTCTGAAAAGCTTTGGACTTTTAGTAATATTTTTAGGAAAGCAATAAAGAATTTTCGTTATTCTCGAGCCATTTTTTTGGGAATTTTCGAGAGCGTTACGGACTTTTCGCAAATTTTTCGACAACTTTTAAGACTTTTGAAAACTGTTGTGTATTGGATCTTCAAAGACTCTTCCGAATTTTTCGGCAACTTTTGAAATTTTCGGCATTAGCTATATTTTATTTTTTGGAATCCTCGACACCTTTTGGGCTTTTTTGGAATCTTTCGTGATTTTTCAGTTTTTTAGTCTTACCGGAATTTTAAGAAAATTTTTAAACATTTTATTCCGGGATTTTTCTTATAATAATCGGAGTTTTGATTCTTGCGAGTTTTTTCGAATGGGACATTGAAATTTTGCCTTTGCTTCTTTCGAAAACCCGAGTAACAAAGAGCAAAAATTACCCTTTATTTTCTATTCAAA
Organism: Rhagoletis pomonella; assembly: GCF_013731165.1. Classification (NCBI taxonomy): domain Eukaryota; kingdom Metazoa; phylum Arthropoda; class Insecta; order Diptera; family Tephritidae; genus Rhagoletis; species Rhagoletis pomonella. Next base: position 76,009,232 of record NW_023458559.1, on the reverse strand, counting down.
CGAATTAAAAAAATAAAAAAAAATAGTAATCAGCATTTCTCGCTCAGAACAATAACAGTCAAAAGTTATCTGAATTTTTCTGCTGCGCTAAAAAAGCACATGGTTACTCAGATGGCTTATTCTCAAATGTTGCATAGGATTTGTATTGGTTGTAACCTAAACCCATTTATTGATTAAAGTCTATATACATTTTTGCTCTGATATAATTATTTAGTTAGATACATTGCGTACACTTCTGTATTCATTATGAAACATGAATTTGGTCAATGTGGGCGTTGGTCCAAAAATCCTTATGACGTCTCACATCCAATACATTTTGTTTCCACTTGCGCAAAAACTGGCTCAAGATCACGTCATGCCAACTGACATTCATTCGATCAAACCTGATAGCAACATTATTTTTGCATAAAATTGATTAAAGTTCGCATAACAAATAAGTGTTTTGACTACCAAGAAGAAATAATGTCATCATCAGCACTTCCTGGTAAAGGAAATATTTAAGTTTATGCACCGAAATGTAACATTCACTTAAGCGTGGCGATAGAAAGAAGTTTTGGTGAAAGAAAGATTCTTTCAAATGCGCAAATTTATGCAGGAATTTATATTTCGATTGGCAACTAGTTGGCGTCGCACTGACGCGTCATACTAGCCGTCATAAATTTATAACAAATGCTAAAAAATTTATAAACCACATAAATTTCGCTACATTTAATCCCCATTTTTGAGGTGATTTTAAATTAACTAATACATACATATGTATGTATGTATGTATGTACATAAAAAGTCGTAGGATTTAACACACTTAATGACATGTGCTATAGTTTGCCATGTTCGTCGTTGAAAATTTAAGTTTGGAAAAAAAAACTAGATTTTCACCACGCGGCTTTAAACCTGTCTGCTATTGGCAAATGCTGTTAGCGACGAGTGTGTAGGTATGTATGTATGTATGTGAAATAGTGTTTAAATACATTTGAATGACAATAATTGTTCATAACGAAATGATTAAATCAATAAGCGTGAATTTCATTGATGGCTTTAAAATCTTGTTGAAGTGAATTTTTATTTTTTTGTGTATGTACGCCACTATGGCAATTTTCACATAATTTAAAGCAGCACATAATTTGTTGTTAAGTAAATGTTTGTCAAATAAAAAGACAAGATTTATTTAGCTGCCTTAAAAATTCTAGCAAATTATTTCATTAACAAGGCGGCTTTTGTGTTTAAAATCTAAATTTTATGTAAACAAATTTGTCGCTGAAATCACAACAATGTCTGAAGCATGACAATAATGTATCACTGGCGCCAAAATGATATTGAATACTGATTAGTTTGCTGTAATTATGAAATTTATAATAACCCGAAAGGTTAAGCAGCTCATTAACTTTGAAATTTAATCAGCGGTGAGGATGCTCAAAAGCAAAAAGGGCAGTGAATTATAACAACAACAAAAATTAAAATGAGCTGCCCGCTTTTTTATAAACTAAGTGCACGTAAACACATACATGTACATACGTATGTATGTGCATATCGTCCCCTTAATTCACGAAAGCCTTAACCAAAAAATTTTCTATTTTACAGGAGAAGCAAAAAATATTATGAAAAGAATATCAAAACCAGGTAAGGCTTTTAATATATCCTACCAAAATCTCGACTTTATACCAAATTTTCACTCGGCTTTCTTAATGACAAAAACTTCCACAATAATTTACCACAAAACAAATGGCTTGTGGAAACAGATTAATGACTTTTATTTTTAACGTAATGTCACCGGATTTTCAATACTCAAATTTTTGATTGAAATTGTTTATAATTTAAAGCTCAGTGGAAATCCGGCTAATTACTGCTCTCATAATTTATGCGCAAGCTATGCATAAACGCCTTCCACAAAGTGCACAGAAGCACTACCGCGGTTAAAGTTACACATATGTAAATAGTCAGATCTCTTGTGATATCTCCTTGCCAATGTTGCTTAGTTTCACATCTACTTATCAAGACTCGACAAAAAAAAAAAAAACAACATATGCAAGTACACACATCCGGCTTGTGAAAGAATCCCGCATGAAACCCAACGAGTTAACACGCTCGTCCATTTGACCCGATCACATTTCGTTTTACATACGAGTATCTTATTACAGTACCTACATATATTTGTGTACATATGTGTGTATTTAATTTAATCTTCATATTTTACTCACTCAGCAATTAAAGTTCTGTTTTGTAAGTCAACGACCTGCTGGTATTTTATGTTATCTTTCATATTATTTTGTTTCTTAATCCTTCTACCTGTTTGAAAAGAAATCGGATAAATGCCTGAAATGCAAATACATACATACATATGTATGCGTAGTTAATTGATTTTACACTTTCGATTTCAATTCGTCATTTCATCGACTCATCACTTATTTAAATAAAAAAAAAATTGCAAACTGCAATATTAAAATGTTTACTTAGTGAGAATCGAGCACACAGTATTAAGCATTTAGACTGCAAATATGTATAACTCTAGTAACTAATTAACAAGTACCGTAACGAAGTTTATAAGATTGTGAAGTACCGGCCATTGCACATTGATTCCATTGGACTAAAAATTCAAAACGATACACATATTATTATTATTTTGCTATTGTAGTTGTAGCAGCGATTTATGTATGTAGCTCCGCCTGGGTCTACTAATCTATTAATCGTTCTCTTCCAGCTGTTCTTATGGTATGCCTTAAGAAACTAGTCTCTACGCGAGCCTCCCTAAACTGATGTGACATGTCATCCGACCCATGGCGAAAAAAATGTTTCCTCTGTCCAGCTTAAGAAACTCCTGCTATATTTTAAAGCCAAATTCTGGTCACATGAGTTTCGTCATGTTACAGGTGTCTACATGTTTCCATATTTCCTTGAAAGTCTTAGAAAAATAATTCTTACTTATACATAGGCGGCCATTCCTTGTAAGCTCATCGCACCATCTCATCGTTTGGTTTATCTCCATGTGCTGGAGCACAAAGAGTCATATGAGCTGTCAAAGCTAATTGACTATCAAAGAATATGTATGTCAGTAGCATTGTAAGCAATTTTCCTTGTCCGTATGCACTCAGCAGTTTCTTCTATAGCCGCAAGTTCGGCTTGGAAGAAGCGGCAGTGGTTTGAAATAACCTTTTTTTGGTTCTAGTTATTGTAAGTACAGGCCAACTCTGGACAATTTTGAACGCAGCGAAGGTGAACGGAATATTGTCAGTAGGTACATTACTCTCTACTAAAGTTTACTAGTTTACGTTCTTATTCGAAGGTAATAGTTGGCACGCAGTAGACCGTTTTTCTCTGCAGTTGTTAGCTTATTTACCCTCAAAGCTCATAGGTGAAATCTGTTCGTCGATACTCCCGCTGGATCAGCCTGCACGAACCTGAATACCAGCCACCATCACTAGTTAGCGAATTGATGATCACGTTCTTCCGCGATGTCGTAATTGATGTGGGCATATTGTCTTTGAAGGCGCACTCCATATCCAGGAATGCTTTATTCCCTGGAAGAAAATGATATTTTAATATGTGCTACAATTTCATGAACTTACTCTCGGTTTTATTGTAAGCTTGTACGCGACTGCCTCTCTAGTACAGAGTGCTATAAGTTTCTCCATTTTATTTTATTTTTTT
>NW_023458559.1:75970283-76005490 GCF_013731165.1 Rhagoletis pomonella | reverse complement strand
TTTTTTTAAAAAAAAAGGTATCAAGCTCTTAAAAAATCACCCGTTATTATCTTCGAATAAGAGCGTAAACTGGCACACTTTAGTAGAGAGCAATTTACCTACTGACAATCGCTGAATCCAAAATTGTCCAGAGTAGGCCTGTACTTGCAATAACTAGAACTAAAAAAGATTATTTCAAACCACTGCCGCTTCTTCCAAGCCGAACTTGCGGCTATAGAAGAAACTGTTGAGTGCTTACGGACAAGGAAAATTGCTTACAATGCTTCTGACATACATATTCTTTGATAGTCAATTAGCTTTGACAGCTCATATGACTCTTTGTGCTCCAGCACATGGAGATAAACCAAACGATGAGATGGTGGATGAGCTTGCAAGGAATGGCCACCTATGTATAAGTAAGAATTATTTTTCTAAGACTTTCAAGGAAATATGGAAACAAGTAGACACCTGTAACATGACGAAACTCATGTGACCAGAATTTGGCTTTAAAATATAGCAGGAGTTTCTTGAGCTGGGCCGAGGAAACGTTTTATTCGCCATGGGTCGGATGACATGTCACATAGTTTTAGGGATGCTTGCGTAGAGACTCGTTTCTTAAGGCATACCATAAGAACAGCTGGAAGAGAACGATTAATGGATTAGTAGATCCAGGCGGAGCTACATACATACATAAATAGCTGCTACAACTACAATATCAAAATAATAATAATATGTGTATCATTTTGAATTTTAAATCCAATGGAATCAATGTGCAATTTCCGGTACAAACTTCGTTACGGTACTTGTTAATTAGTTACTAGAGTTATACATACATATTTGCAAAGTCTAAATGCTTAATACTGTGTGCTCGATTCTCACTAAGTAAACATTTTAATATTGCAGTTTTGCAAATCTTTTATTTAAATAAGTGATGAGTCGATGAAATGAAGAATTGAAATCGAAAGTGTAAAATCAATTAACTACGCATTTGTATGTATTTGCATTTCAGGCATTAACCGATTTCTTTTTAAACAGGTAGAAGGATTAAGAAACAAAATAATATGAAAGATAACAGAAAATACCAGCAGGTCGTTGACTTACAAAACAGAAGTTTAATCGCTGAGTGAGTAAAATATGAAGATTAAATTAAATATTTACACATGTATGTACACAAATATATGTAGGTACTCTAATAAGATACTCTTATGTAAAACGAAATGTGATCGGGTCAAATGGACGAGCGTGTTAACTCGTTGGGTTTCATGCGGGATTCTTTCACAAGCCGGATGTGTGTACTTGCATATGTTGTTTTTTTTAGTCGAGTCTTGATAAGTAGATGTGAAACTAAGCTAACTGAGTATTTACATATGTGTAACTTTAACCGCGGTAGTGCTTCTGTGCATTTTGTGGAAGGCGTTTATGCATAGCTTGCGCGTAAACTATGAGAGCAGTAATGCCGGATTTCCACTGAGCTTTAAATTATAAACAATTTTAATAAAAAATTTGAGTATTGAAAATCCGGTGACATTACGTTAAAAATAAAAGTCATTAATCTGTTTCCACAAGCCATTTGTTTTATGGTAGATTATTGTGGACGTTTTTGTCATTAAGAAAGCCGAGTGAAAATTTGGTATAAAGTCTAGATTTTGGTAGGATCCCAACAAGCATTTCAGTAAATGTTTTTAAAAATAACTTAAAGTAAGTTTGCTATAATAAGCGTTAAATAAGGATTTTTAATATTAAGCTTATTAAAAGTTTTTTTCAAATAAACCTTTTATAAGTTTTGAGAGCGAATGTTTATAAATAACTTAAACTTATAAATGAAATGCAATGATGAGTTCTCCTTAGCCTTTCTTAGTTTAACATTCAACTAAAAATGTATTAAATTTTTTTCAGAAAAGTTCATCAATGATAATGGCGGCGATGAAGCGGAATATATAGCTGCATCGATTTCGCTTTTCCAATTTGCCAATAACCGCAAGTAATTGAAAGCACGCAACAAGATATAATAATTAACTTTTTTATGCTTAATTTTTGTGTGTTATCGTGAATTTGTATGCTAAAATGACTATTCCCTATTTACATTTTCGCGACTGTAGATGAGTCCGCCGAAAATTCGCATTTCTTTTAGTTTCTAGATGTTAAGCAATCTATGTATGAGTTTTTATTGAAATATCTTTAAATAAAGGGTTATAAAAATGTTTATAAAAAGCTTTTTTTTTAACATTTTTAGTAAGTTTATATTCATACGCTTATAAACAACTTTTTTTGAACCTTTATTATAAGTTTACACTTTTAGGCTTATAAAAAGCTTTCTTTTAACATTTATTAAAAGTTTATATTTCTACGCTTATAACCAATGTTCCTTTTCGATTATATTACGCTTACTTTCAAGCGTTTTATAAACAAAAAATCAACGTTTTGTAAGCTTAATGTTTATAATTGAAAACTTAAAAAAAACTTTCTTTAAGTTTATTTTGCTTGTTGGGATATATTAAAATACACCTTCAATAAAAATTTTAAAGTGCTAGTACCAAAAACAACGCAGTTATAAGGCACATTTTAAAAAGCCTTACCTGGTTTGGATATTCTTTTCATAATATTTTTTGCTTCTCCTCTAAAATAGAAAATTTGTTAGTTAAGGCTTTCGTGAATTAAGGGGACGATATGTACATATGTACGTGTATGTGTTTACGTGCACTTAGTTTATAAAAAAGCGGGCAGCCCATTTTAATTTTTGTTGTTGTTGTAATTCACTGCCCTTTTTGCTTTTGAGCATCCTCACCGCTGATTAAATTTCAAAGTTAATGAGATGCTTAACCTTTCGGGTTATTATAAATTTCATAATTACAGCAAACTAATCAGTATTCAATATCATTTTGGCGCCAGCGATACATTTGTGTCATGCTACAGACATTGTTGTGATTTCAGCGACAAATTTGTTTACATAAAATTTAGATTTTAAACACAAAAGCCGCCTTGTTAATGAAATAATTTGCTAGAATTTTTAAGGCAGCTAAATAAATCTTGTCTTTTTATTTGACAAACATTTACTTAACAACAAATTATGTGCTATGTGCTGCTTTAAATTATGTGAAAATTGCCATAGTGGCGTACATACACAAAAAAAAAATTCACTTCAACAAGATTTTAAAGCCATCAATGAAATTCACGCTTATTGATTTAATCATTTCGTTATGAATAATTATTGTCATTCAAATGTATTTAAACACTAGTACACATACATACATACCTACACACACGTCTCTAACATCATTTGCCAATCGCAGACGGGTTTAAAGCCGCGTGGTGAAAATCTAGTTTTTTTCAAACATAAATTTTCAACGACGAACATGGCAAACTATAGCATATGTCATTAAGTGTGTTAAATCCTACGACTTTTTATGTACATACATACATACATATATATGTATGTATTAGTTAATTTAAAAGCACCTCAAAAATGTGGATTAAATGTAGCGAAATTTATGTGGTTTATAAACTTTTTGGCATTTGCTATAAATTTATGACGGCTAGTATGACGCGTCAGTGCGACGCCAACTAGTTGCCAATCGAAATATAAATTCCTGCATAAATTAGCGCGTTTGAAAGAATATTTCTTTCACCAAAACTTCTTTCTATCGCCACGCTTAAGTGAATGTTACATTTCTGTGCATAAACTTAAATATTTCCTTTACCAGGAAGTGTTGATGATGACATTATTTCTTCTTGGTAGTCAAAACACTTCTTTGTTATACGAACTTTAATCAATTTTATGCAAAAATAATGTTGCTATCAGGTTTGATCGAATGAATGTCATTTGGCATGACGTGATCTTGAGCCAGGTTTTGCGCAATTGGAAAAAAACGTATTGGATGTGAGACGTCATAAGGATTTTTGGACCAACGCCCACATTGACCAAATCCATGTTTCATAATGAATACAGAAGTGTACGCAATGTATCTAACTAAATAACAATATCAGAGAAAAAATGTATATAGACTTTAATCAATAAATGGGTTTAGGTTACAATCTGAAAATTTTATAAAAATTCCCGTAAGACCAAAAAAAACTGAATAACCCCCAAAAGGTGTCGAGGATCCCAAAAAATTAAATATAGCTAATGCCGAAAATTCTAAAAGTTGCAGAAAAATTCGGAAGAGTCTTTGAAGATCCAGAAAAATCCCAAAATAGTTAGAAACCGAAACAGAAAAATCTACGAAAGTTCCGACGATTAAAAAAAAAACAAAAAAATTACGACAAATTATAAAACAATTCCCAAAAGTTGCCGAGAATCCCAACCAATACCCAAAAGTTTTCAAAAGTCTTAAAAGTTGTCGAAAAATTCGCGAAAAGTCCGCAACGCTCTCGAAAAATCCCAAAAGATGGGTCGAGAATAACGAAAATTTTTTATTGTTTCCTAAAACTATTACTAAAAGTCCAAAGCTTTTCAGAAATCCAAAACTAAATTACGAAAGAATTTCGATAAGTCCCGCAAAATTTCGAGCAAATTAGTGAAATTTTCACAAAAGTAAAAAAAAAAATCTAAAATTTGGTGAGCGCAAAAAAAAACCGAAAATCACAAAAAATTAAAAAAAGACCCCAAAGTTGCCGGGAAACCTAAAAAGTTAATACACAAAAAATTTCGAATATCCTCAAAGTTCACGAAAACTTCGGAGAATAGACCCTAGCGCTCAAGAAAAATACCAACAAGTTTTGTAATGGCTTGAGAATAACGAAAATTATTTATTGTTTTCCCCTTTAATATTACGAAGAGCCTCTAAGCTTTTAAGAAATCCAAAACTAAGTCGAAGAAATTTCGTTCAATTCCGAAAAATCTTGACCAAATCACGAAAATTACCGCAAAAGTTCAGAAAAAGTCCCCAAATTGGCCGAGAATACCGAAAAGTAAAATAAGCACAATCCCAAAGAGTTGCGTAAAAATCTTGAAAAACGCTGCCGATAAATACCGAGAAAATATTGCAAAGCCTCGAAAAACTCGACAAATTACGAGCCAAATATTACGAAATAACCCAAATAATTTCGAAATTTCTAAAAAAAAGCACGAAGAAATCTCGACAATGCCGCGAAATCACGAACAAGTCCGAAAAAATTACGAAAAAGTGCCTAATTTGCAGATAATACCCAAAAACCAAAGACGAAAAGTCTCTTAACATTTATAAACTATGGCCAGCACATTCTGTAGGAGCTTTTAAATATTCATGCCTATTACGGTATCCGAGGGATGCCATCCGCACGGATCTAATCCGATTCGCACTGTCATAACAAAGGATTAGATTCATGAGAATGGGATCCCTCGGAAACAGACCTATCCCGGTCCGACAGATACCATTCGCACAAATCTAATCCTTCGCACTCCCTTATTCCGACAGTGCGAATCTGATAAGATCCGTGCGGATGGCATCCGTCGGATACCGTAATAAAACTTTCTCGAACTTCTATTGTTTAAAATCAATACACATTTCTTGCTACTTTTAGTTTGAATTTAATAAATAATTTCATGAGGATTCCTTCAGATTGAAGGCGAAATAAAGACAAGAATAAATCAAAGGGATATATTTAATATGTAGGCGGTTAGAGCGCCAGTAAAGAAGAAGAATATATGTATGTATTTATATGTTTTATTTAAACCCCGTCCTAGCGCTCAAAAATTAATAAATAAATAATTTATGTAAATTTTTGTTCTTATTTTCTATGAAAATCTGTCCTAGTGTGTCAAATATTCGTACTTAGGCTAATTTCGTGGCAAAGTAAACAATTTAGTATATTTTTAATGAAATGCTAATATTTCTCAGATTTATGCGACAACTTAAAACTGAACCAATTGAAATACTTTAATCGCACTTTAATTCTTTTAAATACTAAACACATACTCAACAGAAGAAAAAATGCATAAAATGAAAACCGGTTATAATAAGTCTTAATGGCTACATGCCATAAAGATTTTTTTTGTTGGCATAAATAAAAATTTGTTATGATGCCTGAATAATTTTAAAACAATATGAGAATCTTATCACCAACACATTCGTATTTGGTTTATCTGATAAATTATATGTATGTAAATAACTGGTATACCTTATGCTCATAGTCTACTACGGTAATAGTGCATCTTTGGGCAATCGAAGTGGGGCTCAGTACCAACGCAAAAAAAAAAACAGATATGGTACTCTGCACCAGCAAATACAAGGTTCCGATCTGGTCCAAGCCTAAGCTGGATGGGGAGACCCTTAAGGTGAAGCAAAATACAAAGTACCTCGGAATAATCCTTGATAGTAAGCTATCGTGGCGCCTCAATGTGGAGGAGAGGGCGAAGAAGGCTTCCGTGGCATTCTATGCATGCAAAAAGATGCTGGGCTGCACCTGGGGCTTGTCGCCTTCTCTTTCTCCCTGAATCTTCACGGCGATAGTCAGGCCAAGACTGTTCCATGTGGTACTGGTTTGGTGGACAGCATTGGAGAAGAAAATATTTGTTAAGAGTATACATAGAAAGTGTATATAGGCTATAAATGATCGGCATGACAGGGGCACTTAGGACTGCACCAAGAGCGGCACTCTATACCTTGTGGCATCTCTTGTTGGCGGATCTATCGGATCAATTTGTGTGCAGGTATTATGGTTACAGTATTATAGCGTCGACTTTACTTGGACGGGCTGACTATGTGATCCCGGATCTGCACTTAGAGATGAACTTCGAAGCCACCATAGAGGTCGAAGATGGATCTAAGCAGCAATCGTATGCGCGGAGCTCGGCCGCAACAAATCTTATAAACTGCCAAACTATTGCAGCATTTTCTAGGCGGAGGAACAGCACTCCAGATAACAAGCGGGTGAATCTCTATATAGACAGTCAGGCTGCAATAAAGGCGCTACTATCCCACAGCACTCTGAATTTGCTACATTCCAATAGTGGCATATATCTGTACTGGGTTTCGGGGCACACCGGTGTAGCGGCCAACGTAGAGTCTGACAGTCTGGATAGAAGAGGTTCCGAACTCGACCTGTCCATGATCCGGAAGGCGCAGAAGGCGTGGAACAATATTTAAAGTTTGTTTGCAAATTTTTTTCAGAGGGTCTATGAAAAACATAATTTATCAACACCCATTCTCCCCTCAACTTCTTTATCACCTATTAGAGGATTCTCGGTTTCGGAGGAAGATGTATTGCTGGCTATTTCATTATTGAAGTCTAGCTCGAAGCCCGACTCTGAAGGTTTTTCACCCATGTTATTTAAACAGTGATCTACAGCATTAGCTTATCCGTAAGACTGCATGTTGTCCAGGGTTATGTGCAGAGAGTATGACATGAAGCTCACGAAGTTTCTTCAACATTAAAGAATCTCCTCAGAAAAGATAGTGGTCGCGTACTATCATGGGGCATTGAAACGACACCTGTTTCTAGATCTCTGCCACTAGCAGTTTCCACCTTATCCGACACAGTATCATACCAATAGCTATATTTTTGAAGCCATTTACTTTAAGGATGCCTGACTATAAAGTGGCAAAATGATGGTCCGTGTTGCAGAGCATCAAGGATAGCAGCCTCATACCACTGATGCATAACTCATAATCGGTTTGATCATAGAGATATATACCCATTGATGACAAACTCCACATTCCCTTCACTTTGGAAAAACTCTGTATATTGTTCACTTTAAGAGCAGAGGAAAGAAGGCTGTCAATTATTCGCCTTCTATAGAAGAGTACAAAAATAGTTTTGGTTGAGTTAACGGGCAGCCTATTTTGATTGCACCAAGTATAATCATATTCAGTGTTCTTTGCATTTTACTGTAAACAACTGAGAGAGAAGGGCCTATAACGGGGCAGATCACATCATCTTCATCGGTGAGGGCGTAAATAGGAGAGTCACCGTTACGAGGATACCATTGCGCCAGAGGTCGGTCTTGCTGAAGTCGCCTTCATTCGCCGCTGCCCTCGACGAATCGATGCAGGATTGGAATTGGGCATTGCCTCATCAGAAACAACCACACTAATGGTCTGATTATGGTAACTTAACGTACCTTACGGATCTCTCTTGAAAATTCTGTTAAATGGGTGTTGCTTAAAATTGAACAGCCGAAACTTAACGTAACTTAAGGCCACGTCGAAATCTGTTTCATTTTGATTCTCTAAGTTCTACGTTCCGTTAAGTTAAGTTAAGTTGCCATAATCAGGCTTTAAGCATTGTTTGTGGAGGAGGAATTGTGGCAGGTAGTAGTGTATTTCGGTGCCAATGCATCCATCAAAATACCGCAGATAACCAAACGTGTCACCTAAAGAGGCCTGAGTGTCAATTCTCGTTCTGCGTTATTGCGAAGTGATAAAAATAACATTTTTACACCGCTTTTATTTCGGTGTTAATTTTATACTTTTCACTTCACTTTACGATAACGCAGAACGGGAATTGACCCTCTGGGCCTCTTATTAGTATCACCGGCCGAGGAGGTACTGCCCACCACACAAGAGTCACCAGATCTCTCTCCTTATCTTCTGGGCTAATAAAAGCGGAACCTGTTCGATAGCTAATGTTGATAGCGAGCTGCTTGCAGGCGCATTCCCATTTGTATGCCCGTTTCCGACTCTAATGAAGAGTTAATTGGTAATATCTCACAGCGCTACTCCAGTATGCGCTTACGGCCATTGACATTGGAGGCTTTAGTGAAGGTTTGGGCCTCCAAAATTGTAGAAGGTGCTACTTACAGTACTCAAATCCCAAACTGTCAGAGTTAGGGTATATTATAAAGGGTATTTTCGCGTCAGGCTCATGCATGATGACTACCACCACTCCTTGTGCGACGATACAAAGCTTCACATGGATTTCTTAACGTGGAGGCAAGAGTATGAATAGTCGCTCAATTGTAACTGCGTAGCCAGAAAAAGAACTTTTCCCTTTGATGCTTTACAGATTAATAAAATCAAAATATGCATTAACTTCAAGTATATGGTTAAAAAAATATTCAACCTGCATAGTCAGTCTTCGCAGAAATGATATAAATTACTTTTTATCTGCAATTGGATACTTCTCTTCCGAAATATACATACACCCTCACACCTACGAGTAGCTTCCACAAAGCGCTACTAGTCAAGCATAGCATACTATACATACATACATATATATATATATATATACCTATGATACAATACTTCAGTCTTAGTCATACTTACATCCATATGTATGCAGTGCCAGTGCATTTAACCTATTTTTAGCACCTCAATGCTGCTACCCATCACAGTTGGTTGGGATTGGCAGCAAATCACAGAGTTGTCAAGATCTGTATCAGGCACCAATTGGCAGCGTATATTAAATCAGACGCCACTGTGTCGCCATATAGACGAACTGAGACACTGAAACTAGCCAAACAACATAACTGATGCATTTATTGGATTTGTTTATGCGCTCCAATGCGTAAGGTAATTTCATATTATTGCAAATTATACCTTTTCAATACAATAACAATGCTGGCAATGCATGATTGTGCAAAAAGGGGTTGGTGAAAAATAAATAATACTAGAGTTAAAACCGAAGGAATTTCAAGCATTTCGCAAATTAATTTAAGCGTTTTTTTTTTACATTTTAAGGAATAACTTGATTTTTTGCAAATAATTTCAGTGCATTTTTAATTCAACTTTTTTTGCTTGCCGGTTTCACCTTACTGTTAATACTAAAGAATTTACATTCATGTGCATACACTACACTTCCATTGGCAATTACAGAGCCATTTAGGCCCGGTTGTTCAATGTCTGGTTATCACTACCACTACACTATCGACGATTTCGACATCATGCATGTAACATGTGATCGATAAAGCAGTAGTTGTGCTTAACCGGAGCTTCTACCTCCGATTTGTGCTAATCAGACATTGAACAACCGGCCCTAAGTATGTGAATATGCACAACAATTTACCTACTCAAATTTCAGAACGTTTTTTTACGGGTACTGTGTGGTATTTTTTTTTTGTAAATTTTCTTTTCACTAAAGCTAACATAAAACCTCTTTTAGTTTATTCTCAGTAAATTCGTTGAATGTAGTAGTATCCAGTCAAGTACCCGTGCACTCAAGTAACTATTTTGCCAACTTTTCAGCACAAAAAACATTAAGTTGATCGAATAACCAAATTGCTGGCGCGCAAGCACCAAATCATCCGCATAACCGAAGAGATCGTTGTTCAACCAGTACGGCACTCAGTCAGTATGGCAAACAAGCTCTGAGCTATAAAACTGCTGAACTTGCACCAACGTTTCTTACAGAGCTCAACTCCAGATATACAGTTTAACAATTTTTTAACAAAATTTTTATTTTTTTTTATTATTTAATTTTAGTTTTTTTTTTGTCCTAAAAAATATACTTCATTCTTTAACAAAAATCATATAAATCCAAATTTCACACTTTGTAAAATATTAAAAAAAAAATTCAACAAACTTTAAAATTTAGTCTGAGCTTACACTCACCTTTTAATTAACCAAAGCAAAAGCTCTTAGTGTGCGTAAAATGACATTTTCTGGAGAACTGCACTTTTAATCAAAATGCCTACCGATGCAGCTCTCTAACACAAATTTATATTAGACAATTTGACACTTGTATGATTAAATATTTTATACCTGAATATCAGGTAAATCTTTTATTTTGGCAATGTATGCTTTAATCTTCGACATAATTAATTACTTTCAACAAGGGAGTATTCCCACAGCTACTGTATTTTGCAAAATCTGCGAAGCGCGTTTCTGATGGCACATGCCAATTATGGTTTTGTTCACTTTTGTTTTGCACAAAAATAATTCGCTTTAACCCAAAAAGCCATTAATAACATTTCTGAAAACACAATGTGGACAAAAGGCTTAGAAGCTCATAAAAAAAGGATTTTATTTGTTTGGTGTAAATATGTATTTGTTCTTCAACACATGCATTTTATTGTTTCAAATTCAATAAATTGCTAATGTTGGTTGATTATTTTCATACAATGCTTAATTAATAGATAAATGCTCTTAGGGTTTCGCTTAATTTAATAATTACATATTTGGAAATAATATTCTTTACAGTAAAAATTTATACATATTTGCATTGATTTACATATTGGTACACAATCAAGCGAGTTTTTGCTAGCTATAGAAGTTTTCAAAATTAAATTTCTATTAGTAGCGCCTAACAGCTGCGAACAACTTGCAAAGCATGTTATGCTCTCATTCTGGACAGACATGTGATGGAGTGCAGATGCTGTCATTATCAGATCACGGAAGTTGGCTTCGACCGTAACTATGAAATTCATTTTTCCAACGGAAGTGACTGAGAACGCCACAAATTTCTTGGGGACCACTTCTTAGGGAGCTTAGATGCTCCTGTGCATCACGAAACTCTTAATGATATCGAGTGCTCTTCTGTATGGTCGGTGAAATAAAAACCAGCTCGTGTTGGACGTTTGAAGGAAGGAAGCACTGTTCGTGTCACGCAGCTGTATTTAAAAAATTTTTTGACACTTTTTGCTTTTAGAATAAATAGCAATAAATTCAAAACACAATTAACATAGTAAATATGTATGTAAATAGGTATTTATTTATAAGCTAAAATAAAAGTCAAATAAATAAAACGATAAATTACAAAATTAGCACGTACAAGTCTAAGTTAGTAAATATGCATGTATGTATGTGTATGTCCGTAAAATAATATCATAAAACATAAATATTTTTGTAAATTAACGTATCCGTCCACTTTAAAATTTATCATTTAGGTATTCCCCAAAATATCAAACACTTTGCACATTCTCCCATTTCTCTGTCGCCATGCGCTGCATAGTTAATTTGTTTATTAAGCGATTTTAGCATACAATTAGTAGGTAAATGTGACATTTCGCACTGTTTGATTAATAGTTATGAAATGAATAGGGCGCCAGTCCCTCTCGCTACATAAAAAATGAAATATTTGTGGATTTTCGAAGCTACCTTGCGGTATAACCAATTTAGTCGTATAAAAATATACGACCGTAATTAATGTTTTCTTAAGATGGGTTTTTTGGACTTCACAATTTTTCTTCAAAGCAAAATAAAAACAACAAAAAGCAAAAAATAATAATTTAAAACATTAAAATGCATGCAAGCAAAACGACACAAAGAAAAAACAAGCGACTAAAATTTGTCAAAAATATTTAACGGGTTTAATTAATTTTTGCGTATTTTTCTATGTACATATGCACATTAGATCGTAGCACCTTACAAGCAAACAAAAAAGTACACTCTTGAGTCGAAAGTATTTTTGCAAGGCAATTTCGAAAAAAAAAGTTTTTTGGCTGAACCCAGGGGTATCCTTATTAAAAATTTTCAGTGACGGCTTCATTCGGCAATATTTACTGACATTAGGGCGGTACGTTACGGTGCTAAGATCTAAGATCCAAGATCAAAAAAATATTCGCCGTACACCCCTAAGTATGAGGTATTTTTGTGAGGGAATTTCGAACAAAACACTAAATTATTTTTTCGACCGAACCGAGGGTTCTCCTTTCACATTTTTCGGCATGACACCGGCATTCGGCAATAATATTTTTAATAGTTCTGCTGGAATAATAGAAATACTTCCTTAGCAAGAGTTTAGTGATTTTTGGCCAGTTTTAACTTACTGACATTGGGGTGGTACCTGGATCGTTCCGGTTACGTAGACGTAGTAGTCAAAACCAATGGAGCTTTTACTCCAGTTTATCGCAGTTTTTTCTATCCATTGTTGAAGTTTCCTATTTTTGGTGAAAAATTGTATTATTTTTCATTGTACGTTATATATTTAATCTTCCGTCTGTTGGCGCCCAATCTACAACCCGAAAATCAAGTTTACAGTATTTCCTGTTGGCAGCTTTCTGTTGCTGGATGCTATCTGTAATATCATTTCAGCCACTGGAGCCTAGAACGCTAACTGCGAATTATATATATATATATATAAAGAAATATATAAATAACTTAAAATAAAACGTACGCTGCTCAAAACAAGGTTCCATGGGCAACTATGTTTTGATGAGATATTACCTCATTAAATTATAAACAAATGCTGTTTGAATGAATGTGTATGCAATTCTGTTTTCATTCATTATTCCTGGACTTGCGCCTAAAAGATGCAACTATGAATAACCTCCGCCATTGGCCATATTTTAGTCCAAAACAGTTTCAGTCAGTTGCCAACTTTTAGGCGTCCAGCGAAACAAAATGTTCGTGATAAAAACATAGTAGGCAGAAAGAACCATTCTCTCAATTCGTGGGCCATGATTTTTTTTTTTGAAGTTTGCCAGCATTTTAAAATCATGTAAAATTGAAAATAAGAAAATTAAATTGTTCAAAATTGTACCCCAGCAAAACCAGCGTGACCGAAACTCCCAACACAAACGCAAATTTTATGGTGTTACTAACTAATTAACAACTGTAATAATGTTTGATAGAGTTGCATACACACCTGCTCATTGTAAGACACGGCGCTTTTACACTTGAAAAACTTAATCTCAGCTGGAGAATAATCTTCCATTGATTGAAGTATGTACATATCGCACGTTTATAAATATACAGAATTATTTCAAAATTTAAATTTTGTGGAAAAACGCTATCAAAGTTTGAACAATTCATGCAGTTGGTATACCAAAAGACAGATAGAAAGGCAAATATCTTCGCCATTTTTCGGGAAGTTTAGTCATCTGTTTGGCTGAACATATTCTCCTTATCAAGATTATTAATTGTATTATGAAATCTCCACAAACGTAAATTTTGATTTACATCTCTATATTATTAAACGTGCGATATGTACTTTGATAAACAATTACCTTAGAATGCAGAACATAGAAGTGTTTCTGTGTTTTAAAGAGTTTTTTTATTAAGTTCACAAGAGTACAATCAAATAACAATTCGGTCAGCAGCTTAGAAAATAAATATAGTCAATATATAATAGCGGTGGCAAAAACTGTTTCAGTGTATATGTATAAAATATAAGGTTTTTGCACAATGCACAAATGCATTTTCATTTTTTAAAACAGCAGAGTAGCCGGTTAAAATAAATATGCGTTTTTCAACCGATAAAATGCTTACTTTAAATTTTTTGTAACCGTAGGTTCCCAGTGCATTTTTAATAAAAAAATATCAAATATTAATTGGATAAACTAATGTTTTTTATAAAAAGCGTAAGAGTAAGAGAATTAGAAAATGCAAGTAAAAGAAATAATACATTTTATGTATGTAGTTGAATTTGACAAGGCGAGTGACCCAAAACTTTTTAGTATACTTGTTTGCTAAAATTCAAACCGTACATGTTTCTTTATGTATGTAGGTGCATGCCATTTTTAATACATTTTAACCACCTAAACACTAAATGAAAATATGTAGCAGCTTAACACTAGTTTAACAAATAGTTAACAATGTTTTGCGCCAAATGGCAATAATTGTGCACAACAGCAGTAGTATTTTATTTTATTCCACGCGAGCTATTACCTAGTACTAGCAATTTTCTTGCTACATATCAAAGTACAAATTACACTTTTTTGTCATACTAACTAATGTCCTACATATTATATTTTTAAAGTTGTCATTTGCCTACACAGCGCACTTTAACACATCCACACATATGTATGCTACTAAAATTATGTATTTAAAGTTCCCTACTACTTTGTATTAATATCTGTGTGCTACACTTCAATATAAATAGTTTGCTACTATAAGCTTACAAGCTAAATATGCTTTTTGGCTTCATATGTTTTTAAATTAACTATGCATGATGTTTGCTTTTTAATTAGTCCTTTTAAATGCGGCTTGTACTGTTTAATGATGGGGATTAAATGATTCAGAGTTTCTTCAGTTGTTCGTAGGTAATGAAGAATATAATATTCCATGGGCCCATGCGCACCCATGTGGGTATAAATCCTTTGTAGAGCGCTAGCATACCTTCATTGCGGACGGTCTGAAGGTAAAGAGAAGATACAAATTATGAAAGAATTTAAAAACAACGCAAATTAGCATTTAAGTGGCAGAATTGGTTACTCACTTGCACCGCACAATCAAAACTACCTTTGTAAAGCTTTGGGGTTCTCCCCACCGCTACACCATCTACAATCGTTAAGTGTTTTTGATTCATAAGACGGGTCTGCAAAGAAAACAACGCATGTTTCAAATTACTTAGCTGCTCAACTAACAATATAAATAAATAAAGAATACGAAATGTATACCCTTATCACATCTATAGGTGTCGAGGCAATAGCGCTGCCCAAACTGGCAATAAAGCTTGAACTGCAAGTACGGAAAAAATACAAAATAAACATCCGCACAGCTGCTTTTCACTTATAATTTACTCACATGAAGTGATTAGCTACATGATCGCCAAACGCATTCATCAACTGCATTTTACAGAAATCATAAACAGGCAACTCGACTGAGGCAATAACAACGGCACGTTGTGCGGTGGGGCCAACGCCACACCATAGGCCGCGCACACCCTCATACCGGTAGATTTCTAGAAATGAGCCCAGCAAACCATGCTTATGCACTCCTTTCCCGTGCACTTGCATGCGTACTTTCAGCACATCGGTGGGATTGGCAATCGCAGAGGAAACTGCACCCGCTGTTGCCGCACACAAAATATTCGCCCATACACGTTCGGCGCCCGTTTCACGATCGATTAGCAAACCATGATTATTAGCATACTTCTTGAGTGTGTAGTAGGTGCCGAATTTAATGGTGCCATAGGTTGCCTGACGCAGTACAGCCGGCCAAATGCTGTAAGAGTGATATAAGAAAATGTTTTTACTAGATATTTAGTAATTGTAAGCGAAAAATGTATATACTGTTACTCCCGAAATTGAGCGTACGGCCCTTTTCTGTTAATATTCGCAATGTTTTACATGCAAAAAAAGTTTAATTTTGTATTAAAATATGGCTTATATTTTAGCAAACTCCATTTAAATCCAAGAATGATACTGTGTACAAACAAGTAATTTTTAGCAAAAAAAAACCGTCTTCAACTCATAAAAAAAAATATATACATATATATATATATCTCATGATCCACTGATCGGATCTTAACCAGATTAGTATGGGACCACCTCTGAGACACTACCTTTCCGATGCAAAACGAACTATCGAAATCGGTTGACGTGGTCCAAAGTTATGCGGTAACATATAAAAAATAAATAAAAAAAATAAAAGATATTCCGACGAACTGATAACCTCCTCCTTTTTTGGAAGTCGGTTAAAAATTTTTGCATGTAAAACATTGCGAATATTTACAAAAAAGAGCCCTACGCTCAATTTTGGGAGTAACAGTATGTATTTAAATGAATTATGTATAAGAAGTATACGCGATGTAGCAATAAGGTAAGTATTATGGTTATTTATAAAACGGTCATGCCCTAGTCGCTTGCTACGTACATTTTGTTGTATATTTCACGAAAATCCGAATGAACAAAAATCACAATGATTTACTTGTTTATATTATAAATTAGATTTTATTATGACTAGCTGCAATTAGTGAAGCGGACGCTGATTTATGGCTGAGATAATAGCTAATGGCGATCATTTCAGTGGCCGAAACAATAAAAGGCAGTTTACTGTTTTATTGAATTGAAAAGAAATCTTATCGTAATTATTATTTAATAACGAGTAGTGAAACACATAAACAACAAAAGAGACAAGTAAATGATTAGATAAGAACATTATGCCGCCACTCATATTTAAATTAAAATAAAAATAAAAAAATATCTATAGCATATTTTTCATTCATGTTTTTCGGTAAACACAGTGTGTATAAGAAAACTGCAGCAGGATTATTCGATAGTGAATATCTCCGCATATCATAACATTTATTCCATTTAATTTTAAAACGTGTTTATAGCTTTAATGAGTCTCCTATGATTGATGCAACACGTGACTTGCAATTTATAAGCCTTATTTCTAGAGCCTTCGTTTCTTTAATGACAGAATGCTTGATTATCTCCTTGTAAATTTTGAAAGACCAAATAAAATTGCTGCATAAAGCATTTAATAGCCTCAAATACCAACTGATATACTCTTGCTCGCAGCTGTATCAACTGAAACACAGGGGACATTTTGTAAATAAAAATTTCAGAAAACAGCTGAAAGTAAAAATAATAAATAGCCACACAATATTAGTACGTGAATCTCGATGCTTACATGTAGACAACCAGAGCTGTTTCCTCGCAAACATATTCTGAGCGTTCAGAATATATGAGTCCGAAGGGAGTCCTAGGTAGGTAAGAAATATGAGTTTCAAAAACCAAAATTTTTTTACTCTTATATGAATCTTTTAGGACTCATATATGATCCAAGTTATGAGCCAGCACCTTGTGCCAATATAAAAATAATAAAGATTTGAAATTTATATCCAAACTTGTTTATACAGAAATTGAAAATAATTAGAAAACAATAAATGAACAAAATTTAGCTGTAGCTGCTGCTATTGCATGCATGTTGGAATGTGTATATGCACGTAAGTATGTATGCATGTTATTTGAAAGGAATTTCCGCTGAATGCTTTTGCAAATAAAGTGCGTTCAATAAGACTCAAAGAACAACCTAAAATAAGAGTCCGAATTTAGTAATTTATGAGGCTGATTAGAGGCTCGAAAAGAGTCTGAAATGATTCATATATGAGGCCAATAATTGTTTTAAAAGAGTCCAAAATGAGCCGTATATTAGGCCAATAAGAGTCCAATATGACTCATATTGAGGCTCATTTGTTGTATGAATTTAAGCTCATATAAGTCGACCTTCGGAGAAAGGGAAACACCCTCATATCGGACTCTTAAATGAGCTCATTATGAGCATAATGGCTCCGAAATAGGACTCCTTAAAGACTCATTTATGACTCCAAATGTTTGCTGGGTTGTCTGGTTTTTGTTACAAAGCCTGAACAAAAAAAAAAAAAAAACTGAAAATCGATGCTTTTAATAAAATTGATTATTTTGCGACTTTCTACATATAAACATATTTGTGTATGCATTGTAAATAACGCTATTCAAAGTATAATTATTTAATTAAAAACTTGATTTCAACTAAACCAATGACACACATAAATACATATTTAAAATCTGAATTCGTTTGTTTGTATTCTTGTTGAGGACTGCACTTACCCCGAGTATAGCGCTTTTAATCCCTCCTCTTGTGATATCTTAATGAATGCGTCAGTCATTCCACGATACCGCAATTGCGAAAATGTTTGATCAATTTTTTGACCTTGAATTTGGAGGCGCGTTTTTGTTGTATCAATCGGAAAAGTACCTGTGGGGTGTAACGGGAAAAGGAAAATTATATAAATAAAATTGTATTAATAAGCGTACAAACGCACAAACAGCACGTACATATGCATACATGACTGGAGCAAAAATAAGCACGAGATAAGCGTGTCGTTGCGCTGTGCTAGCAACAACGTCAATTATCGCGGTGTGACAGCGCTTGTTTACCAACTTATCTACATGCATATGTATGTACACATACGATAACTTGGAAATAATACGTTGTGTAAATGTAAATAAACATAGCGCTCTTGCGTCATGCTGGACTCATAAATAAGGAGAAAATCACAGTTGAACCGTGCTAGTCTCTTTGTTTATAATTGTTACTACGCTTCATATTGCATTTTATAGCCTTCTAGATGCAAGAAGTACGTCTTGGTACTCACCAAATTCCGCTGTGATTGACGCAAGTCCACCATAAACGAATGGTCGCCAATCCTTTACCTCATTCATGGGCACTTGCTGCTTCCGACGTGATTGTGTTTGTGACTGTTGTTGCTGAAGATGATGGGGTTCCGGCTGTTGAAATTCCGTCGTCGTTGTTCCTACACCTTGCATCACACGTGTCGTTTCGTGTTATTTTCTAATTATTATTAATTCTATGCGCGAATACTAGTTATATGTGTACACAGCTTTTATTTTAGCTTAGCGCTCATTTATAAATAACCACTGAGCGCCTTCGTAAATCCTCTATCTGATAAGGTTAGAATATTTTCGCATATATTTCTTTTTTAGTTTCGTTCGTTCATTCACGAAAACAGCAAACAGCTGATTTGAAGAGAAGTATGTTCAGTGGACTACGTTTGCTTAGGGTTGTATTTGATTTAAGAAATATTTTAAGGACCGGTTAGTCCATTTCTGGTTAACACTAATCTGCGGTTAAACATCGTTATCGACGTCTTCGACTCCGTGCATACAACAGGGAGTCGGTAACGTCGATAACTATATGCAAAAAGGCGTAACAAACATCATCGCTGAAATTCAAAAAGTCATAACCAATAAAAATTTCAAAATTATCTTTTTGATTTATAAAATTGATTTCATCGAATTAGAATTCCCCAGGAAAAAAAAATTAAAATATTAGTTACAACTTTTTCCATTTCGGTTGCGATGTTGTTACGTCTTTTTGCATTTCAAGTGACGATATACATAGGTACGATCGCTAATTAGCATACATTTCGCCTGTGCTAAATATTTTATAAATAACTGTGTGTCTGTTGAACTCACAACTTTAACGTCGAGTCGTCTCAAATCCTCAAAGTTTGTCATTGCTGCTGCAGCCCGCTTTATTACCGCTGGATGCATATCGGGTACCCGTCCGAGCCTTCCAGCTGAAGCGGCTGTGCAAGCCGATGAGCGTGATAGCGTTCGTCTGCCGATCCCGGAATACCCCGCATCAGAGACCTCAACACGGAAATTCGTCAACTAGTAAACCTCCATAAGCGGAAGAAGTGGAAGGAGCATTTGAAGATTTACAACTTAACCTCTAGTGAGAGTAAGCTTTGGTCAACATTAAGGCTATTCTCCAACCCGACGAAGCGCAACGATTGAGCTGAAATTTCTTTTGGTGGCCGCAGTTTGTCGGATCCGGAGGGATGCGCCAGCTATTTTAGCCGACAAAGCCAAACGTCGAGTGGCCAGAAGGCAGGAAAAACTGCCAACACCCAGTGAGACTCTTGCTGTCACCGGTGGTGAGGTTCAGGTAGCCATCGCGAAGGCGAAAGCCTCCAAAACGATGACCTGACGGAATATGTATGCTGATGCTGAAAAAATTGGGTCCTGCGGCACTAGAAGACCTCACCAAGGTCCTCAATTTGTCCATGTCCACTCTCATCGTCGCGGACATATGGAAAACTGTGAAAGTGGTCCTATTGGTTAAACTGGGGAAACCGGCCAACAAAGGAGAGTCTTATCGGCCGATAACTCTCTTTTCTCCATTAGCAAAGCACTTGAGACCTTGCTACTCCTGTACTATCCATACCACCTGGCCCCATCGAGGCATCAACATGGATTCCGTAAAGCGAACAGCACAACAACAGCACTCAACGCCATAAACACTGAGATAACTCGTGGCCTAAACCGAACCGCCCATGTGAGAGAGGAGCCCTAGTAACGTTAGATTTGCCAAAGGCGTTTGACACCGTCAGCCACTCTACGCTACTAGAAGATATTGAGGCTTCCTCTCTCCCACAGGGGCTCAAACGGTAGTAAGCGAATTATTCGTTAGTAATTTCCAGAGATAAAACCAGCGAAACAAGAAAAATTAAACAGGGGTTCACACAGGGTGGTGCCCTTTCCCCGCTGCTGTTTAATTATTATGGCCCCAAAACCCACTCAGCTAACGCCCCTCTCCCTCTGGGCCAGCCCAGTGGGTGTGGCACACTTTCTGGGCGCCCCGTTAGTTGAACTTGACAACTATTGAGGGACTAGGCGATCTAAATAAGCCGCTACAACAACAACAGCAGCTTCTGCAAACGGTACCACGATGATCTCACTGGGCATAACTTAAGGAGCGGTTACTACGGAGGAAATTTGTATAAATACCTCTAAAATCTTCCGGAAGTAAGCTTTCAGAGTAGCAGTAGAAATTACAAACTTTTTACTTCTCATATGTACAGTGGCTCACACAAGCGTTCACAAAATGATTTTGTTTTAAAACTTAAATGCATTGGGTATGCCCCATGATGAAAATAAAGTCGACTTTAAAATTAGTTGAGCTTCTTGACATAATTTTCTATGGTATATCGTGTCAAAAAAGCTGTAGTTTATTAGCTATTTTTTTTTTTAATTTCGATGAAAACTTTTTGAACTTTCCTTAATTTTTTACAATCCTTTAAACTTTGCTTTAAAATGTACTACAGTTTTATTAAAAAAAATTTAAAATAAACAAATGTTAACTAGAAAAACATTGGGGACCCCCTAAACACCCCAGTCGAAAGTTGACAGTCCCCACTTAACGAAAAGCCGCAAAACCGCACCTTTCGGTCTTCGAATACATATTTTCCATGGAAAGGTTTATATTTTTATTGCTTGCTGGGTTATATCTTATTTTATTTTGTGTCTCATCCTTCTTGTATATTTTGGAGTTTGACAGCTGAACACCGCCATTTAATTTGCATATGCAACCAAAGGCAGACGCGTGATTTTGAAGGTGCTTTTATTTAATAAATTGTGATTAATTGGTTACAATTAAAGTAATAAGGAAAGGTATAATTAATCGAACAAGTGTAAAGTGAAGGGGAATATAAAAATGTATTGGTGAAGTGGCTGCCTTAAGGAGAATACGAGTGATAAATGAACGCTAATTTCCGAATTGTAAAAAGGGCATATTTCAAGCCGGATTTCTAAATAAATAAGTGGCCGAAAATTAACAAGGTATGTGTTAAAATAATGTGTAGACCCTTGACTACGGGTGTGTGGCATTTTTTTTGTAGCTGGCCACCCCTTTGGGCGCAGTACCCCGTAATAGTTGGGTCACTTACTAAACAGTTCCCATTTTTTTCCTTTCCCGTAATAAATAAACAGCAACGATTTTATTTTTTAAATATTTTTTTTTGTATATTTTTCACAATTCTTTATTGATGTTTATTTATGTCTGTGTGTTTTGTTACTTTCATTTTACTTCACTTTAATAGTTTATATTCAGTTTTAATATTCATTATTACTTCAATTGTTACTTATACATTTAACAGCAATTTAACACAAAGCTAAGCAATTCGTCTTCATTAGTTTTTTCATGTCTTTGTTTCCGTTTTTTGTTTTTCTTTCACTTGATGCCACCATTCAAGTACATATCTCAATTACATACATTATCAATGCTTTATAACTGCTCCTCAAATGCAATACAATTCAATAAAACTTATTTCCTTTATTTTAATTATTTGTTAATTAATTTTATCATATTCAACTGTAGTATATGTATACGATTCTTATTTCAATACATACTTAGCGCGCATACAATAAAAATTCCTTAAATTTTCATTATCGTTAAATGCCAGCACGCGGTTTTTGTTAAAAATTAACTGTTCATTTATTAACTTTTCATTTATGCTGCGGGTTCTACTACTTTCTATAAGTACTTTCTTAATATCAGTGCTTGCTTGCTTGCTTTGCCCTTTGCCAACGTCGTCTAACTTTCAACTGCGTTATCGACTTTCGCGCCTATTGGTATGCTACTATTTTTTTTTTATTTTTCATTCAACACTACACTGGCGTACACAAGTCGTGCGACCAACTAACTTGCAACTTTGCTTTCTGCCTGCTCTGCTTAAAACCTATCAAATATGTATGTATGTTTTATTTTCTATCGCTACAAACTTACACATTTTTTATTGTTGCTCTAATTTATGTGCAATTGGTTCTCTTGCTGCTTTTGCCCCGCCTACAAAACTTTCCCGCTAAAAATACTTTTAGTTTCTGTTTAGTAGCTTGTTTTTAATATCCTTTGGGTTTGAGTTAAATAATAACTTTTTCTTTGCTTTGATTTTAAATAAATATACTAAAATTAGTATTTCTTCCTTTAAATTCTTTTAAAGTTGTACAATATATTCTTGTTTTATCTCTGTCGTACACTTTTTAACTAGCTTTTATTTAATTTGTTTCTAAGAAATAATTTACTAAGTTATTAATTTTAGAATAATCTCTTTGTTGAAAAAAAAAATTAAATGCAATTGCTCGCTTAATTTCAGCAAAAACTACAACTTTTTCAGAATACGAACATCCACACATACCTTTAGAGTTATACTGTGCAACAAGTGCAAAAAAAGTTCATCGCACCCCTTCGAATCTAAATTATTTTGGCAAGGAAATTTGGAAAAAAAATTTGTGTGTCTTTTTACATTTTTTGTCGTATTTTCGACATTTCGAGTCGGATCTTAAAGTATGATATATCGATGTGACATTTTTTTTTTTGTTCCAAAGTTCATTGACCTGAAGTTCCCCGTCCCAATACTTATATACCCACTTCATCTCAGTTTTTATCACCCTATAGTACCAACCTTATGTCAGTAAATTAAAGCTCACCAAACATCAATAAACTTTTGCAAAGAAGTATTTGGTTATCCTCTTTAAAACTTTCTATTGCGTATTGTCGAAAAGTGCTTTTTTTCGAAATTGCCTTGAAATCATACTTTAGGCTCGGGGGTGTGCGAATTTTGTTTTTTGTTTGCTTGCAAAGTGGCACCGTCTAAGCTACATTCATATTTTACCTGGGTTCTCTCTTTTCGCCGCTTTTTTCGCAATCGATTTATTTCTAACAGCCACTCGATGCTGCTTATTTGCTCACAAGTGTGCTTAACTGTTCCATTCCACTTGTTGAAATTTTTCAGCTACATACTTTTTGCTTGCATTACTGTTCCGCTTGTTGAAGTGTACGCATCATTTGTCTACTATTTACTCGTAGTATCATTGCCTTGTATGTATTTCTACCAGTAAAATTTTCTTGTTAAATTTTTTCATCATTTGCCTAAACATGCAGACATGAGAGTGACGATTACAGCGAGTACACGAAATGCAACTTTTCGGTTGTATAATATTTGGTTTTAAATTTACTTTTTTTAATCTTTTTTTTGCGGTAGTACTTTGATGATAGTTTCTTTTTTTGCGACAGTTACTGTAAGCTAAGACATTCCAAAAGTAATTTTCGCTATTTTTTTAAATAATTTTTTTAGTTTCTAAATCATTTAATAAAACAACAAAAAAATTTTTTCAACGTTTATATATTTTTAAGGATTTTTTTTTCAAGCAGGTTCAAAACTTTAATTGATAGTTAGGTTTTGACAAATTTCATATTTTTCTGCAATGAAATTAAAATTTTACTAATTTAACAGTGTTTCTTTGTTGCCCTTGAAATACTTACTGGGTATCAGGATTTTTACCCAATGAAAACAAGTTTTTTGAAATACGATTAATTATTAAAATACGTACTAAAATTCTTCTACGACCAATTTAATAATTTTTCACATTTCACACCAAAAATGTCCCCGAAATATTATTTTATCATTGAAAAAAATCTGCAACTTTAAAAAAGTCTATACAATATTTATTACTACATAGTATAGTAACATAAAATATCTTCTTAATTGATCACGTTTTGGTTTATTTTTCTTAAGAATGTAATATTCACAAAAACGAAAGAATTGGCGTCTGTGGAGGAAAAAAAATATTAGGAAAATATGGAGAGATAAGGTATATTTTTTTTCAAAATTTCGATTTTTTTGTTTTGTAAAATACGGACCATGAAAAGAAATTTTTAAACAGTTCATGTTTTACATTAGGAATAAAATTATAGCCTTAAGCTATAGTTGCCAACTTGGTGTATTAAGCACAAGATTTAGTTCTTTTTGAAAATTACTACGCCCAAAAAAAATGCTTTAGTACCTATTGCTTTTTTTCTGAACTAAAATTTTTCATAGATAGTTAAAATATAAAATTATTTGAAACCCACGTTCTTGTTAAATTATATTCGCGTTGAAAATGCTAGTACGCAGGTAAGTTAAATATTTATTTTCTAATTATTTGTACACATTTTAATTGAATTCACAGTTCGAAAAATTTTGACACATCGTATCTTGTGGATTTTTTGGTGCTGAATCCAAATATTGCCGCAGAATTGCTCTAGCACGGGCGATGTGATTGCTTTATTTGAAGGTACTTTTAGTGGAGACCCGAGCCGACTTCTTTCTCCATCTTTTAGCCAACGGTGTATATGCAAAAAATATAATGATTTCCCGACAGGGTTAGAAAGCGTATGGGCATCTTGAAACTAAAATCTAAGGATGACACGAGGTAATCAGTTTCGGCCTCTAAGTCGGCCTTTATTCCGTTACGCCGTCCAGTATTAATTACCTTCAAGACTGCTGCATGCCCGTAGTTGGTTTCCCTCCACAATTTTGATTCCCCCAGTTTAAGGGCCGCTTTTGCGGCTGCAATTGTTACGAATACTTGTGGTGGCTTCAAGCAAAATATCATGTTCAGCCCTTCTTGTGGTGCGCTTTTCACGGCTCCCGATAAACCACGGCTTGCGAGTCTCTGCACTTTTCCAATTATTCTCTGATTGCTGCTTTTATCCAGTGGCTTCCACCTGACCAGCGCTCAGTAGGTTAAAATCGGGTTTTCCGAAAGCCCTTTTAGAGGTGTAGTACCCTGCTAGGCCCTTCTTTGCTATTTCCTCTACGTTGTGGCTCCACGTGAGTTTGAAGTCAAGTATAATACCTTAGTATTTCACCTCGGTGGAAAGGTTCAGACTAGTCCCATCCAGTTTTGGTAAGGGTAGTTCCGGAATTTCTCTTTGCTTTATGAACAATAACAGTTCGGCTTTAGAAGGGGTCCTAGTCCATCAGGAGAGACCGCTGTATAGCCTTCAAACATAAGGTTAACAGACTAACGGACATAATGTCCGAACCTTTGACATAAAGCTGCCCGAGACCCAAACGAAGGTGAAGTTAAAAACAGCGTGGTGATCTCGTAAAATCTCAGCCCTCTAAAAAGAATTTCGCAGAGGCTGTTCAACAGGGCAAAGCGCACTGGATGCTGCGAGGAAAACGCGGATAGGCTAGCAAATTACAGAAAAGTGAGTAGGAAGGCGCAGAGGGAGTGTTTCTGAAACTTCAGTGAAGGTATCTTCAATACTCTTGCTGCCGCGTGGCTACACAAGGCTCTAGCCAGAAGAACTGTACAACTACTAATGGCACCTATACTAAAAGTAAAGTAGAGAAGGTGACCTCTCTCTGCTTACAACAGCTGGCCTCTACCCTGGAAGTGGATCAGAGGCCTGGTAGACCAGACCGGCGACCCTCTGACTGGAAGATGGCAAGAAATATATATTTACCCAGAATTCTGTCAGTTGGGCACTGGGCTCGTTTGAGCGCTACAAGGCTGCAGAGGTATATGGCATCCGGCCAGTCATGCTACAGCAGGGTGGTGAGAGCCTATTACGGAAACTAGTGGACATAATGAAAAGCAGTCTTGCTAAAGCTTACCTTCAACAGTCCCGAAAACGGGTAAAAGGGATTTTTCGCTAGGAAGTTTTTATTTATTTCCTTATCCGATATGTCCGATCGAATTATGTCCGATTTCGGGCATGCACGTCTGATAATTCTTATTTTCCATGATTATTTGGTCAGACATCTGTTAGATATCAGTCAGAACCGTCGGTAATTAAGTCAGAATTTGCCCAGTCGTGTCGGTTAGACTTCCTTTCAACCTCTCCCCACACGCTTCTCTGACCGATATCGGCCAAAATCATAAAGATTTCTGACTTTTTTGCCGACGAGTCTAACTGATACCTAACAGATTTTTGGCAAATTTGCTAGCTGGGTTAAGATTAAAAAAGGGATGTTGTGCCATGTTGGGATTTAGCATTAATCTAACCAAAACCGCCATCATTTCATTTATTAGGAATAGAACCCATCCGAGCAAGTGGGACATAAATTCCACATTACATTTTTTAAATGACTCAAATGTGCAGTGGGATATTTGGCATTGGTGACATTTTTTATTAACGTAATAACAGGGTATTTTTGAATACTCAGCTTCGTCATAAAATTTTTTTTATATAATGCTCAATAAAATTCCGTATTTAACAGCAACACATCACTTCAATTCAATTAAACCTACTTTAAAGACTTTTTAGTTTGGTCATTATTTTTAAATAGGGTTTTTAATAATTTTGCAAATTTAACGAAATACATTTTTAGAGTTCTATTTATTCATTTCCTTGGTGTTGCCAAATATTTTTTAATATTAATATTCTAATATTTTAATAATATAGATTCCTACGTCAAATTGGTTCAAGATTGGTTCAACAAAAAATTGTATACTAATTTACTAAAGTTTCGGATAGTGTATTTTTTTATGAAAATTGCGCCGAAAGTGTGGCTTTTCATTTGAAAGCCGAAAACTGAAATTCAAAAATAATGACTTTATTCATAAAAGGTTTTCGCCTAACGCTATAAGTTGCGAAGGCAATGAAAAAGTACGTAGTAGCAGAAATTCAAAAGATATTTTATATTTGCGAAAAAAATTTCATAATATACTCAACACTAGTGTTAAGTGGTATAATTTTCGATAATTTTTCAGAATTGTCCAATTATTTTATCTAATTTCCAATCCTCTCTTCCAAATAATTTTGTTTATGTAGGTACTATCTATAACTGATATTTCATTTAGCCTAACTTTTATACCCTTCTCTTTTCCACCATTTACGCGGTTTTTTTTTAAGTTTTTTACACATTTATATCTTTCGTTATACTTAAAATTGACATCTAACTGATATTTGGCTTTTTATTTAAGCTCACTCTTAAATGCTTTTCGGGTTCGCAAGAAATTGACATTCATACAGATAATTTATGTTATGTTAGTTTTTGACAGCTGTCAACACGCACATATGCATATTTATTGAAGAGCGAAAATTGACAAATTAATGACAGCTGTCAAAATGTTGACAGAAAGTTTATCAAAACGAAAATGTACATTTTGAAAAGTTTTATCTTTATTTAACTGTAACATTTTATTTTCATTTATATTTTTTAGAAGTTGGAAAAAAATCGGATAACTTTATAATTTTTTCAGCAAATATTTTTGGTTAGTTTTATGAAAATGTGCTACACTTTTTTGTGCGCTATAAAAATGTTCGTCACATCACACGAAATACGCACACATGATAACTCAATACTAGTCGCTATTTATAGTACTTTTCTTTTTAACTGGCTCATCTAAATTACTGAAAGATTCTAAAGAGTCTGTGAAATTATTAAAATTTTTGGCCTAAATTTGCCTTTACGTTCTTCTATATATGACTGTATGTAACGTTATTTGAGAAAGTGTTAGGTTAATAAATTTATTAGTATTTATTTTTATTTATTTTTTTTTTTGTAATAGTTATATCAATTTTTTCTTGTTACAAAAATCTTCTAACGGCGGGAAGTACTAACGTTTAAGCTGTATTCGCAAAAAATTTGAGTTGATCCAGTTTGTATGTATGTTTTAGTTTTTTCTTTGCGCTTAAGTTGCATTGGTATTGTTTAAGTTATTTTTAGATAATTCTGTTTTTCATAGTTGTGATTAATTTACGTTTTCAATAAATTGAAGCATAGCCAGTTTTTTCACTTTTCAAACTAACGACTCTTTTAGCTACTGTTTTAATATTTTTTATTTTTAAATTTTAGTTAATACTTTTCTGCATATTATTTCTTTAAAAAAATTTATATTATTTTGGTAGAAAATAGTTTTCGTGAAAATATTGTTTTTTGTGTAGTTTTTGGAGAGCACAATTTTCGGCTTTATTTTTCTTCATTATTTTTGTATTTTTTATTTAGTATGTCCAGCTTTAATTGTCGCCTCGCTTGTCTCTTGCTTAAGAAAAAATGCTTTTCTTGTTTGTTTTCAGTTTCTTGTAAAAAAAAAAAATGATTTTGTATTGTCATTTATGTCTCTTATTTCCCTTTACTTATTTTAGTGGTGTTCATGTGACTGGTTTTGCTTGTATACAAGACTGATTGATTCACTTTATAGCACATGTGATTTGATGTGATGTGATTTGGTTTTGTAGGAAGTAGCAAGGTGTGACCTTTCTACATGCGTTAGTATAGCAATGAATTTATTTTTAAACAAGTAGTATTGAGATGGGCTTGTGAGAGTGATCGAGTGATGTGATGAACGATGCGCAAGTGTGATATCAATGCTATGTATGTAATTCAACACAAATGATGTTATGAGTTGACGTGATTTTTAATGGAGTGATGTCATGAGTTGTCAAGATCATCTGCGATGCAACGTCAACATGCAACGCTGAAATATTTTGTTCAACAAAAATTACGACAACAAGTGATATGTTGCTAAGAACGTACGATGTGATATCCATATGCTCTCCTCAGGTGATGTGATGAATATTTTATAAAATGCTGAGAAATCGTGTGATTTTGCACAATCAGAAGTAATGTATTGAATGGGATGAAATAAATTGTGAAGTGCGAAGATTAACACTAATCGCGCGATGTGCTGATATGGTTCAAAACTCATGAGATGTTTCAGCGACTGACTGTTAAAGTGGTAATGTTTTATATGAGTTCTATGTGATGTGACATTAATAAAGTTGGCAATGAAATATTGGCTCATATGAAAATTCTCGGCGAATTTTTGTCACTATGTGGTGTTGATGACGATACATCTGGCAACACTAATGTAATGGCAACAAACTGACGTGCGCTTGAAAATTTGACATTTCAGGTTACATTTTTAGTGAAGACCGCTCTGTAATTTGTCGCTCGTGCAAAAAGTTGTGTTGCACGCGATGCTTTTTTTTGTACTATAAAAAGGGCGAAAAGGACATAAAAACACATGCAGAAAAAAATGTGTGCAGTGTACGGTGAAAATGCTGTAAGTAAACGCCGGACTTAGGAGAGGTTTGATCGATTCCGTTTTGGAAATTGTGATGTAATAATGCACCTCCCTCTTGTCAGCCAATCACTGGAAAAGTCGATGAAATAATGTAAATGGAAGCACTAAAAATCAAGCATATAAGGAGAGCAGGCTACTTAAGCAAGCTCGATGTTTGGGTGGCACATGAAATTGCTGAAAGAAATCGATTGAGCGAATTACCATCAGTGAAACGCAATGAAATCGAACCATTTCTGAGACCCATGGGCATTGGCCTACAAGGTGGTTACAAAAAAGGAGAAAAATTCAGTGCGGCCACAGATAAAATGCCCAAAAACAGGTAGAGCAAATCGTTAACGAGCTATTTCCGTTGAAGCTAACTTTTCATGAGAAAAATTTCCCAGAAAAAAGTGTGTTTTTCCTGAAGTTGCCGAAGGAGAAGTTATAGGCGCGGCTAATTTTTTTATTTCCCGAAAATCTTCAGGCCCTGATTCCATTCCTAACTGTGTGCTTAAACTCATCTCGAGGGCGAGTCCCGAAGTATTTGTTCATACGTTCAATGGACGCTTTGCGGAAGGTTTGTTCCCTGCTATATGGAAGCAACAGCGTTTAGTGCTGCAACCCAAGGCTGGAAAACCACCGGGTGATCCTGCAGCATATCGCTCTATGTATATGCTAGACATGATGGGAAATTTGCTAGACTGTTTAACAAATAACAGAGTAGTAGCAGCGATCGAGGCAGGTGGACGACTATCAGATATGCAGTTCGGTTTCCGAAAGGGTAGATCCGCTGTAGGAGCGATCAGCGGGCAACGATGAAAAGTTGGATCGAAGAAGTGCTGCTTGCTATTACTCTGGACATGAAGGATGCTTTTAATACTGCATGCTGGCAGAAAATACTCCACGCTCTCCAGAAGTTTAAAGTTTGAACATATCTTCGGAGGATTATAAGCAACAATCTTTCCAACCAGGTATTGATCTACGCCACAGGCGACGGAGTAAAAAAAGTTCTACACAGATGGAATTATGGAGTTACCCGAAAAATGATAGAAAGCCATAGGCCATAATGACCAATATACAGTGGTAGCCACATATTTAGGGACTCTTCTTCGCTACAATTTTAGACCATTTATTTTTTTTTACAAAGGTATAGCTTATACCAGGGACCGAGAACGCGTTCCGGTTTTGGTTTAGTTCCCCACGAGAATAACATGTAATGTCAAAAACGTTCCCGCAAAAGAACTAAACGGGAACAAAAGTATTGAGCAGTTTGAACGGGCACAAAATGAGGACAAACGGTTCGGGAACGCTTCCGTTAAGAATAAAATGCGAACAAAACTCTCAGGAATATTCTCGAAAAGGACAAAATTAGGACAAACCTCTAAAGAACGTTCTTAAGAAGAACGAAATGAGAACGGAACTTTCGATGAGAAAGAAAGTATCGAGAACGTTTTCAAGTCTGGGTAACATTCTGGTGGAGAACAAAACGAGAACAAAAGTTTTGAGAACTTAACGTTAAGAGTGAGAGAGGCGTTTGCATTAGGGGATGAAAATTAGTTTCAGTGAGAATCATGATTGGTAATACTAATACATAAAGGGGAGCTGTCCATTTATGAAACAATTTTTCATTTTCTAAGCAAGAAAAGTTCGCGCCTTCCATTCTTCGTAAATAGTTCCGAAGACTTTAGTTCCAAAATTGTTTTTCGAGAGAAAAGGAGAAAAGTCCTTAGACATTTGTTCCTGTTTTGTATTTTGCCAGAACGTACCGGAGACTTTTGTTGTCTTATAAATGTTCCCAAAATGATTGTTCGCGTAAGCTGCCTTTAAATGAGGCGATTATTTGATAGGCGATAATCGCCTGCAAAAGTTGACTTGCTGTCTACTTTGAGGCAAGCGATTTTTTAATCACCATTTACACGAGCGATACTTCTTGAGCAATGTTGAATTGCCTGGAAAATCGTCGCATGTAAATCCAACTATAGGAAACGTACCCCAGGGTTTTTTTGCTTATATTATTCGCGCTGAGAACGTTCTCGACAGTCTTGTTATAGATATATGTATGTTTATGCGTCATTTGATATTATTTAATTTGATCTTTCACTAAAACGTGTCATTTTCGGAATGCTATGTTATAAGAGTTGCGGAATTATGAGGTGAAATTTAATTGAACTGCTTGAAGTGATGCGATTTGAAATGATGTGATTTAATATTGGTTTGTATGCTCAAGCATGTGATGTACAGATCCCAAATGAACAAGATTTCATTAAACAACCTTAAAATATTAAAATTTCCGTAAATGATATTTCATATTCTAAAATAAGAGCATGATCAATCAATATATGTATGTATGCACAAGCGATGTTACCTCGCGTGATATTTGATGATGCATCTGGTGATATATGAGCATGTGATATTTTTTCATTGGACATGTGACATGCATCATATGATAGATTAGGTACCATGCAACTTTGTATCACATATTTTTAACGAGAGAATTAGTACAACTTTTAAAAATGAGTCAGATGGGACGATTTTATAAGAACACAACAATTAATATTTGGCTTAAAATGCGTTAGTCATTGGCGATTGTTCATTTATGTTACTCAGTAAATAAAACTTATCCAATGAAAGTTTAAGTACTTATTTGCCTATAAATTACTGAAGAAAATCAAGGGAATGGTATTAACTAAAATTAAAAAAAATAAAAAAATAAAAATTAAATGAAATAAAGACACATACATAATTGCTTCTAACTTATGTTAACTGCTTCTAGACTTTTCTCTGCAATGTTACTCGTCTTGGCTTCATGGGACAGAATAAATTTCTTGATGAAAATGAACTACAAATCTACTAAGCGCTGAATTTGACATAAAAATCTAAAATTTTTGATGAAAATGTGTAACTGATTCTGGTATTCGCTCTTTGATATTATCGTTTAGCTTTACAGATTTTTTTGGTATCTTTTCTTTTCATTCAATCTATATATTTAATGTTTTTTTTTTGCTGTATTGTCAACTATTTACATCCCTTGTTTGTTGTTTTATTATATGTAGTAATATTAAATTGAGTTTTTCTTTGTGGCTTTTAAACAGTTAGCTACAATTTCGTATTATTTGCACTATTTTTTATAATATTCCATAGCTTTTATATAAATTTGCAGTGTACAGGTTTTTTTTTGAAATGATTAAGTACTTACGAACTTTGGGAAAAATTTTATTATTGCACTGTCCTGCCTTATTAACTACAAGTGAGCTTTTTTACAATTATTTTCATACTACTTTAGTTTTCCTAAAATTTTTGTGTTTGAAAATTTATTTTCCTCATGGAAGTGGCTTTTCAATATTATCGTCGCCAACGGCTTTGATATTGTAATACTATTTGATTCGGTTTTCTGGGATTCTTGAAATGTTTTACCGCTGAGCTTTGCTTTTCAATCCTCTTTCCTCTTTTCTTAGATCCTTTGTCAGCATTGAATTTTCAAATGAGAGAAGCTTTTGTGCTTTTGAAATAAAAATTCGATGAAAGCTTTCGATTGTCGCTTGTCAACGTCGGATTTTTATAAAGACAGCTTTTGCGCTTTTAAAAATAACAAAATGTTATGAGAGCTTTTTAGCTGAAACTTTCAGCGAGTAAAATGTTTTTACCAAATTTACGAGACGTAAACTATTTATAAAAAAGTTCTTTCGAAAAATTCAAAAGAAGTTTGAAAAATCAAACAACTCTCATTGACAAATGGTGTCATAATTGAGCTTTCAAACCATAGCTTAATTTGTGAACCCGTAAGTTTTTAAAGTAGAGTAGGTTACGAAATAGTCACTCATGCAGAATTTTTCATGGTTTTGAGCTTTCAGAGAATAACATACAAAAAAAGTGTTATTTTCAATGCTTAATACAGTTTTCTGTCTGTGCCTGAAAGCATTAACAATAATGTTGGCCCCTTCATAGTCACCCATGCAACACTTTTTTTTTTAAGTTGGATATACATTTTGTATATGTGGATGAGCAGGGAATAAAAGCTCTCTCTGGCTAACATTAGTATACATAGAAAAGCGATGTGCAGAGAGATATTTTATTCCGCAGACAGGCAAGGCGTTTTTACGTTTTTTTTAACGCTAAGGAAATCTACACATCGAGTTTCAAAAACAACATGGTGAAAATAGCATCTTCAAAGGCTTTTTTAAGGTTATTGAATAAAGCTATTAATTTCAAAGCTTTCTCAATTAAAAATTTGCACAATAACTTTGAAGCTTTTTTGTTGAATTTTAACTTTAAACACACACACAAAAGTACGAAGGCCTAAAAGCTTAAAGTCACACCTTTAAAGCGTTTTTCTGGCTATTGAAACCATTAACCAGCTAAAAGATTTTCACCTCTTGAAATAAACTAAAAGCTTTTTATAAGAAAATCTAAATTAAAGAGATACGAACACTGAAGCTTGAAAAGCATAAAATGACATCCTCAAAGCAATTTTTCAGACTGTTGTACTAAACAATCAGTTCTTAAGCTTTCCCATTTTGAAACTTCTTTGAACTCAATGAACCTACAAGCTTTTTTGGTGTACACTAACTTAAGTATACAAGTCACAAATGCAGAAAATGGAGTCTTCGAAAGCTTTTTTTCCAGAGTTCAACTTAACAGCACGCACGAAATTTCTATAAACTTAAAGATCATTTGATTGAAGATAACTTTAAAAAATAAAATCATAAAAGCACCGAAGCGTAAAACGAAATTTTTTAAAGTGTTTTCAGGCCATTGAATAAGAAACTGAATCAAAAAAGCTTTTCTAATGAAAGTTCTAAAGCACTTTTCAAAAGCCATTTTCCCATTTCTGAAGTCTAACGTTAAAAAACAAAAGCACAAAAGCTCCAAAATTTTTTTTATCTGCTGTGTTTAGGCAGTTATTAATAGTTGAGATATTTTGAAAGCTATGTAGTAACCACTGTAAAGACTAAAATATTGTTAAAAAAAAAAAAACGAGGATCGATTTTTCATCCAAACTTTCCACATTCCTGTGTGTGTAAATGAGAAGTTTTATTTGCAAGAAATCAAGTTCTATTTCTTAAACTAATTATTTTTTATCATTTTTATTATATTCGCTTTTCAATTTATTTTTATTGTAAAAAAGGAGCATATATCTTAGGCTAAAACTAATTGCTTAGCTTTAAATTTACGGCTTTGACTTCATCCAGTTTTCATTTCATACTTTTAGGCTTAAAATTAAAATTCTCTATTAACTACCTTTCTTTTTATTACACATTTTTCCTAATATATTCACTGTTACACACTTTTAGACCATCAATGTGCTACTAAAAAAAAATTACTTCAATTCTAATCAATTACAATTACATTTATTTAATTGTTTATATGTATTTATATTTTATTTACAAGTTGCGTTGATTATCCGACACTAAAATTTCATACATACATACTTTTGACAAGTGCATGCTGAAATTTTCTATGCTCAACGCTAAGAGATTTGGGTACTATAAATCTCTTAAATGATCACCCTGCGCGTAGATGCCCACTAAATTTGATGTTGATAACTTTTATACAGTCCTGCAATGAAGAAAAGTTGGCA
>NW_023458559.1:75968642-75970183 GCF_013731165.1 Rhagoletis pomonella | reverse complement strand
ATACTTTACATCCGATTCTCATACCTACCAAATATACACAAAAAATTTCATAAAGATCGGTCCAGCCGTTTCGGAGGAGTTCGACCACTAACACCGAGACACGAGATTTTTATATATTAGATAGTTAATTCTAAAACAAAAACCATATACATAAGTATAAGTTTCAAAATTTGTACTAATATTTAAATAAACTTTCGTGTACTTAATATACGTTCTAAATATGAACCAAAGTGGACTATAAATACGGGGTTTTGAAATATCTCGACTCTTCCGCCATCTATCGCATTAACTCATCTTACGTATTGCATTGTCATCGGGTTCTGAGCCATCTGTGAAGTTTTAAGTCTCTAGGTCATCAGGAAATTGGCACTTACATACATACATACATACATATAGAGCACGTTAAATAAATCTTGTAAAAAACCAGCAAACAATCAAATCATAATTTCAAAAAAAATGTATTCCGAAACGCTTAGGTATGCAGTTTAATAGCCGATATAATTCTAGTATAGGGCTGCCATACCTGCCTGAACCCATCGATCAGGACACTTATCATCCAAATCGAAATCGAAGATACGAGTGAATATGGTGCCAATATATTTCTTATAAGTACAGTTGCTTTGGTTATGGCGTTGGATTATTTTGAAACGATGTGTTGTATGAGACGCTGAAGTTTTCAATTTTTTCTTATCATAAAAGAAAAAATTTATCTTGACTACGATGTAACTTGGAAAAATGTTGAGCCACTCCATAGAAAAGAGAAAGGAGAAAGAAATGACTTTCACAAAAGCCTTTTGGAAGAGATTTTATCTCCTGAAATTATGTACTGGGTAGTACGTATGTATGACCCCTCAGCCATATACCTATAAGGAACTTGCAAAGAGCAAATTTCAAGTGGCCACAAAATACCGTTGATTATTGTATTAGCATTTTTTTTTGACGGCGTCGCTAATTTTCTTCCATTAATGGTATTTTGTAGCCGCTTGAAATTTGCTCTTTGTCAAACTAGAATCAAATGCGCAATAAAACTGTAAATTTTGATGAAACTTTGTTGATTTTTTAAATGTTGTTCAAAGTTTGAAACTAGGATTTATGTAGTTTTTGTTATAGAAATGTTAAGAATTACATATAAAAAAAAATCGAATATTTTCAAAATATTTTTGTATCGTCGTAGTTATGATAAGCACTAATCCAGTGATAGAACAGAATTTAAAGCTGGACAGTAAATTTCTGTCAAGTTCATATGACCTGGAGCTTTCTAAAAAAAAAAAAAACATTTCTGTTGTTCTCGGACATTGGTCCCTGGGAGAGAAATAATAAGTTCTAGATTAATTTTTTCCCTCAAACAAACTCAAAATATATTAAAATATAATAGTACCTATACCAATATTTAATTCTGCTTATACTGGTATATATGTACAAAAAAATACTTAATATAATAAAATAAAATATATTAAAACAGCTTATTTTCAGTGTATCATATTGTGATTGTGTACGCTCTCTTCTTTGTCATAAATGTTCGGACAAGTAGTCCGTCCGCT
>NW_023458559.1:75964801-75968542 GCF_013731165.1 Rhagoletis pomonella | reverse complement strand
AGCGGACGGACTACTTGTCCGAACATTTATGACAAAGA
Organism: Rhagoletis pomonella; assembly: GCF_013731165.1. NCBI lineage: Eukaryota > Metazoa > Arthropoda > Insecta > Diptera > Tephritidae > Rhagoletis > Rhagoletis pomonella. The sequence goes on along the minus strand of NW_023458559.1, from coordinate 75,968,504 downwards.
AGAGAGCGTGCACAATCACAATATGATACACTGAAAATAAGCTATTTTAATATATTTTATTTCATTATATTAAGTATTTTTTCGTACATATATACCAGTATAAGCAGAATTAAATATTGGTATAGGTACTATTATATTCTAATATATTTTGAGTTAGTTTGAGGCAAAAAATTAATCAAGAACCTATTTTTTCTCTTCCAGGGATAAGTGTCCCAGAACAACAGCAATATCTTTTTAGAAAGCTCCCGGTTATATCCACTTGACAGAAATTTATTGTCCAGCTTTAAATTCTGTGCTATCACTGGATTAGTGCTTATCATAACTATACGACACAAACAAAATTTGAAAATATTAGATTTTTTAATATGTAATTCTTAACATTTTTTTTTTAGTATTGTTATTTCTATAACAAAAACTACATAAATCCTAGTTTCAAACTTTGAACAACATTTAAAAAATCAACAAAGTTTCATCAAAATTTACAGTTTTATTGCGCATTTGATTCTAGTTTGACAAAGAGCAAATTTCAAGCGGCTAAAAAATACCATTAATGGAAGAAAATTAGCGACGCCGTCAACAAAAAAACTAATACATTAATCAACGGTATTTTGTGGCCACTTGAAATTTGCTGTTTGCTGGTTTTGACAAATTGTTTTGGTGTCCTGGTCCACACCTAAATTGCCTGGGTTTTGAACGTCAATGCAGACACCCATTTCAGATTTTTGCTATGAAAGAAAGATTAAGCTTTCTGTAATTAGTAATCGAAAATCCATAACTTTTTTTCTAACATTTTGAATTAAACCTGGTGAGTTTAACTTCTTATTTTTAGTTTATTTTATTAAATTTTTATTTTTTTATCTTCAGGCAAATGCCATCAAAGTGGAAGTACCTTATAGGTACATGGCTGAGGGGTCATGCATACGTAGTACCCAGTAGATAATTTCAGGAGCTAAAATCTCTTCCAAAAGGCCTTTGTGAAAGTCATTTCTTTCTCCTTTCTCTTTTGTATGGAGTGGATCAACATTTTTCAAAGTCTCATCGTAGTCAAGATAAATGTTTTCTTTTATGATAAGAAAAAATTGAAAACTTGAGCGTTTCATACAACACATCGTTTCAGAATAATCCAACGCCATAACCAAAGCAACTGTACTTATAAGAAATATATTGGCACCATATTCACTTGTATCTTCGATTTTGATTTGTATGATAAATGTCGATGGGTTCAGGAAGGTATGGCAGCCCTATACTAGAATTATATCGGCTATTAAACTGCATACCTAAACGTTTTCTAAAAATTCGGAATACAATTTTTTTGAAATTTTTTTTTTATGTATGTATGTATGTAAGTGCCAATTTCCTGATGACCTAGAGACTTGAAACTTCACAGATGGCTCGGAACCCGATGACAATGCAATACGTAAGATGAGTTAATCCGATAGATGGCGGAAGAGTCGAGATATTTCAAAAACCCGTATTTATAGTCCGCTTTGGTTCATATTTAGAACGTATATTAAGTACATGAAAATTTATTTTAATATTTGTACAAATTTTGAAAATTGTACTTATGTATATGGTTTTTGTTTTAGAATTAATTATGTTTTTGTATGATTCTGATGATAAATGATGTCTGGAGTATTACTTATTTTGACAGGGCCAAATTACAGTAGTTTTTGTTACAAAAAATAAAAGTTCGAAAAGTTATGTGATATGCACTATCTAAGTATTGGGTCGCCAAGAGCCAATTTGTATTCAGGCTTTAGCAGAAGGCATCCTGTCATCACCCTTTGAGACCTTCGCTTTAATTCTTCTTGATTTAGAGCTAGGAACTATGAAATATTACACTCCAAAACATGTTTAATATACATATGTACTGGATATACATATACAGTGACGAACAAAAGTATTGGCACAGTGAATTTTACGTCATATATGCTAAGTTTTTTATTCTAATTTATTATCGATAATTTTTTATAAAAATATAGTTAATTTTACATTAGAAAACGTAATAATAAAATCTCTAAACTTTGTGCAAAACTCAGGAAAATTCTTTAAATTTGCACACTAATTTGCAACTTTTTATTCAGATTTTTTAAAAAAATTCAAGGTATGCAGTTTTATAGCCTATTCAAATTTAATTTAACAAAGTGCAAGTTTAAAGTTGCTAGAAAATCGCGTTGATTTTTGGCAATTTTTTTTCACGCAAGTTCTTCCATACAAAGTAATTCGACAATTATTTTTTGTATGGAGAAAATGAGCAACACTTTCCACTAAAAAATAGCTTTGCATATATTGCGAAAAATTCACTGTGCCAATACTTTTGTTCGGCACTGTATGTTATATGTTCATATGTCTTATTAACACACCTTTAAATTAATAAAAATGCTATTAATATGCATCAACTGTACGACAATTTAAATACGCATTATCTACTCTAAAGCTGTGATTAACAATTGTCTTGGTACTTATTATTGCACGATTAAAGCGTTAATTGAGTGGGTCGAACGCAGCCGTTTATAGCCAGCTGAATGAAGTTGAATGATGTGCAAGATTAAATATAAACGATTGTGAACTACGGGTCTGGCGCTGCCTTGTACTGCCGATACTCCCACGCGCGCAAAACGGATTAATGCAGCAACGACAAAATGCTGTGTAATCGTCATATTGCCATGTTAAGTCAATGAAAAGTGATTTCAATATTAATTTATGTTTAGCATTTTGTTAAGAAAGGAAATTAATGTTATTCGCATACATACATGTACTTCGTAAATAGAAAGAAATTGTGGAGGTAAAAATAGCTCACTCAATTATTGCCAAAAAAGTGTTTATAATTGCTTTCTAAGAAAAATTAGCAAGCTGAAATTTTATTGAAGTCATAAGTGGATATGTACGTACACAAAAGTTGCTATTGCGCGTCTAATGTTTATATAAAATCAACAACTTAAATAATTGCCAAGTCATTCCAAAGTACTATATATAATTCTGCTGTACACATCAATTAAAAGTGCAGAAAGAAAAGCAAATGGATAACCAGTTATAAAGCATTTATTATAAAAAATTGCAAAGTCGCGATGGGCAAACCAATAATTGGAAGTAAAAGACAAAGAGAGAACTTCACTGCTCAGAAATGCTAAGAAAGCATTAATAGACAGAAAAAAAAATTTAAACAAAACGACATAAATGTCCAGGAGTGAGACGAGTTCATCGCTTCGGCTCTAATGTGGCATACAATTGAGGCGAACATAACGCACTTCCAATAGTATAGAGAACTAATTCAAAATTTAAATTTTTGCAGATTTCATCAGCCAATTTATAAGCTTGTTAAAAAGGATATGTTAAGTCTAGGTTAGGTTAAGTTGTCACGATTGTCTATAAGACATGCTTAGACTCAAGACACAGTGTGATGCCGTATGTGGCATCAGCCACTCCCAATCCTCCTAAAACAATTTTGAATTTCGCGTGAATTTTGTAAGATCCCTGCTTTCCACGCATCTAAGCAACTCCAAGTTATCGAAGAATTGTCTTCTCAGAGTAGAGAACTGGCACAATAGATGCACAATCGTTTCCTCCTCCTCTTCATCTTAACAACTTCTACACAAGCCATGTTATCTTACGCCTAGTCGATAGGCATTCTTGCCAATTAGGCAGTGTCCTGTTATATAACGGGTGATTTTTTAAGAGCTTGATACCTTTTTTTTTAAAAAAA
>NW_023458559.1:75958938-75964701 GCF_013731165.1 Rhagoletis pomonella | reverse complement strand
ACATTCACTATAGATCCGGCTCATTGTGCCCACCAGGGATCTTCTCAAGGACATAACACTTTCGTTCGGTTATTTAAGGCGGCAAACGACCACCAAACGATAGTCTTAGCCGACGAATGTGCAGTACAAATCGTAAATGTGGATTGTTGGAGAAACTGTTGTACCAAAATGTTTAAATTAAAAATCTAATTTTGGGCGGGACGAAGTTCGCCGGGTCTGCTAGTATTTTTATATGATTCTGATGAAACTTTGTTGATATTTGATGTTTGGAGTAGTTTTTGTTACAAAAAATAAAAGATCGAAACTTGTCAATATTTAGGAGTCATACAGTTATGTGATAACCACTATATAAGTATTGGGTAGCCAAGAGCCAATTTGTATTCAGGCTTTAGCAGAAGGCATCCTGTCATCACCCTTTGAGACCTTCGCTTTAATTCTTCTTGATTTAAGGCTATGAACTATAAAAAATTCCCTATTACACTCCAAAACATGTTTAACATACATACATATGTACTGGATATACATACTATATGTATGTTCATTTGTCTTAATAACACACCTTTAAATTAATAAAAATGCTATTAATATGCATCGACTGTACGACAATTTAAATACGCATTATCTACTCTAAAGCTGTGATTTACAATTGTCTTGATACTTATTATTGCACGATTAAAGCGTTAATTGAGTGGGTCGAACGCAGCCGTTTATAGCCGACTGAATGAAGTTGAATGATGTGCAAGATTAAATACAAACGATTGTGAACTACGGGTCTGGCGCTGCCTTGTACTGACGATACTCCCACGCGCGCAAAACGGATTAATGCAGCAACGTCAAAATGCTGTGTAATCGTCGTATTGCCATGTTAAGTCAATCAAAAGTGCTTTCAATATTAATTTGTGTTTAGCATTTTGCTAAGAAAGGAATTGAATGTTGGTTATTTATTTGAAGGGAGTGAAACGTGTTCGCATACATACATACATACATGTACTTCGTAAATAGAAAGAAATTGTGGAGGTAAAAATAGCTCACTCAATTATTGCCAAAAAAGTGTTTATAATTGCTTTCTAAGAAAAATTAGCAAGCAGAAATTTTATTGAAGTCATAAGTGGATATGTACCTACACAAAAGTTGCTACTGCGCATCTAGTGTTTGTATAAAATCAACAATTTAAATAATTACCAAGTCATTCCAAAGTACTATACATAATTCTGCTGTACACATCAATTAAAAGTGCAGAAAGAAAAGCAAATGGATAACCAGTTATAAAGCATTTATTATAAAAAATTGCAAAATCGCGATGGGCAAACCAATAATTGGAAGTAAAAGACAAAGAGAGAACTTCACTGCTAAGAAAGCATTAATAGACAGAAAAAAGAATTTAAACAAAACGATAAAATGTTCAGAAGTGAGACGAGTTCATCGCGTCGGCTCTAATATGGCATACAATTGAGGCGAACATAACGCACGTCCAATAATATCGAGAACTAATTCAAAATTTAAATTTGTGCAGATTTCATCAGCCAATTAATAAGCTTGTTAAAAAGAATATATTAAGTTGTCACGATTCAGTTTTTGACCCTGTCGATTGCCTTCAGTTGCACATGAAAAATACTGTAGTGGTGCGGAAGATGACAGCTAAGTGAGTTTCCCCGGTGTTCGGAGTATACACCTCCCTCAACCCTACCCTCGGTTTTGGGTTATTGGGGTATACATGGATGGACTCGGCACACCTCTAGAGCGTTTTATTTCCACTCCTGTCTTGTGGGTAGGAAGTTTGTAAACGCTGTAGTGAGAGCAGACTTCGAAAGTATGTAATCCAAGGACTGAGACCTCAGTTAGTAGCCTACCATGACCATAACCTGTATCTAACCACTTGTGTAGACTGTAGGGTGTTGTTCTCATCGAACCAGTTATGAGTGTCAACGCAAGTCTTTGGACTTTATCCATATTCTTAAAGTTTACATCTTTCCAAAAGTTATCCCATAAAGCCACTATGCCGTGATAGAGAATTGGCCTAACTACCGCTGTGTCAGTGCATTATTTTGGCTCCCATTCCCCACCTTTTACCTATTGACCTGCTGCAGGAGTATTGCTTTACGCACTCTATCTGCAACATTGGGCATCCAGTTTTGTTTCCTATCTAGTATGAGATCTAGGGGTTTTATATCTTCCTTTATTATAAGGGTCTTCCCCTCTAAAGTTATATAATGATCTTTGAATAAGATCGGTCAATGTTGAGATGTGCTAACCAGAGATAGCTACAATAACACCGTCGGCGTAGAAAACTCAATTTTAGTCACATTTTGAAGGATGAACAATTAAGAATAGAAGAGGTGAAAATCATGAGAATACTGTGACTACTTTGGTCTTTATTCTACTACTAATCAACCTATACCAAAAAATCGCTTATTATTTTTGATTCAAACCATCAACAACCACCCCATGCGAAATTGCCTTTTTAAAGAACCATTCTTGCTGTGTTTTATGTCTTTATAAAAGCGAATTAAATACTTCATGTTTTTAGAACTACTTTTGAATGCAAAAATATCCGTGCTATGAGTACATCTTGGAACAACTTAGTCCGAACGGGAATATCCATAATGTCAGTGTATGGGAAATAACCTTGTTCATAAGACTATCTAGAGGCATTTTAAATAACTCAAGAACGTCCCGCTCTTACGACTTTAATCGCCAGAAGCAGCCACTGCCAATCATCAAATGGATTTTGTTTTCACAAACTTAGTGAAACACCTAATTTCAAATATATTCCATTAACTTTAGATCCGGTAAATAGGATGGACGCTGTGTGGGATTCATCTATGAAAAGATCATTTGTTCTGGAAGCACTACTAATTTTCATTCGAAAAAAAAATAGTTTAACTCAGGTCTCGTCTCCTTAAATTCCCTGCCATGTAGATATACACATAAGCGTATGTATGTGTGTCCATTTACTCGATTCTTCTCGTCACGACGTCTCCATTTCTTTCTTGTTCTTAATTCACTCTTTTTTGCAGCATTGGAATTTTGTTTACCTAGCTCTTACGCAGCAGCACGTCACGGATTTTGTCGATTTTTTATAAGCAATTTCTTGTTATATTTTTTTCAACACAATTTTTCTACTCTTTTCTACTTTTCTCGATTGCCATACGAGCGCTTTGCTCTTTCGCTCAATCCTATTGGCATGCTTGCTTTTGCTGACGTGCAAAAAAAAATACTCGTGCTCACATACCGGCAAGCGATAATAGTAAACAAAATGAAATGCTAAACAAAAGCGACAGCAATACCAACAATAACAACTACATTAATATGGCGCGCTCAAATCAGCATGGAGAGTTGCGAACATTTGGTTTAAATATGAGCGCCGGTTCGATGTTGAATTCAGTTGAAAACTCGATCTCAACGTAAACGCATCATCAAAGCTGAAGCAAAATTAAGCAAGAGAGCTAAAACAAAAGTTGAAAAAAAATAAAAATAATTTTTACAAAATTTTAAATCGCAAAAATTGTGTATTACAAAGAACCTAGATTTTGAAAAACTGTTTTAAAGTGTGCGCTTAGATAAAACCAAGAGCAGCCTTTAGCATTTACTTTAAAGAAAAATATTTTACAAAGCAAAAAATTTCAATTCAAAAAAAATGTGCTCACTTAAAGTGTTTCTGGTCTTTGTAGCTGTTGTAATTTCTGTCAGTTGTATAAGCAGCACCAGTGCAGCGATATTCACACAACCTGCTGCCTTCCATCCTGGTGAGTAAAAACAAAGTAGTGATTATGAAATATCAAATATGTGTGTTAAAGTAGAGACAACTGTAAGTGAGTGCGTTAAAAAATAGAAGAAACAAATAAAATTAAAAATATTAAAACACTTTTTTCCGGTTAGGTGCTCACTTGCTGTGTGAATTTTCAATTTTTAATCAAGCAGAGATAGAGTTCAGAACATTATCGTATGTTTAAACCCACAAAAGTCTATAGCTTAGCATTTGAAAATAAGTACAGATTTTTCTAAATCCTTAATTTGACGTTTACATTTTTGAACATCATTTCCTGTGTTTGATAGCAATTTTGTTAGGCTTTAATTAGCTTTCCTTGGTTGATTACAGTTCAATCGTTAAGTACAAGCAATTAGGTTCGCAGCTTAAGTCTTTCGTTTGTATAAAAGCGATTAATCTACGGTAGCCAAACTATTAAGAAAAGAATACTTAGAAAAATGAGAAATTACAGAACTGGAAAATTAAAATAAAATTATCAAATAGAAAAAAAAAATTTACAATTATATAAGTATGTATATCAAACCTTGCAAATTTTTCATCAATTAGAACAAATAAAAAAACCTTTTTAACGCTGAAGAAAAGATTAAAAGAAGATTATAAATACAAATAAATAAAAATATTTACATTTTTTGACCGACAAATTATGTGTTAATGGAAAATCTATAAATTAAAGAACAAAAAATTTAAAAACCAAAAAATTTGTAGAAGAAAATTTCTTATTTTAATTAAAAAAAATTGTGTTGAAAAATAATCTTAAAAAAAAACTGACATTTACAATTTCTGATAGAAGCATATAAATATGTTATTTATTACTGAACGAAAATCTGAATCAAACAAATTTTACCTTGATTTAAAAAATGTTATGTTGAAAAATAATATAGGAAACTGACATTTCCAGCTTTTAATCGATCTAAAAATGTGTTTTCCTTTGAAAAAAATATTTAAAAACCGAAAAATTTGAAGAAAAAAAATTTTTCTTTTCATTTGAAAATGTGTTGAAAAATAATCAAAAAAACTGACATTTACATTATTTTATCGATATAGATATGATTTTTTACTGACTAAAAACATGGAAAAAATTTGAAAAGAAATTATAAAAATTAAAAAAATAATTGTTGTATGGATTTAAATATACTCGTATGTACGCACATATGTATGTACTAGGGCTGTGCGATTAATTGATTACTCAAAATATTAATTAATCATAAAGTAAATAACTCAATTATTCGATTAATTGGAAATTATGATTACTCAAAAGTTCAGTTACTCGAGTAATCAAGATTTTTGATTAACCAAAAACAAAAATATTTGAGTAATTTGCTTTATGATTAATCAACATTTCGAGTAAAATGAGTAATCAACATTTCAACTCTTTACATATGTATAAAGTAGTTAAAGTCCTTGATACTTTGAAAATAACGTTTCTGTTTTCAAAAATTAAAACGAAAAATTTTTCATTTACAGAATGTAAAAAAGAAAATAAGCATTTTCCAAAGTAAACTCTTTTAACGAGCAAAATTATATTTTTGAGTAATCATATTTCAAGTAACTCGATTAATCATCGTTTTGAGTAATCAAAATCTTGATTACTCGAGTAATTGATTAACCGAATAATTGATTAACCAACTTGCTCGAGTAATCGAATAATCGCACAGCCCTAGTATGTACGTTTGATTTTTGTTGGTTTTTTAGATTTTTGCTGTTTCTATATTAAGCTCTCTTTCCTTGTTGTTTTTTAACATTTTTATTATTATTATAATTTTTTTTTTATTTTAAAAGCCATCCACTTTTGCACGCCTTAAGCGGTTTCCCTTGACATACTTGAAAACTTTGAGCAAAGCAAAATTTTCTCACACAACATCACACTTGTGCAGCATCTTCGGCAATCATTTTTTCCAACATTTTGTTTAAATCAATACACTTTAAATTATTTCCAAAAAAAAACGTACCGGTTTTTTCGGTTGACTAATCAAACAAGCGTTCTTCCCCAACGA
>NW_023458559.1:75954755-75958838 GCF_013731165.1 Rhagoletis pomonella | reverse complement strand
TCGTTGGGGAAGAACGCTTGTTTGATTAGTCAACCGAAAAAACCGGTTCGCTTTTTTTTTGGAAATAATTTAAAGTGTTTTGATTTAAGCAAAATGTTGGAAAAAATTATTGCCGAAGATGCTACACAAGTGTGATGTTGTGTGGGAAAATTTTGCTTTGCTCAAAGTTTTCAAGTATGTCAAGGAAAACCGCTTAAGGCGTGGAAAAGTTAATGGCTTTAAAATTAAAAAAATAATAATAATAAAAATGTTAAAAAACAACAAGGAAAAAGAGCCTAATATAGAAACAGCAAAAATCTCAAAAACCAACAAAAAAATCAAGCGTACATACGAGTATTTTTAAATCCATACAAAAAAAATCAAGCGTACATACGAGTATTTTTAAATCCATACAAAATTTTTTTTAATTTTTATAATTTCTTTTAAAATTTTTTCCATATTTTTAGTCAGTAAAAAATCATATTTATATCGATAAAATAATGAAACTGTCAGTTTTTTTGATTATTTTTCAACACAAAATTTTAAATGAAAATAAAAATTTGTTTGTTAAAATTTTTAGGTTTTTGAATATTTTTTCAAAGGAAAACACATTTTTAGATCGATTAAAAGCTGGCAATGTCAGTTTCCTTTGAATATTTTTCAACATAACATTTTTTAAATCAAGATAAAATGTTTTTGATTCAGACTTTTGTTTAGTAATAAATATCATACTTATATACTTCTATCAGCAATTGTAAATGTCAGTTTTCGTAAGATTATTTTTCAATACCATTTTTTTTTAATAAAAATAAGAAATTTTCTGCTCAACATTTTTTGGTTTTTAAATTTTTTGTTCTGTAATTTATAGATTTTCCATAAACACATATTTTATCGGTCAAAAAATGTAAATATTTTTGTTTATTTATATTTTATAAACTTCTTTTAATCTTTTGTTCAGCGTTAAAAAGGTTTTTTGATTGTTCTAATTGATGAAAAATTTGCAGGGTTTGATATATTTATATAATTGATTTTTAATAGTTTTTTTTCTATTTGATAATTTGTATTTTAATTTTCCAGTTCTGCAAGCTCTCATTTTTCTAAATTTTCTTTTCTTAATAGTTTGGCTACCGTAGATTAATCGCTTTTATACAAACGAAAGACTTAAGCTGCGAACCTAACTGTTTGTACTTATGCGATTGAACTGTAATCAACCAAGGAAAGCTAATTAAATCCCAACAAAATTGCTATCAAACACAAGAAATGATGTTCAAAAATGTAAACGTAAAATTAAGGATTTAGAAAAGACTATACTTATTTTCAAATGCTAAGCTATAGACTTTTGTGGCTTTAAACATACGATAATGTCCTGAACTCTATCTCTGCTTGATGAAAAATTGAAAATTCACACAGCAAGTGAGCACCTAACCGGAAAAAAGTGTTTTAATATTTTTAATTTTATTTGTTTCTTCTAATTTTTAACGCAGTTTGGCTTACACTCACAGTTTTCTTTACTTTAACACACATATTTGATATTTCAAAATCACTACTTTGTTTTTACTCACCAGGATGGAAGGCAGCTGGTTGTGTGAATATCGCTGCACTGGTGCTGCTTATGCAACTGACAGCAATTACAACAGCCAAAAAGACCAGAAACACTTTAAGTGAGCACATTTTTTTTTTAATTGAGATTTTTTGCTTTGTAAAATATTTTTCTTTAAAGCAAATGCTAAAGGCGGCTCTTGGTTTTATCTAAGCGCACACTTTAAAACAATTTTTCAAAAACTAAGTTCTTTTTAATACACAATTTTTGCGATTTAAAATTTTGTAAAAATTATTTTTATTTTTTTCAACTTTTGTTTTAGCTTTCTTGCTTAATTTTGCTTCAGCTTAGATGATGCGTTTACGTTGAGATCGAGTTTTCAACTGAATTCAACATCGAACCGGCGCTCATATTTAAACCAAATGTTCGCAACTCTCCATGCTGATTTGAGCGCGCCATATTAATGTAGTTGTTATTGTTGGTATTGCTGTCGCTTTTGTTTAGCATTTCATTTTGTTTACTACTATCGCTTGCCGGTATGTGAGCACGAATATTTGTTTTTTTTTGCACGTCAGCAAAAGCAAGCATGCCAATAGGATTGAGCGAAAGAGCAACGCGCTCGTATGGCAATCGAGAAAAGTAGAAAAGAGTAGAAAAATTGTGTTGGAAAAAAAAATATAACAAGAAATTGCTTATAAAAAATCGACAAAATCCGTGACGTGCTGCTGCTTAACAGCTAGGTAAACAAAATTCCAATGCCGCAAAAAAGAGTGGTTTAAGAACAAGAAAGAAATGGAGAAGTCGTGACGAGAAGAATCGAGTAAATGGACACACATACATACGCTTATGTGTATATTTACATGGCAGGGAATTTAACGAGACGAGACCTGAGTTAAACTATTTTGTTTTTTTTTCGAATGAAAATTAGTAGTGCTTCCAGAACAAATGATCTTTTCATAGATGAATCCCACACAATATGCTTTGTTTGAGCGTCACTCCTTTAAAATAAGCATTTTCGTAGAAGTATAATAAAAATGTACTCATAGCACGGTTATTTTTGCATTCAAAAGTAGTTCTAAAAACATGAAGTATTTAATTCGCTTTTAGTATAAAGGCGTAAAACACAGCAAGAACGCTTTCTTTGTTGATGGTTTGAATCAAAAATAATAAGCGATTTTTTGGTATAGCTTGATAAGTAGTAGAATAAAGACCAAAGTAGTCACAGTATTTTCTTAATTTTCACCTCTTCTCTTCTTAATTGTCCACCCTTCAAAATGTGACTAAAATTGAGCTTTCTATGCCGACGGTATTTTTATAGCTATCTCTGGTAAACACATCTCAACATTGACCGATCTTATTCAAATATCATTATATAACTTTAGAGGGGAAGACCCTTATGATAAAGGAAGAGATAAAACCCCTAGGTCCCATACTAGATAGGAAACTAAACTGGAGGCCCAATGTTGCAGATAGAGTGCCAATGGGAGCCAAATGGTTAGGCCCATTCTCTATCACGGCATTGTGGTATGATGGGATACCTGTGGGAAAGATGTAAACTTTAAGAATATGGATAAAGTCCAAAGACTTGCGTTCACACTCATAACTGGTTCGATGAGAACAACACCCTACAGTCTACACAAGTGGTCAGATACAGGTTATGGTCATGGTAGGATACTAACTGAGGTCTCAGGGCTTGGATTACATACTTCCGAAGTCTGCTCTCACTACAGCGTTTACGAACTTTGTACCCACAAGAGTGGAGTGGAAAAAAGACGCTCTAAGGTGTGGCGAGTCCATCCATGTATATGTTACCGGCCAAACCCGATCTTAGGACAAACTAGTTTTTCCTGGGAGAAACTAGTTCTATCTAGACCCGATACATCCGTATAACGCTAAATCAAGTTGAACGCAACAATATTGTGGACTGCGTAGTTGGAGTTGGACTGATGAGGGTTATTTTTTTGAAGCTTACGCAGAAAGGAGTTCTACTCAAAAATACTGTGGCGCCTGATCTAGTTTAGCCTAGTCAAAACTAGTTTGTCCTAAGATCGAGTTTGGCCGGTAACATACATATACACAAATAACCCAGAGCCGAGGCTAGGGTTGGTTGAGGTGTATATAGTTTTCATCTTTCGAATCACTGGAGTCTTTTTCATGTGAAACTGATGACAATCGACAGGGCCACAAAACTGATAAGGTGTGATATGATATTCCAAGCTGATAGTCGACAACCTCTATTGTAGTCAGGAAATTCTGCACATCTCTTAACAAGATGGTTGAGTCATTTCGCGCAAAGAAGATACGGGTTCGACATAGAGGGGAATTGCAAAGTCGATAAACCGGCGCAACTTGACACACACTTGCTATTGAGGATATACACGATGAAATAGGAATAACCTAACAAACGTGCTAGCTACTTATTTCCGAGAGGATTACTAAAATAGCAACAATAGACAGATGGCATCACGAAATCACCTGTAAAACTGTAAGGCAATTGTAACCGGTGCTATATATATATAACGGGTGATTTTTTTGAGGTTAGGATTTTCATGCATTAGTATTTG
>NW_023458559.1:75915031-75954655 GCF_013731165.1 Rhagoletis pomonella | reverse complement strand
ACCGGTTTTTTCGGTTGACTAATCAAACAAGCGTTCTTCCCCAACGAAATATTTATTCAACGTGACGATGCGCACGAATTCTAGCGCATACTAATAGAAATGCAATCGAAAAAACCCACAAGCGACCTCATTTGAAATGGAACGGAACTGGGCAAACAAAAAGCTAACATTTTTCTGTCGCAATTTCAAAACTGTATTAATTTAATTTATGCTCTGTTCGGTGATTCATTTCCAAATGTAGAAACATTTGTGCATATAATTTTTGGTAAAACCAAAAAAAATTGCATTTGACGTCAGTGAATACGAAAAAAAAAAATATTTTAACTTTTTTGGTTGTTTACTATGGTGATCTCTCGTTTCTCCCTTACCTTATGTTTCGCTTGTTCTGCTCGCATTATTTGCAGCTGTAGTTGTTGGTCACAGAGCTGACGTCAAAGACTCGCGCCAGCCAAGTGATCAACGATAAGCACGCAAACAAGAATCGGTAAAACTGCAAAAAAAAAACAGTGGAGACATAATTTTAAAGCCAGCAGCGCAATTATTTTTCATAAAAAAATCAAAACAAAAAACATGCTATTTTAGTTGGCACTTATTTGCTGGAGAGCAAATGGTTTTTTTTAAATCGCAGTAGCAATGTTGGTTCATTAACATACAACAACAAATAGGTGCCGCTGTTCATATCTCTATGTTGTGTTTTTTCTTTCTTTCGATATTTTTAATGTTGTTTTATTTTCTTAATTAATTAATTAATTATTTGTTTTGTTTTTGTTAATCTACATCGGCTTTCGGCTTAGCGGCTAAACACAAACATTCCCCCCATGTAGCTGTGGTGAATAAAATACATACATATTTTTTGTGGCGACAGCGAGACGCCTGCAAGAGCTGAAGGTCGTTTGGCAAGTCTTGTGTTTTTGATAGTTTTTTTTTTAATGAATTCCGTAAAATATTTCATTGCGTATTTTTATAGCGCGCAGAGGTTGCCCATAAATTTCTAGTTTTTTTTTCTTGGACTTAATCCTCAATTTTGGTTAAAAAAACGTGGAATTAAAATTTTAATCAATTTTATATCAGGTAATTAAATTTTTTATTTTGGTTTTTAAATCTAAAAAAATTAGCTTAAACTTAGATTTACCCTTTTTAATATTTTCTGCTAATTGTTTAAATAAATATAATTTTAATTCTGTAGACTTAAATTTTAAAATTTTTTTTAGTTCTTTATCTTGATCAAAATCAATTTTTCGTTTCTACTTTGAAATTTTTACATCCACATAACGTTTTTTATTTTTTTTTATTATTTAATTAAAAAAAAAAAAAAAAAGAACACCCAAACCGGCAAACGTTTGTAGTGCTAAATAACCAAACGTTGTAAAATCTTCAAACTTTTTTGTGGTGTTCTTTTTTAATTTTTTGTTATTACATAATTTAAAAAACCATTTGTTCTATTGTAATTTTAAAATTGTAATACTCCTATCATTTTTTTGTTAAATTTTTTTCAATTTAACTTAAAAACAATTTAGTATTTTTTAATTTTAGCGTTTAATATTCTTTAATATTAGGAGAAATATTCTAAATCTGTTCAATAAAAAAATGTTGTAAATTGTTTTATCTCTGATTTAAACGACTTTTTGGAATTGTAAAAAAATTAATTCTTTTGTTGAAGGGAGTTTTAAAAGTTAACTTATTTTTTTAATTACTTTTTAAGAAACACTTTTTAGAAGACTTTTTAAATTTAGATTTTTTTTTTTTTTCAGTTTAACAATTAAATTTTGAAAACATTTTTTCAAAATTTATTTCTTTATTTTCTTTAGAGTGCTCTTTTAACTTTTTAAATTAAATCAGATTTTAATTATTTTTACTTAAGTATTCTTTTCCATAGAAATTTTTAAACTTGTTAAATTTTTTTCAATGTTTATCGAAAAAGTTGAAAACGTTTACTTATCATTTATCTGCATATTTTGAACAACTTTCCTATTTTTTTCAAAAATTACAACTTTTTTCCAGAAGTAAAACTATTATATTATATTTTATTATTATATATTTTTTTGTTAATTGCAAAAAAATGCTCTAGTTGCTAATTCATCATATAAAAACATTTTTTATAGACTTTTGTTTAATTCTTCAATATTTTGTATTTTTTTTTTTAACGAATTTTTTAAATTTTTAATTTTTGTTTTGTTTTGAATTCTTTCTTAAATAAGTACACTTTAAATTCCAATTTCTTCTTTCCTATTTAAAAAATGCAATTTAAACACTTTTTAATCTTTTTTAATTAAAAAATTAAACTTTTTTTATTACTTTTTCAACGTGCCTTCATTTTCAAGCCATGAAATTCATCGCATACTTTTTATGCTAATTCCGTTTTTTATGCTAAGTGCTCCAAAGAATTTCTTCCTTTATTTGCGTTCTGCCATTTTGGCAAACATACGTTTCGAGCTTTGTACGCATGCGCAAATTATAAATTTTTTTAAAAATAGCACTGAACTCACACGCCGCTACGGCGTATGTTAACACTTGGCAACGAGTCAGTCACGTTTTTAGTATTCTTGGATTTTATTTTTTGTAAAATTCAATTAACAGTGCTTTGTTTTTAGTAGTATTTTCGATTTAATGAGCGAAGTAGATTTTTTTTTTATTTGTCATATTTGCTTGCTGAGTTTTGTTAGCAATTAGGTAGGCAATACGGTTGCTTTTAATGACTAATCAAAACATTTAGCTGTCTGCTTTTAAGTTTTTTCTTACTTTTCTTGGACATTAAATTTATTTTTCGTTAGAGGATTTTATTTTTTTTATAGCACACTCTTTTGTCTTTTTAATAAATAAAAAAATTTTGTTCTTGCTTCAAGTATGAGTTTTTGTGGTTTACAATATTTTTCTTATTATATGCTTAATTTTTCCGCATATAGACAGTTTTTTTAATTATACATTTTTTAAGTAGCTTTTTAATTTTGTCCATTTCATTCAGTTTTTAATTGCTCTTTGTGATTCGTTATATTTTTTCCAATTCTGATTTTTCCACAAATGTTGCCAGTCGCAGAAACATTTCCATAAAAGGTATATCAACAAACATAACATCACTTTGGCAATAAATTTCGCACAATGCCCATAACAGTGAAGACATATTTTATACTAGACGATAGGATAATAAAATAAATTTATTCTATGGCATTAACTGACAATCTTAAGCCATTCCAGCCCCTTAAAAGCAAATGCTGGTGTGTTTTTATGGAAAACAAGTTCAAGTATCTTAAATCTTTTGTTAAAGCATGCAACAAGTTTAATGCTTCAAGATTCTCAAATAAAGAGAATTGTACGTCAAAAATGTTGCTGAGACCATTCTTAAAAGAGGAATAAAAATCTTATAATGGTAAAATTAATGAAGAATCTTAAATAGCAATTTTTTTAATGTTTTTTTCTTAAATTTTTTGTTATTTCATTTTTTTGTTCTGAATTTGAGGCGATAAAAATTGAAAACAAGTTTTGTTAGCCAGAAGTAATTTTCTGCCTTCACCTTCAAAATAGTGGCAACGTTTAAGCATACTAAAGTTCGTGCCTTAAGTCTTTTATTTAAGCAAAACAAAATCGTAAAATTTTAATAGAGCGATTATAATTAAGCTTAATAGTAGTTTTAATAGCAGTTTAACGCAATTTAAGTCATCAAATCGTAAAGAATTATTTAAGAGAAGCTCATGTTACAGAAACTAAAAAATCTTAAAGGAAAAGGCTATGAAAATTATAATCAAATTACTAAATATTAGCATAAACTCGATCAAATTCAGGAGTTTTCAACAGACACTAAACCTTTTGCAGTTTAGAAAACATCTGTACAGCTGTAGCATTTTTATTTCACAACAAAATTTTGTTGCCTAAAACAGCACACGTGTGCTGATGTTTAGCCATTAAAAAATTAACAATTAAATTTTCACACCAGCAAGTTCGCACCTAAAGTCTTTTGCCCGAACTATTCTAGGCAGAGTTGAAAAAGTTACAATATGTAGATACACAAACAATTTTTTTGTAACACCAAAGGAAGTACTTCCTGCTCAGATACTCAATAAACACATATATTTACATACATACATACTTGTATGTACCCTGCAAAAAATGGGACTAATCCGGGATGACTCCGGGAGCAATCGCAAAGGAGCATGCGACTAATACCACTTTTGATCTCTTTATATGGAATGAACTGATCGCTTTTGTTCGAGCATGTCCTATGAAGAGACTAATTGTTCACCTTTATACCCGAAAGGGTATAAAAAGCGACTAGTCACTTTTAAAAAATAAAAATAATAATTTGCGCCAGCTGAGATTCGAACCGGGTTGCTCAGTTTTATTAGGCGAATACTCTCTCTGTGTGCCAACGCCGCACATGAAATTTCATTGACTAAGTGCGTACATATCATTAAATCGTTAATAGTACCCGTTAGAGATGAGTTGGGGACTAATTGATCTCCAATTATACCCATAAGGGATGAGTCGAGACTAATTGATCTCCATTAGTACCCGTATGAGACTAGTTGCGACTAATTAATGCCTAATTGTACCCGATTGAGGGTAATCTCGGAATACTCTCTTTAGAGATTAGTCGCACAATTTTTTGCGGGGTATTGTCAGAAGCACACATGCACAAATAGTACTGGATATGCGCTGCGCCCAATGTCATATAGCTCAACAGCAGCAGAGACGACATGCAAAATTCGCACGCAAATACATTACACTTTTTTGATAAGTCTTTTCCGCTTTTTCCTTATTATAATTACTTCCTCGACGAGTGAGTGCCCGCTTGGCCGGCAACAAAAACAATAGCAGCAACAACAAAGACTGTTGAGAAACAGCAAAAGCCATTGAAGAACACAATAATAATAAATTACAAAGCAATCAATACTTACGCATATATACACTTACACACACACACACATATGTATATATTTACATATGTACACACACAATTTATGCATATTTATTGCATGAGTAATAAAACAATTTATTAACTTCCGCTTTCTTGCTCTCTCTCTCTCTTCTTTTCATGTTTCTTCCCACCCTTTAGCATATCGTGGCAAGTGCTTCGATAAGATCACCCGTCGTGCTATGCTACCCAACAAGGAGTACAAACCGAAGGGCATTTGTGCGGTTATGACATGCGACATCCTCGCACAAACAATCAACATTGAAACCTGCCCGTACGTGGAGATGCCCGGCTGTGAGGAGCTGCCTAGCGATCCCAAATGGTCGTTCCCCAAGTGTTGTCCGCAATTCAAGTGCACAGACTTCAAGACCGGCAAGGAGTTCATTGTGTCGGTGTAAAGGTCAGCAATGTCACAGCAGCTGCAACAACAAAATTAAAAACAAAAAACAAAAAAATACTCAAGCGCCGCACAACGCATGCAAAGGAGATTGTATGGCAGGCAGGCAAGGAGGGAGTGTATGAGGCGTGTGGCGCAAAAAACGTGATTTTATGCTTTTACTTACCATTTACTACCTTAAACTATAATTAAAACTGAAAAGTACTATTTTTAAATGTGTGAAACGTGAAGCGTGTGTAGAGTGCATGATTGTCGTCATGAAAATTTATTTTATTTTTATTGTTTTTCTTTTTTAATTATTTTCACATTTTTGTCTTTAAAAGCTATTCTTTGTCCATTATAAACTTCATTAGCATGTAAGATTATTTATTGACAAAACAAAAACAAAAAAAAAATCGAGACAAATCAAATTGTAAATACACGCTTTTCGCCTAATTAATTTATTGTAAAACTATTACGTTTGTGAACATTTTTTTTCTTTTTTGAAATTAAAATTAATTAATTACTTTTCTCCATTTCACTTATAATTTATTTCTACTGTATGCATGTATGTATGTAGTGCGTTTAGGAGTTACGTGAAGTTAATTCGTAAATTTGTCGGCTTGCGTTATTTGCTTGCTTTTTTAGTGATAGTGCTAAATGATAATTAGCATAGTATTTATTTCTTAAGTTTTGTAAAAAAATTAAATTAAAAACGTGAAAATAATTTAAAAATAAATTATTGAAAATCAAAACGTTTCTTTTATTAAATATTTCGGAATAAATTTTTACTGCTATATAAGCATTTTTAATGAAGCCTCAAGCCCGTTTTTGTCTTTGGAAAATGGCGAAAACAACAAAGCTCGTTGCCGCTAATTCTCTGCTATTTAGGCAGTCATGCTTACCTTCCGAGACATGATTTTATTCTTCAACGACACTACCATATGTATATATGTTGTTCTGTGGTGAAAATGATGAACCCTGCAAGGATGCATTCAAGTTTTTCAAGAACACCCATAAAAAAAGGCGACGCGAATCTTGGCAAAACTTCTGCAACAACATAGAAGAAAACTCTGAGGCCAACAGGTTGCAAAAAGTTCTGTCGAAGCCTTCTTCAATTATGAACTCTACCCAGAAGCTTAACGATGACTGGACATCGTCACTGAATGAAATGCTGAAGATCCTTATCAGCACTCACTTCCCGATGCGAAGGTATTTCTTCTGCTTAAAGGGGGCAGGACCGCTCATATAAAACCGAAGTATCTCAGGCCGCTAGACCCCTTTTGGTTTTTTCTAAAGACTTCAGAGAGTCTCATTGACGAATGTCTTCGGCGGAAGCAGCATTCATATTCCAAGGGAAAATCCATGGAGACCGCGCTTCGCGAAACCGTATCGACGATTTAAAAATAATTGGCCAAGCGGGGCTACACGGAGTACGTTGTTAATTCCCACTTTAGGGTGGGGGTGCAGCGGATACTGGAAAAGAGAACTTTTGTATCAGAGCTAGGGGATGGCTCCATAACTAAACATGTGACCGGATGCACTTTCTAAGGGGACGTTCTATTACCTCTACTCTGGAGTCTAACTGTTACCGCCCTACTTCTAAACCTAAAGGGCACTGGTTATCAAGTCACAACGTATGCTCATGACGAAGCAATCGTAGCCACGTGTAAACATCCGCAGGTCCTGTAGGAGTTATTACAAAATGCACTCAGTCTTGTAAATATCTGGTGTAAAAAATGCGGACTTAGCGTCAATCCGACCAAGACCGAGAAGTATAAAATTGCTCTATTCAAACCTCCTACCTTAAACGGAGTAGAACTTACTTTCTCAATCGAGATCAAATACCTTGGAATTATTCTAGAAAAGAAACTTGACTGGGCCGCTCCAGGAAGCAAATGCTGCATTATACGCTTGTAAGATGGCTATAGGAAAAAGAGGGGGAATAAAACCACATAAGTATGTATATTCAGTAGACTGAATGCACATAGCTGCAATGAGACGCATCCGTTTCTACCGGGTCACCGTATGGTGAATTGCCTTAAATTAGACTTTGTCCAGAGCCAAGGTGAAACGTGTACATAGGACAGTGTCCATGTCTGTCGTGGGAGCACTACCCACTACTCACACCAAATCTGGGGAAGTCATATTAAATCTTACACCGGTGGATCTGTGCGGCAAATTTCCAGTATGATGTAGTGCTCTCAGGTTAAATATAATCCAGCCGTGAAGGGACCTCACATTCGGACACACAAAGGTCGTCAAAACTTTACCGGATAATCTACAACAACTAGATTGTACTACTCCATTGTTCTCCATAAGAACCCCAGAGAAGAACGAATGAGAAAGTGCCGCAGACCTATACCCAGGGTATCTAGCTTTACCACTTATTTATCCTTTGTATGCCTGTACAATTATAGCGCTTTTATTTATAAATGCGTCAAGTCTGTTGCTTGTACGGCTTACATAGTCAATTTCGAGGCTCGATTGACCAACGTGGTTTTATATTTCCTATAACTACTTATCGGCTTTTGTTGATTTCTCATTTTTTGGTGTATTTTGCCTATCTTCTATTTCAAAGTGGACTGTATTATATTTTTATTTATTGTATTACAAATAAAATGAATTGAAAATTACACTTTTGTAATTCAATACTCATCTAATCAAAGATAGTAATCATACGAATAAAATAGGAATAAAAGCACCATCATTGGCATGATTGGCAAAGTAAGCCATTTGCGGTTAAGTCATAGCTTAATCAAGTTATATGTACATAGGTACATATGTATGTATGTATGTAGACAAATCAGGCAAATTTTTGATTGAGTCATTTTTATTTATAGTAATAGTCTAATTTTTCTGAGATTTTTGTTTTACATTATTCCTTTAAAACAAATTCAATACCAAGCGCTCTACTTTCTTAACTTTCAGCTGGTGAAAAATACCTTTAAAATGCGTAACGCCTTATTTTGTTCACCAATTGGCGACGATTTTGTTATCTGCTTTAAATAATTCATTAGCTTCTGTTGAAAGCGGCAGTAAAGAAATTACGCAGTTAACTGAAATTAGTTCATAAATACATACTACATACATACATACATATGCGATCATGCCAAAATCAGTAAGTTTGAGTAACAAAACGCTACGCATAAAAACTAACTTAATTTGGGTTCACAGTGCATTTAAAAATTTTTTTACAAAAAAACATAATGCCTTGGATAAACTTTTGTTTCTATGTATATGTAATTATGTACATGCAATAACGACACAATTCAAAATTCAAAAAATAAAAACCCTTACCGCTGTCAAGTGGCGCATGACTCTAATTCAAGTCTAACCTTTAGTACTTACTTTAGCAAGCCTTACTGGTTACTTTAGTAAAGGTTTCAAATGGACTAGACAAGGATTAGAGAGAGAAGAACCACTTAACAGTAGCAACACCTATTATATATTGAATTGTGTTTTCGAATTGAATTTTGCGCGTATTTTAAATTTTTTTTTTGTTTTTGTCGCACGGTGTTTTAAGTAGTTTATATGCAAATTGCTTCATCAAAATAAAATTTTTTGGGTAAAATAACATGCTGCGAAAATAGACAAAAGTCATTTGACGCAGAAATTGAGAAATGGCTGAAGACTAAAAAATGATCAACATATTTAACTCCAATAAAAGCAACGAAGAAAAAAAAACAAAAATTGAGCAACTATTGCAAAACATTGTTGTTTTGGTGCGTATTTTTCGTTTGCATTTTTTTCGCATTTCGCCTATTTTAAAATTCAAAACAAAAAACAAATACTTATAAGCACATGGGCATCAATAAACGCATATATAAATATGTCAACAACGATTAAACTAAATCTGTATGTGTCAGCTATAGATATGTGTAAATGAGAATACCATTTTTAATATTTTTGTTTTAAGCACTAAATTAAATTATTTAAAATAAATGCGCATTTAAAAGTAAAAAAAAATATCTGTTATAACATCGTACAACAATCTCAAACCTGTTTGTAAAATACGAATAATAGGCTCCCTAAAGTTTTAAATATTTCATGTGAAATGCAAATCCAATAAAAATTAAATGGAGTTATCATTTATTTACCTGGCATCAAAAAAATAAGTCACCCTCCTAGCCTTAAAATTTTGGGTTGATGCTTCATGAATAATGATCATAGTCATAAGAAAATACTTTTGTTGCTAAAGCTTTGGTCTCGCCTTGTGGATAAACTCTTGATCAGACTAATTGCGCGTGAGTGAAATACCGTTGGATAGTTGGACCAAGTAAGTGTATTTAGTTAATGGAAAATTAAAAGGCACCATTTCAGATGCTTAGCTCTTAGTTTCGTGTCAAACTGATATGTCAATAAATACCTTAGAATAAACCCTCCAATGGCCGTTCACGAGTATATACATATAAACCAACCGTCGTTCTTATAAACACAGTGATTGAATATTCTGACGAGATCAAATAACTTGAAACTATATCCTTGTAACGAAGCTTAAATTGGCCTGTAGGAGAACTCAAATCGGGTTTTGCTGCAAACAGCAAATCATAATCCTAGAACGGGTTAGATTAGGTAAGCTTACGTGGCATTGCAGATACCATTAAGGTCCATAGCGTTAACCGATAACCTACGAACACATTAGTCTGCAAATCACTGAGTACCAGAAGTAATGTTGAAACACTTTTCAGCCCTCTGGTCAAACTGAACCAACTTAGCTTACTTTGGCGGAAGCTTCCAGACTAGGCGTAAATCTTAACATTAACCAGAGCCAGTCTGAAGGCGTGCGATGCCAGCAGGCAGTGTCCCGTTGGAACACCCACCGGTAGCCTCGCATCCTTCCTCTTGAGAAATAGGACAAACTTCGAGAGATTTATAGCATACGCTCTGCAAATAATACTGGACACCTGCAAACCTTGCGTTTTGGTCGCAACCTTCTGCGGCTTCCGCATCATGGACAGTCGAGTTCCGTTTAATCGGCGGGAGAGAAAGCGGCACTTTCTCTATCAGAATAGTTTCCGACAGACCGTGATGCCGGTATGCCCCGCAACCCAGGGCAGATTAACGTCAATGCCAACATGAAGCAAATCCAGAGCTGCCTTGCCCTTCGCCATATTTTTTGAGTTACTGCTGTGTTGTTGTTCTTGTATCCGCACTACTAAGCCCCGCCTAGTTCGGTTAGTCCACTAATCGTTTTCGTCAACTAACGGTAGGCCCAAGAAACGGACTCTTTAGACGTGTTCGGGTCAAATGGAGAGGGGTTTTAGTTGAGTGGGATTGAGCTGGCATGTGAAGAGGTGGTTGGTGTCGTGTGGGGAACTTCCACGTGCCGGACACTCATAAGGGATATTGGGGTGTAGTCTGGATAGGTAGCTGTTGAGATGGTTACAATATCCAGACCGTAACTGGGCAAGATGTACGCGGGTCTTTCTTGACAAGTGAAAGCTCCTTGTCTGCAATTGTTAGTGATTGGGCTCCGATCATGGCATTCATCGATCGGGAGACGTGGTAGGTGGTGACCGACTCCTTACGAATGCCGTTGATCACTCGTCGATACCTCGTTCCTCAGATCCAGTGGCTGATCAATGTATGTCCAGTCCGCGTCCACCAGAAGCTGTTTTCTATGCAATTCGTTATGCTCCCTTACGGGAAACATTTGGGCCTCGCTGTGCAGATTGTGCTCAGGCGACATTAGAAGGCCTCCTGAAATGCGACGTTCTGACAAGTCTGTAGCTTCGTCCACTGCGTCAAACTAGTCCCCGGCGATCAGACCGGCGAGACATAGTTCAGAACCGGCTGTGCGATAGTAGCACCTTTATCGCAGCCTGACTTTCGATATAGAGATTCACCTGTTTATTTGCTATGTAGTTAACCGTCACCTTTATGACCAATACTTCCGCCTGGAAAAAGCTACAGTAGTAGAGACTGCTGCTCCTAAGAGAGTGTAGTCTGTCAATGGTGCTTGATGTCGATTAACATATCCCGACCTCAACCAAAAATAACCTTGAAGCGGAAATTCAGGACCTCTCCAGTAGGAAGATAAACTCAAATCTTGGCAAGGAGTTTTTTGTTACTCTCCGCTTCTTGCAAAGGAAAAAATTATAACACTTTGTTGGGTACCAGCACACTGAATAATAGAGTAGGAGCGGAACCCCTAAGTTTATTTTTTGTTCATCTCCTTTTGATTCTCTTGGCATTAGGAATTCGTCTACTAAGATCTTTCTCTTTTTATTAGAAAAGTTAAGTTTAACTTGGATTTTCCGTATAAGGAACCCATGGTTTGGGTTATAATACAAATGATCTTTCTGTATCGCAGTGTCCCTACTTCTTATACATTTTTTTGTTTACCTAACTAAGAAATTATTATATTTAGATAAAATTTAATAGTAATGGTACTTAATAATAAAGTCAAATAACAGCTGAATTTTGGTATATTGACGATTTTTTTGCATTGGTGAAGGCGAATACCGCCCGAAAATATGCAACTCGGAGCCCACTGGCGATATGCCTATGTCACCACACTTTATTATGGATGGTTACAATTTTCTTCTTTTTTTTTTTTGGTGAAACAAACTTTCATTATTTTTTCATAAAACATAATATATATATATTTACACTTCCGCCTCAATCCGCAGAAGATTTTCGTCTTCGTTGAACTAGTGAAATTTCCTGCTTAAAATTATCGTAGAATATTTTGCCAGGAACTAGATTTTTCACCATTGGTTTAAAGCTTTAGCCCATTGCAAAAAAGATTTGAACTTGGCATTTTTCTATTGTTATTTTTGTTATATATGTATTTTGTTATATTTTTGTTTATACGCGGATCGATTTATAATTGAGCGCCAATTCCTTTGATAACTAACTAACCGTTTGTAAACAACATCGTCTAACGAGTCGCCTGAGGTAGTCTGCATAGTTTATGCCAAAAACAAAACTAGAAGAATTTTGTTTTGACCAAAGCCACGTAATCTGACCTTTCACTTCACAGAAAACCCATGATTTTGGAATTTATGTATACATACGTTTAAGCTAATATGCAAAGCATTAAAGTGACAGTTAAAAATAATCAGCTAAAGACTAGAACAGTAAAAATTTGTGGCAATTAACATAAGCCTCACAGAGACTGATTTATTACTGTTCGCTTGCGAGACAAGACCTATAATTTATAAAAACGAGATAAACATAAATAAATAATAAAAAAGGAACTGGATTTTTAGGAAAAAAAAAATGGTTCGCACTACAAAAATGTTGACTGAGAAAAAGTTACGCAAAAGTGCCAACAATACTGAAGACTTAAGCAACGAACTTGAATTGGACAAAATGGCAAAGCGGTGGCAAAAAAAAAAAAAAGAAACAACGAAAGCGTAATTTGGTATTTATCAAAAAGGATATGCAATACATAAATAAAGCGATTTTTATTTTTATATCGCAGAGCGGTTGTATTTTATATACTATACATAGCTTAGATGCGTGTGAAGACTCAAGCAGTCAAATTGGCTTGCGGCCAATGACAAAAAAGGAGAGAGATAGAGGTATATAAATTGTGCGCTAAAATAAATTTATAGACAGCATTGGCCAAAAAGGAGATGTACAACGAATGTGTTTTGTTATTTATTACGCCGACTTAGTTAGGTGTGAGGATTGCGATAAGCAACGCCTTAAATTTGGTGGCATAGATTGATGAAATGGTTATTCCCATGACTTTCTAAATGCACGCTTGCTGTCAACTAATTAAAGCTAAGCAAATTTTAAGGTGTGGCACATCATTAACATTTCAGCAAAGTCATAATCAATGTGATATGATTGGCAAAAATCAAAACAAATATATGTATGTATGTATTTAGCAATTGCATGATTGGAAAAAATATATAGTAAAACACACAAAAAACGGGCGAAAAAGAGCTAAAAGCATAAACAAAACGCAAAACTTCAAATATTTGCAGCGGAGAAAAAATTCCATGACCAACAAAAAACCAGGCAGGTTAGACAAGTTCAAAAAGGGGTTAAAACAAGAAACATTGCAAAAACCCGCGCCACTCCGGAGCCGTTGGCAAGAAAAAAAAGGTCAATGTGATAGCGTGTTGATAGTCAAAGTACGCAAAGTATCAAAGCAATAAAACAAACATAACTGAACGCAACCAAATGAACCGGCGCCGCTAATGCAAATTTTGTTAACATTTTTCGGAATTCCCACATCAATGCTAAGTTGGATGCTTTGATCGATAACGCTAACAACAACAGCAACCATCAGCTATAAACTTAGCATATAGCTAGACTAACACTTAAAAAATATCCATATCGGCGCTTAGCGACTACCTGCAGACACGCTTGATATGTCCAAATTTGGCCACATTCATCTCAGTTTGCTGCCGCTTTTGTCGATTGCTTTCTTTTGTTATTTTTGCTTTTACTATATTGCGTCTGAATTTGATTTTACTAGCTTTCGCAGTGGCGGCTATTACCCACTCGTCTGCTCCCTTTAACTGACTTGCCTAAATTGGCGCGTCAAGCGCCAAACAACTGTCAAAAATCCTCATGCCCGTACAATTTGTATGGAGTATCCCACAGTAACGCGGCGCTAGCGCCGAGCAAATGGAATTTTCATTTTTGACAAGGTGTTACATGTTGAAGTTGGATGCAGAAGACGGAAAGCAAGAGAAAGGACAAAGAAAGTGAAAATGAGAATAAAAACGAGAGAAAATGAGAAAACGTCAAAAATTACGCCGCGCTGACACTCGTTGACAATGGCAAACGCAACGCTTAGCGCTCCAATTTAGGCACGCCAGTAAAACTCATGCAAATTTTGATATTGTTTACATTTTTGGTAGCGCTTGTTTTGGGTTTTTACTATTATTATTATTTCTTTTTTTTTTGTTTGCCTTCACCCGGACTACTGCCAATTTTGGTATTTTGTTTATCGGAATGCTTAATAGCTATTGCAGAACTGTCTAATTCTTGTAGCTTCTTGTTTTTTATGCAAAGTACTAATTTGCATTTACGTCATTTGGAGCTTAAAAAATTTTATTTCGAAAAGAAACCAGTTCGTGAAAGTAGTCGCCGTCTAAGTGACGCCAAAATTCTCAAACGGCGACGATACGCAGCAAACCAAAAAAACGTAAAAATAACAAGATTACAAAACTCAAATTTCCATGTCAGAGGTCTGCATGAATCCACTGTAAACTATTTTTTTATAGTTCCGTAGAAATGGCGGAACGCATACATATGCGCAGTACCTAAAAAGAAATTAAAATAAAAACTTGTTCTTTCAGCAAAGTATAGCTTCAAAGATACCCTTTTTTCCGTACATCTCTACCCAAACGCCAAACGTCTATTTTTCTAGGATTGTAAACCCGATATTTTTTTAGACAATGAATAACTCTGTTTTAGTTAGACCTAAGCCCGTTTGAGAAACAACAGGCGATTCCCAAACAAAGATAATTGAAAGCGTGGCGATGGTTAATCATTTCTTATGCCAGGCGCCCTCACATCGCAACCAGCCTTTCTCCCACGAGGGAGCACTGAAGTGGAGGAACTTCAATCCATTAAAAGAAATACATATGAAAATTGAAATAGAAACGTCTTTTAAAAACATTTTGGAGTCACCAAGTCTGAGAAAGATCTAGAGCAAAGGCTTAACGCCTCACTCAGAAGCAACTCACAAGTACTGCAGCTACGCCTGTCGATCCGCGAGCTGATCCAGCCTCGGAGGGCAATACTCAGGACCACATCACACAGTCTTCGGGGAATACTGGTAACGGAGGCACAGCAGGAATCCGCATGGAGACGGAATACTTCACCGACACCCAGAAGCGCCGAATACAAGCTTTGATTAGCGATGGTATACAAATCAGAAAAGCTAAGGAGATGGTGCAGATGGTGGCCACCGTACTGTTTCGTCACCTCAAATTTTGTCTGGCATTTTCTTCAGCTCTTAACACTAAATGCATCCAGTAATCGGGTTAAAGGATTTGGGTACCAAGACCTTACGGAATAATGATCAACGAAGTGAGAGGTATTCTCCCTGGGAAAGGGGACTAAACGGTCTGTCATAGCGCTTCGTCAGGTGAAATTTCTATATCTGGATGAGGAAGGAAGCGCAACATTGCTGGGCAAGATAGACTACATTCCGGAAATATTAGCAAGGAAAACTAAAGCACTCCGCATAACATAGCACGGCATAAGAACTGTTAAAACCTTTCCCAGAAGTCACTGCAGGGTAATGAAGCACTTGTCAAACTTGTGAAAGGTTCACTCCGACCAGTGCTGGTTGCATAATGTGGAACACAAAACAGGAAAGCACGTTATGTGTCCTGAGTAAGCCAAGACAGCGCTCCTTATAATCAGCGTACCTATAAGCCCGTAACCTAAATGGCATTCAAACAAGAGGAATAGCCAAGTTTCCTAAAAATACGTAGATAAAAAACCTGCAATAAAATAGAGTTTGGTTTCAGCAGATCGACCTTGGTCGCGATAGTTAGGTGACCAGACTATGTATTTTTTTTATATTTTGGGACTTTTTTTTAGAGAAACTTGAGAGAGTTATAAAATATTCCGATTTAATTTGGAGGGTGGTGCTAAGAGTACGTCTACTGCTTCTTTAATGGCAGCAACTTTAGCTTGAAAGACACTAAAAAGTCTGGAAGCCAAAGTTTGATATTGATGGATAGCTCGCAGCAGAAGACCTCCGCCAATCCTCTCAACAAGCTTCGAGCCATGCGAGAAAAAGTTATTGCTCTCCCCAATATATCAGTTTAGTTTTATGTTTGCTTTAAAATCTCTTTCATTTACCTATATCGCTTCAAGTGTTCACTTAAAATAGGGATTTGGGTGAATATTTTATTGCAGAACTAATTAGTTTTTATTTTCATTTCTTCTTCGAAGCTTGCTTTTGACAAAGTATCTAGTAACTAATTTAGTTAATGCTTCACGCCCATACTTGTCTTTGCTACTCACGCTCTTAGTCAGAATACTTATCAGCCATCTGATGCCGATCTCTATTTCGTACCAAAAGAAGTATTACATAGTTATACATAAGCATATGTAGAAGAAGCTGTTGAATACAATAGCGCGCACCCAAATAGCGGATAGATAACAAAAAATAATTAAAACTTAATACAAGGTCTACAAAAGAAAATAGATGCTACAGCCAGGCTAGTTAGTTTGCAGCGGCTATTGCCCTTTTTCGTGCGGCGTTTATGGCCGCTGGCAATATTGGGGCAAACCCATCGCATTTTGCACAATTAACGTTCAAACCATTTCCAAACAGCGCAGCACAAACAGCGGTTCTCTAAACAGCCGGTGCGAGTAAAAAAAATATACAAGCTTGGAGAAAAATATTATTTGCAGTACTTTTGGACTTTATGAATACATTTGTGTGCTTTCTACGAGTACTTGGAAGAATTTTTTTATCTTTTTTATTCTCGCTTGCATTCGTATTTTTGATGGGAAATTTTTGGCAAAACTTGTTGCTGCGCCACTGGTATGCAATGCTCTATATTAAGCAGCTCGAGTTCTAAGACCGAGTTATCGCTTATATTTTTGTTCTGCTTTCATTTTTTAGCGTAGGCATTTTTTAATTAAATATTCGCGACGCCATTTCTGCAAGTCGACCTTGACCATAAGTAACTTAGTAGCAGCTTCACATAGCGCAAGTATAAATTAATTACTGTTTAAAATATTTTTAATGCTACTTTCGAAAAAAATTTCGAAATTTAAGTTGCTGAATCGGAGTTCACTTCTATTTTTCTTTTCGATGTGAGGAAACACTGTCAACGCCAATTAGTGTCCTCTAATGTAAAATAATTCAGTTTTTTTTTTTTAACCCTTACTGGTCGAATCATTTTTATAACACTATAGTACCTTGAATAAATACATACCAGTACATAATCAACTTATCAGAAATAAATAGTCAGAAGTCCGCAGAAAGGCTCGGCATCATGAAAACGCATTTAGGCTCCACGTTTTGTGTGAGAGTCTGCGCCTTCGTTGCCTTCAACAAACAATTCATATCCAAGCGTTTCGCTATTGTGAGCTCCCAGGTGGTTCAAAAGAGATTTACAGCTGTCCACAAGACTTGATGCCGTTCTAAATTAGTCTAAGGCCTTTAATGCTGCCTGACTATCCGATAAAAAATGTTTTCTGGTAAAATTTTACGGTGACATTAGCGAACACAGACTACGATTGCAAACTTCCGCCTGGAATATGGTTGGGTATGTGCCCATTGGCAGACTTTTCTGGAATCTTGGTCCAAATACGCCTGCCTGGACGTCAGATGAAAGAGATTGTGGTTTTGAAAATATTTTTCAGAAGGTTGCCACCTTGTTACAAAATTGAATTCAATATAAGCAATAGGTTAAATAAATTACTTCAGAGGGTTTCCACCTGTCTAAAAAGTTAAACTCAAACTATTTAATAAGCTAAATGATTTATTAAAGTATATGCATAAATTGTCATGGGTTAAAAATGTTTTTTTTTCTGAGCTTTGTTTAAGGTGGCTGCCATATATTTTAGAAATTTCATCAACTTGAATTAAGATAGACAATTTAAGTATGTATGGCAATATGTGTATCAGTTGAAAAAGGTTTAACTAGGTTTAGTTTTGAAGTATTTTGAATAGGGTTGCTACCTGTTTTAAAATTAGAATTTAATTAAAGTATGCATAAGTTAAATGAAATATAAAAATATGACCTGAAACGAAGGTGGTAAGACATCCTTAGTTTGAATATTTATAATACTAAAGAGGGTTGCCACCTGTTTAAAAAGGTAAACCCAAATTATTTAATAAGTTAAAGCAATTATTAAAAATATGGGTATCAAATGAAATGGGTTTAAAAAGGCTTTATTTCTGAACTGTATTTAAGAGAGTTGTATGAAGGTATCACAATATCAGACGCAAGAGATTTGTTTTATTTCTTAATTATATTTAGGAAGGTTGCCAGCTTTTTCAGAAGTCTTAGCTAACTTATGCACGAAGACGAAGATAAATGCGAAAACGAGCACGAACACGAAGAATACTAATACGGGGACCTAGGCTAATATAAAAAGTAATACAAATTTTTGCGGTATGAACGGAAATAAAAATGCATCGAAGTAATGATACACGTCATGGCATATGTATATCTATTTATATGGTACGTATGATCGAAGTTAATATGGATCTGCGTCTCTATTTCTAATTATTATTATTTTGCAATTCATATTGATTTATTAGATTCAATTCAATACAATCAAAACGAACATTTCATATACCGTTTTGAACTTGAATGTGAAACCATGAAAAAGTTTCACACAAAAGGATTTTAGATCACTTCATTTGTGAGACAACACTATGTACAAGTCGGAGGAGAAACTGAGCCACACAATTATTAAAAATTGTAAATATTTCTATAATATTAAACGTGGAAAATGTCAGGCACCGGAGATTATCTGATGCCATTTCCTAAATAGCTACATAATTTTTCTAAAAATGGTATAAGCCACACTCTAAAAAGTGCATGTAAAACTACTACTGAAAAGGGTTTATTTTTCAACCAGAATCTGTTCAAGTATACGCACAAGATGTTCAAGATTTGATTTTGAACATGAGTTGTTTAAAATATACACATGAAATGTTTAAAATTGCAAACATTTTGAAAGTAAAAATATATTTTTTAAAAATAATAAATACTAAGGGGTGCACGCAGGAATATATTTTTTGGGGGAAAGAGTGTATACTTCTAAATATATATAAATACTGAAAATTCGCTCTTTAAAATGCATTTATGCAAGTTTTATGTACAGAATGAAATAAAAAAAATAAACTTTTTAAAGTTTCATAAATTGCATTTTATTTACATAAAATTTACAAAGAACTCAGACATTTTCAACCGGCTTCAAAAAAGGGGAGGTTATAAATTCTTCGGAGTATTTTTACTTCTTTTATTTATTCCACCGCATAACTTTGCATTGCGTGAACCGATTTTTTTACCGGAATGATAGTACCTTAAAGGTCGTCCCGTAATTTGGTTTAGATCCGATCATTAAATCATGAAAACATTAACGGTTAAAGATGCACTCAATTTTCAAAAGTAATAAAAAATTTTACAAAAGAATTTTAATATAAATACATTAAATCTTCGAATGCTTATTAAGTACATATCAGTGGTAAACTTTTTTAGGCTGTAAAGTGTAAAAAGCAACAGTTAGTGAGCATGCACTGCATATTTTTAGGACAATGTTTTCATTCGCAGTTAAACTTTAAAGAGTTCTCAAGAAAAAAGAAAAATTCTTACAAAATGACGCACAAGAAATGGAAAACAAATTTTTTTTTTATCAAAATTTCTTAAATCATAATAAACTTAACCCCAAAACCCACCCTTTGTGTGCAGTACGTGACAAATTTGATATGTAAAAGTAAACAGACAGTGTTTAATTTTGCAAACACTAGGAGAGGAAACTGGTTACCTCTCTTTATATGAGTAAATTTAAATGAAAATTTTTTAGAGGAAATTTTAAACATTTTATGTGTAAACTATGAAAATGTGAACAAAAAATGTTTAAAACTCAAAAAAACATTGAAATTTGTTCTACGCCACACATATGATAAGTAAAAGTAAGCAAGCAATGTGTAAATTTGCACTCATTAAGAGAGGAAACTGGTTACCTATCTTAATATGCGCAAATTTAAACAAACATTTTTTAGAGTGTAGGCAAACATTTTTAATGCCTAATTTAAACATTCATTCAGGAGAATTTAATTCCCTACCACGTTTTACTGATGTCCATTAGCATCGCAAAAATGACAACAATGTAGCTACCAAAAGTAACATAAAATAATTAAATTTTCAGTTTTTGGTGTATACATATCATCGTTTAAAATACAAAACCGCGTATCACCAAATTGCAAAACCGCGTATATGAGATTGCATAAACTATTTTCTAGGGAGCAAAAACACTCATATTTCAAAATGGTTCTCTTTTTTATAAAGCAATCGTATTTCTGGTTAGTATATTTCAGAACGAATCGATAACGATTGAGCCAAGAGCTTGTGTGAGCAAATCCAATTTTTGGCAAATGTCAGTTACGCGGTTTTGCAGAATGACGATACGCGGTTTCGTACTTTAAACGACGATATGTACATAAGTGTGTAGTTTAGTATTACAATTTTTTAACTTCCATTTTTCTGCCGAAATTAAAATTAATTATATTGTCACCACCGATTAAGTTTGTTTACCTAAATAAATGAGATTTGGGAACTGAATTAATTGTTTTATACAACCTGTTTGTGAATTTTGTGGGTAAATTTGTGATGTATTAAGGTAAGATTTGGCATAAGCTAATGGAGAAGAAAGCGTTATTCACCTGTTTATTAGTGTATACACATATGTACACACATATGTATCAACCATTTATTAAAATTATTTATTTTGTTAGCCTAATTAAATTTTTAAGATATATGAC
This sequence comes from Rhagoletis pomonella, assembly GCF_013731165.1. NCBI lineage: Eukaryota > Metazoa > Arthropoda > Insecta > Diptera > Tephritidae > Rhagoletis > Rhagoletis pomonella. The sequence goes on along the minus strand of NW_023458559.1, from coordinate 75,933,934 downwards.
CCAACAAGCATTTCAATAATTGTTTTTAAAAATACATTAAAGTAATTTTGCCATAATAAGCGTTAAATAAGCGTTTTTGGTAATAAGTTTATTTAAAGTTTTTTCAAATAAACCTTTTATAAGAGCGAATGTTAACAAATCAATTAAACTTAAAAATTACATGCAAATGCCAACGACTTGAAGCTGAAAATATAATACTTTTTTAATTGTGAGTGACATGTTTATGTTCTTTAAAATATATATTAATTATAATTTTTTAACAAAAAAATACAATAAAGTCAATGCGGAAAACATAGGCAGAAATGTCTCGATTAAAAAGTGAAAAGGACAGTCTAGAGAAATTATAAATTTGCTTGTGAATAGTGAAGTCTGCGGAGAACAAATTAAATATAACGTTACTTCCAATCCAGGACCCGCTGCGCTAACAAACATTAAACATATAATAGTTAATTATTGTATCTTGTTGCGTGCAGCAGCTTTCAATTAAATGCGGTTATTGGCTAGTTGGAAAAACGACTTCGATGCAGCTATATATTCCACATCATCGCCGCCATTCTCATTGATGAAGGTTTCTGAAAAAAAAAAATTTATTAATACATTTTTAATTGAATGTAAAAGTAAGCAAGGATAAGGAAAACTCATCATTTCAGGGCTCGAATGTTTAGACTGTCTTTTTCACTTTTTAATCGCGACATTTTTGCCTATGTTTTCCGCATTGATTTTGTTTTATTTTTTATTTAAATAATTATAATTAAAATATAGTTTAAAGAATGTAAACATGTCACTTACAATTGAAAAAATGTTATTTTTACAGCTTCAAGTTGTTGGCATTTGCATTTCATTTTTAAGTTTAAGTGATTTATAAACATTCGCTCTCAACACTTATTAAAGATTTATTTGAAAAAAAAATTAAATAAACTTAATATTAAAAACGCTTATTTATCGCTTATTATGGCAAACTTACTTAAGTTATTTTTGAAAACATTTACTGAAATGCTTGTTGGACATGTATGCGTCTATGTATGTATGTACCCAAGAGCTTTGAAATACATAAAAGAATTTTTGCTAACGTTTATGTTTAGAATGCAAAATAGGAGAAAAGTGGGTAAATATATGTACATCAAATCAATACCGACTTGTATGAAATTGATAAACACATAAAGCTATATATGAACTTTCATTCGTAAATATCTCAAGCACAACAGGTATTTCCGCTGAGCAATACATCGACACACTTCGATTGATTTATGGTCGTTTGTTTGACTATTTCTTTTTATTTAATAAATTGAAATTCCGAAAGACTGCAAAATAATTTTAAATTTTTTTTGTGAATGCTTTATGATGTTTCTAATTTTTTGTTCATTCAGGTTACATGCATTGCATGTATGTTCATGTACATACATATATACAGATAACTGTTGAACTTTTAATTCATTTTATACATGAATAGGTGCATATACATATGTATATGTATGTAGAACAACTCCTGCTCGTTCATTATTTTCTGAATTGATTTCCACAGGGTACAACTGACTTTTCGCACGTCGTCACTAATTGCCAATAAAACAATTTATGCAAGGCACATCATACAACTGAATAACAGTGATGACTCGAAATACGAATGCACTTATAATTGATAATTTCCGAGGAGCCCAAAAAGTTTGTTTCGGAGAGGCTTGTAAAGCCGCGAAATGATTAAATTGATATGTATATATGGGTGTATGTTTATAAGAAAGAAATATGTACTTCAATTTAATATTTAATTCTTTTATTATTATTTTTTATAATAGGATCCCACTGGTAAAATAGGTAAGCACCTTACGAGGTATGCCATGTTTTCTTTCAGTTTTTAGTACTAAAATTGTCATCATGGCCAACGTAATCTACTAGTAAAGCACAAAATGAACACCTCCGACGACGCAACACGTTCTCAGTTGCAAAATAACGTGCCGCCGAAGTTATTTCCAAGCGCCGAACCTCTCCTAGCGACTGCTCTACATTCTACGTAACCTACTTTGTAAAGCGGCTCAGAATAATGTCTGATATCAAATGTGCATTCTAAATTCCTACTTACAAAAAGCGGCCACGCCTTTGTTAAAGTAAGAGAGATTCGGCAGGGAAGTGGTAAGGACCGCCGGGTGAAGTGCAATACCTTAACAGCAACTTACACTTTACCCGGCGGTCCTTACCACTTAACTGACGAATTTCCCTCACTTTAACAAAGGAGTGGCCGCCTTCTGTAAATAGGAGTTTATAATGTACATTTGGTATCAGGCATACTTCTGAGCCGCTTTTCAAAGTAAGTTACGTAGAATGTAGAGCAGCCTCTCGGAGTAGTTCGGCGCTCGGAAATAACTTCGGCGGCACGTTATTTTGCAACTGACAACGTAATTTGTCATCAGAGGTGTTCATTTTGTGCTTTACTAGTAGATTACGTTGGTCATGATGACAATTTTGGTACTTAAAACTGAAAGAAAACATGGCTTACCTCGTAAGGTGCTTACCTATTTTCCCAGTGGGATAGTTCTGCTCGTTTTGCAGCCAGAAGTTAACTTCGAAGGCAATTAAATTCGGCTGCTAACTTTTAAATATTTGTCAGCTAATTATTATTATTTTTTTAATGTAATAGTGTAAGGACCGTAGGTAGGTCAAGTAGGTTTTGGATTTGATCTGCCCTTTTCTGTTCTAAAAAAAATTGTTTGAAGGGCAGATACATTTTAAAAGCTACCTGAGAAAACGGCACTAAGTAGGAAAATTGAAATATTAGATAAGAGTACAATATACTTCTATTCGAAAATGCATAAAAGCAAATCATCACAACAGCACTCCTTTATTTCGGATCTATAATTGATGGAGACGTTCAGTAACCCAACCGCGTTCAAATGCCGATTTGGCACTTACGTTGTGCAAATTGAGCATTTCCCTCAATTATAGTTTGCAATTAAAAGAGGCTGATGTTTTGCTTTGATGAATTTCGGACCAGGGTTATTTTAGTAAATATTTTTCAACGTCCAATTTCTGTAAGATTTTATATTGCTACTTAAACTTCATATCATATTTGCTAATTTCTTAAATACTAGATATTTGGTTTTACTTTTATTCCAACTCAAAAGGTTCAATGAAATTCTTGATCTTCTTCACACTTCGCTCCGCTGGTCGCAATGCTAGATGCTTGCCAAAAATGGTAAATTCCATATTCCCAAAATGCATACCAAAAACGCATTCAGTCTTCGGCACCGATCGTATACGGTGATCCTTGCCCAAGAGCTTTAGCATATTTTTCGTATCCAAGACTACAATGCCCGTCAACCCCACAAGTGTTGCGCACTTCGATTCTACCACACGCAATATAGCGCCATGCAGATCTGTTTTTACCAACAATTTACTGAATGCATCGTAACCTGGCTCGTGCACGGCTGGAACCGTGTCACCCTCACGTAGTCCCAAGTGTTCACGCATGTAACCTTTCCAAAGTCTATGTAGCGGTAAAGCTTCTTCATACAGCATTTGTCGTGTTGGCAAAGTGTGTAGCCCTAGGCTGGCGTATTCGCGGCGCGTAAGCGTGGAGCTCTTTCCTTTGACACGCTTCCGGCTGAGCTGTTTTTTGCTTTTACTTCCGGTTAGCATGGTGATGTGTTCGGGATTAATGTTCATGTTGGCACGCTGTGTCGGCACTACCATGTCAGTGAGCAACTCCTGTAGCGGTGCCATAGAATTGTCCATTTTTAATCGATGTTTGTTTAATCCAGGATAACAAAAACTCTTCAAGTCCAATAAAAGTCGTTTGGATGAACAAAAGAAAAATATGTGAAAAACAGCTGTTCTATTTGTTTATGAATACGGTATTGCCAGTTGAGATTTGCTCAACCGGTGAGATGCCCAATCGTGAGGTTAACTTTTCTTTTACAGCCTTAAGCTGCCTTTACATGAGGCGATTTTTTGACAACGCTCATCGCCAATAAAAATTGCTGTCTATTTTGAGACATGCGATTTTTGATTCACCATTTACACCAGCGATTTTTCTTGATCAATATTGAATTGGCTAGAAAATCGCCACATGTAAATTAGGCTAGTATCTCAGTAGTTATGGTCAAGCTAAACTAACGGAAGACCCAAGAAGGTTGCAGCCTATGCTGGTTGCTGCTGTTCTTTCTACTTGTATGACACTTTGGCGTTAACGCTAGGCTGAAGAAAATGCTCCGGTCAACGCTCGTGTGTAGGTATGCCGGTTTGGGTATACATAGCTAGCGATGGTACTCATTGGTGTTTGAAGACGTTAGCATAGTGCTCCAAATTTAGGGTCGGCAGATAAACACGCCAAATCGTTGATAGTTCCTCTCAGTTCTATTTTCGGTTCTGCTTGCCATCTATCATTTTGTGTCTCCTTTATTTCTTGCTGTCTTCAATTAAAACTAATTGATTAAGTATAAGGATTTCTGAAATTGCGATTTAGGGACCACTGTATGACTCGCTGGCGTTAACGCAGGTCCAACGTAACGCCCACCGTTTTTACTTAATTGTGGTTGTTATTTATATTTTTACACAGAAAAACAGGTGGCAATCAAAGTAAGAATGGCGTTTCGACTGTCAATTTTCTATAGGGCGTTGGGCGTTGTTGAATTGTTTCATTTTTGTTTTCTTTTCTGACAGAATTATAATTTTTAATTCCTAGTTATTTACAAGTTTAAAAACATTTGTTTTTTGTGGAGCAATACTTAGAATGTCAGTTTATACACTGATCGTTTTAGCACTTCTAGCCGTGCGTGAAGGTAAGACAAAAAAGCAATTACAATTTCTTATATTTTTGCTAAGGTAAAAGCCTGCCATACCTTTGTCGCTGGTGAAAGACATATTTCAATGCTAAAAGATAAGTGTTCCAGCTGGTTCATCTGCATATTTGTCCATTGCATCTGCAATATTATCTGAACAATGGGACACGAGAAACCACTATTGAAAACGGGGAAATCCACAATTCGAGTACAGCTCTTGTTGAAGCAGCAATTTTCATCCATTATGGCTATTAGTCATATTTTCCATATCCAAAGCGACTCTGGTGTCTGATGGATAGACTATATTGGGCAAGCAAACGGGTGCGTAATGTTTGTGTGGGATTTTTCTTTTGCTCTGTAGCATTTGATACTGCGCTGGTGGCGCGCTCTTCGCCCTATGTGCCATTACACCTCTTAATTGTAGCGGCAACTGACAGAAGAAAATCATGTACCTTTACCAAAGTAGTTGGGCTTCGTGACATGAGTTATAAGTGTATCCAATAAAATAAAATTCTGTTGATGTTATCTCAAACTTTATTCTTGCACCCCATAATTGTGTCTCTTTTCTAGAGATCGCAGTAAGTCGTCGAACATATAATATTAGAATTCAGTTCACAACATTTCATATAACTTAAGCTATGTTCACAACATGTTATATAACTTAAGCTATGTTCAGAACAGTGACCATGCTTTAAAGGGCAAGGCGTAACCAGAACGACCTAGATTTATATCAGGTAAAGGAATGTCATCCAGCAGCATTCCTCAAAATTATTTGGGGAATTTGAATGCTGTTACCACAAAAACAACTTTTCCGCATATTAGAGGTGTGTCTCTGTGTGTGCAGGTATTTATCGGTAGTATTCAGAGAAAATTTTACTCTTCAAAAGAGGTCACCCTAGAGGTTTCCCCCAAGTAACACAACTTCAAGGCGCACACCACATGTATGGAGAGGCGAATCACAAAACGGAGTCCCACAATATCAATTTCTATGTTGAACTGAGCGAACGCAGTTCTCGAATCGCATACCGGCAGCACTTGGCAAGAACTTAAGGAGGCAAATTTCTTTTCTAGCTTTTAATTCTGCATAGAAGTTATTGGCCTTGCGTGGCATAAGTTCGCATAGTTTACTCCAGTCAAAGCATATTTGAGTTCCTAATTAAAAATTTTTTCAAACCAAAGGTTCAGCAATATGGTGCTATCGTTGCACATCGGCCACTCCAGGTTGTGCAGAGAAATTCAACTGGCGTGGTATAGGATTTCTTGGTGAACAATGTCCTGAAAGCAATGATATATGCGTTAAAGTAATTGAGAAGCGTGGAGGTATGTACACATGAAAATACAAAACCCTTAGCCTTGTAATGTAACAAAGTTTTATTACAGCACAAGAGACAATAACGCGTGACTGCCTGAGTGCCTTAAGTTTTCGTACGGACATACCTGCTGATAAATACGAAGGATGCCGACCAGCTGCCCAGGATGTACGTTTAGCACACTACGTCAATCACACAGTAAAGGAGCATGATGTTAAGCGTGATTACTTTAGTGATGTCACATTCTGCTTCTGTTTCCTTGATCATCGTTGCAACGGCGCTGAAACATCGGTGACCAGTTCAATAGCTCTTTTGGTAAGCGGCAGCATAGTGTTGCTGTTGGCACGAAAATTGATGTCCGAAATGAATTCAATGAGTTGAAAATCTGGTTTAGTAGCGTAAAAATGTCTAAGTACGATATGAAATAGTTTACCAGAAGTGCCTTTGCGAACTAGTTGCAGTTTCAAGAAAGTAACTGCCCAAATATTCCATAGAGCAGAATTTTAAAATTTATATTTGAAAAATATAATAATCGAATAATTAAGCAAATCGAAATATTTACTGTAACACATTCCGACCAAGTGCAAATTTTACATTTTAGAGGTGTTTTATATTGACTCGAATAATACATACATATGTAGTTAAGCTTAAAATATATGTACATATATGCAAGTCTCGTAGCCGTCCAATTGAATTAAATGAATGTATAATTTCGTAAATGTATTTATTAAGCGAAAGTGTGCCCAATCGAATAAAAAAATTATATAAATCAATTTTAAGTAAATATTTTATTATGGAAACAAGCAAAACTATTTAGGTTTATTTTGTAACTCTGAAAGTAAATTTTTTTGAAATAAAAGCTTATACTCCATCAGCAGATTCTTCAACCGGATTCTTTCTGGCCCGATAATCATAGCTTGCCACTTCGGGATGTTTCTCCTTGAAGTCTGCATATACTGTCGCCAAGCGCAAGCATTCATCCACGGACAATTGAAATGGTCTTACAGTTGGATCTACATCCGCTAACTCGAAAGACGTATCTGTCATTTCATCGCGCTCTTCCGGTGGAAATAGTGTGCTAAAACCGCGCCGACAATACTTCTGCCGCATATTGAATATGTGTCGTACTACACGTTCGACCAGCTCAAAAGGCAAATCGGTTTTTGGTTGCTTAAGTGGTATCAGCTTCACAACGCCCACATCTACTTCTGGTTTCGGCACGAATGCTTTACCAGGTATGACAAACTTTAGATACGGTTTGGTCCATATTTGCGACATAATTGACAAGCGACAACGTTGATCATTTCCGAGTGGTGCACAAATGCGCTCGGCCACTTCTTTCTGAAATGTTAGCGTCATAGCTGTGTTAAGGGATCGGAAACCACCGCGCCGCAATGACAAATCCTGTACCCAATTTATAAGTAGACGAGTGGAAATTGCAAACGGTAGGTTTCCGATCAAATGCAAACGATGTTCAGACATTGGTACATGCTTTTCTATATCAAAACGTAGTATGTCACCCTGATAGATGTCCACTTCGGTATGTAGTGGGCGCGCACATTCCTTTAGCAAGTCTAGTGTGGGCATAAAACGTGTATCTTTTTCGACGAGCACTAAACGACCAGGTTCACGTCGCAAAATTGAACGTGTAATACCACCCGGGCCGGGACCAACCTCTAAAACTGTATCACTTCTATCAATACGACCTGCAGACTTAACTATTTTATCGGTCAGACGCTCGTCCATAATAAAATTTTGACTCATGTGTTTGATTGCTTGCAACTTGTAAAGTTTGACAAGATCGCGCAGCGTGGGCATAGGCGGCAAACGAACGCCACTGGCGAGAACGCGTGCAGCAGCTTGTGGCATTTTTTAATTTAACTTCAATAAAAAAGAGAAAAACAATACTCTAAAACTACAAATTAAAGCAGAAAAGCAGCAGCACTTACCTTAAATATTTGATGTAGAATTAAAGGGACAAAGGCAATTACACAACAATAACAACCTTCTTCTTCCTCTTCCTCCTCTTTTTTCATTCAGCGTGGATGCCTTAAAACTAATATAACTTTATGTAACTACTGCGTTTATTGTTTGGACACCTTTTTAGGTTCTTCAAAATCATCCAAGAAATCTTCTTGGTGCACTGATAGCATTGAGTAGGCATAGATGCCCAATACGGATGCTCCCAAAATACCGGCCGTGATTAGGTTATTTCTTCGTAAGCGCCGCAATTTTTCTACACGCACCAAATTCTGCTGCTCAATGATTTTCATGAACTCTATTTGCGATTTATCCAATTTTGGTACCTCACCAGAGTACTTAAATTTCGGCAATTGACCATCAGGAGCAGCAGACATATTAACTTATTTTGCGTTATCAAGGTGGACACTTTTTAAGCCAATGTAATTGCGAAATTATTTTTTACAACATGAAAATTTTCTTTCTGATCTTGCTAAATTTATCGCATTTTTCACGTCCAACAGCTGATTCCGCCATATGTGAATCTGTGTGACAGGAAGTGAGGTTACTTGGACACAGGGTGATCATAAAAATGTATGTTTCGAATGCTTGAAAAACCCCTACACTTTAAACTACTATTCTAATAACTAATAGTAAATTACTAGTTATTCATTCACTTTTTAAAACTGCGCATAAAGTTTTTTTTGAATTTATTTTAGCTTACTCTAGTAAGTCTCTGTTTTACTAATTAGCGCGTGTCCGCTTCCCCCAATATTCGTCGCACTAGCTGGCAACGTTAATGATGCACTTCCGTGTTGTTGTTCTTTGAACACTTTTTCCAAACACCCAACTCCCCTTTCCTTCCGAAAGCCAACAGCAATGGAGTCCATTATGGCTGCATTGACTTTTCCTGTTCGTTGCGCTCAGTTCACTTTTGTGACTCGGCTCGTGAAGAACGTAAAGCGCTGATCAAGAAAAGCGACATTAAATTAAAAAAAAAAAAGTTGAAGAATTTCTCAATAAAATCGAAGTGTAGTATAAGTGGTTAAAAAAAAAAATAATATAAACGATTTGTTGCTGATGCGCAATTTTTATAGCCTACAGCTGTACTGCCACGAATTTATGAAGCTTACATACATACATACAGATGTATGAAGTACCTATGTAGATACATACATCTATCGAAAACGCAGAGTAAATAAAACGTATGTAAGTTGGAGCTTTTCTAAAGCAAATCGTGCATATTTAAAGTAAAGTCATGTTTTCAGCTAGTTGTTTCACCAATAAGAAAATTCAGTCTCAAGCAAAAAATAATTTAAAGTTCGCGAAAGAAATGCACGAATGCAACGCGTAAATTTACGTCGTTTCAATTATCTTTCTTTTTGGTTGAATTTTCTGTATGTACACATACATATTTAAATATGTATAAATATCTATACTCGTGCGTGTTTGGATATATGAATTCCACTTGCATTTCATTTTGTATACTTTGTGTTCTGTTGCTGCGAAAGTGCAAAGCAAAGCATAAAATGTGTAAAACACATGGGTGACAACAACAACGTACGAGAAACAGAAAACGTACGGAAAGCGTAAACGCAGAAATCAGCTGTGTACAACACAATTTCGAAATTGGCAATAACAACAAAACAGAAAAACAACAAATCGAGTGCTACGTCGCTAGTTGGAGCATTCCAATTTATTAACTTGCTGACCACTAGTATGCATGTACATATGTACATATGTATGTAAATGCATACATGCATACATACGTATTTACTTTTCACCCACCAAAGCAATTATTCGTGCTCCGAAATGTACATTTATGTACGTTTAAACAAATGTACATAGATATGCATGTATATATTACGTATGTATACGTACACAATTACGCTCTACTGTACGGCAGGTCGATTGGCCACTAATTTTATGGCACTGTATTTGTGTTCTTTGTTTTAAAATTTGCTATAATACAAAGCTTTGGGTATAATGCAAGATAGTCATAATTAACTGGTTTCTTTATTTAATTTAGTTCGTAGGTAATAACCCATTCACACTTATTGGTAGAATGGAAGATAAAACCACGAATGCATTTTCTGCCAGGTGTATGCATATCGCAAATATTCTTCAAAAAATTTATTAATCCAAAATTTTCCGTTATTCATATGAGGTAGGAACTCTTTACCATATAATTTTCAGCAAATTACATCAAAATATTTCTTCAAAATTTTTTGGAAAGTATGTAAATGGTTGGCCTATGACATTTTTATTGCATAGTAAGAAAATATTTAAATTCACAACTTTGAGTTAATACCAGACATGTTACCGATTCGGTAAGATTATCCATTTTCTAATAAAAAATTAACAAAGTTGCTTTAACTTTTAATTTGTATTAGTTAGGGATCTTTTTAAGTTCGATTCGTTTTTAATTTTTGTTTAAGGAAAGAATAAAAGGTAAAGTTGTATTCATATTTCTTTTGACATTTTTGGGGTTCATAAAAAGCAAACTTAATATACATATATGTACAAGAAATAAAAGTTTCCAAAAAAAAAAATCCCGAAAAGTTCCGGAAAACTAACCAAAGATATCAAAAAATAAAGCACGCCAAGTCCTGAAAAAACTGAAAAAAGTAGAAACCCGAAAGCCCTGAAAAAATCCTGCTTGGTCCCAAACAAATCGCAAGAAAATTCCCAAAAATTTAAGTCGAGAATTTTAATTTGATTAACAGTACAATTATAAGCAGAAAATAACAATTACAAAGTATTACTTTTCAGCTGCTTACTTATTTTGATAAATTTGTCAAGGCACCCACCGAAATTATTTATTCTTATACTATATAGTGCTTAGCATAATTATACGAAAATCACATATTGACAAGATTTGACTATTTTATTATCTTTTAATTGTAATAATTTTTTACATATATAAGTATAGTTTATTCTTTAATAAAAACCGTATAAAGCCAAGTTACATTAAAAAACAATAAGCTTTAAAAAAATTCAAACTTTTTAATTCGATTTCTTATATATAATTAATTTGGGTAAGCCCATTAAATTTGAATAAAGTGCAAGCTTGAAGTAACTGGGATTCGCCGTTGATTTTTGCCAATATTTTTTCTTAACGATGTCAGTCATTTTCTTCCATAAGTCCCAGCCAGTTTAAACTTGTAAATAGTATTTTATTTAATGAAATTTTTTTTCTCAAGGCCTTTTACCACTTTAACCACCCCGATTGCAGTGCCACCTACTGAGTCCTGTAAACTTAAACCATGTAGGCACATATAGAGAGAACCAATCCGAAGCCTCTTTTATCGCGGCCACCTCAGACTGGAAGACGCTGCAGTCATCCGGTAGCCTAAATTTTAGGTTGATGGAGAGTTCTTCGAAGACACCTTTACCCACCTTCCCATTCAGCTTCGATCCATCTGTAAATAAGCTTACAGGACCCCGATTTCAGATACCCCTCTCAATAATACAAGGCTACTGTATCCCTCTTGACTCTTTCCTCTACGTTAGGCTTCCAGGAAAGCTTACTGTCAGGAATCAAACCCAAGTACTTCACCCTGTCAGAGAGCCTTAGAGGAAGACCGCCCATTGAGGGAAGACGGCAATTCGGTATCTTATAATAACACATTGGAGCTTACACATACGCTAGTGTTTGGCCGAGCTTTCCTCTGATTTGTGGTGTGCATCTTGGTGCTGTCACACAAAGGGGAGGCACTTACAGTTTTACGTCTACTATTTTTCATGGCAGAAATACACTCGGAGGTTTACCATTGCCTGCCGAGGGCGACCGCTTTTAGAAAAAACCCTGAGTAGTGGTAGCGCGCACCGTTAACAACTACACCACAGCGACCGGAATCTTATACCTCCTAGTAAAAAGAACAAGCTCCGCTTTTCTGGGTTTTACACCCAGCTCGCTACTAGAAGCCAAGTTCTCAACCAAGCTCAGGTAACCCGGGGTGCCTCTACTCACACACCTCCGCATTGAAGCGCTACCCCATTCTGCTGCGACAGTTCTGTTGCAAAGCAGGCGGTAAATAAACCTGAAACGGTCGGCTCCGACTCCTAGCTTATTTAGGGAGTTAACTACAGCCTCAGGCAAAACATTATTAAAAGCTTCCTCGATATCAAGGAAGGCACCGACCGCGAATTCCTTCTGCGAAAAGTGCCTTTTTCAACCTCTAAATGGCCTTCGAACTTCAACTTGTGAGTATGAAAATGTCACTTACGCGATAATTCAATAACAGTAATTAAAAATTCGCTTAACGGATTTAGAAATTTTTCGATTTTCATATTTATTTGATTATTTTGAACTTATTTAAGATATCCAAATCATGAGGTTTTGGTGACTCAAAATTTGCGCTTTGCGGGAGGCCTCATTTCTGCAAGTCCATAATAAATTTTAATGCCATTCATTAAACTTTTTCTTTGCCCCTCCTGACTATCAACGGCAATTACTGAGTAATCATTGAATTGCATTAAAATCGTTTACCCACGCAAACGCTGATGAATATGATAATGATGGGTGAGTGAGTGGGCCAGGAAAAGTAGGTGAATGTGAGCAGGAGGAGATGAAGAATGCACTCGTTCAATTCACTGAGTCTATTATACAATAAATTGCTGGGCAATTTCGCAACAACAGCCTAGATAAGTGCATACTACAAACATACAAACATGGATACATACATGTGTATATGATTTGAGAATGGCACAATAATTGCAATTAAAAATTCACCATATTCAGTCATAAATAAGCGAGCAAAATAAAAATAGCACGCGTGCGTGTGGAACTGCAAAACCGTCCGAGCGAAAAAACAAACAAAGGAAATTAACACAGATTTAATTTAAATTCCAAAAAATAAAACTAAAAGTAGTTGAACACAACAAAACAGACAAACATTTATAACAAGAGCACGTAAAAAAAACTAAATGAAATTGTGGTTTTGTAATTGATTTAAAAATTTAAACGCAATCAAGCTAATTAATTAAAACAAACAGCAATAGTGACTACTGCCTACGTAAGCTGCAAGAACGGCAGCAGCAGCAGCAGCAGCAGCAAAGGGCCAACTGTGAATTGAGCAGCCACATCAGCAAGCCAACTATATAAATACATCCATACATACATAATTAATTGGAGCATCCGCAAAAAGTACTTTCTTTGAAATGCCGTTCTATTCGCAAGACTGGCGTTCGCCCGGTGAAGCTTGGGTCAAGACCGATGAGGGCTGGGTATGCAAGAAGGTGCTCGAATGCGGCAAACGAAGGAGGTGAGTTTAAGCTATTCGACTTTAAACCGTTTTAAATTAAATACAATTTTACACTCTAGAAAATCAATTGGGGTATTTTCTGAGTCTTGCACGGTGCACAGATTGCATGGTTTGCAAAGCTGTCCCATATGAAAACCGGTCTGTGCACTGTGCAAGAGCTTTGCAAGACTCAGAGAATACCCCTAATATACTCGCGAAACTAGAGGCCAAATATAGCATAACTGCGTTCTTCAAAAAAAAAAATAAAAAAAAATTATTTCAAAAATTTAGTGCAATGTAGAATAACAATATGGGTATCAAATGAAAAAGAAAATTTGGTCGAATTGAAAAATACGCAGTTTTTTGCGCATAAGAACGATAGGTGTGCTTTTAAAATTGTATCCTTGAAAATTTTCAATATTTATTTTTTAAAAAAATATATCGTCACTAGACACGAATAAAGGCGCGAGCTCAAAAGTTGACCGCGAAAAAATGCGAAGAAATGCCCTTAACATAACTGACGGCGAAGAAAGACGCGTTAAAATATTTGACGGCGAAGAAGGAGGCGTAAACTATGTTTGCGAGTGTAACAGTATGTAAATTCCCCAAAGAGATTTGTGGAATGATGCTGAAGAGACAGTCCTTGGCCAAATATAAATCTGTGATTACGCCTCTTTCATCGCCGTCAACTAGGTTACGCGCAGTGTTGCCCCAGACAAATTTTATTTCCTACCAAAACCAAGCAATACCTACCAAAAATTTGTTTAGCCCTTTCCTTGTGTTCAACCCCTTCATGTTTCGGAACGCACCGCAGAGTTACGCTATTGTTGGCTCTCAAGAAGTTCAAAAGAGTTTTACAGTTGCCTTGATGCCGTTTTAAAAGAGTCTAAGGACCGGTTACTCAATGTCTGGTTAACACTAATCTGCGGTTAAACATCTTTATCGACGTCTTCGACTCCATGCATATAACATTGCGTCGGTAACGTCGTAATAACGACGCTTTACCTGTAGTTAGTGTTAACGAGACATTGAGTAACCGGCCCTCAGTGCTTTAACCCTGCCTGACTATCCGACATATTATTTTTTCTGGCCACATTTGCTCTTCTACGAATACTTCCGCCGGAATATCGTTGGATATGTGCCCCTTGGCAGACTTTCTTGGTCCAAGAACGCCTCCAAAGTACTCCCGCCATCCATATTCGATCTGTCGGTATTGCTAAATGTGGCACCCGCGTTTACTTGCTTAGCTGTTGGCCACCAGGCCAGGGCCGCATATGTAATAACGATTGACATATGGCCAACAGTTTTTCAGACCAAGGTGATAGGGTTCTCGATCTGTGCCAGATTAAACATTGAAAATGCGCCAAGCGGCAATCTGTGCTTTATCTAAAAGCATGATCAGTTTCATGGCTTACAATCATGCAGAGGTGGTAATAGATGATTACCATTGGCCACAATGCCTATTCACCATTTTTTGATAATTTTGTTATTCAGCGGGCTTAAACAGAGTAGAGGTCAAAATTTTATATACAAACTCTTAATACTACAATACATTTCCAAGGAGCTATTAGTTAATGTACTTTACTAACTTTTTTAAGTCATAAAGTCAATTAAAATGATTAATTGACCTTTCATCACATTCCTCAATCTCGTCAGTCCCAAGTGTGTGGAAAGTAGGAAGAGACAATTATAAACTCTTCCAATGCACGTCGCTGTGAAGTGCAATTAGGAAAGAAAGTTTTTGTGATAAACGGAAATAGGTGAAGCGCAACAACAAAAAACCACATCAAGCAAGTGATGGCACGATAAAAAAAAAGTTATAGGGCACGTGCAACGGCAATTGATCACAAAATGACAACTGCTCAGTAGTTGTTAACTCAGAATGCAGCACTTAAAGTGCAGAAACAAAATTTATGAGGGCAATTGTTTGCTTAAATGTGCAACGTAATTATTTGCAACAACTTAAGCAGCTGTTCTATGGTTGTTAAGTGCTAAAATTTAATTTTCTGGCAGCTACCAAAACTTGAAAGCAAATTTTTTTACTTTGTTATTGCGGATATGCTTTATGCAGCACTCGAACCTCTGTTTACAGTTTTTTTTTGTTTTTTTTTAATGGTGGTCTATTTATTTCACAATTTGCACAAGTTTACATTCATAAATAAATAAATGATAATACATTTTATTGGTACAATCAGTATTCATGAGCCACGTTCACACCTTTCACCTTGATAACAACGAGTGGCTAATAACACCAATTAGACTTTCTGTGAGCTGATATTACCATTTCTCTTTGCTCTGATTGATAACCGTGAGAAAGAAAGCGAATGGAAATCAGAACTCGTAAATATTTATTTAAATGTGTTGACACTGCTTCTTATTAGCCGTCTTCGATTCGCCAACACTTACGAGTGGCGAAACAGTTGTAGAAAAATGAGCGATAAAAAAAAACTTCACAGTCGCTTATTGAACGAGAAATCGACATTCACAATACCATGGACAAGCGATAATCGAATAAGAGTCGTTTATCTACTACTAGTCCACACTCGCAATAGTGGTGGCAATTTGTGCCAGATTGAAAGGGTTTAAAAGGCGTCTTTCTAGCTATCTTTTCAAACAGCCTCGCGGCCATAAGGACCCAGTCCTCTGAGGCTTGTCAACGAGTGCTTTGAAACCCTCTAACTCTCCAAGGAACACGGTATTACTATGCTGTGTACCAGGACACTACGGAATCAAAGGTAACGAGTTCGCCGAGTTGGATACGGAGGCTTGTCGTCTGTACTTGTGGGGCCATAACCGTTTTCTGGACCTTCTGGTTAGTCCTCCTTCATACTCATAATCGTAGCGTTGGTAAACTCACAACGCAGTTTACTGGGGAGATCTAGGGTGCCTTGAAAAGGCCAGACTTTTTAGTTACCCTTTTGCTAGGAAAGATATAAATCTTTTGAATAGAGCCAACATCTAGTTGGCTTTTGGTTACCTGCGCTCTCACATGCATCGGATTGGCCTGTGCACATAGTAGACGTCGAGCCATTGGCCAGACTAATACTTCGATATTTCAGGTCTTCCACAGTCGCTGCCCTTAAGAACAGAAATTCGTCTACCAAGAAAATTTTAGCTTTTATTAGGCTGGCTGATAACATCTTGGTCGTCAGGCTTACGAACCATCATAGGGATACAAAAGTTATTCTAGTTCGCGGTGTTTTTTGCTCTATTGCAACTATTAAATTTACATTACATAGCAAGCATGGATGAGTAAAACAAGAATCTAAATATGAAATTTGCCAAACACCCCCAAAATCTTGATTTACCATTAAAAACCGGATTTTTCGTACTTTTGCGCACTTATAAGCCTGTAACTTAGTTGATTTTGAACCGGATGTCAGTTTATTGCCGCCCTTTAAAAGAAACTTAGGCCTTTCGAATGGTATATATGCAGTAGTCGGGTCGGACCGGGATGAACACGATGCTTCTACAATTACGGAGTGCTTATAGTAGGAAAAAAACTTGAAACTCCCTAGCCTAGCTGCGGTGTGCGCTGATTTAGGTTGCGCACATTTGGCATTACAATCTGCTGAGGTTTCGAAATAAAAGAGACTGATGCTTTGTATTTTGACGTTTTCGAATTCACCCATATTTGTAACACTTAAGACAGCAGACTGGATATTTTACGAAAGATACCGCGGATGCTAAATCTGAGTCTACAGCGATAGCAGAGTGGCTCCAAAGGCTTTGAAAACCACTCGTACGTCCTTAAAACTTCCTTAGGAAGCTAGGAAGCTAAGATTGAAATCCCTAGCCACCTGTAAAACAACGAAGTGTTTCATGAAATTGCCGTAACGTGCAAGTATAGTAGACCTAAGTTTTTCCGGCTTGCTACTAGTCCAATTCAATAAAGTTATATTAATTGGCCCGAGCCTAAGAAACTTTGTTGTTCGGCGTTTTCCTTTGCAATTATTCACACCAAGTGTAGACAAGTCCTTCCGCACTTGGTCCATCCATTGTGTTCGTCTGTGTCTTTATATTCCATGTTAACCCATGGTCATTTCAGATTATGGGTGCCGAGATGGAGGATATTTTCACCATCTATCGAAATGTACTAAATATGTATAAGCGAAGGTTCTTCGACAGAAAATAACGAACAAGTGAAGTAAAGGGAAAGCAACGGACGCAAGGTTAAAAAAACTGTTTTGTGTTTACCATTTTTTATAACACCTTGATGTTGTAGAGGTTGGCCCATCATAGGATACATAATTACATAGACTCAACTCAATAGGTCTGTTCGTAGACTGCACTAGTAACAAATAATAACAACATCTGACATTTAGCGCAAGAAAAGACATGCGTTCAGTGCAAGAAAAGTCTCACCGACCGTTTTTTCCTATCCTAGGGTACTCCAGTGCACTCAACGATCAGACATATTATCTTCATCTTTTTCTTGTAAGAAAGTCGAATAGATAGATAAAGTTCATTGGTCGTAATGATTTCCAATTAGATATTCAAACTCAATTCGACTTTCCTTGAATTGTATATCTTGCAGTGTACATTTTTACGCTGTCACAATTACTATGCAATTTTGCAAAAGTGGTTTTGTTTTCATATACATATATTTTAGTTTGCAAAACATTAACGCTTCTAAAGCTTTGGTATCTGTTTATAACTATGTACATATGTACATATGTACATTTATATGTACGTAAACTGAAGACAGTTTTCATTTTTTTCTTTCGATTCAAAAAAAATTACTTCACGCTTCTTGCACAATTTAATCAACATAAATCACTAAGAAATTACTATGTACAACATCAGCTGCTGAGTCACACTTGTTGGCGTTTACGATGGGAGCGTCGCATTTGTACATGTAGTATTTTGCATGCCAGCGGTGTTTACCTACATAGTGCTTCATTGGTTTACTTTAAAACGCTGTTATCTGGCCACATTTATTGCATCAGCTGTTTGCTGTTCACCTGTTAAAGGGCGTTCACCAAGTGCAATGCATAGATATTGGTTGTTTGCCGAAAGAGTGCTATTGTCAGAGGACTTTTTTTACGTTATGGTTATACTTCTTGAATGTTTTAAGAAAATTCATTGCGATATTTCTTAATGGTATTCCATATGATAAATTTTATTTATAAGCACTATTACAAATTATTTTTCTCCACCTGGCCTTTCTATGCTAGAGACTCTCTAGTAGAGAGGGCGTTCTCTTTCTCTGCCACGTACGACATGATCAGGCAAAAGATGCCATCCGTGTGGCAATTCAAATTCAGGCATCGCCGCGTATAGGAAACTTTATTTTGTCCTATCGAGGGCGGGATTAAAATTGAAAACAGTTGGTGAATGTTGGTTCCCTTCTCGTTGTTATTTTCCACGATTTTGCGCATGGTGAATACGTGGTCTATGTCGGATTTATCCGATATTAAGCTCGATCAGACCGTTGACGGCGACTTAAGCTCGCAGCGAAAAAGTAAGCGCATATTACGGGGCAGCCTTTCTTGTGGATTAGACAGAGCACACTTCAATTCCAGTTGTTATTCTTGAATACCTGTTGCCTGTTTTTTTTTTAAGAGTTGTGAGTAGTGATGTGCCGAGTCGAGTCGACTCGAGTTCTGACTCGAGTAT
>NW_023458559.1:75912326-75914931 GCF_013731165.1 Rhagoletis pomonella | reverse complement strand
AAACCATGTGTGTGAATGAAACAACCGATTAAAAAATGACGTTATCAATTATTATTTGAGAAATTGCAGAAAGCAGTTGCATGAGCATTGGCACCTTGCATGTAAAGTGTCGTTCGAAAGAATTTTTTTTCCGAAGGCGAATTGCAGGGAAAATTTCTGAAATCGCTTTTTGACTGTTTACACGGCGATTGAATTTCTAGCAATATTTCTCGATACTAAAATGCAACCGTGATCCGCTAAATTAAACAAATTTATAAAAGCAAGATAACGAAAAATAAATGGATTCAGAAAAACATTTGAAATGGGACGAAGGACGGAGAAAGGGGAAGAATGAAATCTCTTGGTGCGAAAATGGTACTAGAAAAGTACGCAGAGTAGTGGAATTCCTTTTGTAAATTCTAATGTACGAACCCGCTTTCGCAAACTTTTTTCTCAAAACCAGTTACAAATACAACGTCGCGTTCTTGCGTGATCTTGTATTTTTGGTTCATGTAAACACGCTGAGAGGGACATTTTTCTCAAATCATCCCTGCGATATATGTACCAAGTCTGCATTTGATTAATTTCGTTATCCAACACCGCTCGTTATCAGAGACAGCAAAGTGACGGCTTTGACTCATGTTTTAACATTTGTCCGCGTGCATTGTGTTCATTTTGGCAATATTTCGCGAATTATTTATAGAAATCGCAGCATTAATTTTTAATTTATCTAATGAAAACTGCAAGCAAATAAAAAATAAAGGAATATTCATGCTTTGTCGTGTCATTGCGTTAAAAATTTCATTTTAATTACTAAATACAAACAGCTGATTCCACAAGTTGCTTCGTTTTCAGGTGCCTACGTGACTCATGAACATGTGCCAATGGTGGTAAAGGCATTGTCGACAGCAATAAAAAAAACAACAAATGGAAAGGCATTGAGGGTAGACGGAAAGTGCACCACCAAAGCGAACCATAGAAAATTAACGGCAGGCAAGTCAATCGTCAATCGTGCAGCAAGCAGGGCGAAGCGCACGAGTATTTCTTGCAAAATTTAAATAAAAGTTTGTTGGTAAAGTGCATTTACAAAAGCTGAACAAATTTAGAAATGTTATAAAATATTCCTCCACCAAAGTGTTAATTAATAAAGTAGCTGGACAAGAGTAATACGCACTTATAAACAGTGATAAGGTTGGTTCAGTTGTGAGAAGCAGCAAAAATTATTTGTAAAATTTAGACAAAAAGTGCAAAGATTCATTAAATAAAGCGTGAAGCACCAAATAAAAATAAAAAAACGGAGTTGAGCCGACGGTTAATGCAACAAAGGTCGCTAAATTTTACTAGAAATTACATCAGGCGACGTAGATATATGTAAATAGATTAATAATTAAAAAACGAACATCGCGTGAACTGCCGCAAGCCAAAGCCACAAAAAATAATAAAGCAGCAAAGAAACTTGAACACCAAGGTAAGTTTAAATATCACTAAAAAGGTGTTTTTCGTTTTATAAACAAAATACATAGATACATAAAGATATTTCCGTAGGTTGCAGGTTTATGAGGTTATTGTTTGCATAATAGACAATGTACATGTGTACATGCATACATATGTTTATTTACCAAGAAGATAATTTAGGTAGGCCTTCTTAAGTAAAGCCATTCTAAGAGGCATACCCAAGAAGGGCTGAAAAAACCGCTTCCTTGCATGCCTTCTAGAAGGGCTTTTATCCATTTACATTTTACGCGAATGCATAAATTTACATATATTATTTAGCATTACAAATGAATTTCAATAAACTTTTTAAGCTGAAATAACTCGTGTTTGATATAAGACGCAAGCAAAAATACTTCAGAGATATATGATTTCTATAAACTAAAGAATCAACTTTAAAATAACTCCCGCAAAAGCCCTTCTGAAGTACGTATGTATGTCCTATAAAAGCCCTTCTGGAAAGTCTTCATGGGTAGCGAAAGAAGAAGCCCTTCAATTTGTGCCACTCCATACAAAACAGAAAGGAGACAGGAATGTAGAGTGGAAGGCCTGTTGACTCTCAGGAAACCTTTCGGAAGGGCTTTTAACTCCTGAAATTGTCTACTGGGTATTTATATGGTTTGAAATGCATATCTAGCACCTAACAAAGAAGCCATTTGCCTTCGATCTTTCAGTTAATTTTTTTGTATGTTCTATGTGCATATCTACATACATACATACCTATTTAAAACCCCCAAAAAAGTGCATCTGACAAGCCCTTCCAAAATCGTTGCAGAGTAATTTGCCTACATTCACTTCCAGCCTTTCTGTACACACATAGATATATACATACATACATACACACATGTGTACCAAAAATGTGTGTATACATATCTTGTCTGCAATTCTACCTTTTATTTCGGCTTGTATAGGAAGCAGCTTGTGTTTGGTGTATAATTCTCACGTAGGCCAATGAAGTTCAATGGGCATATGGACATGTACATATATATCGATAGTATAGCGCAGGTGGGTTAGCTGAAAGATTATTGTTTATCATGCCTCTAATTTCTATTTCAAGTTATTGATGATACATTCGCACAATAAGATATAACCCAGTGGGAATTAGGAGCACGTAATAATACCTTATTAGCAACTT
>NW_023458559.1:75854296-75912226 GCF_013731165.1 Rhagoletis pomonella | reverse complement strand
AAAAAAAAAGAAAGCAATTTGCGTGACGCCAGCACGTGAGCTTCGCATGACAAATCAGCTCAGTGTGCTCTGCAAAGTTGGCTAGTAAGCTCATTGACTCAGCGACAGCGTGACTGTTTGACAGACTCAGTTGTTAACTGACTGGCTGAATGCCTTGGTGAGATATCACGCAGCGTTGTATGTATGTATGTAGTCACACATTTCGCGGGCGTTGATGTTCGAACAAAGCTGCCTAAGAATTTGCAATGCTTTTTAAGTCAAACAAAAGTTTATGGCAAATTTTTTTTTTCGAATTTTCAAGCTCAACTGCGGCGGCACATAATCATTCCAGTTAGTTGAGCAACATTTGTGCGGTATTCTTGTTTTAATATTTTTTACGCTTAATGACACTTTTATGATGAAAAAATGTTGACAAAGCCATTTTGTCATGCGTAAAGCAGACAGACATTTTAAAAATTGATATTTTTTATATTAATAAACAAGCGAAATGCAATATGTTTTAAAACTTTTTTTACTCAACCTATTGAAAAAACGGAAAACAACTTTTTTCATATTTCTTACCATTTATTTGAGACATTTATTCGTACATAAAATATCATCAGAGAAAATCATCTAAATACATACATATTTATGCGTGTGTACTAATATGTTGAGTGCTATTAACATTTGATTTATTAGTTGCGAAAACAAAGCAAATTTTTTAACGCAAATGCTGATAAGAGCTGTATATTAAGCTAATAAATATAAATTGCGCTGAGCTTTTAAAACTTTGCCAAGAGCAAACATTAAGGTGTATAGTTGATAGGAAATTTTATTCCATTTTGATCTTAATAATATTTTTGGTAAAACTTTACTTTTTAGTTTTGCGTTCTTCAGAGGCACAAAAGTTGTAAGGCAAAATCTAATATTAGTTTCGACGCCAAGCTTAATTTTCCAACAAAGCTACACTACTTTCAATGGGAACATCTAGCCAACGATTTTAAGTCGTTAATCTTCGGAATTCGTTCCATGGAATTTTGGTCATCGTACTCTACCGATTGACGTGGAACATCCTTATGTCAGCTTGTGGATAGCACTAGACCTTCACTTAAAAATAGTGCAACTAAGTGCAAGCAATCAAAACATACAATAACCCCGAAAAAGTCAATCTACGTGCAAACTACCAACTTTAGCATTATCCTTGAACTGGATTTTCTTTTTCAACTCAATTACAATGGCATGTCTATTTCAACTTCAATTTACATACATACATAACTAGTATACATACTATGTGAAAATGTGTATGTATGTATGTTCATATATACAAGCATACACAAGAGCAAACTATTCCAATCAATTGAGCTAGAAATGCTCAAGCAAGTATAAAGCGTAGTGGGTAAATGCAAATGAGAATACTTGAAATTTCCAATCCTCAAATTGGGCCAACGCCATTTCGCAAAATTAATCGCTTTACGATGCACTTCAAGCAAAGGCCAAATGGACGAGTGCAAGCAAGCTGCACTGGAGTGTATGTATGTGCTGATATATATATGTAAAGGTGAATAAACAAGCGTGTATACATACTTGTAAATATCGGATAATAAAAAAACAGTCAGCAGCTCAATAAACGAAGAGAGTGAACGATGTAGGTTGTTAAAATATAAATAAATGAGGTAGTGCCCAGTTTGAAAAAAAATGGAGAATAATTCTGTTCTCTATTGGAAAGGTTTGAATGTCGACATTAGAAGAAAAATTTAAATGAGGCTAAAATTAATGCAGAAAACTTTAAAATGGACTCATTTTATACGTTCAGGGGTTAAATTTTTCATTTAAATTAATTTGGTTTTGGTTTTGTAAGACCTATACACGATTTGGATAGATAGAAGAAACATAAACTATCGAAAGAGATTAAGGAAAATAACGAAGAAAAGTAATTTTAAGAAAAAAAATCGACTTAAAAAAAATATATATATATATGTATATATATTTCATGATCCAATGCTCGGATCTAAACCAGATTAGTATGGGACCACCTCTGAGACACTACCTTTCCGATGCAGAAAGAATTATCGAAATCGTGGTCCAAAGTTATGCGGTAACATACATAAAAAAAAAAAAATATTCCGACGGACTGACCTCCTCTTTGTTTGGAAGTCGGTTAAAAAAGTGTTATAAGTAATACTATTATGCTATATTAAGTTGGAATTACTCTCGAAAATATTGAGTTGAGTCTACACGGTGATAGTGTGACCCAATATATAAAAGCCAGCATGCGCATAAATAACTGAAGCCATAGAAGAGTTCTATAATTGACCCCTTTTCATATTCAGATCCAGTGGGGCACTCTCTTTTTCGATTCGAAACTGAATGCAATTTGAAAAGGGACACGGTCTAATACAAATACATAGCGCCGAAAATTCGACTCCGAATGATTTGCTTTTCGAACCGTAATACAGAGTAGACCCGGACTTCAAAGTTGTTGGAAGATCGATACCCTAAAGAACCAATATCTTGCAATTGCAATACCGAGGCCTACAAAGGAACCAGAATATTGTGGTATTGACGGACATGCACGCGGCTATCAAGGACCTTAGTATGACAATGAAACTGGTATTTCAGTTTCTAAGAAGCTGAACACTTTTGTGCTTCCGAAACCAGTTAGGGTTTTCAGCGACATATTTATATTGAATTAATTGTTTGTATTAGTAGAAGCATATAAATATGTATATAGAATGGTAAAATAATATTTTAAACTTTCAACAATCAATTCAGATCATTTAAAGGTAAAAACTTCAGTTCATTCAACAAACATAGCATAGCATAGTGAAAATTATTTTTCAATGGGTATATACATAAACCAATGAATGCAAATGAGGAGCAGTAGCCAGTCAACATGCACGCAATTGCCTGTTCGCCTGTAATTATGCAATCAACAACGACACGCCCCCACATATATGTAAATTGGAAAACTCATACTCCCAAGCACGCTGATGCATTATTACGCAGCAACATTCATTCTTTTCTTCATATACACATTGAATCACGCATTGCCTGCGCACCGCATATCTGTCACTGCAATTCAACGGGCCTGCCAAGACCACACAATTTTGCCCCAACACCACTGCCATACAACATCGCCTCGCTATGTTCAATTATGTGCACTCGCTTGGCAGCTCTGATGGCCGTAATGTCGTCATCATCGTCAACGGAAGTAGCAGCAATGGCAGTAGTGCCAGCAGCAGTGGTAGTGGTGGCAATGAATCAACAACAACAATAACCATCAGCCGATTCATGTTGTACATGGTTAACCTTGCATACTTTTGTGCTGCAAAATAAATTGCAAAAAGTCAACGAATTGCATAGGACAGCAGTGAAAAATGGTAAACAGGAAATGTGTGCGACTGTATGCGTTGCTGTGTGTTGGATGTGTGCAAGTGTGCGAGTTGCTGCTGACGTGCATTGTTGCATGGCAGGATATTGTTCGCCGATAGAAGTCACCGCAATAGCGGGTGGTAAGTTGAGGTTTTGTGCAGGCGTGCACAGAGTTAGAGTAAAAAATGGAGACAAAGGAGAGAAAGTGGCAGCAAAAATAAATAGGAAAGCTGTTGAGTGTGTTTTAGCATGTGTTGGTAATCTTTGACAACTTCATGGCGCAAGGTTAGTCACATACATACAAAACATACATACATACAAGGCTTGTATGTATCTAAGTAGTGCCATGTGCTGGCTATCATCAAATTCTGTCGTGTTAGCATTTTCGAGAGAAAAATATGCATGTAAATAGGGGACAAGTGTACATAGGTGTGTGCGTGTGTCTTTATTGCGTTTGACACACTGACATTCCAAAGAAAAAGCGAGCTGCTACCCTACACTTCTTCTAAGTGCTTTTCTACATTTTTTCAATACATATTTCCTTCTGTTTTGCGTCAATAAGCGCGACCGCCTAAAAGTCTGTTAAGATGTTTTATTTTTTCTCATTTAGTTGCGCTTGGACAAACAGCGTGATTGCATTTTTACCACTTCAAATAGGAATATAAAAATCGAAGCAACTAAAAATAGTGGAAAATTGCGTACAGAAAGGAACTACAATTCAAAAATGACACACTGCTCTTGTCCATAGATCAGCGGATGTCCATAGAGAGCCAATTGGACGCACTAGTAGATTTCTCGTGAAAGCAGGAGTCTCATAAGGGCTTAAATGCTTCTCAGTCACTAATGCCCGGTTTCACCAATAAACATTAATGGCCTTATTCATAAAAAATAAAGTAGGTTTAAAGAGCTTTGTTAATTGACGTTTTCATACATTTTTCAATTTATAAACCTTTTACAAAGCTACTTTAATTGTTATGAATAAGGCCATAAGCCTGTTAAAATTTAAAATATCCCAATTTCGTTAGAAAATTTTGCTATTTTAAAATTTAACAGTCTGATAAATTCTAAAATTGATAGTTGAAACCGGGCATCAGTCTGTAAGCTTCCCTAAATTAGAACGGCTATGAGACAAAAACATTACATAAGTAAGTGTATCTTATTAAATACATTATTCATATGAAAATCTTACAATGCAATTGAATAAGCAGCATACGACGATGACGATAAGTCGACAGTCGGATAAACAAACATATAAATTCAGACACTTTGATAGATTTTTTATTTTTATTTTTTAACAATTTCGCTCATGAGAACACATTTAGTATAGGCTCCCTATACTTAAGACATCTGTCCAAGTAATTATAAAGCGCAAGATAATAAGAGAATCGAATTCTCCGCGAATACTATGACAAAATTTCGTTTCACTAAATTCATTGATTAAATTCGACGCTTAGTATGAAGCTCACGTATTATTATTTGTACAGGTGATAGTGAATCATATTACCGAAAGTACAGCAAATGCTGGAAGATGAGCTTCAATACATTGCTGTGTTTATTATGCGAAAATTATCCATCACCGAATATGAGGAAGAATCAAAACTTTTGTTATAAATATCGCATTCTTTTAGAGTTAAATATGTATTTTAATAACAAAATAAAACCACAAAAGCATTGGGCGAATAAAAAAAATGAAAAATTGCCAAGCAATTTTATAAATGACCGTGTTTATGTCATTAAGCAATTTTCTTTAGAATGTACATATACATAACGAAAATGCAATAATTATTAAAATGAAGCTGATTTTAAGATACATATGTAAGCAAATATGGCACACGCAGCACAAAGGAATAATTTGTTTGTTTACACTTTTTGACATTATAGTCGGCCATGAGGGAGCTCAACTGGGTTGTCACTTCTACCTTGTTGAATATGCCTTGGTTTTAGGCACACTCGATAGCATGTACATATGTATCTATAGGTTGAAAAGTTAAATTCAGAGTTATTGGTTAAAAACGCTTAATTTTGGAAATCATTAAAAAAAAAAAACTCTCTAATTAAATGCATTAATTTAATATATACATACATATTAACCATCTAGTATGCAGTTTTTATGAAAACCTCAGCAGTAAACAATTATGGAGGTCTATAGCGAGTTTCTGAACCCAACAATGCATACCAACATCTTTTGTGCGGCTTCTTCGTTATGCACAGCGAATGAACAACACTCCATCACGTAAATGCAATTACCCAAGCAACAATAGAAGCCGTTTAAATTTTTTCCACTCTCAGCACTTTAGCAGCCATCACTCGGTGCTGCAAATGCATTCATCACTCCTCACTCCCTTCTTTTTTTAGGAGATGCACTCGATTTTCTGCACTTCATATTTTTCCCCTTTGGCGTTTGCTTTGTTCTCGCTTTACCTCTTTTCACTAGTACTTCTTCGCCTTGTTCCTAAATTCTATGCCTTGCGTGTTCACACTTTGCTGGCTAGCGCTTCTACTACGATTCGTTTATGCTCGTGACTTTTGTAGCAGCTCAAAAGGCTGACTAATTAAATTGATTACGCCTCTTTGAGTGCAAGTTTAATGCACTTTGCATCCGCGTTTGACGCTCATCAGACGCATTGTCGCTTCACGGCCAACGTTAGTCTGGGTTTTGTCGACCGTTGCATGGTCACATAGGCGGCTCTTACCGCCTGTGGTGTTAAGTGCAGGCTTTGTTCAACGTTAGTGCGTTTTATGTTAGTTTTTCATGCCATTCCATTGTTTTGGATTTTTTATTTCTTCTTTAAAGAATTGTGATTTTTTTGTTGCGTAATTCAAGAGGAAATTGAATACAATGCAACAAAAGGAAGGCATCGCAGAAATTAATTTAATATTCAAGCCTACTTTTTATTTGTTCAGGAAAAAGGGTTTAAGACTTGAACTTAGTGTTATAGAAGATGTAAGCTTCTTTAAAAGAAAAAATACTTGATTTTCAAAACTTTTCCTGAATTAGTTTTTTAATAGTCCGGTCAATTTACACATTCGAGGTTACAAAAATTCCCACCCAGCTGAAAATTTATAGGATTGTTCAAAACACCATCATAAATGAAATTTAAAAAGTCTTCATCGATCCGATACCTGGAAAAAAAGTTACTCGGGGTCAAAGGACACAAAAACCGAGTTTTTCGCGATTTTCAGCAAAACGGTAAGTTTATCAGAAAATTCGCTTAGACAAAAATTGTATATCAGGTAATTGCCTATAAAAAAAAGTCTAAATACATATTTTCATATTTTTCATGACTTTTCCGGATTTTCTTGGAATTTTTCTGAATCTTTCGAGTTTTTCGGAAGTCTTTAACATCTAAAAATAAAAGGCAGGGTATTCCGGGTAAATTTTGCTTAATATTTTCAAAATATTGTATGCATTTGTTTTCATGATCGAAAAAAATTATTTTAAAAATGGCTTTGTGCTGTACGCACACTCGGCACAGCTTTTCCTCTTCAATTAAATTTGGTAATTATCGAAAATGAGGAAACCGTTTCAAGAGTCATCTCAATTTATTGCGCAACTAGCACACTACTGGAAAGTTGCAATAATTCCACTCAAATTATAAGTTGCAGTAAAAAAAAAACATCGAAATATATAATGAATGCATTCGTACAGGCATACATATATATTGACTTAAGTCAAGCAAACCAAAATGGAACGCTTCCAACCGTATACCTGAATTACTCACCAATTTCGTATACCACAACGACGAGTAATAGCGCCAAAACTCAAGTGCGAGCGTTTGTTTCGTTAAGCGCTCCCCAGTTACCACTTACCACTTACTATGTAGTTGGCCCCCTAAGCGTCTTTCATATCCATATTACCTATCTACGTTATCTGCGGAAAGCGAATTTCACCTACATATTTTGATTTATTATTTTCGTACAGCTTGAAAGTTGTAATTTTTGTAGAAAAAATAATTTACAAATAAAAATGTTCACTAACGACGTTTGTGCCCACTGAAGCATTACGCCCGGGAATGCAGTTGCAGTAACTTGTATACATTTATAATGCGAATAAAAAATATTTTCACTTCTCGATTTCGGCCCCTCTCTGCCTCATCGACTTCGGCATCAAGTAACAGGCGAAATTATTTTGAATTGCCGCATTTCAATGCTGCTGCATGCAGGACTGGCAAAACTTTTCCAACATTTGCTGTTGCGCTGAAAGCTTGTGTGGAGCTATAACTATATATAAATATGTACATATATTTTTACTATCTGCGTATGTACATATGTTTGTAGGGCCATATTTTCGTTTCGCTACTTCAGGCATTGCAGTGCTTCATTTTTTTCTAGCATAATTGCGCTTTTTACTTATAAATATTTGCATGATATCGCCTACAGTAATTTATTTTCCCTTTTTGTACATTTTTTTTTTGTGAAAAACTGCAAGTTATTCCTGCCGATTATGTTGCTTACTTAACTTCTCTGAACTTACCAACAGGCACTTTTTTCTGCAACTTATATTTTTATGTCTCTTTTGGTTTGCGCTCTGCTTATTGGTCGACCTTCATTTGATTTTAAAATTGTGTAGGAAAGTTTGTTGCAATGAATATTCGCAAATTAACCCTAATTGCAATTGGATTTGCATTCAAAAATATTTCAGGCACGTTTTCACTTGTGCGAACTTTGATGCAGCCATTTCTTTTTCTAGAAAGCTTTTTAGTTGACTGGAGCTCTTAAATTAGCAAATATATACGTACATATGTATATGAATGCATTCACATACACACATGCTTATCGCTCATTTATTTCAATAGTGTCATATTTATTGGGCCTAATGAATTAAAACTAAGCAATTGCTCTTTCTTAATATTTCAGACCTTTTACTCGATTTATTGAAATAAATTTAAGCAAAAGGTCTGACATTTTAAGAAAAAGTAATAGCATAATTTTTATTCATAAGGCCCATATAAAATAATCGATAAATTTATTGACATTTTTGTAGCAACATCTATACATTATTGTGCGATGTATACAATACACGAATATATGTATATATGTGGGGAATTAAAAAAAAAATATATATCGCGAACTACCCGATGATGGTGCATTATTTTTATTTTAGAGTAACCAAGTATTTTTTATAAAATTCTATTAATATTTCACTTACCAATATTAACGATGCCATGATTGGTTAACTCCCAACACGACTGTAGACGCAGTATGCTCAGACTATGACTTTGCTTTGGCGAGAAATAACCCAAAGCAGCGTCGGTGACGTGGTAAGCCTGCGAAGGAAAATAAATAAAGTAAACGAAGTTAATATATGTACATATGTATGTATGTTGCAAAAAATATCGACGATAAAAAATTGACAACTCATAACTATCAATTTTTCCGAAATTGAGTTATATACATCAAAAGATTGTAAATTTTACTAGTAATTTTTGTTACTTTAGAAAAATTGTCAGTTATGAGTTGTCAATGTTTTGACCATCGATATGTACATAATATTTATTTGATTACTTTCAACTGATAAAATGTCCATATGATTCAAAGATTTTTCTTGAAACCTACCTGCAGTGAAAATTCATATAGTGATGGCAGCAATTGCGCCACTGCACCCACCGCCTCATCAGCGATATTAATACAATCGGCCAGCGAGAGCGAGACAATACGCGGCGTTAGACAAGCCCATAGGCCAGCCTCGGTAACTTCATTACAGCCGGCTAGTTCGAGTTCGAAGAGACTCTGTAAAAAAGTAAGGGTAAAAGAGTGAGTATAAATATTGAAAGCATTTACAACTAGGCATACACATTTTGGGGAGTAACATGATGCATCGGCGTATAGAAAATCGATGCTGAGATATATCGCCTGAAAAGCGTCGATATATCGATGGTTTCCAATGGTCCCCCAAAGTACAACGTACAACGGGGATGGAAATTTGTAAACACCGATGGAAAAATCGAATTTTGAAACGATATTATCGATATTTCAAAAACATCGATACATCGTTCGCATTCTCATTTCCAAAAACTGCAACCAATAAAGATTTTTAGTAAACCGTAGAACATTTTTAGTTTTGGGCATTCGTTGAGTCTGTTTTTGGGGTTTTCAAGATGTTTTGAGTTCTCTCAGGGTATCTTATGAATTTATTTCTTAATAAAATTATTCCAATATTCTGTTAAGTTCCCGCCTTCATTCAGAACGCACTGCACAACTTGTGGAAGAATCTTTTGAACTTTTCGTGTAGGCTGCTTCGAATTGTGGGCAGGGAATCTTAGAAACTATATCTTCAAGATGCTTTAGATGTTTGCCAAGAGTTCATATCGAAAGATTCTAAAGACCAAATCATGGCAATCAACCAGCCTAAAAACGATTTTCTTAGGTAGAACGGGAACGGATCCCCCGAGCATTTCCACTGAAATTAAGTCGATCGAATTTATTTGCAATTCTTAGCCGTATTTTCTTAAAATGCCTTTACACAGGTCCATATCTGTCGACTGGAAAATCGACAGAGAAATCGACTAGCCAAAGCATTCGCTTTTTATGGTTGAATTACCATTTATACGTGTCGATTTTGCTTGAACGTCAAAAAATCTACTAGAAAATCTACCCGTGTAAAGGCAGCCTCGCAAAACATTTCTGAAGCAACAGTGCTTAGTAGGAAAGATTTTAGCAGCTATTTGCTCTTGTTTGAGAAGAAAACTTGACATTTAAATGAGGAAGTAACTTGAAACCAGCTTTCAGTCTGCTTGCAGAGCTATTTCGTTTTAACCCTTTCAGTGCAACTTTTTGTGCCTAAAGCTTTTTTTAAATAAGAGCTTTTGTTGTTAAACGAACAGTTGCTTTGAGAAAAGTATATTATAATTCTTTACCATTTAATTTTATTGTATTTTCGGGAAGTTGATCGTGTTTTTTTTCTTAAAAGTGAAAAGTGTCACCAAAGTCAACAGTGAATAGTGAACAGTTAAAAATCGACTATTTAAAAAAAAAAATTAAGTATTAAATGTTCGTAGTTTAAAATATATTTCCCATTATTAAAATAAATAAGACCACTTTCCATTTTACAAACCTAGGGTACAACTGTCCAATAAAATGGACGCCGAATAACGGTAAAACTGACTGTTTTATAAAATTTTTATTGTCTTTCTTAAATCAACGCCCCAAAGTTAGCAGGTATACAGATTTTCGGATTTTTAGCTTCAACGGTTGACTTTTTGTACCAGGGACGTGAACCGGATGAAAAATTTGGTCGGTTCGGTTCAGCGATTTGAACCGTTGTTGCACTTTTGGATTGTTTCGTCAAAGCGGTTTTTTGGTCTATGTGCCGGGGTTTCGGTTCGGTTCAAAGGTTCGAAAAAAAAATAACGCGCAAATTTAAGTGTCAAGTGTCAAGTGCAACAACGCGTAAGGTTAAGGGTCAAGTGAGATGGGCCATGTTTAACAAAAAGAAAAAAAGTGGGTACATTTATCTATTGAAAATTGGTTGAAACGAACCTTTAAAGCTTTAAAGAAAGTGGTTCGGTTTCCGGTTCGGATCAAACATTTGTGGAAAAATTCGGTTCGGTTAATGGTTCAGTTAATTAATGGAAAAAAGCGGTTTTCCGTTTCAAAACCGGTTCGGTTCAAAACCGGTTCACGTCCCTGTTTTGTACTGAAAAGGTTAACCGAATTCAGTGTGTAATATTGTGTGGGTATTTTCTTCCAAAAATAGACGTAGTGAGTTCGATCAGATAGAAAGATTGAAAATGATCGAAGCGGGATACCTCTTCTAGAGTTATTGCTAAAAGTTTATTATTTTACATTTGTTCACCATATAAGTGCCGGTTTACTTAGCTGCCAATTTAATAAAATTACACGGTTTAAGCCAAAATCGCATAGCTAGCTAATTATTCATGTTTTATTCATTAGAAAGCAGTGGAAGAAGGAGCAATTAAAGAATACAAAATTCACTTGGAAAAATGCTTTTTAGAATACGGGCGTGGGTGTTTGCGCATAACGAAAGCATCATCAAAACATATATGTATGTATTTTTTACGCAAAAATTAATTAAACATTTTTCCAAAGTGGTTTCACGCACAATTTTATTAGCTAATTCGGTCAAAAAGTACGAAACCGAAACAAATTAAAAAACTCAACAACACAATTAAGGTACAAAGAAAAAAATCCCACAACAACAGTTAGCCTCAACCCATTTTTACTTCAAAGTAGCGCTGCAAAACTTTTCCAACGCCACTCGAACTGAGTAGTTATATAACAACAAATACCACAACCATATTAGCATGCAATGCACGCAGCTGTAAATTTTCATCGAAAACATAAAATCTGACCACCGACTGCGCTGCTCTCTGGTCTCTGTATCTGCTGCTTGCATGTTCCTTTGAATGTCAGCTGTTAGGCGCAGTAACTTTTGTTGGTGTGTTCATGCCCAGGCATGGATGGGAATGGGATAAGTACACCATGGCGTATACGCGTTACAAATTATTCAACAAATTATTACTTATGTGCGTGCCAGCTGAGCAGCAACCAGACAATTGTTTTGGTCTTTGTGTGTGTTAGTAAGTATTCGTACCATAAACTAAACAAATGAGCTACTAAGGAGGTTCGCGGCTAAGGTTACAGGTAAAGCAAGTCTTGCAATGAAGCACCACGAAGGGAGCACAAGTGCAGGCAAAGTTAAACAAAAGTACATATTTATTCTGGCCTCATGTACTATATTTACGGGCATATTGTATATATATGCTGCGTATTTTAATAGCTGTGCTTATTGTGAATATCTTAGCCACATTTCGCGCTTGAGGTCTTTCAGAAATTTAATCAACTCGTCATTGATGTAAAAATTTCTACAGATTGTTGGAATATGCATGAAAAGATTGGTTGGATTCCACTTCGAAGAATATTTTTAATGTATATATGCAATATATATGTAGATACTTTCATTAAAATACGAAATTCAGTTTAAGACCTCAAGTTCATGTTAACTTCTTTCTAACAATGCAGATATAGAGGCAACGAGTAGTGCGCAGGCGGCATACGGATTCGAGCAGTTGAAGGCGGAATAGATCGAACCAATGCTCAAAAGAGCAGAGTAATCAATGCAACTGTAAGCAAGCGATCCCTGGCAAAGAGAACAACCAGAATTACTCCCCAGGTAAGTGAGCTATCCTCCTCCTCTGGCCTTCTGTTTTAAATTAAAAGAGCTTTAGGACAGTTATCCAGCCGATAGATTTAGAATAGACTTATTTGGTGGGGGTTAGTGGGACCTCCACTTTTATTTTGAGACTAATATTATAAAAGTCCCTCAAGTAGCACACTGGTGCATAAATTGGTGTAGATTTACGAATTTCGGTATAAATCTGATTAATTGCACCAAAATTCACAAATTTACACCAAGTTATACACCAGTGTGCTACTTGAGCCTTTGATAATAATTATGAGTGCGAAAAAATTTTGTCCCGAACTGGTCCCCAGCTAGCCCCGATTTGGTCCCCGATCTGGTCCCCAACTAATCCTGAAATGCTCCTGAACAAGTCCCGTCTTTTAAGACTTAAAATGTTTTTTCGCGCTCATAATTATTATGGAAAGACTTTTAAAATAAGTCTTAAAATAAAAGTTTTTGTAGACTTAAAAATATTTATCTTAATATAATGATTATTGATTGACTTTTATTCTTTTCTTTTATAATAGTTATGTCTCTGAATTTCTTTCATAATTATATGTATGTAGCTTTAAATACCTTTTTATCATAAAACAATTTTGGTGTTCACTTAGTGCGAGAGCTCAACAACTTTTCATCTGAACTTTATAAATTTACCAATTAATCCAATGCACGGCAAAACTTCGTGTGCGTATACAAACTTCCGTTTTCTATTTAGATAAGTTTACTTTTTAACCGACGTCCAAAAAAGGAGGAGGAGGTTATCAGTTCGTCGGAATATATATATAATTTTTTTTTATGTATGTTACCGCATAACTTTGGACCACGTCAACCGATTTCGATAATTATCGATAATTATTTTGCATCGGAAAGGTAGTGTCTCAGAGGTGGTCCCATACTAATTTGGTTAAGATCCGATCAGTGGATCATGAGATATATATATATATATTTTATATGAGAGTTGAAGTTGGTTTTTTTTGAAAAAAATTACTTGTTTTTAATTTCTCTTAGATGAGTAGATAAGAAAACAACCATAAAATCCCCGATTTTTTTTTATTATTGAACGATTTTCTGAATCTTTGATCTCTGAGCTTACCTTTTTTTTAATATTTTTTAAAGTTACTGCTTTATTTGCCTAGAATCCTGCGTAAAATACATAGAAAAGCACTAATTAAGCATGTTTATATAACCAAGTCGAATACTAATGCAACCACTCACTTTCGTATATATGTACTGGTATGTAGCCCATAAACTTAACTAACACCACCAACCTCTTCCTTCCCCAAGCGGATTAAAACATGTCTAAACTAAAATATTTTACTTTAACTTTTCAACGTCCATTAGTATTATCAGCTGCTGGCATTGCTCTGAACTGAAACTTTATTCAGCTGTTTGAGCGGATTACCTGTGACCATAAAATTTTGGACAGCGCACACACATACAGCAAATGGTACATAGTCAAATATATTTATGTAGGTAGGTGTGCATTTACATATGTAATTAGTAAAGTGTGTATATTTTATTTACACAAAATTTTATTCACATACACAAAGTGAATATGATTCATTGCCTTTGAAAATTTTAGTTCATTTAATTCATCAAAAAGTGTCAGCAAACCAGATATCCAGAAAGTTAACTTGTGGAAGACATATGCACAATTATCAAGTGAATGGCTCTCGGTCTTAAGGTCAGAAGCCTACAGTTTCCCGTAAACCGGCACTCTTAATTATCACTTGCCAATAAACTACTCGTGTGTTCAACTGTTGTAAGAGCGAGGTGGACTTAAGTTTAAATGAAATCATAACCACTACAAAATCTTATATCAAAACCAACCAACCATCTATACCTGAGCGAGACGGGCACTTAGCCGTTAATTTAAGGTATACACAGCAATATCCAACATTTCCGCTCGCATAATTACCATTTTTTTGTTAAATTTGATGTCATTGTTTTTATTCAATTGACCTTCCCCTTGTACCATCTAAAAGCACTAATAAATAGAAACAAAAGAATTTTAAATTACACAATCATATAAGTATGTACATATGTATGTATGTAGGTACACTTATGAGCATACGGGTACATTCGCGTGTTTTTCGTTGTTATTTTATTTCTTGTTTTAATTTTCGTTGTATTTTTGGCACACTTTTGACCGACTGCTGGCTTTTTAAAGATCATTAACATTTAATTTTGCCACAATTCGAGCGTTAATGCCAAACTAATCAGCAGTGAAATTCTCAAACAC
This sequence comes from Rhagoletis pomonella, assembly GCF_013731165.1. NCBI lineage: Eukaryota > Metazoa > Arthropoda > Insecta > Diptera > Tephritidae > Rhagoletis > Rhagoletis pomonella. The sequence goes on along the minus strand of NW_023458559.1, from coordinate 75,897,491 downwards.
CCGCTGTGACTGACTGCTTTCAACGTTGCGATGCGACGTCAGCGTCTATTGGCATTTCATCTATGCGTTTGCCAACAAACGCATGCCTCATTAAAGCAACCAAATTGGTTGTGCTGAAAAGCATAGGAAAAAGAGCAGCAAAGAATTGGACTGTAAATGAGTAAGTGCGGTGCTTTTGTGGATAGTGACGTGTTTTAAATAATTTTTGACATGAATAAACATTTCGTAATTTTTCATCTCCTTATTTAAAGTTTAGCGTTTTACAGCCTTATTTTTAACTAAATTTAATTATCGGTTAATTCTGTATTTTAAAATACGTTGTAATCAAACTCTCCTCAGATCATCGAGTGGCTGTCTAAGAGTGACAAAATTCCTCCAACTTTTAGATTTCGCGTCTCTGTTCGTATTTTCAATATTTTTTTTCGAATCGCTTTGGAAAATAGCATTATATAAAAAATTGGTAGTGCAGATAAATTTATTTAAAAAAAAAAACTATTATTTTGTGTAAGCTAGACAGACCGCTTCTAAAAGCAACTATTTTTAATTTTTATCTATAAATTTATTTAGTTTTTTTACTGTGAGTGCTTTATTTTTCACTTTCACCGCATTCCAATTTATTTAAAATTATGGTTCCGCTTATATCTGCCAAATTGTGCGTAAAGCAGGGCAACGCGCTTCGCTTTAGTTGGCATAGAAGTGTATCAGGTCGACATAATTATTTGGTTCGCAATAAAGTGTCCTAAAAACAGTGACCTTCTTGGCGCTTAGTTACGCATTGAGCAAGTTTATTATCAATGAGCCTTTGAGTCGACTGCCAAAAAAATTTGTGTATGAGTGCATTCTCTTTTTTTAAGAATACTACGCTGGTTTTGTGGCTGTGTAGCTGTGCGCCAATCCAGTGGACTGGTTAATAAATTGAGCGAAAAAAGGAAATTAAAAACAGAATTAAAAAATGTGGTTGCAGGAATGGAAAGTTACAAATAATGTACATAGTAGATATGTTGATATGTGCATATTTATAGTTCACACAAACCGCATTATGATTTCAATAATTGCACTACGCGAGGCAGCTGAGCAAGCGATGACACAGTTAATTGCGATTTATATTCGCAATGTCAATGCTTGCTTGACCTTTTGGCTCACTTTCAATTTCTGGCCATAGAGGGATTTCAAACACAATGGCATAAGCAAAGTTACTGCACTGATTCAATGCTGTATCAAGAAAGCTTTTCGGCCTGCCCGTTATAGCAAAATATAATAAATTCATTCAATTACGTAATTTTCCATATCAACGCCTTTAAGTTATACAGCAACTGAGGATGGCCCTCTGGCCTTTCGCTCATATTAAGCAACAATAAATTTCCAATCAGCCACGTTTAGCATATCGTAATATCCAGCAAATTACTTTAGATTTCTCTGTGGCATAGAAAAACATTTTCTTGCAATCAATCAACGTAATAAATGAGTTTCAGTTTTCATGTTGGAAATTATGTATGGATGTATACTACATGCAAGTGTGTATATTTTGTATGTGCGTATTTGTACTATGTGGCTTTGAGTCAGGGATGGAATTTCAAAATTTCAAAATGTGCCTAATGGTCTTCAAAAGTAGTGCCGAAAAGAAGATGAAAGTGCCACAAAATTTAATTTATTTTAAGGCGTTTTAAAAGCAATATATTTTTAGAAATAATATTTTTAGAAATAATATTTTTAGAAATAATATTTTTAAAATACACTGAAGTAATATAATACATAATTATTAATTAACTAAATTATTACAGTAAATCACTTTTATGAAGGATTCCTTAGACATATACATAAATTCATAGTAAAATTACACAGAATTCCAATTAAGCACGGGAAATAAACCGAAATATAGCTATTCTGACATTTTTACACACATATGTATGCACCTATATTTGCGAAATAATGACAATGAGGCATTTTGACCAGTTCCGCCTATTTTTTTCATTGATTGTTTTTTGATTGATTTTATATAAAAGTCTAACTCATAATTTAATAAACACAATATATATGTACACAAACCGGCATTTCAAACTTTGTACAAAAATTTTAAAAACTCAGCATGTTTTCGCAACAACAAGCTTTCCAACATCCAAGTTTTCGATTTTATGCATTTTTCCCCATATAAAGTGTGTTCGAAAATTTTTTAAATGCATGAAAATATATGACACTGTCAGAAAAAAAAAAATCAAAAATCATCGGGATATTGCAGAAACTTGCACTTTTACTTAATGGCCTATAAAACTGCAATCTTAGAATCTTTCTAAAAATTCTGAATTAAAAGCTTGTTGTTGCGAAAACTTATTTTTCGTACTGCGTATTCACAATAGAATTCAGCGGTTTGTAAATATTTCTCAAGGCCCTAATTTTAATTTTTTAGTGCTTTTAATTTGCACTTTTTTGTAATTTTTCAATCTATAAAGTGGTATGTGATTTTTTCTTATACATTGGCATTTTATGCTAAATTTCTATATTTTATGATTGTGCCAAAACAGGATGAATTGTGCCAAAAGTGCCGCTGAGAACGAAAGTGCCAAAAATGGCACTATTATGCCTACTTTTCCATCACTGCTTTGAGTAATCCGGTGGGGAAGTACTACGTGGCGTATGCGTAACATTTAATGTGCCAGCAGTTTGTTGTGAAAGAGATTTGTTCGATAACACGCGATGACAAGGCATAAAGTGAATTAGTTTTCAGTTACTCTCTAAGTATTTTCTCACTAATTTTAATTGCATAATTAGCTACTTAATTACAGATTAAAGGCGAAAAATCAATATTTCATTTTCAAAATAAAACATACAATCAGACAATTTAAAGTCGTATGTTGATGTGCCATATTTGGGATTCTTCCAATCTACCCACTTTTTTCTCTTATTCCATTTCAAATTTGTTTGCCATAATACTTTCTTAATGACCCATTTACAATAGCACTGCGTAAATTACTAACCTTTCGACCTTTAAATCTATTGTAAAAGTAAATGGAAAATTACAACTAACAGTGGCAAGGATAATGGAAAATTTGTACATACAAATGTACAACTAATTCCCAAAACAATTACACAGCCAACGTGTTTCAGTTGAGTCGACTGACCTTATCGCAAGAAAAGTTCCAACACAAAACAATAGCAGGAAATGTTTTTTTAATGATGTGAATTTTAACAAAAAGATAGCAGAAAACCTGGTTGGGAATTTAACAAAAGCTCTATTTGACTGTGTGGATTATACAAAACAACTAAATAAATGTATAGAAAATATTTCGTTAGAGGGAGTCGGTGAAAAATTTACAAAAGGAAGTAAACGTGTGGTACAACATTGCTGATAACTATCTTGAATAGAAAATATTAGGTAATGTAAATATGTATGCAACTACGTAGAAAATATTTGAATGAAATGAAGAGAATTTCCATATTTGTTTAACATTTTCGACATTCTACGTCTAAGGGTATGTTTACTCAATGAGTAATACTCATACTGATGTACAAAAAAAGCATTTAAAAATCTGAAATATATTTACGTATATAGTTTTTAGATTCCTTTTGTACAGAGTCGTTTTAAATTTAATAAATATAGCCGAATAGTATACTTGCATGCAAAAGTTCTTAATAAGGAGGAAAAGTAAAAAAAAAAACAAGATTTCCTTTAAAAAATTTGTTCAAAATTTCTGAAAATCTTCAGAGGGAAGATAGTCGCTGATTTGATTTTTTCCGCCATAAAGATCTTTATTTAGAAAAGTTTCTAATTTCGAGTCTTAATTGGGATATATTATTTTCTTACTTTTTGCGATTTTTTGCAAACAAACCAAGTTGTTGAACAAATATCATCTTGAAAACATTTTCGTTTCTCATTTTTTAAAGTACTAACGGCCATTTCTTCTGACATGCATAGGATACAAAAACCGGCTAAATACTACTTTGCTTTAAAACGAGCATAATAACCACTACAGTCAGAATAAAAAGTATGGTGACTCATGACAAAAACTAGCAATAAACAAGGCTTTTTCCGGGTTTTCACAAATTTTTAAGCTCAGACAAATTACTTTTGCACTAAATTTGATTGAATATTATTTGTGATGGATAGACAAAGATTACTGTAGGATGATTTTTAATTTAGTCAGAAAAGTTATCCTACGAAAAATTAAGGATTATAGAGAATCTTTCGAATCTTTCCATAGAAGAATGAGAATTTGGGGAAAGATTGGATGGGCGAGCACTTTTGGGTTAAACCTTTTCCAAGCTCAGCGTGATTACCGAAATAAAATGAAATAATTTTCCTTAAAATTTGTCGGTGGTTGTCGCTAGATTTCGCTGTACTATTCTGCTTTGCGTCTCGACTGGGGGCTCTTTGAGCTCATATTAGGAAACGAATTATTTCTCATATTTAATCCAACGTCTACTGTTACTTGAATCACTGTGACCTTCGACAAGTGAAAGAAACAAGAAAAGGTTATACAAAAAACTTGAATAGGATTTGAAGTTATTTAAAAATTTGCTGTCAAAACTCTGCTGACACACTAAAAGTGCAAGAAGCGATTATTCGTGGGAATAAACTATATTTTTACTTACTTTATGAATGTAGAGTTGTCCAAAATAACACAGCTGTCGTTAAGCCAAGCCCAAAATAAATAGCTTTTAGATTTAATTTATTAATCTCCATCTCAAAATTCCTCTCACTCCAATTTTTATAGCCCTTCTTTCATTTCTGTACTGCGGCAAACGCTGCTGCCTGCATTGCCTATGTTGCCATTTAATTTGCATTATTTGCATTTTCATTCAATATTCGGTAGCGCTCTCTTCCGCTTTGTTGGTTTTTAGTTTTTCCCATTTTTTCCTTGCTTCGTTTGCATTTCATTTCAATTGTTTGACTTTTCATAATGCAACTGGCAGCGTACGCTTTTTGCACTCATTCATTCTTAAGGCTTTTTCGATACATTGTCTTTTGCATCGCCTACTGAACTTATTATGCATTCATAGCACACATTTACGTCAGTGTTTTTAACAATTTTATTTTGTTTTCTTCATTACGCCATATTCGATTTTAGTATTTGCCCTTTCAGGCAATCGCAATTTCCATTTCTTTATTTCCACGTCCGTTTTGCTTATGACGTTATTGTTTTCATTTAATTCGATCTGCCCACATTGCCCTTATTTGTATTTAGGCCACTTTTTTTCAGCTTTTGTTTGCGCTTATATATAGGAATATTCCAGCAAGCAAAAATTTCCAAAGCGGTCATTCCAAACGCTTTGGTAGGCAGCTGACTTCCTCAAATTGGTATCAACAAACAAATATTTCAATTTTTCAAGATTATTCTTTAAATTATGAAGAACGACTCCACAACTGTGTCAAAAATATTCTATTTCGGAATAGTATAAATGAGATTTGCACCCAGCCCAAATTTTAAAGTGGTGTGAAATTTGAAGAACTTAAAAGAAAGAGAAATTCTGAATAAATTAGCTTTAATATTTACTGCTTTATCGAAGATTTCGTTTTTCTCTAAATTACCGTTATATGGGATGTGGGCGTGGTTATAGTCCGATTTTAAAAATTTTCGACCATTTAGTATGTTGTGCGAAGGCCAACAACTGTGCCAAGTTTGGAAGAAATTGGTGCAGCGGTTACCAAGATATACACATGTAACCATAAGTGGGCGTGGCTACGCCCATTTTCCAAACATTTATAATATTCTTATTTTTCGTCTAAAAATTATTGTAAATTGTCAATTTTGAGTGAATAATCTTCAGTAGTTACTAAATAAAATATCGCAGTTTTCGTATTTCTGAAAATTACCGTTATATGGGAGGTAGGCGTGGTTATTGTCCGATTTTGCCCATTTTCAATACCATCCGCCCTACGCCCAAAGGAGTTGCACGTACCGAATTTCGTTAAGATATCACAATTTTTACTCGAGTTATCGTGCGCACAGACGGAGGGACAGACGGACGGACAGACATTCACCGCTTAAACGATTTCCCTTTTCATTCTGATCATTTATGTATACATCTGTCTATATCTATCTCGATTCGGTTTGCCTGTTACAAACAACTGTTATGTGAACAAAGTTATAGCACAATTGTTTTGAAAGTTTTTTTTCGACAAATTACAAAAAAAAAAAAAATTATTTCAGCTTTTAATAGTATTTCTGGAACAATATCAAAACCGGAAAATATTAAATTAAAACACCTTTGAAGTAAGGGTGCAATATTTAGCCTAGACTTAGGTTATAAATTTAATTGCCAGAAGAAAGTCGATACTTTGCCATCCTTCTAAATACCTTCAAAACAATATTAGCTAAGAGTTTTGGATATTTTAAGGCTCAGCAAGGCACCCGGGTATTTGCCAATTTTCAACAGTTTTAAAGGCGCATACCTTTAAAAGAACTTATTTTATTTATTCTTTAATATGTAATTAATATGTATATAAAGGAATAAGAATAATTAAGTAATTGCTGAAAGTGCAAAATGGAAAAGAACTTAAAATTTATCTTTTTTTAATTTAATAGTTTTTTTAAGCCAATCATTCCGTTTTTCCAAGCCTTGCGCAACCAAAAAAAATAAAAAATAAAAATAAAATTCTTTCAATTTTAAAGCGCGCGAAAACCGTCGATGGCAAAGCGTGCACCTGAGTCCACAAAATTTACACTCGCTTATTTCTCTTTTTTGTTACAATTTGTCTACCTGTGCTGTGGTAAAATTGGAAAATGTCCGCCACCAAATTTAATTTAAAATTTCCCATTGTGTTTTGTTGTTCTTTTTGTTTTTGGCGCTCTCACTTTTTGATTAAATTGTGTGTTATTTTTTATTAAATTTTTTGCTTTTAGCTGTCACAAATATGACAATAAATTGTGGCAAGCGTACGAACACACTAAATTCAGCGCAGCACAATAAGAGGGGGCAAAAAAACAACAACAAAACGAATTAGCAGCCGCTATTTATTTCACAAACAAAATCACACACTCAGCTACATAACTATGTATGTATAAGCAAGCATACAATTTAATGAAGAGCCAAAATGCGCATACATGTTGACATATTTTCGCTTGAGTCACCGCAAAATAAAACATTTACATATATACATACATATGTATGCAGTTAGTAATACGTATGTATGTTATTTCTGTGCGATCAGCTAAAAATTCATTTCATTTTCATTTCACTTAATTTTTGTTATTCATAAAAACATGCTTTATATCTGATGATTTTGTATCTCTGCGTATTTAAAACTTTCCGTTTGTGTGCTATTTTTACCATGTCTTAGATATTTTAGTACGCATACTAAATTTAAAACACATAAATTGTGTTATTTCTAGCAGAGGTGGTTTCATACAGTATAATAATATAATTAATCGTGCTTTCGTGCGTTCATTTAATAATCTTTCAAAAATTTATTTGCCAAATTTTTTAAAATATTTTATTTTATATTTATTAAGTTTCGATTAAATTAGAGTCAAGTTTTCTCAAATGGGTCACCCAAAGTTGACTTTTAGTTTTTTTATATTTCATTGGCCGATTTTGAAAGATTTTGCGATAATTTTATTTTTTGACGAGTTATTTGCAAGCAAATTTTTATGCAGGCTTTTACACTTTTTGAACTATTTCAGCAAGCATTCATTCGAATCTTATAATTTTTTTGTCAGCAGTTAGAGAACTTATTGGGCAAAAAAATAAAGTGGTCAGTTTGTAAAATTTCGATTCTTGTTAAAAAAAAAATTATATATTTTAATAAATCGAATCTTTTTCCAACTTCTCATATACCTAGGAAAAGAATTCAAAAAGCATTATTTGCGCTAAACATTCAATTTTACTTTCATAAAAAAAATACTGTACCTTTGATTGACCTAAAGCTTTTTACCAAGAAAGTGAACCAAGTTTAAAAAAATATAATACAAATGAACTGAAAAGCAAAAAAAATAAATAATAATTTGTATTTGGTAAAATTTCAATATGAAAACAGAAAAAAAATTCTTTAATCTGATATCTAATTTTTTTAATTTAATTAAATTTTTTAATTTTTCAAATTTAACTTATAAAACATAGTAAATATTAAAAAAAAAAATAAACACGGAGTCACTTGTTTTAGTCACTGTAATTAACTTTGCTGCAAAAACATCTATGCATGTATATTTGGCAAGGTGTTGAAAACGTGTTTTTGCAAAAATTTAAATTTCATTGCTGATTCCATTAAAAATGTTTGTTTGAAAAAATTTTCGCTTAAAGCCAAAGAAATGAGCGTGACAGTTTTAGGACCAAAGTATTGTGACTTTTGCCGGAATATCTATGCCTTAACAACGTTTGTTCCACTTTTTTTTTGCAAGAGAAGAAGTTTTATTTTGAATTTATTGCAAGTGCGTATTCAAACAATTTTTTACAAGCTACAGAACATGAAGAAGGTGGAGTAACCCTACCATGCAAGTTCATACCGTGACTAATTTGATGTGTAAAGAATTTTTTTAATAGGCCCATTTTTAGGGGTCGGCAACACATTCCGAAGGTGTATGCGAATTTTATTTTGCGCTATATTACCCACAGCGTTTGTTACCTTTTATTGGTCCATGCGGCTTTTAGAGCCTGGTTTTATATTACAATGGCTTCGTTTTAAAGATCGGCAAACGATTTGGAAAGTCGCAGTTAATAGATTTTTACTATTTTCGACCTACACATCGCATAAGTCGGAAGCATATGCATAAATTGCATATATATCTTAAGGAAAATCATTATTTGTGTAGGAAGCCATTAAAAAAAGTTCATGAAAATTTCTTTTAATTTTTATTTGCAAAATATGTATATCTGAATTTGAGAAATTATGCCATATAGATCCTTATACATCGTAGCAGAATGCTATGTAAAATATATAAAAATAATCTTGTTATCTCAGAAGGATGGGTCCTTCAACTGAGCCTGGTTTTGAGTGTGTACAACAACTTTGAAAATAAAAACTAAAAAATTATAACTTGCTCTGTATAAAAATTTCCATAAACCGGGCCGGGACTTTTTAAGGGAACCATAACTTGTTATAATTTTTTTAAATTTAATTTTGAAAGAAAACAGTGCGCATGCTTTCAATAACCAATAATCAATAAAAACGCAATTTCACTAGTCTCGTGAGTATACTGATCGCTCCATGTGGTTTGATATTTTTTGATTTTTGTCGCACGGTATTATGAATGAACGCAGTTTATTTTTATTTTTTGCTACATGGAAACGGACCTAATTTAAAAAGGTGAAGCTATCAAAAGCCTAATATCTTTATCCACAGTCAATCTATTTAAAATAATACCCTTCAATATATGTTACATTGACGAAGTTTAGTATTATTCAAACTCACTTACTTAAATATTTAGTAGTGTATAACTAAAGCAAATCGCCGGAAATGTGCAACTAAAAATATGTCAACTAAAATCTAGATTACACGAAAAATTCGTCAGGGCTACATCAAAACCATGGCACAAAAACGAAATCAATAACTCACAGCAGCAGAAAAATGGAGATGTCAAAGTATTAGTGATACGTTAGAAATCCTTGATGTCATCATGTGCACATTTCAAATTCACAAATAAACAAGTTATGGAAAATCGGGCTAACACAAAATTGAGTAGGAATAAAGTATAAATGTACATAGGTATTTACATGTATGTGGAGTGAAAACAAATCGTAGTTGTAGTTGCAATGTTTGAAGGAAAAAAAAAATGGTTTCGTCATCTTGCCTGACATTTGGCAATTTCATTTTGAATTTGGAATTTCGCTGACTATTGCTTGGTTGAAGTTTTATTACTATTTGCTCGCTATTTTATAACTTTGTTGTTGCCTATCCTTTGAAAAAATGCGAATCACATCTTTTTGTTTTTTTTTTTCCTGCTTCTAATACATTCAATGCTATGGCTTATGAACTCATTTACATTTTGTGATGGTTTGCTCAATTTTGCTAACTCCTACGCTGCCTACTTCCGAACTCTTTCACTTCATGTTACATAAGCTTATCCGGTGCTCTTAATTTTGTTTCTGCTTGGCGGTTTTTGTTACAGCTATGTATTTTGTGTGAAATATAGTATATGTATATAAAAGTGATAGTGATGGAAGGTTGGTAAACATCAGCTGCAAAGAGGCTTGAGCAACCAAATATACATATATGTACATACATACATACATACATACATAGAGAAATCGCGAGATTTTCCAATGTACCCGCAACTCATTTGCTATGCTGCACACATTTTAAGCGGAAAATCGATTTTATTTTTGGTTGCTGTCATTTTTGTTGCTTGAAATTTTTTTCTCCTTGTGTTGTCTTTAAAGCTGGAATGAAGTTAATTTATTTGATTTACATAAATGAAATATTTTTCTTCGCAAAGGTTAATTTTATTACTAAAATGAGATTTGCATTTTAAATAGCATAGAAACGATTAAATCTTTTGCAGCCAGCAAATTTTTATTTAGGAGAAGCATGTAAATGGCAATATATGGCATGGCGTATTACGCTGTTCGCATGAGGCGATTTTACGGGCTAATTTTAATTGAAAGCAACAATCGCCTGGTGTGAACGGCTTTTTAACTAATCGCTTCCAATGACTCTAAAATTGCCTGGAAAATCGCCTAATGTGAACACCGTATAAGATTTATTCAGTCGCTATGAGAAGGTTACTTATACGTTACGTAGGTACGTGTTATTTTAACTTTTTCGTGATAAATGGTAGATCCAGTACGGCATAGGGCTCATTCGAAAGGGCACGGTTTAGCCTTTAATTTCTGATATATGCAAAATTTGTACCACGTCAGGGTTCAGCTCTACAATTTTTCAAAAATGGCCAAAAACGCTGTTTTTAGGGGTTTCAACCCCTTTTTTCTCGAAAACGTGACGTGATGGGAAGTTTTGGACCCCAGATTCGTGTTCAGCACGAAAAATCCGTTCGGAAACACCAGGTCCCGTCTTATTCGCAAAACCCTTGTAGACCAGTGTAATCTAACTGAAAGAATATTTGACATAATGCTACATATGCATGTATGCACATTAGACCGGGTCGGTCACCATTTGATAGAAAAAACTTTGCAATAAATTCACTGTAACTTTTCTGTTTATTAATTTATTTTTAAGCTTCCAAGGGAAAAATGCATCGCCGACTAAAATGTGTAATTTTTTGATGAGTAAATTTGTATTTAATGGGGTAGAAATTGAGTTCTTTTTTGACGGTGTCACACATTTTCCTCCGTTCAAAGTATGTTCGAAACTTTTTTAGCAACTTTTAACTTAACTTTGTTATACTAAAATTAAGCGGCCTACAATGCTGCGTACCCAAAATCTTTCTAGAAAATCTTTTAAACAGTATAGATCAACCATAGCTTTATAGAATTTTCGAATGTTTAAGGATCATGAAGCGACCTTAAATATAATCCGATCGGAAAACAGTTTAACACGATTCAATTTGATTGTGTGTGTTACGCATCTTTTCCGCAATCGAAGGACTGATTTTTTTTCGCTCCACCCTAATATGTGTATTTGAATGCATGTTAGTATGACATTTCATACATTGCCAACAAATGGTCGGAAAATGGCTGTTTTGTATAAATTCAAGCATAAAAGCAATATATGTATGTAGTTGTCCTTCATTTATCAGGATGTGTATGAGCTATTGCACACCGAGTAGTTGTTTGACAAATTGCTTGATTGTGCCTTTTGCCTGCAACTGTCATATGGCAACTAACAAACACACGTAATATCATACTTTTGTATTTAGTTAACATACTCGTATTTACATAAGAATTATGTAATGCATTGTACGAGTATTTATTAAGCTTTGAACCGCAGCATAGTTTGTCAGTTGTCGTCGCACTTCAGATGAGGCCAATGTCGGCAAACGTTTTAAGAAAGGTGCCTCTGTGCTACTTGTTGATGTCATTGTGAAGACTAAGACTGCCATCACCGTTATCCAAGAAATTCGAATGCGAGGGACGGAGAAAGGTAGGAGAAGAATAGGACCTTGCCATGTCTGTTTCAGTTGCTATGTGGCAGAAGATCTAATTCATCGCTTAGTACTATCGTTCACTTTCGTCAACAAGCATCTCGCCCGAATCCCAATCAAAGCGAATTTCGTTAACGTTTCACCCAATTGCGCCCACTGCTCGACTGAAGAGAATGCCAATACAACCAAAGTCTGTCATAATCCATGTGATGAGAAAGATTCTGCGAAATCTTTTTGATTTTGCCATGTCGTTCGAATGAGTGCGAATGCTCCAGTCTTTGAAATCATCAGAGGTTATTTCTGAAGGAGAAACGGGGGCACTCTGAGTATATTGAATTTCATAATTGCTCTTTCCAAGAACCAATGAACCACATACTCGTAACCAGTTTGACTCTGAACAAACAGACAGATATTCACACATATTTGGTATATAATGGACTGTTTAAAAATCATTAAATACCTCAAGTAAATATTTCTTGGAAAAACTAATACCGAGAAGAAAATTTGCATTTGTCGAATGTGTGTTAAAAGAGCAAGCAACAACACAGTGAAAAAGCTGTGTTAGTAAGCAATTGTAAAGCACGGAAATGCTGTCCTTCGTGTGTGTATGTTGTTGCAACACTTTGATGTGGTGCCACTGCCTTTTTCTATAACAGTTTCCGACACTTTCATGGTAAAACGGTGATGCTTTTTTGTTGGCTTCTTCGTTTCTATTATTATTTTTGCAGTGATTGTGGGTAACAGTGAACGGTGGTTTCCGGTAATATGGTGATTGTTTTTGTAGGAACATTTTAATGCGTATTACTCTGAAATGCAGCAATATACTTGCCTGTATGTAATCGCATTGCAATATCTATGTACACATAGTACTAGTAAATATGAGTCTAAACTTACATAAATATACTTGGGTACAGCGGTCGATATACCCACATTTACAAGTTAGTTGTTTTCGACCGGCTATTATTGTAAACTAACAAAGATAGATATATTTTTATATATATGTATCTATGTACATTAGAGTGGTCCAATTTTTTTTATGGGGGAAAAAAATTTTATCCTATAAAACGAGGCACCCCCTTAGTTTTTTCCTTTTGATATCCGTAATGTCTACATTAACTTTCAATTTTGTACTGTAACCAATACAGGGTGCTCAATCACCTCGAAATTCGCTACTGGATCGCTATGAAACTGCAAAAAAAATTGGGATTTTTATAAAAAGTTACTGTCGCCATGACAACTGGATCTCGCGATATTTTTTAGATAACTTAAATTGGAAATGTTCTTAGGTTGCTTATCCTATTGTTTGTTTAATATATGTATGTACACAATACTTCTAGAGTAAAATATGAGTATCATGAGCATCCCTTAAATTCATACTTAAAAACGTAAAGTTTGGTACCAGCACCTCTATCGGCAAGAGAACAAATTTTGGAAGGTGCTCCAAACCCTATATTGGAAATTTTTTTTGGACCACTCTAATGTACATATGTATTTGTTTAAGTGTGCACACCCAGTAGGCAATTTAAGATTGCTTCAACATAAACATCTATGGCAGGGCTTTTACACTCAGTTTTTTTCTTTTGCAAGTATTAGAGTACCCTTAAATTCTGGCGATTTCAAACAAAAAGCTCAAAAGAAAGGACTCCTATAAGACCACCTTATTGTTAATTTGTCCGACTATGCACATAATATGTATGTATGTATGTGTACACTAAATGTATACATATATGAGATCTTGTTTGTGTTTGTTAATGACGTGAAGCTAAGCATTTGGCGGTCGGCCGCAAGACCTCGCGGCCAAAGCAGCGCATGATAGGCCGCCAAACATGTTGACCCATTAAATTATGCGTCAACATGCTATAGAGCGGCGCGTACACACACACTAATAAAACCATAAGCAATTATATGAACGCGAGGTTGGAATATTCCCGATTATACATACATACATACATAAATTGAATTCATATAAATACCCAGTAAGCAGTTGATAGATGACGTAAGATAAGTCCGCTTTTTCAGCTCTTCCGACAGTAAGGCATGCTTATTGTAAAAGGCGACTAAATTCTATCGGTTCGTGTATTAGGATGATGTTGGGAAGAACACCCTCCGATACAACGTCAGCAAGGCTAAACTACAGCCGGACAGTTGCGTTAAACTGCCATACTATGTGATGGATACACTACAGGATTATACTACACGTGGTACCCCCGCAATTGGAACTCTACCCTCACTTGAGGCAGGATGGATCATGGATTGTGGAGGGCCCAACCAGCACATAATTATCCAGCGTTTACATGACAGATCGCATCCTCGAGTAGAGGCAAGTGGTTTTGCCTCTTGACTTTTCTTCAGAGCCGGGCAGCAGTTGTCAGACAACAATGATCACTGATGGCGCAGGTCTCAAGCAGGCGGTAAATTACCAGCAATCCTCCGGTAGCATTCTCCCACTTTACAGTGACCAAACTTATGCAATTATTTACTAGGACTAAGTTGCTGCTCGGCTGAGCTTCAGGCGCAAGGATGGTTAGAAGAAAGTTGTTGTTATCTCGGCGTATTTCGCATATCACTCCGGTGTGCGATGCTATTACTCGAAAATCTGATTTTCCTGAACATACAGTTGAAGAGTGAGTCGTGCAAACGTTTAAACCAAACCTTCAGAAAAAGTGTTGAGATGGACTGAGAACTGTCCGTTGCACTCAAAGGGATTACAAGAAGCTTATTCGTTTTTTAAAAGGGCTTCATTCAAATGTATTGATCAGGTACCGTAATGGTTATGATCTTTATAATAAAAATCAAAATCTAACAGTTAAATTTAGATTTACATTTTGCCGATCAAATTTAAAACTTATTTTATAACTTTTATTTTTTCGGTCAAGAATAATCGTTATTTTTGGATTTTTATTTTTTCACTCAAATTTTTATGGTTATTTTTGATGTTTATTTTTTCGATCATATTATAATTTCAGATTTAATTTTTTCAGATCATAAACGATTTATAATGGTCAAAAATTATCGAAAGTATAAAAATATAAAAATAACGATTTAATTTGACCGAAAAAGTAAAACTCCATATTTAACGAAAATTCTTGATCCAAAAAAATAAAAAAAATAAAATGATTTGGCAATGCTCTATAAATAAAAATCGTCATACTCCACTCTTTAGGCCTGATGCATACTTCACGGAGACAAACCCTGAGACTATTTTTGATCTTTTAGAGATTCATTTTCTTAGAAATCAGGAGATATATATGTAGTTACATTCAACTTAGAAATGGTATGAAATGAATCTTTTTACAGCTTTAAATCGCCCAGTCCGGATGGCACTCTACCTATTGTACTCAAAGTAAGTAGGTGCTGGGTTTTTATTGGTAGAATAGAAGAATAATACCTGCCACCTCTACAGTATAAATCGCAGCTTGAAAGATGCTGCAGTCGCGACGTCGTTTGACAGACGATATGAATGACTGACATGTATGTAAGTCCCATAAGTATTTAGACACCGATACGGGTTCAATCCCTTATCATAGACCTCTCATAGAGCTCACTTTGCAGCCACACCCTGTACGATGGAACTAAGCGATTTGATTTTATCATTAATAACATATTTTTTATTGTACTTTTAAGATTGTTTTCTGGGTAACTTAATACAATGGGTATAAGTATCACACCTACATATACATACTTGTATAATTGCTTGTCCGCAGCGAAATATTTCAAGTTGATGGTACATACTCAAGTATGTAGCGGTAGCTCAGACAAAACAATAACTAAGTAATTATGTACTTCAGAATGCGGTAGGCACATGAAGTACTTGCAAATATAAGCCTATTTATAGGCACCTGTATATGTGTAAGCATGAGTATTTTACTTTCATACTTCGAATCGTAAGAGGTCAAAGCCCTGCGGCAGTCACGTTGGTAAGGTAGAAGTTTGTGGAATTTCACGATTTTCTTCAAATTATTTTTTCCCATTCCTTACAACTTTATTCAGTTGGCCGCCCAACACGGAAACATTCTGTACACTTTCAAACTATAATAGTTAAGGTTATTAAGAGTATTAAGAACTTATGTACGCTGAAAAAGTTCTGTAAATTTGGTCGGCAACACTTATGCCGAAAAATGTGGAATATAGGATCATCGTCGGTATGGGAATATCAGTCAAAATTAAAGTTTGGAATACACCTCGAAAAATTATAATGATCCTGGAATCTCTTTATTGTTATCTTCAAGTTACTGGGCCATGAACCTTTATTTTTTTTGGGTTGGAAAACCATTAGTTTTCTATTATCGCGAAAAAACTAAAACCAAACAGAATGGAGGAGTCCTGAATGTTCCCTAGTCAAAGTAGTGAATAACCTACAGTTTTTTGCCCAATACGGGTAATTCCCCTTAGCCATATTTCTGATAGTAGCCTGGGCTCGATGGTCTCCTACTTGTCGACCTTCAGAAAACATTTGACCTAATTATTCTAACTTTAAA
The DNA here is from genome assembly GCF_013731165.1 of Rhagoletis pomonella. Taxonomy (NCBI): domain Eukaryota; kingdom Metazoa; phylum Arthropoda; class Insecta; order Diptera; family Tephritidae; genus Rhagoletis; species Rhagoletis pomonella. The sequence continues at coordinate 75,881,041 of NW_023458559.1, read as the reverse complement.
AGCAATGTATAGAGCGACTATAAGCCTTTGCCGTGTAAATCTTTGAACATCAAACCCAACGATTTCAGGCCGTTAATGGTGCGCATATTGAATACCCAGAAAAGGGCAATAGTGAGTCCAAGGCTACCGGCTGTAAATGCTGAGGAGGAGTCTCCCTGACTCTTCTGTAAAAAAAAATCTAAATTCCAAAGGAAGTGGTATCGCATCTACTATGGAACAGAGTAAGAAGTAAAAGGAAGCATATGCATGAGTATTATATTACGAGAAACGGCGATAGAGTGAAAACCTACATAGCCATTGGGGCTAGTAACACCGACTAATCTTACTGCTAAATAGACTCTCCTGCTGAAGCAGCAGTCGCGGTATGGGAATAAATTCCACAAAATCTGAATTAGTGGTATTTACCAGGAAACACTGTTGTCTATCTCTGGGATGCTTGATCTTAAATGGTATACAATTTTGAAAGACTGGATAGGAAATTTAATTTAAGATTTAGCATCGTTGAAATGTCGGAAAAGCTACAACGGCTTAATACTCCTGCACAAGGACTATCGTAAAAATTTGGGTGTGGCGTCTAATATTTTCGCTTAAAAATGGACAAATTTCATGACACGTATCCCCTTTAGGCAAATATGTTGATAAGACACGGCCAATGAAAGATGATCAATCTATATTAGAACTTAACTTGAAGTTGTTACCGAACATTTCCTGATTGGAGGACACATAGCCATCCTGCGGCATCCTTGCGAAACCCATCCTCCTTCTCTGTCACTGACTGGCATCAGCAAGACGAAGACCCAAAACCATTTGCCGTTATTCCTTCAATGATTTGAATGACCGCAGAGTAATAAATATTATACAGAATTTAACTCGGTTATTTGCTGAGTCTAAATTAGTCCCATGAAGGACTCTCGCCGAGTTTAGCCCACCCTACCCTAAAAAATCTCATGGTGATTTACTAATAGAAAGTTCTTATTCAGTAAATGAAAATTTGGAAAACTGGCACTTATTACACTGTAAATAGTTTGCTATTGAAGTGCCAAGCAAAGCCTAGTCACAGAGGCAGACCCCTGCCGTTGTTTTCTTGATAAAATAAAATAATATACAACACTCACCTGCAGATGATCCAGCAATGCCTCCAGTCCCCGATCGCTAATCGATGAACAGCGTAAACTCAATGAATGTATGTGCTTGGAGGCTAACGGGAATGAGTGCACCACGTCGAGCGCATCCTCATCTGAGGCTCCCACTAACGCGAGCGCATGAAAACCGCGACGTATCAACGAATTATACAGCTTCACACGATCACAGCTCGGTATTTGACGCAATTCGCGACATTGCAATGTCGGCAAGAGACCCGACCAATAACGCGGACTGCGATAGAGTATGTCGCGCCATTTCATGCAAACCTGAGCCAACGTACGACGCTCATAAGACGAAAAGTAAAGGAAAAAGCGATTCAAGAAGCGATCGTCGAGCAGCAACGCCTCAATGCTGGTTATGGGAGGCGGGTGTTTGTGCAGAATCAGCGCAGACTGTGTAACGGCAGCGGCCAGTTGTGAAGCGTTTGAAGCGCCGCCAGCAGCGCCCGTCGGCAAGACACCCGCAACACTGCCGCCCACGCCGCCAACTCCACCACCCGCATATGGATGATGTAGATGTGGATTGGGCAGTTGCTTGCGCAACTGCAGTGGCGTGCCGCCACTCACAGATTGATTTGCTACCGATTTTTGAGCCGCCACTAAGCCCATGGTTGTGAACTGCGGCTGGCCGGGTATAGTGATGTTCATTTGCTTGGCGATCGAGTTAACAGTGGGCGCTGGTGGTGCGCCAAGTGGATGGCCAAGCACAGGCGGTGGGCCACCTATCATATTGGAATTGGAATTCACCAGTGTCGAGCTGGCAATCTGTGTTTGCAGTGGATGTTGTGACGGTGGCGGCGGCGGCGATGGCTGCTGCGAATGTTGATGCGGATGTGACGGCTGCTGGGCCTGTGGCGCCGACTGCTGTTGCTGCAGTAGCTGCATGTTGCCGCCAGTACCGACAACGCCAACATTGTGAGGGAGTGTGGGACTTGAGGGCGCGGACAGGCCGCCTGTGGGAGTGTGCGTGCCACTAGCACTACCGCCGCGTGATGGTTTGTCGGGTGTGGCGGTTGGGTTGCTGTTCGAATTGTTGCTTGCATTGCTATTGTTGCTGTTGTTACTGCTATTGTTGTTGCTGTTGCTGCTGCTACTACCGCCACAGAGCGCATTTGTGACACGTTCCATTACTGAGGTTTTGCCACTACCACCACTAGACGAAGAAGAGGATTGTGTAGAGGAGGACGAGGACGAATTAGAACCGCTGCCATGATGATGTTTCGAACGCAGGCCAAGACCGTTAATGCGTTTCGAGAGTTCAGCGGATGCACGTTCGACCACGCCCTGCGCCGATATCGAGGACATGGTATGCTGGAATAAATGCACTTTGAGGCGTGCGTTTCACCAGCCGCAAGAGGAAGAGAAACAAGAGCACAATCGAGTGATTTTCTGTTTATTTGAACACTACTTTTTTAGGAATTGTGGGTGGCGTCGTCGACGCTGCCACCACACACTACGCGTCAACCGCAGTCTTCGGCTCCAACGCGTGTATTATTAAAAATAAGCTTGACAAGTACGCGCACTCATTCACCGTTATTGTTCATCGTATATTTCTATATGTTTTTATTTCTATATCTCTTCACATTGATTCGTTCTCGCGCATTTGTATAATTTGAATAGCCTTCAAATGCTCAGCCGTAATCGCCTTTCGTATTTAAGCTACCAACTAACGCTAGTTTATATTTACTCTCTTCACTTCTCTCAGCAAAATGCATGCAACACGCAGCTATTTCTGCATTTATTGTGTCTTTTTCATGCAGCACACGTTCATTGTGTTCGTTCTCTACCAATTTGTTAAACTTTTGTTCTACTTTTGCTCTATGCTCGATGCAGCCATTTCCAAAATAAAAACGAACAGCAGCAGCAGTATGTCACTTCTATTGTGTTTTACGTGCAACGTTTTCGCTTCCAATTTGTTTAAGTGTCCTTGAAATAGAAAAGCAGCACAATAAAGTTAAAATTGTATTACAAACTTTCTTTGGGCGTAGTCGGTAGTGTGTTAGTATTATATGTGCTTATATAAAGTTAGAGAAAGTTGCTTTACTTTGTATTTCTTGTGTTATTTGAAAGAGAACCGAAAAATTACAGTTGCTGCTAAATAAAAACCTGAGATTTACTGCAGATGTTTCAAAAGAAAATATGTGAGGTAACGGGAGCTTTATAGTACAAATAATTTGAAAAAGAGATGTTAGTGCATTGGCGATAGCGCAGATAGGAAAGAAAATGACTGACACCGTCAACAAAAAAAATAAATACAAAAATCAATGGTAAGTCCTAGCTACTTTAAACTTGATATTTATTATGCTAACCTTGAATGGGCTACAAGTTTTTTTTTTATTACTTTGTTATATTTAATTGTTTCCAAAAAAAATTGTCTTGTCCCTTGTGGCACCACAGCGGTCACAAATATGGGCCTAAATGTGCTCGTGTGTCCTTTTTTCAAAGCTACACGACCGAAACCCAGAAGTCATGGCCATATGTAGCGGCGATATTCTAAAGGATTTCACAGATACTAGGTATCCAAAAAAAACTCGAGCAACGACGGGTAAAACTTCTGCAAAGGTATTTTTTTGGCAGTGAACCTTATTTGCCTAGTGCCCAGAAAATTGAAATATGTAAGTGGCGATGCAAGTTGGAACGGAAAAGACATGTCCAAAATCCTAGAAGAGGAACTGAGAGGAATGCATTCCCTTATGAGACAACATACTCAAATTATGAGTTATAATATATGATAAAGCGATGAAGTCAGAGTGTTTCCAAGGAGATTTAGTGTTTCTGTACAATCCGCAACGTAAAAGTTTGCACTCAAAAATACAGTGTAACTGGGAAGGTTGAATGACGTATTGCACCGAATCCAAACCGATGGGAGACCTAGAAACAAGATGAAGGTGGTCCACGTGGAGGACTTCGTTCGGAGGTGGAGGGTAGTGTGGCGAATACTGTGAACACGCAAATAAAAGTTCAAAACGGACAACCAGAAATTGACAGAATGTTCGATAAAAAACCGTAGAAGCTTCGTTAGCGAGGAACGTCAACAAGAATTTTCCAGAAATTGCAAAAAAAAAATATGCTGACTAGAAACACAGGGTGGCGCAGGTATGTAAAAGTGCACAGGGAGTTCTGTTTCCGTTGTGCATTAGCAAGTTACGAGTAAAGTTACGGAGTGCAAATTTGAAGTTCTGTAAATTGTTTGTTGTACAATAAAGCTAGTTGTATGGTAATTGGATTGTGCAAAACAGTTAAATAAAATAAAACTTAACTCCAGAGAAAGGGGCTTTCAAAGTTTATGGTCGAAAATATGGGTTAAGGAGTACAGTAAAACCCGCTTAAGTACCTCACGAAAAATGTCAGCTTTTTGAGGTACTTAGACGGGTTGGGTACTATATAAACCTGAGCTTAAAATTGTTTAGAACACTGAAAATTTCAAACTTTTTTTTTCAGAAGTATTTATAGCCCATTCAATTTGGTGTAATAATTTGCATGTTTCAAGTGGCTAAAAATTACCGTTGATTTTTTAGAATTTTTTTCCCGAACGTGTAGCGGAAGCACTTAAACGGAGAAAATTATAAGTAAAATGGTAAATGGGTACGAAAAATTTAGGTACTTAGGCGGGTTGAGTAAATTAGCGGGGAGGTAATTAAGAGAGGGATCTTCTTCAGGTTACATTAAAATATTCACGGTGCCCAAAAATGTTGGTTACTCAAGCGGGTTAGGTACTTAAGTGGGGGGAGGCGGATACTTAAGCGGGTTTCACTGTAAATACTTTAACGAAAAGTACCCTACTAACTTAGTCAACACTAAAGAAACTTTAATTTTTACTCGCCACTTACGGTTGCTAATTGCTGCCACAGTCATTCACTTTTTTCTTCTTGAACAGGTCTCAAATCTTAAAAGTTTCTCTATGTGAAAATCTGCATTGGTCAACAGAAAAATTACTTATTTTTTCTTACTGCACACAACTTTAGCAACAAAGTACTCCGGCACAGTCAGTAATTGCCACTTTCTGTCATTTCCGTTTAAGTTTATTACTTCCATTCTTTTACTGCAGCCGCAATTGCCAACGCGCCGCGTTAATTAACAGACCCAAGCAATGAAATGAAAATAAGAGTAGCGGAATGAGTCAAAGTAAAAATGTGGCATACTGAGTAATATATGTAGAATTGTTAGAGGAAAGTTGCGGAAACTAAAAAGTGGAACGGAAACGTTCACCAACTGCCCTTTGATAGCATAGTGCATAAGCGTGTTGAAAGGCAAACTCTTGAAGAAATGAGCGAACGACAAGGCCTTTATGATGACTGGCGGCTTTAGAGCCATATTATTACAATTATTCAAGCAGCTGTGCGAAGTCGTGGTCCATAAATGCTAGTGTAATGAAATTTGTTTCGAAAAGAATCAAGTAGTTTTCTTTTTTTTTTCTGCCGCAAGACCTTTCAATGAATGCTAAAGCTGTGAAATGCAAAAATTTTCTAATTTACTTTTGTCGTTTGCATCCACTTTTATTTTCATAACAAAATAAAAGAAATGTTTTCTACTTAACTATTTACTTGCCCGTCCGCATATTAATATTAAAATTTTCTTCACTTATGTACCTACTCATCTCTTTTCGCTAAAAATGTTTGCTTTGCAGTATTATTCTGATTTGCTACTTGTAAATGTTTATTGTAATACAAGGCTACTTGTGGTGTCTTTGGAAATCAAATTAAAAGCAATATGTCCAATAAATAGGGCTGGAACTATCCGCATATTCGAATATCCGGATATCCATGCGGTTTATACGTTGACACGAATAAAATCCGTATAGTATGGATACCTGGTTATTATTCGAATTTTTCGAATATTCGGTTAATATTCGTATTTTCGGATATACCAAAAAAAAAAAAAAACACCAACAAATTGATTAACAATATTCGTTTATTCAATTACGCAGACTGTAGACTGAATTAGCTCTTGTCGGACTTGAAGTTGACCCTTTGGATCTTGGATCTGGAATTGTGAACTTCCTGGATCTCAACCATGCTTCGTACAATGATTGTAAACGCTAAGTTAGGCCACAGAGAAGTTACCAGGCGACCTAAACAGGGGACTCCGTAAGCCGGTGTACTGTTTCCGCTGCTGTGATCTACGGATTAAAAAATATTCTTCTAAGACGCAACAGTGATTGTGGTAAGCGGATTGTGCATCAATATGATAAGCGGAATGCTTCAAGGAGCACTACGGAAACTTATCATATTCTGTATAAGAATAGCCAGCGTACTTGAATAGCTCAGCTGGCAATGCTGAGAGAAAGTTATGTCTTTAGCTGATAGGCATGTCGGTGCACTGATCATGGAGGCCGAGGCCAAGCAGCATTCACGGCAACGAGATTGCCGAAGAGCATGGGAGGACGCTAGGCTAGTGGTTGGGACATTGCCTGCTTGCATCGCACTCCTTCAACCCGGCTCTGACCAATGATAAAATCTGTATGAGATCCAAAACGAAGGAGGAGACTGTGCAATATATCACCTGCCAGTGCTCTGCCTTTAATGGTCTGCGGATTAGTTTGCTGGGAGCAGGTTTTCTGTCCAACCTGGAAGACGCCGCCAAAATAGGGTACCACAATGTGTTACAGTTTGCCAAGAGGAGTGCGTCGTTTTTCAACATTGCTCTTGGTACTCAGTGATTAGCTGTCTAATGTGGTCGTATTTTATCTGGTAACGCTATGGGCCTAAATGCCCTCTGCGAAGCTACGCAGAGGCTAGCCACCTTACCTAACCTAACCTGACGGATAGATGGATCATGGGGCATTCATCTGAAAAAGGTTCAGCTGGGTATCTGCAATTTATCACTGAATAACTTTTGACATTGCTGAACAATTATTTCTTCTAAATTTATTTGGGATACTTAGTAACTCCATTGTCAATTCTTGTCTCGCAGAGAATAAGATAAAGCAAACACTTTTACCATCCAAGGGTATGAATTTATTGCGCGCGATATGTTGGCAGACGTATACCTGAGCTTATTGGCATTTAAAAATCTGCTTTTATTACTTTTTCATAAATTTCAGGCAATGAAAGTTTTACAAATTTGAAGAAGCACAAAATGTATTCTAAACCATAAAAAGTAAGTAGCTTACACTTGACACAGCCATTAAAGACTTTAAAGAGTTATTTTTGGCCATAATTTTTAATTTGTTTAAAAATAATATATACTTTGTCAAGTACTTTTACTAAACTAATATCTTTTTCATTACCCAAAAATAATAATTGGCAAAACTTTGACTTACTTTAAGAGCACGCTTTATTGAATAAAAAGTATAAGTAGAAGAATAAAAAGTAAGAGATTTTTGTATCAAAACATTATTTGCTCCCTCCGACACAAAATATGTATATTTGTTGGCCTAAAGGCATCCTACACACATTTATATATTTGTTTGCACAGACAGCTCAAAAACCAACTTTATAGAGAGCACAAGACTATGATGAGACCACTTCACTTAGGCTTCCACGCAAATACAGATATTCATCATTTTAATTGCCTAGGCAAAACAGCACTTCACAGCTGCACGGCCGACCCACTGCATAGGCTGACGCATAGCAGTGAAATTAAAAAGCAGCGCTAAAATTAAAGGCATTAAAACAACAGTAGACCCGTTTCTACAGCGCTTTACAGGTTTGTTTTGTACGCCGCATTGCCTTTTGAGTGGATTTCATCGACGCAACGTTAAAAGCCAAAAGTCAAAGCAGCCACTACTCAACTCAAATAGGAAGAGTGCAAATGGACACAGTGCGGAAAACTAAATAAATAATATTTCATAAAGTTCATTGCACTGCGTATGGACGCCGTGTTGTATGAGTAACCTCAAAAAGGCAGTTGCAGCGATTGTGACTACCTCAAAACTTATTTGTGTTGGCTGGTCCACTACAGCCAGCTAGCTGCGTAGCCACTTAACCAAATTGGAATATTATCGTCAGTCGACAATCTCAACTAAATAACTACAAGGATACACACAGAAGTAAGAAATAGGGATATGAGTGTATTTACAGTAAATGGCGAGATAGGCGGTAGATAGCAAAGGTGAGTGAAAGAATACCAATGGTGAGTTATTAAGTCTATTATTTATATAGCAAAATAGATAGGAAATTTACCAGTAAAAAGAAAGGAGGAACGGAAATTATGAGGAAAAACCGCGTCATCGGGAAATTGACTGAACACTGACATAAAAAAACTGAATGTATCCATTTATTTGGACGCTTCCTGGAAAAACTCTAATATTTGTGTATACATACATAGGTATATACACATGTGGGTCGGTCAAATAGATGGACACAGTACTCTCATACATGTGCATACATCTTAATGCTTTGCACGTGTATAAGTGATTAACTTCCCACATAATTAAACCGGACCACAAACATATACGGTCGCTCAGGTGTGTCAATAAAGTTCGTTGAGCTCTAGGTAAAAAAAAACAAAATAACATTCGTGTATTCCCAGAATGTCCAAAGCAGCTGCAAAAAGAATTCACATTTTCGCAAACCAATCGCCACTTAACTATCCACCTCAAACGATAAGCCACAGGAAAGTTTGCGTAACCATGCCGCTCCCACCGCCTCCTACATACATATTTTTCTGTTCGGCATTACGTACACTATCCCTTTTCAGCTTGTTTGTTTAACAGCTTTATAGTGTTGAGCCATACTGATGCTGTAACTGCTGGACTTAAATGTAGAATTGGCTGAAAGAATGAATCAATGGACGAATGAATGATTGTATGAACTGCATTGACAAATCCCCATAGCATTATGGTAAAAATTTCTTTTTTTCGCCAAACACTAACAAATTGCTCCAATTTTCTCCGATTTTCCTTGTTTCAACATTTCATCTTTCGCAGCTGAGGAAAATTCAATGGCAAAGCCAATCGTGTTTGTTTGTTTGTTTGCGGGTTCCACTGTATGGGCTTTTGTGGTGCTCAAAGGCATGATCTGTTGCCACAAAGTCATCAGTTGATTACGAAAAATTTTCCAAGGTACCGTATATGGTTACATTTAGTCATATATGTACATACCCTTGTGGTCAGCTAATTAAGTTAAGTGACATTTTGACCAGTTTTGGTTATTTTTCTTTTGTTTATTTCATGTTTGTAACTTGTTTATAAAGTTCTAGCATATTACAAAACTGATTACAAAAATTATAAAAATTCAACAAATTTTAACAATTACACCCAAAAATTGTAAACTTTTTATTAAATATTTTCGGAAAAATTTAAGGTATGCAGTTTTATAGCCCATTAAATTTTAGTATGTTTAAAGTGTGAATTTCAAGGCGCTAGAAAATCGCGTTGATTTTTTTTAATTTTTTTGGCTGACGGTGCTGAGCATTTTCTCCCATATATAAAGTATGCTCGACAATTACATTTATATGGAGGAAAATACCTAGCAGCGTCAGCAAAAAAATATTATTAAAATCAACGCGAATTTCTAGCGTTTTAAAATTTGCATTTTAGCCTACTAAAATTTAGTGGGCTACAAAACTGCAGGCCTAAAAATTTTCTAAAAGTTGTTTAGTAAAAAGTTTAAAATGTTTGGGTATAATTGTTAAAGATTGTTGAATTTTTATAATTTTTGTAAGAAATTTTGTAATCTGCTAGACTTTAAAAAAAAAAAGTTATAAACATTAAATAAACAAATAAAAAATAACTAAAACTGGTCAAAATGTCACTTAACTTAATCAGCTGCCCACAAGTGTACATTTACATATTGCACGTTAACATGTGTCAATGAAATTCCATAGCTCGTCATAAGTATTCTCAGCTCAATCGTAAAATTTATCTCAATGTTAAATTCAGGTTAGGCTCATCCATTGTTTACGAGTATTAGAAAAATTTGAAATGTATTTGATTTTTCAGAGGATTCATTAAGCCACTAAATGATCAACTGGATGTAAACATCACTGGTACTGCTTTTGGTATGTATGTTCTATATGGGTCGTTGGTATGATGATCCAGGGTGGACACTAGCTAGGTCCACAAGAAAAAAATTTGAAGTGTTAAGCTCTCCCTCACCCTGTAGGATTTTTCTAAATGGGGAAAAAAATTCCCGTATTTTTTTGTAAAAAAAAAAATATATATTTAGGACTGCCTCCAAGCCCATGAAGTTTTCCATGTATGTATCTTATGTGGGAAAAACAATTTCTCGTAGAAATGGTATAGAATTCTTGAAAGTCAATATTTTTCGATCGGAAATCCCTGTTTCTCTTCAGGAGACTTTCAATAATAATACCCATTTGTTTATTTTACCATATTTTAATACAAACGATTTTTTGACCTTGACGCTTGATGCTCTTACTCATGGAACATCGTGAGGAGATAGCCGAATGAACCTTACTAGCAGTCAGCTGCTGGATACCCAACCTGTACTGTGCTTAAGTGACCGGCTACTTGTAACCGACAGCAACTGTAAATTTTTCTACAGGAAGTGAGAAGTGTAACTTGCTTAGTCTCACGAGCTCCCTGGACTGCCCTCGGTCTACACGTGGCCAGAACGACTTAGCCACCTTGCATTCCAGTGCACGCTGAGCTGACTAAACGCCCATCTGTCCAGAAGTTAGACCGCATGAGGTCAGGGGAGCACCCAAACCTTGAGCCATTTCTCAAGTGTTCCCTGCATTGTAGAGGTGTTACACTAGAGATCAAACAATCCGAAGCCTCCTGTATTGGGGTTACATCTGCTTGAAAAACGCTACAGTGATCTGGAGGCCTGAACTTTATGTTGATGGAGAATTTTTTCTTTTTACTCTTTTAAATGAAAACAAAAATTCTATCAGCTGTCCGGTTAGCTAGAAAGAAAAAGCTTAGAAAAATTCTCTGGTGAGATTTTAAACCAACGTACCTATACAGAAGTTTACCTAATTTAAAAATATATATGTTGGTACTTTTTCGGCTGATTTGGTACATTTTTTTTGCCATTTGGTACAAAATTAAAAAACGCATTTAAATATCATCCCTGCTCCATCTATGTATCAAACTTTTTGAAGCCGCGTACATACATACATACACCTATACATAAATTGTATGTATGTACTGCATAAAAAAGTAATAACCGACTATGACAAGAAGGCTTTTATTGTGATAATCTCTTTTGCTTTTATTTAAACAAACAAAATTCTACTTTGTTTGCTTCTTCTGTTTTTTGTTGAAACAAAGCCACTACACAATTATTCCATTAGAATAGTAAACGAAATGAAATTATAATCATCTAAACATGTTACCTAAGTAAATTTGATTTACATTGCTCTGGGTCAGTGCTTCACTTACTTGGATGCGAGAGTAGAAGTCCCAGTATGTTCGAAAAGAAAGTTGAACTATTTCAGCAACTACTTTGACAAATGTACTTCTAATGGGGCAATATGGGAGATGAGATGTATATATATGCGAGTAAATATAACCAACATATGTATGTATATTTGTATGCTTATACTACATAGAAGTAAAAGAGAAGAAACCTGAAGGCATTTAGTTTTATTTTTTTTATTTTTTTGTAAAACAAATGTAAGAGGCTATATGTATTTGTGTACATAGCCCAGTTCAAATAAGCTTGTCAATCAACTGCCACAAATACCTTCAGTTTAAGTAGCTTCCACTGATGCTTTAAGTAAGTAAATAAGCTAAGGAAAATGGCTGAAGGATAGTACGACCGACAGCAAACGAAAGAGCGTCGTTGAAAAATTACGCAAAAGATTTAAGTAAAAATAAATTGGCTACTACAGATATGCGACATGGGAATTCGAGTACGCAGCAGTTTTTGAGACAACTTCATTTTCTACAAGAGTGCGTACATACATATGTATGCATGCATGTACTTTTATACCTACATATGTATGTATGTATTAAATTCATTACCCAACTGAAATTTTTGCAGTGAAGCAACACTGCTTTCCGTAGGATACAAATTTTACTGAAAAGCACCTTGCCATGCCGCCAAAGTTTAATGGAATCACTAATCAGATCTTGTCAGCGGCCGATAGCATGATTTTTTGAAATACCGGAATTGACCGAACTGCATTTAGTGCGGGAGCTACACTGCGCTCTCCCCTTTTCCTTGAAAACTTCTACCTCATACCTGAGCGAAGGAATCGGTGCATACATACATCCCTAAAAAGAGTAAATGGGAGAGTGGCATCCTCTGGTAAAATGACCAATGAACACCACGGATGAGTCAAAGTTGTACGGCAAGGTTAAAGGAGGTGTATTCTGTCAGTAACTCGCCGTAAACTTCATTCTCAGGCCGCCAGATGTCTTCAGCGTTTTTTAGGCAGACGTGGCTGCTAATACAGAGGCAGCCAACTGTCTACACACCAGTTTTCCATCGTTTAATCTGATGCCCAGGCAGCAATCAGGGCCTAGTCTACAATCAACAAAGCAGAACGCTGGACCTCTCCCTCGATCGCCTCGGTTTACTTCATGCCTGATGAATGGCTAGGCAGGATACCCTCGAAGTCATCTCTTTGAGCAGGAAGTTCATAGGGCGTAAAGTCGGCTCAGCGAGCGTGTGGCGAAACCTCCGACATGGAAATGTTCAAAGTTCTTCTGCTGACTAAGCACCATTCGGAATGATTCAATTGGATCAGTAAAGTAACCCCCTTTTTCAAGATATGAAGCCAGCTTCAGCTTTCTCTGTACTAACTAGGTAACCAAACATCTGAGCGTCTGTATAGACTTTTCCGTTCCATACGACGAAACGGGCACCCAGAGACTCAATGGAAGAAAATGATTATTTCCTTTCCAAGTGCAAACCAGGAGAGTACCGGTCTATATGGATATGGCCTGTTTTGATGACCCTCGTTCCAACAGATGGCAAAAGTAGATGAAGGTTCTAGAATTGAAATCGCATATGCCCGCATTCGGAAATAAGGATATAATGTTGAAGTCTTTGGTTCATCAGCCAGGCTTGATAAACGAAGGTCCAATGCGCTCATTGCTCTGGAACACTCCTGACACCGGCTATTTGTGGGGATTATTTCCGATCACTGCCTAATACCAATAGAATGGAGTCTCTGATGAATGTCTAGTGTCTGAGTTATCGATGCGACTATAAAACAGTAAGCGACTTACACTCACACTGCCAATATATCACATAGTTTATCCAGGCTCTTTATTGAGAGTTTCATCGGAACACGTTATTCCAAATATGATCTTGTATTTGAGTACGGAAGTTGCAAGCCGCCCAGAGTACTGGTAATATACCTAATGGACTTAAGTCATAGTTACTATTCCAGCTGGGTAAAAGAATACCAGCGCAGAAAAGTCTACCAGTGTGTTCGCATAGCTACTTTTTTGGCTACGCCATTCGCTAAGCTGCACAATTCCAACTACGTTTTCAAGCCAAACAATAAAAGGAACTGAAAAATAAATCCTTTTATAGCCAGCCTAACCCATTGATTGCTCGCGTCAGCCAACAGAAAAGTAATATTATCTCAACACAATACAGCCAGCCAGGCAACAGCGATTGCATAATATGTAATGAAATTAAACAGAATAAAGAGAAAAGAAGAAGAAAGGAAAATAAGATTTTATGGCAAGTGTATTAGCTGCCGGCAAAAGGATGTAGGCGAAGCTAGCTAGTAAAACTTTTGGTTCTAAGGCAAACCTTCAAACTTCATACACAGGCAACAAAGGAGACGAGAGCGAGAGACAAAGTAAATAACTGTTGAGACAAAGTAGAATGAATAACATAAATTGAAATGAGCAGTAACGTCAAAGGAGCTACGTACATATGGAAAACAAGTGAAAATCGTCAGCAGAAGATTTATGCCACAGCTGAACTTTTTTCCCCGTTTTGTTTTGAAACGGCCATACACCACATCAAAGAAGTAAGTAGAGTTCGAGTTATAAAAGAATATGCCAGTATGTACCCATACATATGCACGTAAATGGTTTAGCAGCCAGGCAAATGGTTGTTATATATGGTATACGTTTGGAATTCGCATAGGTATAAACTTACATTTATGTATGTATGTACATAGACATGGCGGCTACAGAGTTTTGTATTTGTGCTTTGGTTGGCAGTTGCCTCAGGAAAATCGATATTTCAACAACAATGAGCAAGAGTGGCATGACACAGAGAGCTATAAAACGACAGTTATACTTACGACGACAACAGAAGCAAGCAGTATAAATAAAACAACAGTAACAAATATACATACATATCTACAAATAAAGGTAGTTTAGAGCAAGTGTAATAGTCAAATGGAAAATAGCGATTGAATTTTCTATTTGAACCATTAGCGGTTTAGTTGGCATAAATGAAGCGAAGACGTTAAACATGTACATTAGGGTGGTCCAAAACTACATGGGCGGGAGGGGGGTTTAAATGTTTAGCTCTCGCACCCTAGGATTTTTCTAAATGGAAAACAAGAACACTCGTTTTTTTACTTATATTTAGAACTGCCCATGAAGTTTTCCATGTATTCTATATGCTGAAAAACACTTTCTTCCGGAGATTTCAATTATAATACCCAATTTTTTATTTAACCATTTTTAAATATAAAAAATTTTTTATAGGTCCCTGAAAAATATATTTTAATCAATACATTGATCATCTATACCATTTCTACGAAAAAGGATTTCTTCGCCATATAAAATACATAAAAAACTTCATGAACTTTGAAGCAGTTCTAAATATAATTTTCTTTTTAACAAAAAATACGGGAATTATTTTTTCCCATTTAGAAAAGTCCTAGGGGGTGAGATCTTAATGTTTAAAATTTTTAAATGTTTTTTTTTATTTTTACCACCCTAATGTACATACATGCATAATACACTGAGATGCTTTAAACAATTTGATTCTCTCATCGAATGCAAATATGAATACGAATCCATGTAGAAATATTAAAGCGAACACGAATACAAACACATAGGTAGTTACTAGTACGAACACGAATACGAATGTAAATATGAGTATGAGTATGAATACGAGTACGAACAACAACCAGACTACATATGAACAGTGAGCAGTCGATCAAGCTTCTCCTCAATGCCTATTTTCCATGCAATTCGGCCCAGGAGAGGCGGGACCTGACGGCATTATAACCGCCCAGTTAAAAAAAAGTCTGGAAGTCGTTGGCTGTGTTGAATATTCACTAGTTGCTTCGCAAGAGGGTACATCCCCAGGGCTTGGTGAGTGGTCGGGGTGACGTTTACACCAAAAGCTGGAAATAGTTCTCATATGCCTCCCAGTGATTTCACACCAATCATTCTCACTTCGTTCTTTCTTAAAGTTGGTATATCTGCACAAATATTAGGAACGGTATCACTTGCGTTCACCTGTCGATTGAGGAAGGCTTCAGTGACTCTATACACCTGTAGACGGGCAATAGGTAAGAGATGTGTGGCTGGAGGTAAGCACGGTTTTCAACTTTTTGCGCGATAGGTCGAAGCTTGACAGAAGGCAGGGTTTAGGCTTCCAGATCATTGTAGTCGATTGGCTGTTGTTGTGCGCATGGGCGGTAAGGGAAGTTAACATCTACACAGACAGCCATCGCAGAAAACTGCGTAGCTGATTAACAGGCCAGAAGCGGCACCCTCGAGGTGGTATCCCAAGAAAAGTGAGAGTGGGAGTCCCCTTTGAATACTTGCGAACTTTTCTTGGAAATATGGGCCTCGGGACAACTCAGCTAACGGTGGGAAAAGACCATTGCATGTCAAGGGATTTTATTATGCTCACGAGCTCGTATCTCTCGATTCTGTTGGCTATGTATGGAGGACAATGAGGTGGAATCATGTAAAAGCCTCTTCCTATTACGGCCCGTTTTTACTAAATTGCGCCTTAGGCACTTCGGTTCATACTTTATAGCTTGTTCGAGGGATCTCTTACGTTCGCTGTGGTATCACACAAAGGACCAACGCTCTCGGTCTAGGTGAGTCCCTTAATCTAACCTAACGTATCTCTCATAAATACATATTTCCAAATATCTCGACTTCTGCATCACCGCCTAGAGGGTAAATTTTTCGCAACGCTATTTTTACACCTATGAGTAATGTGCCCACCAAAATTGAAATAAATGGATATAGAAATATGAATTTTCAAAATTTTTCTCCTCAACTTGAAAACCTATAAGTTTTTTTATAGCCTAATTTGGTTATAGTCAAACTTGTATGGGCCCGTACTCAAGGCTCTCCTTGTGCTTGAGGTTAAATCATCTCTAGTCTTTGGGTACGTTGAGGACCTTAATGCCTTTGCTGAAAAAAAATATTTAGCTACTTTAACTGCCAGATCAAAAGGTATAGAGCGAAACGAGGTAGTGGTAGACTTAGCTAGGACACCAAGCATAATTGGGGTTACAACAGACATAGGCTTCTTACTAAGCTGCCTTAGGGAAACTGAGGATTAAAAGGGGGCATCCTCATTGAACGTTTCAGGCTAAAAAGGCACATACATAAGTTAGGAAGCTGGCCATATATAATCCCAACGATCTTAGGCTCAATGTGGCCAAAGGATAAGCACATGCGCTGCCTACCTCCGAAAACACTTTTGAACTTGTTGGTGTGTGTGAGCCTAAATGAGGTGTTGTGTTGAGTGAATGGCACAATATATCCGTCAGGTTGCAGTACATGTCACTTTTAACTATCTATCTAAATTTTGCTATAGGAAGCAAGGCGTCCTTTCCAAAAAGAGCGAACCATTGCAATACGAGAAACGTTAGATTAAAGCAAGCAATGTGTACCTATGTTGTATTCTTTGAAAAGGGGGTTTGAAGAAAAATGTGGCTGCTGTAGCGATAGAGTTTAAAAATATCTACTAATCATCGACCCCAACATTTTAATATTTTACACTCTTACCTGATAGGCAAAGCAAGAAAAAAATCTTAACAAATTCAATTCTATTAATAAAGTACAGAGTTTTGGAATACTTGGCGCTCTTTCTAGCAGCGAATATTTTTCCTTTCTTGTACATAGTACATACCATGATCATAGAAAATTAAATTTGGAATAGAAATGTAAACCATTAACTAATATGTTTTGCCACATATCCAAGGCGAAAGCAAACCAAACTTGGTCAATGTACGATTTTACTATTTTTACAAAGTTCAAACTATTTTCATTTCATGTCTTTCACTCCAAGGTATATGTATAGCAAATGACATCACGACCTCTAATTACTCGTACACGCGTTGATGAGAATGAACGTAAAAATACATATGTAGAACGAGTATGCACTTATGTAGTTAGATGCCATCTTGCGGGAATGTAAGTGGATATGTGTTAAAATACATACAATAGGGTGGGTCATTTTTTTACCATACGCGTATAGCATAGCAGCATTGTATGTGTAATTCTAAGCAAATTTGAAACCATGAGTCTAAAATCAATTTGGAGTTTGCCAAGTTGCGAAAATAGGTTTTGAAGAAAATGACAAAAATTTACGCTAGAATCCTTCGGTGGTAAACGCTCTTAGTTGAAAAAATCTCCCATACAAATTAAACCGCACTTACCTACGAACATACACAAATATCCGTATGTATGAATGTATACTTTTTTATTGACAAGCCCAATAGGCAAAGCTAAGAGCTCTTCTAAATAAACTCTTCTCTTTGTTAGTTGTACATATTAAAAGATCTTTGAATAGCCCTGCCGGCAAAAGAGAAAACAATCTCAGGAGAAGCGTCAGAAATCAGAAAGGCTTAAAAGAAAACATAATCAAACACGGAAGGCCTATTGCTTCAAAAGATCAATAAGAAGATCTCCTAAAAACACTAGTGCCTAAATTTAATGGTTTTTTTTTTAATCAAACTGCAAACAATTTTGAATTTGGTGCTTCGTGCGCTTTTTGGTGTGTTTTTTTTTTAAGTTTGACGACACCAAATCTGTAAATATTAAAAATAATGGAAGCAAAATTTATAGCAATCGTAAGTTTTGTAACCAACTTTACAAAAATGGAAACAAAATCCTAAAGAAACTTAAAAGAATACTCGAAATCGGCAGCTTTTTGACACAAAAAGATTAAAAAGTGAAATCAAAGTTCTTTATGTTTCAGGTGTCAAGCGGTCGGAAAGGAAAGCTCTTTAGCTCACGAGATCATAAAAGACTGCAGTGTATATTTAAACTACCACATAGTTCATGAAACTTCATTTTTTGTTTTTGCTTTCGTTTGATAGGAATTGTAGAAAAAATTAAGAAATTTTAAGAGAAAAACATTTAACATTTAAACTGTCAGCAAAAAATGTATAACTTTTTCTCAAATCTAAGCGAAACGGCAACGCTGGACACAGCTGTAAATTTGAAAATAAGAACAAGAATGTTAACGTCGCTTGGTCGAAAATATTTGAATTTATAGAAAACAGAATAAATTCGACCATCGAGCAAGAAACATTTATTTTTATTAATTGGAATCGGCATCCCTAAAAAAAAAAAATTATCATAAAAACTCCATTAAATACTACAATAAAATCTTGGTGCCTTTCTCGAGAAAAAACGCGATTTTTATTGGGTTTTAGTGCTTTTTCAAATTCAAAACTTGGCAAGACTTCCTAAAAAGCCTCTTTATTTCTTATTGTACCGCCTGGGAACATACATATGTATGTATGAGTGCATATTTATGTGTGCATTAGTATAGAAATGTTGGCGCACGGTGTCGGCCATTGCCATCACTGTATTTGTGAGATAAACAAAGTTAAGGATATAATATGGTTTGTAATTTATTTTTATTTCGATTTTACTGTGATGTTTGTTGATTATTTAACAACAAAATAGAAACCAAATTTGTGTATTTCATTACTTTTTTCACGATGAAAAAATTATTAATGTCATCTTATTTAAGAGCGTTTACAAGGTCAGTAAAAAAATTACGACAGCGTAAAATTCGACTACCACTTTTATTTAATTACGTTTGGGTATAGTTTGTAGGTCCTCCATAAATTGGCTGTTTCACAAAATGGGATAAGGCATTGACCACCCTTGCTTTCAAGGTACTATTCCACAATCCCCTACATAAGTCTCGCAAATCGAGTTTTTAGTTCCTTGGGAATAACGCCAGAAGTCCTCGTTTCCTTCGATTCCGCTGTGACCTGGTACCCGACATAGTGTCACCATCTTTCTGGCTGCCAAAAGTTGAAGCATGTCAAAACACTCGCTGGACTTCCGAAAGCTACTTTGTTAACGATTAGTTTGAGGTGTTCAATTCTATTTAGATTTTTCATGTAACGGTTGTTTATAACAGCCTAATGGCAGAGAGATAGGAACAAATATAGTACTTATCTATATTAGGGTTGTCCAAAGAGACACGAAAAAATCAACTTTTTTGAATTTTTTATATAAGAGATGAAGTTATGAAAAAGTAGTTAGTAAAATTTATGTTTTGAAGATCTCTAAATAATCTTATTGCTTCACAAAATATTTGCTCTTAACGATTTCATAGCACGGCGGCATGATTAAATATCAGCCGATTTTAAATTAATAAAAAATACGGGTCTTATTTTTTTTTCGATATTCTGCAGTGCCGGGCTGTAAAAAACTTTGTACCACCCAATGTATATACATATAGACATAATCGAAATGCTCAGAATGCAAAGCGAAATCGAATGAGCCATGTCAATCTGTCCGTCCATGCACACGATTACTCGACTTCTCAGCTAAATTTGAGTCGTATTTCCCAAATAGCAGTAGTTTTTCAAAACTTAAAAACGGCTATAATTCAATAGCTGTTGGAGCTTAATTGCTTAAATTATTTTAGCGGAAGGCTTCAAATATAATAGAAAAACCTACACTGTTTTTTGGTGATGTACCCTAATGTACATAAGGAGTGCGTCATTAGAAATTAGTACACTAAAAAACTGAGATACATTTTACAAAATCCTACCTGGAGTAGCTTGTCCTGTTGGCGGAAAGATTTTTCTGACCATGCAGTAATAAACAATTAGGGCACTGGGTATTTTCTCCGAAGCTAAAATTGCTGTACCAGAAAAAATTATGTCTTTTAGTTTCCAGACTGGCTCTAGCACTCGAGACCTTGGCTTGGGCAACTGATTCTAGCGCTGGCTATTCCTGGCAATTATTTCCTTGTCACCACCATCAGGACAAGCCCTGGCAAACGACTGCGATACAATGATAAACTATCAGGGCGCTAGGTCACATACCTAACCTAAATTATCTTTAAAATTACAGAAAAGGCCCAGTCTTACATTTTATATAAGGAATTGTAAGGGAATTCTTATTAGTAATTCGACAGTTCATTAGAAGGAAGCTGTCTAGAATCACTGGTCAGCGACTGATTAGAGAGAGCGTGACCTTTGTGTCTAGCGCATCGATAGTTCTCCTTGTCGGACGCTAGACGGAAGAAAGCAAATCTTACCAGCGCTTGTCCAAAATCGAGATTTGTTTTCGGCCGGGTGTATTTCAGTAACCACCGATCCAATTTTAAACATTTTCTTGAACTTTGTTGGCCTTCAGCACCGACTCTCCTTTCACTCTTCGTACAAATGACTCGAAACAATCCGCTAGCTGAGCAATTTCTCTTCCTGAAAGGTTAGTATTTCTTGTCAGCATGGCCTCAACCTTTTTTCTACCTGTTCCGTGCTTTCGATTTACGTTAATATCTGCCTTAAATGTTTGCATTATCCTGGATAGGGTATAGCCCAAACACAATGAAAACGACGAGCTACGGACCACAGCTGTCAAATTATTTTAACACGTACTCTTATGTAGATAATTATTTTGGCGACGACCGGACTACGCGACGACTGTGGTTGTGACCAGATTAGATGTTTTTCTATTTTTCCAGTGACAGATGAGGTTCTTCCTATTCTTTTATGTCAAACTCATACAAATTCATGATATCGCTGCCGCGTTCAAAAAAATCATGTCGTCATAGACAAAGCGTTTAGATAATGAAGATAACAACTTGGAAGCTGTGGCCCGTAGCTCGTCGTTTTTAATGTATTCAGAACTGTACTTCTGTTAACTTAAGGCACACTTGCAGGATGTCGAGTTATTTCTTTAACCCTGAGTTACCCACTCAGGGCAGGTTAAATTGGGTTACGGGTTAACTCAGAGTTAAAACGTAAAATGTTTAACCCAGCAGTTTTGCAGTGTTAATTTGCTAACTCTGTGTCATTCTGTCAAAAAATGTAAATAAAGCCGTTAAAAGTAAAAATAAGTTCAATTTTTCAATATATATTTGCATCGAGAAATATTCTCAATAAATAATAAAATGCTAAACGAGTTGTGGTGGAATTGTATTCGTTCAACATCAACGCTTTTTGTTTTTCTTTGAAGCTAGCTCCGTCGGTCCTTTTGTTTTCAATAATGTGCTTGCACTTTTATAAAATGTCGCACAAAAGCAAACTTTCACGCTTTGTGAAATTGGGAGCACGGAGATGCGGTTTCGCTTCGCTTTGCATGATTGGCTATGATTTTAAGATATATAAATAGTTCTTTAACGAAAATATCCAAGAAATTTCAATTTGCGCTGTGTAAAATTAATAAACAACAGGTTTTTGCTTACCTGAATTTACCTAATGTAATGAATGAGAAATCCTGATCCTGGTCTCCTATGTCTCGGAATGCTTGCAGTATTTAATAGATGTGTATGAAGATTTAATTTTAAACTAATAAATAGTAATTTATTGCATTATATTTTGATACTTACGAAATTTTTCTAAATTCAAGCAGCTATCACTGAAATTACTGAAGTACAGCAGACGAATATGAATAATCAAAACAAATGACGCAAAAAAGGGTCAATGATGTCAACCAAAATCAAAAATACCCGCCGGCAGGCAGAGTTAACTAGCTCGGCTTCAAATATCTCTTGAGTTAAAAAAAAATAACATTTTAACTCTGGGTTACTTAACTCTGAATTTGTAAATTTAACCTTGGATATTCTGCAAGTGGGCCTAAGTATTCCTTGCAAACCTTTTGAACGTATACTGCGGGTTATTTAAAGAAATAATTTGTTCACGCACTTCTTTTTCACTGCCAATTTCTCCACAAAACAATCGATGAGTAGATAATGAAAAGTAGAAAATAGTATTTGGCGTATTTTCCAAAAATAATCTGATAAAATTAACTATTTAAAATAGTCTGCGACTTAAATATTGAAACTATATATTCGAGGTATTCGCTTAAATTAGGAAAAAAAGTCTGGAAAGCTTCGGGGACTTTGTAAACGGCTAAAACTTGTGTGAAAAATATTTTCGAGTTTTTTAGCTTTATGCATGTTTTGGAATACCATTAATAATTACTACTTTTCACGTATTTTGTAAAGGAAAGGAAAGGGAAAACGTTATCGGTTAATTATATTTACAAACAACAATCTTCAAAATCTGCTGGTCATTTAGCCACGTCTCAAAGCAAAGCAACTTTTTCTACAATTTCAAGGTGTCACATAATGTAGTATTTGTGTATGTATGTAAGTAGATACATTTAAGTATACATAGGGTAGTTTTTCAACATACTATTTACATACTTTCATGCAGAGCCGTGTTGCCTTCGGTGTTTTTGCTGTTGCAGCAGACGTTGCTCACACGCCAAAATAAACACCATAAAAATGTTTTTGTATTTATTTTCACACAAAAACACAATAATTAATTGCATATTTTCAAAGTACCAAGCTGTTTACTGTTATTCGCACCACACGAAAAACACACGCACATCAATAATAAAAATCAATTTTTTTAAACAACTGACAAATTTTTGCTACGGCTAACGTTTTCCTACGTTGCGCTGCACTGCTTTTCACATTTTCAGCCACCAGCCAACTGGCCTTTTCACCCCGAAAAACAATTGTTGGCTTTTCCTTCTAGCTGCCCACACTACACCGCTCCGCACGCACCGTAACACACTTGCAACAAATTCGAAATTCGTTAAGGGCGTCCCTTTCTGTACGATTTCAATGTACTATTTTATAACACTTAAAATTTGGCAAATTGCAATTGTAAAAAAAAAAGCGTCAAATTCGCTGAAGCGCATCTAACTGCGCTTCCGCTTTCCGCTTCGACCAACGCCAATTAATTACTTTCTTGCTGTCAATACGAGTATTTAATTTACATATGTATGTACACACCTTAGCTTTCTTTTGCTTTGTACCACCACAATTATTTATTTTTTCATTAATTACTTAATTTCTTGTCACTTTCAGCTTTTGGCGAACTGACCAACTCCGAATGTCTTGGCGCACGACTTGAAACTGCATTCAAAATATGCTTTGTTGGCGTGAAAGACAGAATTTCGAAATATAAATAACCGAACCAAAGTGGCATTATTATATGTGTATGTTCGAAAGAGCACAGTAGCTAGGAGAAAATTTTGCAGCACATGCGCAATTTATTTGTTGTCATTTTCAAAATTTTACGCGAATGCGTATTAATTGTGCCCCCAAAGCGTCACTCCCCCACACACAGGTGTATTCATTTGCGAAAGACCAACCCTGCGCATGCATAATGCGCGAGCGAGCGGATGTGGAGAATTATTTTGGTTGTATTGATGCCACTCAGCGGTGGCTGTAAAAATTTTTGTTAGATATTTGCAAGATGAGTGACGAGTAGAAATGTTGGCGTTAACTACGAGAAATTTTTCTTGCAGACATTTTTGCATTGGGGAATGGAGAGAATTGTGAGTGTAGCCTTTTGAAATTCTTGCAATTTGACAGTTGTTTATTGGAAGTGTTCCATTTATCTGTTAAATTTGAACAACGCGAATCTTAAATATTTGAATACAAAATTCAAATTTAATGTAAAGTGAAATTTCTTTGATCATGTCAAATCGAACACTGATTGCAATCGACCATTTTTGATTTGTATGAATTTTGGTCAGAACTTTTTTTTATTACATAACAAAGTTCTGCCAACGGAAAAAATTAAAATTTTGTTGTCGAAAGTTAGCAAAATTCCAAATTTCACAATTTACGGGATTTTGAATGTTTAATTTTTAATTATCTCATAAACTAATACAATTACAAAAATAGTTCTGATCTCGTTTGAAAGGTGATATTTACAGGTCTATCCTGCACGTTACCGAAGATTTTGTAACTGGAAAATTTTATTATCAAAAAATGTTACCGCGATTCAGCAGTTCAGCTATGAAAAATTTTTGAAATTTTGGCATTGCATATTTCACGGGGCAATACTTTGTTACCAGCTTATGAGATTTATTTAGAGTTATAAAGAAAAATATATGTCAAAAACAACATTTTGAAATTAATAAAATCATTAAAGCAGAAACTTATAAAAATTTTTTACTCATTTTCTTTTGTACAATACCGTTTTTCAAAGATATCAATTTGTGAACTTTGATTTTTTTTTATTTTTAACTCATGTTTAACAATTCTTATTTATTTGAAAGTTATTTCTAATTTTGAGTTTGCAAAAAACAAAAATGTGTCACAGTTCAAAAGTTGACATCTGAAGCAAAAACTTCTTGTAAATTTCAAGATCTCTTAAGATCAGTTGGAGGTGTTTTATAAAAAAAATAAACTAGGACTTACCGTTGATTTTTGGCAATTGTTGATGGTGTGACGTATTTTGTTCCACAAAAATGTTCGAACATTTTTTATGCATGCATACCTACTTAAGTAGAAATTTTTTTTTATAATTTTGAATACAACATTTGTTGAAATTATTCGAGTCTTTATAGATCTTGTACAAAGTTTGAAATTTTTACTTACCCACATGGTTTTTGTTAGATAGTGAGCTATATTTACTTTTATAAACAAAAATCATAAACATTAAATAAACAAAAGAATAATAGCCAAAACTTGTTAAAACGTCGCGTCCCTATTAGTTTGCCCGCCACTGAAAGTACCCGTATTGCAAAAATGTACATCAAGCACGTACATATATCCTAGCCGTTTATCTCAAACGCTTCAATATATATGTAGAAGTTAAACAATGTTGGGGATAGGACACCAACCTATGTAACCCCTTGCTTAAACCTTCTTGGTTTGGATGTTTGATCTCAACAGAGGAGGAGAGAGGAAGGCCTCCTCTGCGTTAGAAAAAGCAGGTGGAGAAGAACTTGTCTTCACTTTGTATCTCCAATTGGCGTCTGTTAGAACAGAAGCGGTTACAGCGCCAATAAAGAAGAATTTCGAAAGACATTTTTTTGGCCCTTCTACGGGGTCGCCTTTTCAAATTTATCATCATATCTTTGGCATTTACAGTCGATTCGAATCCAAATTAAATATTTTTCCCGAACGTAGGGGTCTCTTTTGGTAATTTACCTTGGGCATTTATAGTCGGATCTTAAAGTATGATATGTATATGGACTTTTTTCTAGACGATACAATTTTTTTGTCCAAAGTTCATTGATCATAAGTATACCGTGCTAGTACTTACCCACCAGATCTCAGTTCTTATCACCGCGCCACCCTAATGTCAGTAAATCAAAGTTATAAAAAATCATTAAACTTATGCTGAGGAAGTTTTTTTGGCTATTCCAGTGGAACTATTAAAAAAAGTTTCTTGCCGAATCTAGGTGTCGCCACATAATGTAGGTACAAGGCGAACCGTATGTCGAAATTACCTTACAAAAATACTTCAGACTCGCGAGTGTACTCCGGCTTCTTTTTGTTGGCTCGTAAGGTGGTACAGTCTAATGTACATTTGTATGGCATTTATAAAATTTCCTTGGAAGCAGTATCATTTCGATCTTGGAGGTGTTAATACAATCCGAACTTTACACAAACCATTTACTTGTAAAAGTAAAATAAAATTAAATTCGAAAAAAATTATATTAACAACAAAATTTTAATTCAACAGCTTTTCATGGTCTAGTTTTCCATAACAATAATTCTCGATAACTCAACCACTTCCACCATATCATTTAGCTACATATGTACATACATATATACATACCCCGAATGGAACTGCTTTGTCTAGCTCTTGTTTACATACATTTTCAGCAGCGTAAATGACAAACTTTGATGTGGATATGTATTGAAGTGCATATCTATTTATATATACTAGTGTTCGCCCAGCGGTTGAAATTCAACCGATAAAATTAAGGATAGTTTATGTAAGTTGAATGAGCTAAAATAACATTAGTTGGAATGGGTTAAGTGGAGGGGAGTTTAGCTTAGTACTTGGTATAACATAACATAAGAATAAATAACATAACATATGAAGCATAACACACCACAATATAACATCGCACACTCTTCAGTTGTATTTCCTTTTTATCCCTTTTTTCATCTCTATCTAAATCTTATTTATTTTGGTTCATTTTATGCCAAATGATGTTGCCTTTGATGCCACATCAAGTGATATCATGTCATGTGGTGAAATTGGGTGTGGTGAGCTGCGGAGTGGTGGAATTGGGTGTAGGAGTTACGGTGTGGTGAATTTAGGTGTGGTGGATTCAGGTGTGGTGAGTTAAGTTATGGTGAGAAAGTTGAGGTGTGGTGAATTAAGGTGTGGTGAATTTTGGTGTGGTGAGTTGAGGTGAGTTAAGGTGTGGTGAGAAAGTTGAGGTGTGGTGAGAAAGTTGAGGTGTGGTGAATTAAGGGTGGTGGATTTAGGTGTGGTGGATTTAGGTGCGGGGGTTAAGGTGTGGCGAGTTGAGGTGTGGTGAATTTAGGTGTGGGGAGTTAAAGTGTGGTGAATTAATGTGTGGTGAGCTCAGGTGGAGTAAGTTTTT
>NW_023458559.1:75838271-75854286 GCF_013731165.1 Rhagoletis pomonella | reverse complement strand
TTCATCTTCATCTTCATCTTCATCTTCATCTTCATCTTCATCTTCATATCCACCTTCGTTTGTATTTAGGTTTCCTTACTTTTATTCTAATCTTTGCCTTTATCCCTTTCTTCTTCTACATATTCAACTTTACCTTCTTCCTTGCATGAATCTTAATCTTCGTAAATCTGATTTCTAAACTGCTGCTTAGCAGATTTCTTTAATTCAGTATCAATATTAAAGCAATGTCATTGATGCCACATAAAGTGATATCATGTCATGTGGGGAAATTGGGTGTGGTGGTTTGCGATGTGGTGGAATTGGGTGTGGGAGGTACGGCGCTGTGAATTCAGGTGTGGTGGGCTTAAGAGGTGCGGTGAATTTAGGTGTGGTGAATTTATCTGTGGTGAGTTTAGGTGTGGTGAATTTAGGTGTGGGGAGTTAAGATGTGGTGAGTTGAGGTGTGGTGAGTTAAGGTGTGGTGAGAAAGTTGAGGTGTGGTGAATTACGGTGTGGTGGATTTAGGTGTGGGGGGTTAACGTGTGGTGAGTTGAGGTGTGGTGAATTAAGGTGTGGTGAATTTAGGTGTGTGGTGAGTTGAGGTGTGGTGAGTTAAGGTGTGGTGAGAGAGTTGAAGTGTGGTGAATTACGGTGTGGGGGTTAAGTTGTGGTGTGTTTCATCTTCATCTTCGTCTTCATCTTCATCTTCATCTTCATCTTCATCTTCATCTTCATCTTCACCTTCGTCGTCTTGGTCTTCATCTTTATCCTTTCCTTTATCCTGATCTAAATATGTCCATTCTTTTCTTCATTTACATATTCACCCCCACCATTGTTATTAGGTTAGGTATTTAAATTTTCCTTCCTCTTTGTCTTTATATTTAGGTTTCTTTACTTTTATTTTAATTTCTGTATTTATCCCTTTCTTCTTCTCCATACTCAAAATTATCTTCATCCTTGTTTGAGGCTAATCTTTTCATGTACATACATACATACATCTTATTCCTAAACTGCCGCTTAGCACGTTTCTTTAATTCACTATCAATATTAAAGCATACATTTAGGAGGCATTTCCGCCCCAACCATGTACATGTATGGCATTGGTATTGGTGTGACTTTTGAATTGATTTTTTCGCTCTATTTTAAACTAATTTGAAATTTTAAAAACTGCCTGCACATCAGCATCAAAATACCTTTCTAATGATATATAATTGTTTATACCTTAGAAGTACAGTTTAGCCGTAAAAGGGGTGTAAAGGAAACATGATTGCCTATTTATATAATGATGTACATATGTATTTTTGTGGCTAAAATACACAAAAGCATTCGAAGTCCCAAGCAACTTTTATCCGCACACAATGGAGATACCATAAGAATGAAAACTCTCTACACAATACTCACCGCATAGCCGATAGCTTTACTTACCTATTCCTTAAGGGAACTTTTGCTTGTGTTTACTTTACCCCAAAAACATAGCATCACACATGCTTACATACATATGTATGTATGTATGTATGTATTATATAGAAGTACATTACGTAAACACGGGAAACAACATGTGACTTCAAAACACCCACAGCGTGTCTCAGCGCTACTATATTTGAGTTGTTGTTATTTTTATGCTTTTTTTCTCATTTTCTTCCTTCTTCTCGCATGAATAATGCTACAGCTCAGACTCATTGACGTCTACGTCTAGCCCATTTAATATTTACTCGAGCGAGTATGAGTACACAGAAAAAGCAGACACTTGTGCCACACCAGGGAATGCACACATACACTCCCACATATGGCCACTCTTACGAGTATTTGCGCGAAGCTTCGAAATAATACGATGCATCAACGCCAATGTGTTTTTTGCATTTCGCTCGAATTGTTTGGCAATACTTGTGGTACATTCGCCTTGAAGTATGCAATACAAAGATGCCGCTTGAGCAAATAGCGATAGTCTATGGTGTGCGTTTGAGAACCCATATCATTCCAGTTAAATTATTTGTTTTTCTTATTAAAGTTTGTTAGTTTCGCGTTTCCTGATTTTTGGGCGGGAAATCGCTTTGCTGGTCGAAGTTTTTCGCCACAGCTGCGGCTATTGTTGCGAAGTTTATTGGAAAGTTGTGCTAATAGTGATTTTCCATTGATTCTTTACTTTTCTAGCGAAATTCCTGCATTTCACTTTAGCTTTGTTTCTCAACTTTTCTACTAAACTTTTAGCTATGTTTTTGTATTTTTAAGAAAAAAATTATCCAGTTACTTATGTTAGGTTTACAATGTAGCAATATTAACTGTTTTAACTGTAAAAGCGGATTCATCGTTTTAGTTCAGAACTTTTTTTCCCATGTGGTTGTTGTTCCACATGGAAGAAAAGCTCAGAATTAAAACGGCGAATCCGCCTTAAATTACAGTAAATTACCTCCTATTACAAATTACAGTTTTGTCAAAATTTTAGATTTGAAAAAATAAATTAAAATATAACTTTAAGTTTCTTTTGAAATCAGCAATCCTCTTTTGAATAAAAATGGGTCAGCTGCGTTCCTATCTTACAGTTAAAAACCTTAAGATTCAAAAACTCCCCGCGTTTTGGAAGGTTACAATTTTTGTTGAAAATACAGTTTTTTCTTGGAAATTCTTAGTTTTTTGAAAAGAAAATCTGGCAACACTGCTAAGGTTCAAACCATTTCGTTGAGACAATGAACTTTGTTAATGCTCTTATGTTGATTAGCGCTATCTCCGCAAGATCATGTAGAACTAGTAACTATTTTCCAGTAAGAAAAATAGCTGATGTTGTGATAGGTGTAGTGGGTCCAAGTTCAGTTGTCATTTTCGCGCTCTCAATTTTTTCTACTAGGTATTACTAAAAGATTTAGTCTTACTATGTACAAAACCTGTATAAATAAATAAAATAAATAAGTAAATAAAATAAATGAAAATAATAAATAAGATAATGGATGAATAAAATAGATAAATTAAATAAACTACATATCTGCAGGCACTTTGAATGGAATACAAATATTTTAAGCGACTTCATGCAAGTTTTTGTATATCATTACTTAGGACATTTTTCTCCCAAATAAAACAAAATCTCCTGGTTGAGCTGAAATTTATTAGTTTCACTTATACAATTTTTTATAATTTAACGTTTACCTCTTTTTAAATTCAAAACCTTTCAATACCACTTCCTCCACAAATCTCTTCCAATCGACCATGGTGAAATTATACCACCAAATTTCTGAACTGCAGTATAACCCTGTACCTACGCCAACACCTTGCTGTGAACACTGCCAGTTGTCAAACTTGCCTGCAGCAAAATCACCAGCCGCTAACATTCTTTGACAGCACCATGCCTTTGCTACACCCTGCTTTCGGCGACGGCGTATTCGCGTTTCGTGTTGCAGTTTCAATTAAAATTTTCCTAACTTTTAATCCACCGATCGAAGCATATTTACCAATAGCAGAAGCACAATGTATTGCTTTACAACAATCTTATGAAATTCAATTAGAAGACGAGTTGAAAACGTGAAAATTTGGAAGACGAAAAATTCATAGCAGCATTGCGAACATCGGCGAGCGAGGTAAGTTTCACGAATTTTTCTTTGTTTTCACCCGAATGCGCGCGTCAAAACTGAAATTTCGTTCGGATTCCACCTCCCTTGCGTGTTGCTAAGCTGTGGAAAATAAGGTTGTGTTTTTATTGCGTAGTAAATGTAGCTGCAACATGTTGTAGTTGAAGGTGAGTTTTGCGGCGCAGACGCAGAGCATATGTTTCAAAGAGCAGTGCCGGATGTTTGTAGGGTTAAGGGGGTTAGTGGGCCGGTAAGAACTGAGGTGTCTAGGACTATTCTTTTAACTCGTAAAAGTTCAAAAATCTCGGAACTTTCTGAGCTATAGATTTTAGCGCGTGACGTCTTTCGAATTTGCAATTTTTCAGTATTTTTTAGTTTAATAATTTTTACCTAAAATTAGTGCGGAGATAAGCAAGCGCCTAACATTATTTTCATAGTGAGAATGTTATTTTTCGCCACAATTTTAGGCCTTTGATATTTGGCTCTCCTGAACAATGGCTAATGCCACCGAAACCAAGTATGTCACCGAAGTACCAAGCAGTCTAAAGCAATTGGCACGTCTGGTTGTCCGTGGCTTTTACTCGATCGAAGATGCGCTCATTATTGACATGTTGGTGCGAAATCCTTGCATGAAGGAAGATGATATTGCAGAGCTATTACGTTTCGAAAAGAAACAAATGCGGGCACGTATCTCAACTTTGCGCAATGACAAATTTATACAGATCCGTTTAAAAATGGAGACAGGACCTGATGGCAAAGCACAAAAGGTTAACTACTATTTCATTAATTATAAGACATTTGTGAATGTTGTCAAATATAAATTGGATTTGATGCGCAAGCGTATGGAAACAGAAGAACGTGATGCCACCAGTCGTGCCAGCTTCAAATGCACAAACTGCGATAAAACATTTACTGATCTCGAAGCCGATCAACTCTTTGATTTCACAACAGGCGAATTCCGCTGTACATACTGCGGCAGTCCTGTGGAGGAAGACAGTTCTGCGATGCCAAAGAAAGACTCGCGTTTAATGCTGGCACGATTTAACGAGCAATTACAACCACTTTATGATCTATTACGGGAAGTGGAAGGCATTAAGTTAGCGCCGGAAATACTTGAACCCGAACCTGTTGATATCGACACAATACGAGGGTATGATTCGACTTTCTTTATGCTATGAAGATTTTCATATTTTTCTCTTGTTCCGACCTTTAGACTGAACAAACCTCTCAATCAGCGCCCTGATGGTCAACAATGGTCCGGAGAGGCGACACGTAATCAAGGTTTTGCAGTCGAAGAAACGCGTGTTGATGTTAGTATTGGCGGCGATGTACAGGAAGCTGTTACCGAACGTAAGGCACGCCCAGTCTGGATGACAGAGAGTACGGTTATAACGGAAGACAATCATGATGCCACCGATGCCATTTTGAACGAAGCGGCACAATCATCCACGCAGCATACGATAAACGTGGGTGGTTCAACAAATAATCGCAGCAAAAGGGAGAATGAAGATATTATGTCGGTGTTGTTACAACACGAAAAGCAAACCAATCAAAAGGATGCACAAGCAAAAGGACTTAAATATGGATCGTCGAACGCAGACTCTAGTGATTCTAGTGATGACGACAAGGACATAGATAATATGAAAATACGTGAGTAGAAAGGGACTGCGGGCCTTATATTTATGGAGGTAATAGTAATTACTTAGCACTTCTTCATTGCTTACTTGCAGCCAAAGTTGATTACAATAAATTTATCAATTCCGAATCAGAAGACGATGATGACGATATTCCTACAGTGCATGTTTCCGGACGACCACATCCAATCGATCAAATCAATGATGAACTTATAGCTCAAATGACGCAGCAAGAAAAAGAAAACTATATACACGTTTATCAACAACACTACAGCCATATTTACGATTAAATTGCCAATTTTCTGAATTGGTGCACACATTTATGTAGATTGGTTGTTAATTTTTGAATTATATTTTTTATTAGTTCAATCTTATTTAAACTTTACTGCAATTTACTTAATTTCGTTTTATTTGCTGTTGAAGTTCATTATAATTGAACTTATGACAAGGAAAGTATAGGTATGCACCTTCATAAAGATAAAATGGAGGGAGCAGTTTTATTTAAAATCATGTCAACATTTGTTAGCAGTAAGCAAGATGAGTTATTGAAACAAAAATCATTTAAAAATAAAAACGAAAATATTTAAAAAGTGCATTTAAACTTAATTTATTTGGTTTTTATTTAATTATAAATATATGTATAAAAAGCATGTGTTTATTCAATTGTAAATAGTACTAGCAAATATACCGAATTTTAAAAGCTAAATACAGACTCCTTGCTAAGTCGCCACTGGTTTTACGTGTTGAATATCAGACAGCAGCATATTGCACTGGGCGCTTTGCAACTATATTGCACAGCAAGAACATTTGTATGATTTGATGACATTTCAGGATTTTTAATTGCCAACTTTCGTAACATAATAAAAAAGTATATGTAAAAGGAATAAATGTCGACTATGTGTTTATCACTTTATATTGTTTTAGCAAAAAAAGCTCACTAAAGAGTCCCTCCCGATACCGCCACTGGTTTTTCGTGTTGAATATCCACAGCAACATGTGGAATTAGACGCACCGCAACATTCCTGCGCAACAGACTGCTGGCAGCATCTCTCTCCAATCAGAGTTTTGGTTGCAGCAAATTGGTCTAACCGACATTTTTATTTTAATGTGCACATGAAAGGCTCATAATTATTTAGTGGATATTTGATGAAAATATCAAATATATTTTAGTTTGCATACATCTTTAATTTTACAGGAGGAAGCCTGCATCGGGATAGAGGAAAATTTTAAATCAATCCTAATTTTGCTTGCTTCGTCACTACGATAATCACTCCATTTTTCCTTCTAAAGCGCTCCGAAACACTTCACTCGAAAATTAGCAAACGGCAGCACTGAAAGCATCACAACAAATGTACAACAAACACATGATTTTGACATTCACAGCCACCTCGACGAAAAGATCAGCTGTTCTGACAGCACCACCTTGAATGAATTCGCCTTGCCTTGGTCATTGCACATGATTCAATAATACAAGGTTCGATAAACTGACAGTTGTCCCTCTCGCACCGCTCCCTTAGCAGTGGCACCGTGTTGCTTCTTTGCAAATTTACATCGAAACAGTGTAGCTTTGGTGTTAAATAAAAGTATAAGCTTTTGTGCAATATGTTTATTTGTATATGCATATGAAGCATATTTAACTGATGAAAACATAAGCATTGGATGTTTACATCAATCTCATAGTAGTCTTATTTTAATTTTGAGTCATTTTGCAGTTTTTATACGGCTAAATAGCATATAAATTACGTAATTCACGTAGATATATCAATATTACGTTCAACATTTCGTTTAAAATGCCAGATTTCCTGCAAATATATTAGAATTTACGAAAGGAATTTCACTACTAATTGGCCACTTTGCGTACTTTTCTACTACCATTTTCGAAAAAAGGGATCGCATTCTTGCCCTTTCTCTGTCCTTCGTAAATGCAACCTTTTGTAAGGGAGTGTCAAACCGCAGCTGTCAATAATTATCTAACCTTGTATTATTGAATCATGGTCATTGCATTTCGTGGAATCAAGAGAGGATGTTGCTTAATCCGCTTAAGTTCATGTTAGTTTTATATTTAATAAATGTTTTTAATAATTTCACTAACACATTGAACTAAACGTCACAAAGAACGAAAGGGTTAAAAGTACGAACGATCTGATCTGCGCGCGTACAATCCGGATAAAGCAACAAGAAAGGAAATGTAAGTATGTATAGGAAGTTAGATCATTTTATTAGATGTGAGAATTCTAATAAGAAAGTTGGAAGGAAGTGTGCTGAACGCCATGTGAGAAAATTGTGCAATTCAAACAAGTGATGACTTATGCATGCACGTAGCACGATAAATACAAAAATGTAGAACTACAAACACTCGGCTGTGAAAATTGACTCAGTTATAATTGAGGTCAGTTAATTTCTTGCACAGTATAATTTCTTGTGCTAATTATAAAGGCGTTGGAATGAGTTCGTTTGATACAAAGATAGCAATATGCATTTAACAATTCAAAGCAATCAAACTTATTTAGTAATAGTGTAAAAAGACCAATGCCAGTTTTTACTTAGCTATAACCATTTACTGATTTCATTTATTTTTAGCTAATCAGCTGTAAACGATTGGCATGATAATTAATCCTACTGTAGAAATACATAAGTGCGAAGTGCATTCTATAACACCGCATTTCAACGCAATTTACTCGATGTGATACGACGCATTAGTAGCTAAACATAACGCTTATAATCGTTTGTCGTAAAGTGCGAGGAAAGTGCGCGCCTCAGCAAATACAATTATTATTTTTTGAGCAATAAACCCACGGCTATCAGAAATATGTATGTAATTTAAAGCTTTTGAATAAACAAGTTCAATAGTTGTATACTCAGCAATTAATGCTTAAAATCGTTTCAGGAGAATTTTTTCGACTACAAAGGGATCCAGCACGATGGAAATGTAGCTTCGTCAAGAATTTTTAAAGTAATGATTAGCGTCATCATATCTACCTATATCCATTTAACACGCGCACTAATCAACCAGAATTTAATCACTTGTATCAACATTAAACAAAACAAGACAAGACAAAAACAAAACTATTTTGTTATCAACGGTAAGTTAACTATACTAAGATGATACTTCAATAAAAGGCTAGATTTCAAACAACACGTATGTATAAAGATTATTTTAGAAAAAGTTTTCATTCACGACGGGAGCGATTACTTGAACGATATACAAGACTGTTCATAATTAGTAGTTAGTCACGATTAGCGCGCAGAAAGTGCAAGTCGAGAGCGCAACGAAATCGAGTAACCATGTGGCCAAAAATCGATAAGGAGCTACTGCCTATGAAGGCGCATTATTTCTTTTTTAATGCAGGTATGTACTTTTTCAACCTCTAAAACAAGCGTTTAACAAATTTAAGCTACCAAACTGTTAATAATACAGACAAAAGTAATGCAAACATATGTACATACGTTTAAGTTCAATATACCACTTGTAACGTTCGATTACCACTTGGTGACAATTAATTTCATTTTTTGCCGCATGTGGCTATCATTCCTTTCGTCACACTTATACATTATTTTTCGCAAACTTTTGCACTCACATGCACATGTTTGCAAGTATAGCTGGATACTTACTTTTCTTGAATTTTCCCGTCTACTTTATTAAAAATCAATTGGATGTTTAAATACATTTGCGTGTGATCAATTTAACACTTCTTTCTATTACTCACTATTATTACTTTGGTCTTTGTATAATTTACAATTATCGCATTCTTTTT
This sequence comes from Rhagoletis pomonella, assembly GCF_013731165.1. Taxonomy (NCBI): domain Eukaryota; kingdom Metazoa; phylum Arthropoda; class Insecta; order Diptera; family Tephritidae; genus Rhagoletis; species Rhagoletis pomonella. The sequence goes on along the minus strand of NW_023458559.1, from coordinate 75,845,361 downwards.
TCAGGAACGGCGCCGGTAATGCCTTTCATGCCCACATTGGCGCGTCAATTAGGCTTCTCTACAGTGGTGGTAGGCACAATGTATGCAATTTTGCCGATCGTTGGCATGTTAGCGAAACCGCTATTTGGATTTATAGCAGATCGGTAAGTGGAGCAATTGATTGTGGAAGTCTTTTCAATTACCATGCGCTTGCCCGGATAGTTTTTTGCAGCTATGTATACAGTTAATGTCGTTATCATTTCAACGGATTTGAAATTTAAAGAGATCCAAATTTTAAAATTTTAGTTTCGCAAACCTTCATCGATCCTTTTGAGGAGCTGGTTGTATTCGCCAATTATACCAATCTCCGTTCTCATAATGAACGGTAATTTCTTCATCTAAATAGCACTCTGACTAAAGAACTTAAACACATCTAAAGGAAATAATTTAAAGACATTGGGCCATATGAACAAAAAAAGAATTTGCTTTTTCTTAAATATCAGACATTATACTCGATTTATTCAAACAAAATTGAAGTAAACGGTATGAAAGTTTAAGAAAAAGCAATTGCTTAGTTTTTGTTCATACGGCCCAATTTCGATAGCTGATCAAAATCTAGGCGCCTCTTCAAAACCTTGCAAAAACCAATCAAAAAGTAACTAAGTGCGGGTATTTGCTGTTTACTCGACTTAAATGGCTCCTAAATAATACATATTTCTATTTACATATGTACATATATCATTTGAAACTCCTTATTGTAGCTATTGCAACTCATTTAAATAAAAAATCTTACCTCTTGCAGTTATCAACGTCATCGAACACTTTTCCTTATCGGCGAAGTACTCACCGCCGTTGCCTTCTTCCTCATACAATTTACGCCATCCATTCCACAATCCTTGCCTACTGTAGAATTTCACTGTCACGGTGGTGCATCCGATCTCAAATATTATTCCGAATTTGATAAGTGCATAGAACAGAATCTCGAAAGTTACTATGGCGATCGCGTACTAACTTGCCAGCTATACTGTCAAGCTAATCCTGAGCAATGGGACTTCGTTTGTGACAACTGGCTACATAACAACGGCGCCGGCAGTATTACAAGTAATGTCACTTGTCCTGATCGCAATAATCCACAATTAAACTTTACAACATTTGTCAATATGAGCGAAATTGTGATGGCAAGTGACCATCTGTTCTTTGTCATACCACACGATCAAGGTCAAATTAATGGGGAAACTATAACGTTAAACTGTCCACGTGAACAGTCACAATTCAATACAAGCTGTCAGATTGAATGCAATGATAATTATTTTCATAGCCAACTGGTGCAGAGTGCAGCGATAAAGAACAGTGATGTGACGGGCATGTATCAATTTTGGTATTTTTTTATCATGCTCATTGTGAGCTGGATTGGCATGGCGGTGGTGGTGAGCATCGGTGATGCCATATGCTTTTCGATATTGGGTGAACGACATCATTTGTATGGAAATCAGCGATTGTGCGGCTCCATAGGTTTCGGTGTATTTTCCATTATCGCTGGTGTGCTAGTAGATAAAATGTCTGGCGGCAGTGCTACTAAAAACTATACAATCGTATTTTGGATGACTTTGGTGATAATTGGATTTGACCTGATATCATCCACGAAATTAAAGGTATGTATGAAATGCACGTACATACTTACATATATTGTTAATGAAAAAGGTGCCTAAAAACAAATTTGAAATTGTATAGCAGAGGCACAGGGCTTTTTTTTTAAGACTGGGTTAGAAAGCACGACCCATATTAATTAAAATGTCAATAAATCTAGTATCTTTTCACGATATTGTTTTGAAATTTGTTAAAAGTGTGTAACTGTGTCCCATATCAGCATACTCATATTTAAAATAACTTTTTCCAAAAAAAAAAAATCAGTTAGTGCTTTTTGCATTAATAATTACGTTATATTCGTTTAACTATAATTTTTTGTTTTATTCGTTAAATAATTCATTCGCATTTTCTTTCATTACAGCACACACAAACCCACCTCTCACCCAACATTCTCAAAGATGTCGGTAAAATGTTCCTTTCAGTACGTTGTGTGATATTTTTCATTTGGTGCGTTTCGATTGGTCTATGCACGGCACTCGTTTGGAACTTTCTCTTTATGCATTTGGATGAATTAGGCGAAAAACTTGAAGGCTGTCAAAATTCAATGAAAACACTTGAGGGTATTGCCATGGGCATACAATGTTTCGGTGGTGAGCTACCCTTTTTCTTCCTTTCTGGTTGGATATTAAGGAAAATCGGTCACGTTAATGCAATGAGTTTGGTGCTATTCGCATTTGGCGTGCGTTTCATACTCTATTCTATGCTGGTAAATCCATGGTATGTGCTGCCTATTGAAATGTTGAATGGTGTTACATTTGGTATCTTCTACTCAACGATGGCGTCGTATGCGAGTATTGTAGCGCCACCGGGCACAGAGGCCACTATGCAGGTGAGTGGGTGGAGTTTATATTTCTACTTTTTATTGATATTAAAAAAAAAAAACATATGTTCGATGCAGGGCCTAGTCGGTGCAGTCTTTGAAGGTGTGGGCGTATCAATGGGCAGTCTCATTGCTGGCAATCTCTTTGCCGCTGTAAGCGGTAGCGGAACCTTCTTGATTTTCGGAATTTTCGCCTTCATTGTATTTGTTGTGCATGTATGTGTGCAGATATATTTGCAACGCAATGCTGTTGATACAAATGGTAAGCAAACGGAAGTTAATAATGTTGCGCACGAAGTGAACTATTTACCAGCAGAAAATGGTTACATATGGACAGTAAATGCAAAAACGCCTAAAGGTGTTAACGCTGAATTTACTGACGTGGATTTAAGTTGATTTTAAAAGGTTGATAAAAAAAAATATAATAAGTAATTTAGTACTTAAAAAGTGCCACCGAAAACGGTGAATAGCAGAGCAACGCCCTAGGCATAGCAAGTATTAGCGCAATATTTTTATGTACAGATAGTTTTTTATTGAACTTATATTTTTCCCACGATTTTTGATGCTATAAAATCACTTTATTAAAAGTGAAAAAAAGCTATCTCAGTGATAGTTTATACTAAAATAAGTTATTTCTAAAACCAAGTTCAAATCGAGAACAGGGCTCTTCTTTACTCCTGCTAGCCAGTTTATTTTTAAGACGTTTGATACTTTTATATAACAGTCAGGTGCTTATTGTGTGAATCTTTGAATAAATACTAAATTCCTCGAAAGAAAAACTTTTATTTGCATTTCTTAAATGAAAACAAAATTGAAATGTGTACATAAATAAGGAGTACACCGAAAAGCAGAAAGCTCGGAGCTCAAAATTTTCAACAAATTTTAAAAGTTCAGTAAAAGTTTCGCTGTTTTCGAGCACTTAAGTGCTTTCGTCAGGTAATTTCAAATTATTTCCTAGTAGATGAATATTTGCATGTACAGATTGCTTGCTTAATACTTATTCAGGTACCCTGCAAACACAGTCATCAACGTTAGAGAAACATTTGATTTACATTAGAATTATAATGCAGTTCTCTAATGTTTCGCTAAGGTAAGAGAACTATGTTAGAATTCGATTAGAAAATGATCAGAAAAAATACTATACATTATAAACCAATTAGAATTCAACGTTAGTATGAGATTAGATACTAACCTTTTTCTCGATATCGAGAACTTAGTTCCCATTTTGTAGAGTATGCTATAATTCTCGACAGTTTATCTAATCGTCTTATAACCTTCTTCCTTGGTAAAACACATTAGAATTCGAATCGGTTTCTAATCGTTCTCTAACTTAAATGTTTGTTGGGTAGTTAGTATTTTGTAATGAAAAGTATGTAGTTCATATGTTTGATAGTCTATATGTATTGCATGTTATTTTTTTCGTTTTGTGATTTACGTGAAAGTTACAATTATAATTTTCAGTTTGTTGTTTTAGACTTTGTGTGAAAAACAATAATTTACAAAGAATTTAGTATGTATCGTTAACTTGTATATTTTTTGCATTACATACATATATGTAAACCAAATAATGTTCCTCCGACAGTCGGGCCTACGAAGCCAGAACGACCCTGATTTATATCGGGCCAAGAACGTCGCTCCATCTGATTCTCCAAAAACCCTTTTGAGAATTTTTATGATGGTACAACAACAAAAACCATCAAATGCTTATGGTCGAAGAACAAAAGTCAAATCAATGATCAAATAGTACAGAAAAACTAAAGCTTTTGCGAAAAACTCAAAGGAAACGCCTTCCAAATAAAGAGAAATTCGTCTCCACTATATAACAAGCATTAGTTTAGACGTGCTGCTCTTATTTAAAGTCAATAATAATGAAATCGAGCACAAATTAAATTTTCTTTGTTTACATATGATGTATAATCAAGATACAACCATTACAAACTAGCTAGTACTTAAAAATATATAACTGTTATGCCTCAAAACAGAGTCGAAATTTTGATTACCTAAATATGTATAATCAGCAAATTATGAGTATTTCCTTTGATTTTATAGTAAAGATCGAAAAAATAATCCAAAAAAATTATATGAGCTTCAGGCTTATCACACTCCGAATTCTATATTCAGTTGAATACTTCCATTGTTACCAATTGAGAAATTACTGATCATTAGATTAAATCATTTGTTTGAGTTTCATAAGCAAGAAAACTTATCAAATGAACTACTTTTGGAGCACATATGTAGTTATAACTACCTACATACATATGTACAATCTAAATATTTTATTTTCAAAATTACTTCCAATTCCTTACCACGCTGATAAGTTTATCATTTACTGCGCTCATAAAAATATATGTATAGCAATTATTCCAGAGTCTATTAATTCTTATCTCCAAGTACAATGTTGTAGTGAGCAAGTCTAGCAAACGTATTGCCTGCAAATGAAACTTCGGTCTGGACAACAAATTCAATTACCTACATACATAGATGTATTAGTACTATATCAGATTTGCGTATTGTTACATCTATTAGCGTACATATGCATATGTATTTTGTATTTAGATTTATTTTTTTATATGGTTCAATGTTTGAATTGCATTTATTAAACTTACCTTTCTACATTTTATTTTTCTTTTCTCTCATTCCTCGAACATTGACACATTTCCAGGAACGGTGAAATATTTGACGCCCAACGATGCGATGCATATGCTCAACGAACCAGAATACAGTATTGTCGCTTAAAAAAAGCGATTAACAAAAAAAGATTTCCTGCTTATAAGTAATCAACTGGTCTATGGCGTGTGCCAGTTTCTCCCGGTCTAATGTGTGCGTGCAGCAGGTCTGTAGCTGCAATATATCGGCTTTGAGCACACGGCAGCTGCCTTTTCTTGCTTTGATGTTCTATTCTCACTATGAGCTGTGAATCTTTTGCGTACTTATTAGAAGGAAAACAAAAACAACAACAAAAAACTACGTACATAATCTATGGAATTGTGGATGTACTTAGTTAATAGTAAATGTGTATGGTATTTTTGAATTTTTTGACATTGTAGCATTTGAGTGTATTCGCTATGAACTGTACATTTTACATATCTACACAAATAAGCATTTATAGTTGATGTCAAATTTAGCGCAATAGTTTTGATAGCTATAGATTATTACAAATTACGAATTAGTAACTTGCATGCGGTTTACGTAACGAAAGCAGTTTCGTCTATCCACTAGCTACATTTTAATATTTCATTTCTATTTTAATTTATGTGCAAAGTAGTACGCCTGTGTGCATTAATAGCTAATTATAAGTTGAAAGTAAGTCTCTAAATACTTTGTATTTTGGAATTAAATTTTATTTTAACTACATATAAAATCGCTATAAAATAATTTTATCATGTCTGTGTAGTGTAGTAAGATTTAACATTTTTAAAATGTAGTTAAGAATTTTAAATTATACTTTTTAGTTTGCTAAGGCTTTTTACTTTATACCTCTTTTTTGCTCAAAACCAAAGCATTATAACGTTGTGCTCAAATGTTGTCCTTAGCACAAAAAAGCGTATTTCTTTGAATAATTGAGTCGTAAAGTAGATGCATACATACAGAACAATTCATCTTAAATTAGGCAAATTGTATTGCAAGCATGTATTCGTTTTACATTAAGCATGATAATGCTTAAGGGCATTTCTTATTAAACCTTTGTATTAGTGTATTTTAATTATACATGGTACTACATTTATATAAAATATAATCAAAATCTATTCTTTATTAACTAAAATAAATTGCAAGTCTTTCAGTATTATTATTATTTTTAACTTCAATATATAACGGATATTGCATAAACATTCTGAAAATCCTACCGAAAATCCTTTGATTTTGTTTCACTGCACGTGTTGCGCTGCTTAATTCTACTGTTGTTGTTGCTGCTGCTGTTGCTTGGCGATTAAGGACTCCTCTTGTTGCTGCTTTTGCAATTTGCGTTGGAGCTCTTTTTGCTTGCACACTTGCACGTTAAATGCGCGTTTCTATTCAACAAATAAGAATTGTTAAGGTTTCATCTCCTCGCTAACAGCAAACAGAATCATAAAACTTAAATAAAACGCATACCTTCAAAACTTTGGTGCGCTGATAAATATTCTGCATTTGTTTTTTCATCTTCACCAATTTCTCGCGATAAATTTTTACATTGTTCATCTGTAATAAAACGAAGTGAGGTCCATAAACACAAATGTAATAAATAATTTTATGATATTTAAAGATTACCATTGTTGCGATTTGAATTGCTGATATACATACATATATCGTTGAACGTTGTGACTTCAGATAAACGGGAACCATAAACATTTTTGTTTTAGTTATATACTAACCAGAATATAATTTATGTAGGCATTCTTAAATGAAGTCATTAAAAAGTGCTTCGTTACATGCCTCCAAGTAGGGGTTTTCCGATTTAAAGTTTATGCGAAAGTATAAATTACCTTCTTTATATGGGTAGTGAAAGTAGAAGCCCTTCAACTTGTGCCGCTCTATATAAAACAAAAAGGAGAAATGGATGCACAGTGGAAGGCCTCTTGACTACTTGGTACTTTGTCTCAAATACGTTGATTGTTGATGTGGTTAATGATACTTCATCGAAAATTTAGTAAATATAAAATGTTC
>NW_023458559.1:75786822-75838261 GCF_013731165.1 Rhagoletis pomonella | reverse complement strand
TGTGGTTAATGATACTTCATCGAAAATTTAGTAAATATAAAATGTTCAAGCAGAAAGTTTAATTCTAATGTAGCACAATGAAGTTAATGAAATTCTAATACATGTAATCTTGACATCCTTTATATTCAAATCAGATCAACAATTGAAATTCAAATGAATCAATGGAAATTGCTTTAATTTTTAACAATAGAATTTATTCTTCAAGGTATAAACTTACCATTTCATGTAACCTCGTCGTTTCAGCATCATCTAATTTGTATTTCTCAGCCGATAAATCAATGTAGATTTTATTCTGCTTTCCACTATACGAAAACAATAGAGAACTAAGTACATATGTACACAGTTTTTTACTGATTCAAATCTCATGCAACTTACATGAGTTCTTTCAGCTGACCGCGCGCTTTTGCTAGTGGTGGCTCGAATATTTGCAATAAACCTGCGGTCAACTGTTTGGTGGCCAAAGAATCTGGTGTTTGTTCACTGCTTGCCTGCTTTGTTGTTGGCACATTATTATCATTACTATCCTCACTGTCATCGTTTTTACCAAAAGTGTTTGAGAGTGATGCAGCGTAGGTATTGCTCCCTTGTGGTATGAACACTTCATCTGCTTCATTCGAGCTGGTATTATTCAGTGCTAACGGCAGTTGTGGCCTCGGTTGCTGACCTCCCGCTTCTATAGCATTAATAATACTGGAATTGAAATACAATTTTTATCATTGAAAATACAAGATTAGAACGCAGGTATCTTGCGTGTTATGTTAGCGTTAATAGACGGCGCAGTGTCAATAAATTTGTTTATGACCCAGATACTTGTACAGCTCTTTTTGTTGCTGTCCGTTGGCTCGTTATCATTGTAGCACTTGTGGCTTTCCGACCCTTTGCGAAGAGCTGAGAAAGGCCTTGCGCTTGATTATATTGTTTTCAGTCATTTATGTACCTCTCTATATTACTACTTTTCAGCATTTTTATATTAAGGTACTAATATTACTATGAAAATTAATGCACTAGACGTTTTAAGATTTAATTAAGCACTGAAAATTTAATAACAAATACGAAAAATTACAAAAGACCAGAAAAAAGGCGAAAAATGTGGGGGAAAAGATAGACAAAAACAGTGTGGAGTGCTGCCACACCGCACCAATTGATTTTGAGTGTGTAAAAATGTGGCCGTGGGAATAGCGGAAATGTCAAACGTTTAACGGAAGCGGAAATGCAGCTGATAGGAAAAGGATTTAATTAGGAAATTACGTATAGACGGTATAGACACTAGACTTTTCAAGTTAATCTCACTCCAATTCCCACCGTGAACAACCAAAAAATGTTAGACGTCATGTTTGACAGCCTCGTCTTGTGTGTGCACGTTACTGTCAGTACACAAGGCGAAAGGGCAATCGCTTTTAAATTACGCTGCGCCAATATGGACACCAGCCACTACTAGGTCAAGACTACAGTCCTACCAGAACGATAAATTACGAACTTATGGCATGCCTCCTCGGGATAGGGAAACCAGAGTAACAAATTTATTTCTGAATAGATATTGAATTAGACTGAACTCCTTTCCATCCAGAATCAGCACCGGTATATCAAATGTTTGTCTTACATGTGGAGAGGGACTCGCAGTATAAAAGACCTTTTCACATGGTTCTAAAACTACCGTCAGATGAGCCTTTGGAAACTTCGCCGACCTCTTACAGTGTTGGAGTAACGCAGACGCAAAACAGCAGCATGTGTGACGTTTTACGTTCAATCCCAATTGACTCGTGGAAACCCCACTGACGACCATCAGTGTGCTAACTTCCACACACGAAATTTCGTTTTTGGCACACATTGCAGCGATAAACAAAGCCGCAGTTATAATTAGCCCACCATTTGCCGGCATCACTTGAAATACGTATGTACACGAAGCTTCCTGCCATGCGAAAATGCTGTTTTTCATAGCCTCATTTACATTAGTCAGATGCTTTTATTGAAACCAATTAGCGTATTGGCAAGCCATGTTGGCTCTTAAAATTCAAATCCCAAGTTTATTTTAGTAAGTGAATAATATAATAATGCACGTATAAATTTCATATTTGTTTATTCGGAACTACACTGCAATTACACACGCATTTTTAATATTGCAGTTATTGCATATTCACATTATTAAATTAAGTGTAATTTTAAAAAAAAAAACATAAAGCCAAAACTTTTTATTTAAAACCCTTACTAAGCATTAAATAAATGAAGCTAACTAAAGCAAAATGCTACAATATATTCGTAACTTAAGGTACAAGAATACATACTAAAATGTTAAATATGTATAAACATAAAAATATTAAGCAAAATTTAAATAGTAAACTCGTTAAAACATAGCAGCAGTGATAAATTAAACATTTACAAATGGAGTTTGTAGCTTTATAGGTTTACCAACACTTATGCAAGCCTAATTATTATGGATTCAGTTAACTCATTGTGTTTCTTCTCTCTTTCCCTATTTAAAAGAATAACATCACAATAATGTGCTAAACTAACTAAACCTAAGCTTCTTTATTTTTAACCCCTTTGCTTTTGTTTATGTATATTTAAAAATGTAGTCTACGATATTTGTTCGCTTATCCCTTCTTGAAATCCAAAATGTCTTCTATTGTAGCCGCACGCGCTGCATCGCTGTCATCCTTTTCCAATTCGGCACGCACACAGCGACCGCAGCACGCTTCGGACGGTTTATTATCGCATTCCCCCACTGCTGGCGGTTTGAAATTGGGTGTCCATGGACCCAGACTGCCGGTTGCATAAAAATCCATGGGATATGCATTAGTTTTTGGTGCAGTGTTATGAGGTGTAAATTCCACATCACCAAGCACAACAGACAATTCATATGGATTCAGGAGTGGTTTAGCGAATGCAGAGCCCCAATCGATCGAGAGACGTGGACAAGCGATCTGCACGAATGCGTCAATGTCGGTGAAGAGTGCTAACTTTTGTGGAAAGATCTCTGAGAGCAAAATTGTTGTCGTTGCATAACCTTTGAGGTGCAAACGCTTTTCGAGGAATCGATGTACACGACTACTGCCTTGACGCCCCAAAGTCCCCACTATTATACCGAATTTCTTGGCTGCTCTAGCGCGTTCGATTTCTCGGTAACGTATCGATTGCATCTGACGATGATCATACTCTTCGATTGTGAATTTCTTTTCATAGGGATCATATTTATACGCCTTCAAAGTGGGATTCGCAATCATGGCTGACTCTAAATGGAAGCGTCCGTCACCGAGATAAATTAGCTGCTTAGTGGTGGACGGCAAGTCGGGCGAGGTGCAACCCAATATTTCGCCAGGGCTTAAGGGTTTCGCTTGCGGCACAATAACATCATAACCAGCTGCCTTCAGTTCAGTCGATGCTGCTTGTAATGTAGTCACAAATTGTATGGTGCTCACCAGTGCTATCTGACCATCAGATGGTTTGAAATTCAACTTGACGGAATCGATAAAATGTAATGGATCGATTTTGATATCGACAAAAACATACAACACTTTAATATCGCTCGTCTGATCGACAGGTATGAGACAGCTGTGACCATAATGCACCAATAATTCTGCGCCCAAAGCCTTAGCTGTGTAATCGTCGACGCAACAGGCGCCATAAGTAACATCGCCCATGATGACAGTATCGGCATCAGTAAAGCGTTGAATTATATCGCTTATAATCATTGAATACATGAGCAAACCCTCAGGCAGCTGGAGCGCTACTCGTTTGGCTTTCATTTCACGTATGCGCCAGATGGTTTTGTGCAACTCAAAGTTGTAGTTGGAGGGCAGCCGATCGATGGCCTTCTGCAGCACTGGATCATCAAGCAAAGATTGAGGTATGCGATTGATGCGCGCTTTTGGCTTGAACACCTTCTTCGGTTTGGCACGTACCACTACGATTTCATTATTGGCGGGGTGGTTTGTGACGGCGGCTTTGGATGATAAATCCATGTTGACTGGTTGCATTACATCCAACATGGTGCTGAAAGTTGAAAAAATAAAAACATCAGTTTAGTTTCAAAAATGTGAGAATTCAAATATGCGTATATGTACATAGACCTACTGGTCGCAGTGCTATACCTAACTATCTATCTATCTATGTGCATAATAAGTGCAGCTTTATCATTCTTGCCTTTGTCCAAGTTGTAAATTTCGTAGGGAAGAAAGTCAAGCTCTTCACGTAAAAAATTGGTCATATCTCAGAAGTAGCCATTTATTTTCGAGGTCAATACTGAGCAATTGTTTCCTTATAAGATCGGAAAAATTGCCTCTGGGGGTTTCAGAAGATTTGATGTGTAGAAATTAAAACAGTAGTGGCAAGAGGAACCACGTTGTGAAACTTCTTGGTTGAACTTTCTGGATTGCAAAAATTGCAAAATTTTTGGTTGCCAAATTAGGAAACCTCTATTTTTGATCAACGTTAAAAATTTGGTTTATTTACATAATTTCCATACTGAATTCTTTATGTAGGCATATATTAAAATACATGCATACAAATACATATAAGATGATATGTTTTTGTAAACGCCTATATTTAACTAATCGTTTTTTAACAAAAAAGTTTACTTTTTAAATAAAGATATTACATTCGATAGCAAGTGCTTATCGTCGCCTGGGTAAAAGATTGTCGTAAGCGCCATTTTTACGATTTTTAGTTCTAGATGCAGTTATATATTTTGAAATAAGGTCTTTCGATTGGTGTTATCAGGTTTTAGATATCTCCTATAGTTTCCGAGATATTGACTATAATTTTTTCGATAATTTAGTAAAAATTTAATTAGTGATGCAGCCATATTAAACTAATCAATATCTTAAAAATGGCGTTGTCCATTTTTGGATATCTCCTTTAGTTTACGAGATATGGAGTAAAAAGTGTGGTTAATTTGGTAGAAATTTTGATCACATTTTGTCGTATTTCATACAAAGTGGCTGCCAAATTGTGGACAAATGACGCTTACGACAAAATTTTACTAAAGAAAATCCTTCATAAACTTAAAACTAATTAACAATAAACATTAAAAATTAAATAATTTAAGAATTTTGTGAACTAGTAACATTTTCAGAGACTTTGGAGAAGATCTATCTTCGCGGTTTTGAGAAATTGCATTCCAAACATCAATCGCGATTTCCCACAACTTGCCGAAATTAACATACGACAATCTTTTACCCAGGAGACGTTATGTACTTAGTATACATACATATGGAAAGTGTGAACATTTAAATACATAAAAAGGCAAAGTTTTTTTTTAGTAATGCCCCTTTTTTGAGCACACCATACATATTTGTTTATTTTTTACCAATTCGCATGACGCATTTCCGAAAGCGTTGCGTACAATTCTACATTGAAACTGGTTTTCCTAAGCGATATGCAACTCGCAAATTAAAGAAAAGTGTAAACTGCCAAAAGCAAGCAGTTCTCGAGTCATAAATACATTTACATATGTACATACATAGTTTAATAACATTGCGCTAAATAATCGTACATGGAAGTGAAAATCAAACAAAGGAGGCTTAATTATAAAATTATTATTATTACAAATGCACACACATTCAAGAACTAATATATGTATGTACATGGGTATAGATACTAAAAAATTGTCCGAGTAGATATAGAAACTCATTACTATAATTCATTTTTTACCTATTGCCAAACCTATTGCATATTCAAAGTTAAGCTAAGAAATTAACAGAGAATAGTGATCGCTGTTCGAAAATACGGAAAAACAAAGCCATTATCCATCCGCCTTTCTAATCTCAAGGTCAAGAACTTTTATTTGATACTGTATATTTTATTACGCGGTATTAACGCCAATATGAATGCGCAAAATGAAATTAAGCCAAATACTTGAGTCATTAAAATCATCAACGACTGTTCTTCGTCAACGTTATGTATATGTTTATGCAATGCTAATGTAAATAGCGTGTCGGACGTGGCAATATTTCCAGCTTTCCACGCATTTCGCTGTCAAATTGAGAAAGAGATATTTTATTTCGATGTGAGAAAAGCCAGAAAGACCTTTCACATTTCTAAAATCAGTTTCAGAAATAATAGTTGCAAGATGTGACTGCAATTGAGAGAGCGCACATCGATTTCGGAAATTTATTTCAATATGCTCGTGCTGCACTAGCAACCTGCAATTCGCCTTTCGGAAATAAAAACCTCTTTCGAAAGACACTTACCTACATGCAAAGTGTGACTGTTCATGTAACCGCTTTCTGAAATTTCTCAATTTGATAGCCTTTTCGAAATATATTGCATTGGCACGTCTGACACACTTTTAAGGAACAAAAACAACTACATAACTTCAAGCGATCTACATATCTATATTCATTTAAGTGAATGTTAGTTTTTAATCTACATTTTTATAATTTTTAATATTAATCTTACTATTGCTAATTACTATATTTAATTTACTACGATTGTTAATTACACCGGCATGCAAAAAAAGTGGTGTGCGGTTTTAACTCTCCCAAATACACATATTTTGACCCACTAATTCCGAATCTGAGGTTCGTTTGACTCGTATAGCCTCAAAATTTCGAGTAAATTGCGAAAATTTCGTCTATTTGCAATTCTTCGGGTTTTCGCAAATTACTCGACATTTTGAGGGTATACAAATCAAACGGACCTAAGGTTTAGATTCAGCGGGTTCAAATACCCTTTTTACATACATATGTATTTATATAATGTAAGCATCTAGGTTTACAGTACCAAATCCGTTACTTAATTTACTTTTATGTAATCATTTGTATGCTTTTGTCTACATCTTTGTTGTACTTTAAGAGGTCCTTATATCTTATTGTGCGAATGTATCATCAATAACTTGAATTAGATGGCTTGATAAACAATAATCTTTCAGCTAACCCACCTGCGCTATCGATATATATGTACATACATATGTACATGTCCATATGTCCATTGAACTTCATTGGCCTACGTGAGAATTATTCACCAAACACAAGCTGCTTCCTATACAAGCCGAAATAAAAGGTAGAATTGCAGACAAGATATGTATACACACAGTATTTTTGGTACACATGTGTGTATGGATGTTTGTATATACCTATGTGTGTACAGAAAGGTTGGAAGTGAATGTAGGCAAATTACTCTGCAACGATTTTGGAGGGCTTGTCAAATGCACTTTTTTTGGGGTTTTAAATAGGTATGTATGTATGTAGATATGCACATAGTACATACAAAAAATTAACTGAAAGATCGAAAGCAAATGGCTTCTTTGTTAGGTGCTAGATATGCATTTCAAACCATATAAATACCCAGTAGACAATTTCAGGAGTTAAAAGCCCTTCCGAAAGGCTTCCTGAGTCAACAGGCCTTCCACTCTACATTCCCTTCTCCTTTCTGTTTTGTATGGAGTGACACAAATTGAAGGGCTTCTTCTTTCGCTACCCATAAAGACCTTACAGAAGGGCTTTTATAGGACATACCTATGTACTTCAGAAGGGCTTTTGGGGGAGTTCTTTTAAAGTTGATTCTTTAATTTATAAAAATCATACATCTCTGAAGTATTTTTGCTTGCGGTTTATATCAAACATGCGTTATTGCAGCTTAAAATGTTTATTGAAATTCATTTGTAATGCTAAATAATATAAATTTATGCATTCGCGTAAAATGTAAATGGATAAGCCCTTCTAGAAGGCATGCAAGGAAGCAGTTTTTTCAGCCCTTCTTGGGTAGGCCTCTTAGAATGGCTTTACTTAATAAGGCCTACCTACCTAAATTATCTTCTGGCTAAATAAACATATGTATGCATGTACACATGTACATTGTCTATTATGCAAACAATAACCTCATAAACCTGCAACCTACAGAAATATCTTTATGTATCTATGTATGCATGTTTATAAAACAAAAAAACGCCTTTTTAGTGATATTTAAACTTACCTTGGTGTTCAAGTTTCTTTGCTGCTTTATTATTTTTTGTGGCTTTGGCTTGCGGCAGTTCACGCGATGCTCGTTTTTTAATTATTAATCTATTTACATATATCTACGTCGCCTGATGTAATTTCTAGTAAAATTCAGCGACCTTTGTTGCATTAACCGTTGGCTCAGCTCCGTTTTTTTTTTATTTGGTGCTTCACGCTTTATTTAATGAATCTTTGCACTTTTTGTCTAAATTTTCAAAATAATTTTTGCTGCTGTTGATTGCTGCTTCTCACAACTGAACCAACCTTATGACAGTGTTTAGAAGTACGTATTACTCTTGTCCAGCTACTTTATTAATTAACACTTTGGTGGAGGAATATTTTATAACATTTCTAAATTTGTTCAGCTTTTGTAAATGCACTTTACCAACAAACTTTTATTTAAATTTTGCAAGAAATACGCTTCGCTTCGCCCTGCTTGCTACACGATTGACGATTGACTTGCCTGTATGCCTGCCGTTAATTTTCTATGGTTGGCTTTGGTGGTGCACTTTTTGTCTACCCCCACTGCCTTTCCATTTGTTGTTTTTTTTATTGCTGTCGACAATGGTTTTGCCACCATTGGCACATGTTCATGAGTCACGTAGGCACCTGAAAACGAAGCAACTTGTGGAATCAGCTGTTTGTATTTAGTAATTAAAATGAAATTTTTAACGCAATGACACGACACTGCATGAATATTCCTTTATTTTTTATTTGCTTGCAGTTTTCATTAGATAAATTAAAAATTAATGCTGCGATTTCTATAAATAATTCGCGAAATATTGCCAAAATGAACACAATGCACGCGGACAAATGTTAAAACATGAGTCAAAGCTGTCACTTTGCTGTCTCTGATAACGAGCGGTGTTGGATAACGAAATTAATCAAATGCAGACTTGGTACATATATCGCAGGGATGATTTGAGAAAAATGTCCCGCTCAGCGTGTTTACATGAACCAAAAATACAAGATCACGCAAGAACGCGACGTTGTATTTGTAACTGGTTTTGAGAAAAAAGTTTGCGAAAGCGGGTTCGTACATTAGAATTTACAAAAGGAATTCCACTACTCTGCGTACTTTTCTAGTACCATTTTCGCACCAAGAGATTTCATTCTTCCCCTTTCTCCGTCCTTCGTCCCATTTCAAATGTTTTTCTGAATCCATTTATTTTTCGTTATCTTGCTTTTATAAATTTGTTTAATTTAGCGGATCACGGTTGCATTTTAGTATCGAGAAATATTGCTAGAAATTCAATCGCCGTGTAAACAGTCAAAAAGCGATTTCAGAAATTTTCCCTGCAATTCGCCTTCGGAAAAAAAATTCTTTCGAACGACACTTTACATGCAAGGTGCCAATGCTCATGCAACTGCTTTCTGCAATTTCTCAAATAATAATTGATAACGTCATTTTTTAATCGGTTGTTTCATTCACACACATGGTTTCATTCCGTTTCATTCACATGGCGGGGGAAAAATGACGTCACTGCAAAAAAAAACTTTTTTCTCGCACACCGTCCTGTGTGATCTTTATTCGTTCTTTCATGAAATAATGCTGCCAATTTTTGTTCTCTTTGAACCAATACGTGCAAATATCAAAAGCGCTAGGAAAGAGAATACGCTATCAATGAAACGATAGTGGCGATAGTACTAAAACTATCGATAGTTAGTTCAAGTGAACGATAGTATTGTCCATAGCTCGACAGCTCTAGTTTGTCGTTAAATGATCGTTAATTGGTTAATGTAGTATGTACATGCATTGCGTTTTTACAAAATATTTTATATTTGATGTAGAATTGACGGTACGGAGGTATCTGTACTCTTCCCCTCTCTTCTCACCTCCTTCGCCTACGAACGAGCAGATTTGAAAGCAAGATTTGACGTGTCTGAAAGGGGACTAAGGCTGGCAATGCTCGCACGGTGCGTAAAATTAACTTTTTTATGACAAAATCTTATCTGGGGAAACGCGAAATAAATGAAACGGTATTTAGGTTATGTAGATTGGAAAATGCACGAAAAATAGTCGGGAAAATGCCTTGACTTTTAAATTCTTCAAAAAATAGAGGATTTTTAATTATATTCCTGCTTTTCCTGATTAAAAAGGTTCAAAAATACATGCATATAATTTTGCTATTGGTGGAGGAAATTAATTCCATTGGTCCAAGAAGAGAACCGAAAAATACATTATGCCTTATCCTGAGTAGAGGTTTACGTCGACAGGCTTTGTGGCGGCGGCGTTCTCAACTTTAAAAAGAAACGGCGACGCCGCCGCGACTGGAAACCCTGGCGCAACTGAACATAAGACAGATTCCACAGAGCCATGTCATCTCGGCAGCGTTAGGCAAATGTCATGCCAATTAAGAATATAATTATATTTAGTTCGTTCTTGAAGTAGTTTTGAATTTAAATATTGTTACTTCCTACTTGAATTAAAATGTTGAGTGTCTGATGGATGGGCAAACAGAAAAAGGTCTGAGGTACATACATACAGGATTTCTTTGCTCTCTACAGATCCCTGTTTTTATACCCGAGCGCACTTGTGCACAAGGGTATATTAATTTTGTTCACATAACGGTTGTTTGTAACAGCCAAAACGAATCGAGATAGATATAGACAAATGTATACATAAATGATCAGGATGAAAAAAGAAATCGATTAAGCCATGTCTGTCTGTCCGTCCGTCCGTCCGTCTGTCCGTCCGTCCGTCCGTCCGTGTACACGATAACTCGAGCAAAAATTGAGATATCTCAACGAAATTTGGTATGTAGGTTTCCCTTACCGAAGCGGTTCACTTTTCACTTTTGGTTTCCATGTATTTACTATGGGTGGAATACAAATTTTCGGGTGAATTTTTTTTTGGGCGAAACTCAGAATAAGGCAGGATGTGTTTCAATGTGCATACATCATTCAAATTTTGTACAAAATTCCTTAGGCCCCGAATGTCGCCTTTGTGTTTCCTTAACTCGGTGGCGGCGCGTGAGGAATGACCAAAAACTGCGGCGACGGCGGCGTGAACCTCTAATCCTGAGTTTCGCTCGAAAAAAATTCACCCGAAAATTTTTGTTCCACCCATTGTAAATACATGGAAACCAAAAGTTGAAACTGAACCGGTTCGGGGAAAACGAAACTCTTGATAACACTGATTATTATTTTTTTTTGTTGTAAGACAAAATCAAAAATTTTACATTTGAAGGCCTTTTAAAGGTCGGAATGAAAAATTACCTTACCATAGAACTGACTTAAAAAGTAAGATTTTGAATTTTTTGTACTTAAAAACAGCTGGCAATGAACTTAAAAAGCTAAAATCAAGGCACATTAAACCAGGGTACGAAAATAAACTGTACAAAACAATTCCCATTTGCTCATCGATCATCATATCATTTGTGGTTTTGTACAGTTTTGTACATAGTCAGAAACAAATTGTAAGATACACTGTCATTTTCCCCAACGAGAAACGTTTGCTTTTCGTTTGTGACAATTGTACCATATTGTACGTTTTATATATATGCAAACGTTTCAGTTACGTGAAAAATATTTTTTTCTGTAAATTTTCATATCCAATTCAATTAAAAAACATTTTGATTTTTTTATTCATTGCAGCCATTCGTTTTGTATTTAGTCATTGCATATATGTACACACATGCATATATTTTTCTCTGCACGATTCATTTCGTTTGTTGTTTCGTCTGTAACTACTAAACTACTGTAGTGTACTATCGCAAAAGTGAACTCAGCCGTTTTGTTTTCGTATTGTACCGAACTGTTGAAGTAATAAACGAAACGAAATAGTAACGTACAATATAGTTTATTTTCGTACACTGCATTAAACAGGTAGTATCAGTAGAGCAAAAACAACATTTGCGTGTATTTTGTTGTTGCTTCTGGTATCGAAAGTGTCAAAAACTGTTCTGAATTTTTTCTTCTAAATCAAAGCGTGCCATGTGAAATACAAAAAATTATAAAAAATAAAAAATTGAAATTGGAAAAAATAAAAATTGATGCAACTTTCTTTCCTAGTAAATTTGTTTGCTTCTCGAAGCGTTGATCCATCCTTTGCAAGGCTCAGTAATCAGCAGTCGTGCTGCTGAGTTGGGCGAACGTTCCAAAAGCTGCTATTCAATCGCTTGTTTTGTATGGAAAAAGGTTTCACATGCAAATGGATTTTAACAATTCAGAATTTTTGTGAGAAAAAATTAAAAATATTTGACATTTTCGAGACCAAATAATTTGAAAATAAATCAAATCAGCTGCTCTACTGATACTACCTGTTCAATGTACCTTGGCTAAAATATATTTTTCGAGACTCGTGACCAAGGCGAATATATATACATAAGGTGGTATCGATTCAACAAATACAACAATTGCTTGTATTTTGTTTTTGCTTCTAGCGGGCCATTGTCAAATTTCAGCTATTCTTCCCCGAAGGAAAAAGGGCGACAGAAAATACAAACACTCTCACGTTTTCACTCACTCACTAGCGAAATACAAAATTTTGACAATCAAACGCTACTCACAGCTGATGAAACAACACCACCTTATATAAATTCGCCTTGCTCGTGACTATGTGTATCGACTCAATGATGGAAGCACAGCACAAATATAAGTTACCTACTGCTTTGAAGTTAAAAAAGGAGAAAACTCAAACTTTTTTTAAAGTCATTTTAAGGGCTAAGGGTTAAGGTAATATATTAAATCAACGCGATTATTTTCCTGAATTTTCAATCTCTAAAACACGATCCCTAACGAGCCTTTTGATGACTTCCTTACGTCTGCTGATGGATTTAAGAAATTAAAATTTATCAATATTAAACATAAAACATTTTTTTAATATCATCAAAGTTAACCAACTTTATTTTCACTTTTAACGTACATTTGTTTTAACTCATCAACTATTCTTACTAAATTTATCGATAATTTTGCTAACGGTACGCATTTCTTTAAGTCCATAAACGCAACAATTTTTCAAGTCCGTGCACTGTCTATTTCAGATGCCTCAGCTTCCTCCGCATCCTCTGCAATTGATAAAAACATTGTTACACAATCATGCCAATAATTTAAAAAAAAAAGCCCTTGAATGATCACCTACGCTTGTTACCCGGAATGCGACTCAAACGTTCTTGTTCCACGGCTGCAAAATATTCGGACACCGCTTGTTCACAAGCATCCTTAAATGGTGCAACATTTACGCGACCATTGAGCATTGTGAGATCACCTTGATCTTGGCCTTGATTAGTCTTAACTTTCAATTTAATCTCACGCGATTTGGCTTCTAAAATTTTTTCTCGGCGATTTTCACGCTCGAACATCTATAGAAGATAAAACTAGTTCAAAACCATTAGCTCAAAATCTAAAATCAATGGAAATTTATCGATAAATAATAATCGTGTAAAGATTTATCAATAGATTCTAAAACTTATGGAAATTTGTGAAAGTTTAAAAACAAATAATTTCAGTTGCTCTTGATTTCATTAATTTCTCCCTTTCTCAAATTTAAAAGCCTCTATTCCTTCACTCCACTTACCGCCGTCAACAATGGCTTATCATTCTTTGCCGACATTACCATATTATCCGATACCTCTATGAGAAAAGTGGCACCCAACTTACTGCCGCAACTGACGAATTTTCCATTTTCATTTGTACGCACACAATGGAGTGGCTCATCGCATACTTTAACCGTTAGCACTGGTTGATTTTGTTGCTGCAAAAGATCCCACGTATCCAGCACGCCATCCATGCGTGTTATAAAAAACTGGGATACCCTAACAAAATCATATATACGTATGTAGATTATTATCGATTATCATTACAATTCCATTTCGTTCTATGTATACTTCGTATAACTCCAAGCGCCATCCGTCAGCATAGCATCACTATTTTTAGTCCAAATTATGGAGCTTTCGCGGCAGTCCTCAGACCAAATGCGCGCACACCAATCACCTACGGTTAGGAAATTCTTTACAAAGGCAGGATTGCGTGTTATAGCATACACTGGACCCAGGTGACACATCATCTGAAAAGAGCGTAATTCAAGCGAAATGTATTCATCTTACACATCCATGTCATACCCTTATCTGTATCTTCTCCATTGGCGTTTTGCCTTTGCGATTGCACGAGAACAGCATACCCATTTCGGTGCCAGCCATAAAACGCGTTGGTATCGTTGTTTCATACTCCAACACAGAAACCCCAAATGAACGTCCCAAATCTTGTTCGTCCGTACGCACTGGATCCATTAACAGCTTATCTAGCGGTTCACTTAATTTTCGTGTATCCCACCATAAAACTTGCCCATCCGAACCGCCAGAGAAGAATTCTGTGCCACTTTTCGAGTTGTTCCATAGCACCGAGTTAACGGGGTCACGATGACATATTTCACGTTCACTTATCATTACCGGATATTTTCCGTGTCTTGTATCCCAAGCAGCTACCTGACCATTGTACATACCACTAACCAAACTTGTAGGATCTTTTTGATTATATTCAAGGCATACACACGGTACTTTTGGTTCCAGCGTGAGAAAAGGCTCATTGGGATTTTCGATTTCCCAAATATATGAGTTACAACGCTGACCTGTTTTATCACCTTGAAATTTCATATCGCAATGACTAACAGCCATTTTGATGCCACCATCCGGCGACCATGAAAGGTGTGTGACAGGCACCTTAAGAGGATTGGGATCACGATAAACATTGACAGTACGTGAGCGGCATGGTTCCGGTAGAGGTGCAGGATCTAAATCCTCGAAATAATTTTCGTAAATATTCACCGCATTATTTTGGTGTATATAATGTTCCATTGGTTTGGTGAGATTCATTACTTGTGTTATATAATTTTCATCCTTTTCAATTTTACGTTTATAACGGACCGTTTGCTCTGGATCGGACAGAGTAATATCCTTGGGCCAACCACCTTCATTGTGCGTGATGCCTACATGTTTGTATGTAGCACGCTCGGTGTTGGCCTCACTCAGCGCCATTTGTCGGGTGAATTGTGTATAGCGATCCACTGGATTCTTAAGTATATAGTTCTTGGCAAGCTCCTGTGAAGAGTTCTCCGAGAAGATAACTACATCGTTGTCGCTAAATTGTGCATGAGCTCCAAACGTGCGGCGTTCTTTCTTAAAAGTAAACTCCATTTTGGCAATTTGTGTAGTTTCGCAACAGTAAAAAATTAAAAACAAAATAAAATTTAACGACTGCTGGCAACCACTGTAGGAATTCAACTGTTAAATCGATACTAAAGTGTCAACTATATCTGCATGGCAACGTGGCACACACAACCGCGTTGTCAACCATATTTCACTAAATTAAATGGCAGCACTGCGCTAACGGCTAATTGTCAAAAGCGATTCTTCCGTGTCCGCAATTTTTCGCGATTAACCAACAAGTATTTTGTTAATGCAAATTAATATTAAAATGGCAGTCGTTTTAGCGAAAAAAATTTGTGAACTCAACACTGTTATTAAAAATGCATTAATTACTGCTATTGTGCTCACGAAGACAACGCCCAACACTTTCGTTGCGCGCGATTCAAACGAATATCGCAGTGTTATTTCCTTTACATTGCGCGACTCGAAGCGACATAGTATAATCAATTGCAAAGTTTGGGGCACCAAAGAGCAAGTGGCAGACTATAATCGCCAACTGAAGATTTACGACATAGTCGATGTCATCGCACCAAGGATTGTGCCCACTCTCATTTCACTGCAGGTCAATGATGGACAAGGACGCTTGGACAAACACAACTATCGCGATGTGGATGCCTTTTGCGAGTTGCATAATTTCCGATGCATGCCACATAAGCCACTCTGCAGTGCTCTCAATTTGCAGATGTCCGCTGCAGCATAAAGGAAAATAATGCAAAAGAGCAATTTATTGACTTGTTGGTTTTAGTGGCTGCTCAGCGTCCGGTCAAAGAAGTGCGAAGTAAACGCAACGGTGAAATTCTAAACTGTCTTGAGCTAATTGTTATCGATAGCAGCAATGCTGATGCTGTTGTGATGACCATTTGGCAGCCTGATTGGATACAACAGGCGCAACATTATTTGGAAGCGATGCGCACAGTCGTACATTTAATCGAGGTCAAGTTGGGATATCCAGAATTTTACAAAAGTATCACATTATCTTTTACCGGAAGCACGCAACTCAAATGACCGTAAATCAGCTGTACGCCCGCGCCGAGGGTCATCTCAAAGATGATTCAGAACAATTCACCGCAGTTCTTTATGCAATGCTAACTCATTTCGATTTTGATGGCTCTGGTCAAGTGCTAAGCCGCAAATGGTAAGCATAATACGAAAATAAGCTCAAATTGACCTTCAACGCTTATCTTTCACACAGCAAATCCTGTAATGCCCTACTTAGGCGTAATCAAATCATATGCGATATGGAGCAATGCCAATTGGTTTTTTCGAACATTTTTTCACCATTAACGTCCAATTTAGCGATCATACTGGCACTTTGTTGGAATCACGCCTGTCTGGCGCCGTAGCTGAACGTGTGCTCGCTCTAACGCCATCGCAGTATCAAGCTTTAAGTGAACAGCAGAAGGAAGAATATAAATGGAATTACCTGATGAATCACTTTGAGGTGAAGTTGGCTGTGCGTAAAGCGAGCGCTGTGCGACGACAAATGAGTGTGCTCGTGGTGGATATGAGAGTTGTAGAAATACCAGAATTAGCAGCAAAGATGTGCGTATTTTAAATGAAATTAACAAATGTATTTACGCGCCTGAGCCCTTTTTGTATAAACATACAAGACCAGTATTTTTAAGGAGTTGAAAATAAAACCAGATATCTTAGTTATCTGCATCTGCCATACGTCTCAAGACTTTTATGCGTTTATCACCAACAGCTGCTTCTTTGTTGTCTGCACCGGCAGCACCTGCTCCTCCGGGTGCTCCAGCACCAGCCTTATCACCAGCACCTGCTATACCAGCAGCGCCATCGGCCGCACCAGCTGCACCTGCAGCGGAGCTATTGACAACTCCCTCAGCTTTAAGTGCGGCTATTTCTCCTGCATTTAGTCCCTCTAAATCTTCTTTCGTCAACATATCATCCTTTTCAAAATCAGTGCGTTCCATTATGAATTGACGCTCCTGCCGCTTCTTATCAATATTAAATGTGCTGTCTTTGAAAATTTTCAACATGTCCTTAAACTCGGTATCATTTTCTATTATCTGTAAAAACTGATCCGGATCATCAGGATCGAATTGCACTATCGAGTCCAATTCATTTTCGCGCAGTTTGGCTTGTTCAGTTTCATATAGCTCTGTTTTATGTTTAAGCTTAATTTCCTCAACGCGACCGTCCAGCAGCTTGCAATGTTGTAGCTCGCGCTCGAAAAGCTAAAAATGGAATATCATTTAGTCGAGCTTTGAATAAATCGGTATGATTGGTACCAGCGAAGAGAAAAATGTTGCAGAGCTTTTTAAGTTTTCTATTCTAGTTGATATGACTTCTTAAACCTCTTTGGGCGTTCTTATCAAACCTCAATGAGCAGAGAGACCTTTTATCTGCTCACTGCAGTAAAGAATTTACTGAAAGCTTAAAAACCTGCACGCGGAAAAGGTAATGGTGCCCGTTACGTACATATATAAAGTCAGATCAGAGAGAACATCCATACAAAATGTGTATAAAGCATTTCCCGCGGGCGCTGTTGTCTAGTACAGTCACGACCAAAGCATCAAATTGTTTAAGCTTTATATACATTTTATTGAAGGCGCAGAAAGTACTCGTAAAAGCTCTCTCTGATCGTCATTGGTCTACGACGGAGATGGGAACCGCCTTGCCTGCGGGCAAATCTCTTTTAAGCTTTCTATACATTTCATGCAGACGCAGGAAGAGTAAAATTATCTCTGCCCATCGCTGGTCTAGGAATTGCTCAGTTCTATTTACGATAGAATTCTATGTATACACTTCCATTACATTAAAGATTAGCTAAGCTATTTGATGTTTAGAACAAAGTCAATATGGTCGTAAGGCGACCGTAAAACTTTTGGACTCCCGTACACCTCTTAATTATTATAACTCGCTAGATGACCCCTCAGAGCTGCTATGCGCGTTTCGCCTTCGTAGCTAGAACACGTAATAGCTCTTCGAGAGTTTAAAAGCTATTTCATACAACAGTTGGCTGGATTTTAAATTTTGCTGTTCGGAGTTCCAACTCACCCCTTACAATGTTTTCTAACCTAGTTTTGCAGTTCATTTTACGACTTACCGCCATCAAAAGAGCTTTATCCTTGGCCGCACTCTGTCTCAAAGCAGGATCCATTTCGAATAGTTGTACATCGCCATTTTCCAAGCCCACCGCCAAATATTTCCCATCTGGTCGAAATTTCACGTACTTTACGGGCCGCTTTAACTTCAGCGTGAATATCGGTTTTCGTTGATGCAATAATAAGTCCCAAAAGTCAACTTCCCCTTTAGCGTCTCCCGTGACAAAGAGCGAGCAGCGCGATGGACTCCAAGTTCCACACAACATTTCGTTCTTCTTTTTCATTAGCAGCGTTGTTGGTGCACCTTTACATTCCTCCGCCCAGATTTTTACACACCAATCGGCGGCAATAAGAAAATTTTTTACGAAGAATGGATTGCGCTCAATAGTGCGCACCGGCCCCGAGAAGAGTCGATAGTTGGCGATTAGAACCTCAGTTGGCACCATACCTTTGCGATTTCCAATAAACACGTAACCCTGATCGCTGGCAATGATGTAGCGCACAGGAATAGTATATTCGAATTCTAAAACCGTTACACCATGTGCACGCTCGCGCTTCTGCTCATCGGTTAGCTCCGGATCGATCCAGATTTCTTGTAATGGCGTGTTGAGATCGCGCCCATCCCAGTATTTTACCGAACCATCATAGGAGCCGCTGTAAAATTCTGAATTCGATTTGGAGTGCACCCAACACAGCGCTGCTGCTTCCTCGCGATGTGCTGCTTCTAAAGGAGATATTTTTATAGCTTTACCGCCATTCCAAGCATCCCAAAGACCCACCATGCCCGAATGCAGACCGGCAGCAATGAAATTTTCATCACGCGGACAGAAATGAGCACGATGCACTGGTTCTGTGGAATCGAGCACTATCTCAGGCTTCAAAGCATTAGCCATATTCCAAACATAGAAAAAGTTCGGATTTATCAAGACAGATGGTTCGGTAACTTGTAGTATGCCGGATGGAACAGATGGCGATGAGTGTAGGTCATCTTCTTCGGTCTTCACGCCTAATGGCGGCGGAGGTACCGGTGGAGTAAAGTTAAAGTTAGTGGGTTGCGAAAGAAACCTTTTTTTCTCGTTCG
Source organism: Rhagoletis pomonella (assembly GCF_013731165.1). NCBI lineage: Eukaryota > Metazoa > Arthropoda > Insecta > Diptera > Tephritidae > Rhagoletis > Rhagoletis pomonella. The sequence goes on along the minus strand of NW_023458559.1, from coordinate 75,819,033 downwards.
GCATCCAGTCTATTACGGTAATGGGTCGTACAGGTTTCTGTGGATCATGAAATATATTACACTGGCGTGCCTCGAACGGCGTGCGTATATCTTTGCCCAATTCAGGCGGCAGATCGATGAAGAACTCCTGATAGATATTTACAGCACTATTTTGGGCAGTCACATCCATTGATGTGTGTATTAGATTGGTAACTTGCATACCCCAGTTGTCGTCGCGTTCAATCTTCTTACGGTAACGCATCGCCGACTCTTCATCGTTTATGTTGACTTCGCGCGGCCAGCCACCTTCATAGTGATACATGCCATGCTCTCCGTAAGTGACATTCTCGGTCTCTACCCAGCTAAAGGCCATTTGTTCGCTCAGCTGCGTGGTGCGATCCATCGGATTGCGTAGGATGTACGTTGAGCGAATTCGGTGACTAGGCTGTATGCTGAGCATAAGCTGCGTGCGATCGCTCAGTAAGGGCTGACGGCCAAAGCGACGACGCTCACGCGAATAAATATATTGAGTTTGATACATTGGTGCAACTCTAAGCCAGCGAAAAAGTTGAACAAATGTTTTATAAAAAAAAATTAAGGAAAATATATTCGACAATTGGCAGATGAAAGAACTAAAAATTGTATCAAGGCACATTGAACAGGTAGTATCATCAGAGCAGCTGATTTGATTTTTTTTTTTTTAATTATTTGGTCTCGAAAATGTCAAATATTTTCAATTTATGTTCACAAAATTCTAAATTGTTAAAATCTATTAGCACGAGAAACCTCTTTCCATACAAAACAAGCGATTAAATAGCAGCTTTTGGAACGTTCGCCAACTCAGCAGTAGAGGTGGGTAACTCAACTCAGAGTTGAGTTATTGAGTTGATTCCTATAAGTGAATCGGTAACTCAGACTCCCTGTCCAAAAAAAATGTAACTCAGTAACTCAGTTGATGCCGTAGGGCTCACATGAATCAATTGAATCATAGTGGCTCATATTTGTCCATATAACTCTCTCGCTTCGCCACAGTGTTTAGCATGGCAAAGTCTTGCATTTTGTTTTTGCACGAGGCGAATTTATACAAGGTGGTGGCAAGAATACAACAACAACAACCACATGTATTTTGTATTGCGGGTGTTATGTCAAATCTCACAAATTCTTATAATTTCGTTTTTTTTTAGTTTTTCTCGAAATATGTATGTATGTAAGATATATAAAGATGTGCATATCAAATCAATTGCCTTTCCAACGATATCCACATTTTGAAATTCGGTACAATAGGTTTCGAAATATAAGCTTTTGAAAATATTGAAAATTCCACCTTTACCCTCCCCCTAGCACCGCCCTATTAATTTGCACACAAAAAAAATTACACCTTTCAAATCAGTAGAAAGGAGCTGACCACGCCCACTTTAAAGTTTTGTTTTATCTCAACGGCCGCTATACCGCATCTATGCCTCAAAACGAGTCTGCGATACGAATGAGTGTAACATACAAAGAGTCAAATGAGTTAGTTGAATGAGCTGACTCCTTAAAGTGAGTTGGAGTCATTGAATCAACTCCTATAAATTTGCTGAGTTACCCACCCTTACTCAGCAGCACAACCGCCGATTACTGGGCCTTGCAAAGGATGGATCAATGCTTCGAGAAGCGAACAAATTTACTAAGAAAGAAAGTTGCAACAATTTTAATTTTTTTGCCAATTTTATTTTTCTATTTTTTGTATTTCACATGGCACGCTTTGATTTATAAGAAAAAAATCAGAGGAGTTTTTGAAACTTTCGATCCCAGAACCAACAAAAAAATACACGAAAATGTTGTTTTTGCTCTAATGCTTGATATGCCTTGAATTGTATAGAGCAATCATCATGGCGGATTGCGTCATGAGCAATCATCATCATAAAAATAGAGTCAGCCTTATCATGAGTTTCATTTTCCCCGAACCGGTTCACTTTTCACTTCTGGTTTCCATAGGCCTTATCATGAGTTTCATTTTCCCTGAACCGGTTCACCTTTCACGTTTGGTTTCCATGTATTTATTATGGGCGGAATACAAATTTTCGGGTGAAATTTTTTCGGGCCAAACTCAGGATAAGGCAGCATGTATTTACTATGGGCGGATGACGAATTCTCGGGGAATTTTTTAGGCGAAACTCAGGATAAGGCAGAATACTAGATAACAGATGAGTTATCATCAAAAACCAGAAATATCGGCAGACTTCTTAAGACGGCCATCATACCCGAGTGCTTAGAGGTGCGTACTCCCATCCAGTCGCAGTGCTTCTGATGCAACTAGAGGTTAGGCGGACTGCTCTTGTAAAGAGTTCACTCGGTGATTTCACAGGCTCAAAGAAGAAGATTTATCTAAAAACGTAAACCTCAATCATCCCGATATTTTGACCAAGTCAACGAAGAAGTGATTCCATCTTACGTCGCATTGCAAGGCATTAACTTAACAGATATTACCATTTGGAAATTAGTATCTACTCTGAATTTATCTTCACCTTTGAGTGGAAGAGTTTCAGTAAGGATATAACGCCTGCTCGAAGCTCCCCAAGTCTTGTAGCAGGCCCTCATTTCACGCAGTCATGCGATTCGTCAGAATAGTGCTGAATTAATGTCGTACTTTGTGGTAATTTTGTGTCCTTAAGCAAAACTTCAACTTATCCTACGGCAATAAAACTTTGTATAAATTTGATTTGGGCAATGTGCGGTAGGGCCCAGGCTCCATTCCTGATAGAGCGGTAGAGCAACATTCAAAAGATTTTTCTCTAATAACGGTAGCTCCTCGGCAAGAAATGGCAAACCTATTTCTGACCTGAAAAAGTTTCTGATTAAAACCATTTGTCATTCGGAGTTTACGAAAATCTGCTTGTGTAACACCATAAAGACGTAACCATGCAGTTAGACGCGGCGGGAATAATAAATCCACCGTATTCAAAGCGGTTCACGATGGTTTTGGGTGCGCAGAGTCCCTAACTAATTTATCGGTACACGCAGAACGGCTGTGAAGGGGAAACCATCCTTAGATGACTCTGCTGCTCGAAAATATCAGCGTGACCAGTGGACAGCCCAAAGGTCACACGTCTGCCCCAGAGGTGTGAATAGTATACTACTTATGTATTACAAAACTACTTTGTACCTATTCGGATTCTTGATTAAAACAATTGTAGACAGGTCATTTTGAGCTATACCTTTTCTTGGTGTTTTCGTTGTCTGTACTTGCGTGTCCGACCTTTTCAGACGATCAGGCGAACACAGCCCATGACCTTACACGGAAAGGTTCTGCGTTTCTTCGTTGAGAAGGACTTTGCTTTTCAGTTACCCAGCGAACCCAAAGTATTATCTGTTTGCTAGATTTATTCTTTACGCGATCTCTAGGCTAGGTTTACAAAGTCCTTCATAAAAGTTATAATTTCTTAAAGTAATTTGTACCTCAATACGCGAAGCCTCTTTGTGTGTAGTCAAGAGTAAGTGGCTCACTATATAGTAAGTATGGCTGACTTCCAAAACGTCAAATGCTTTGCATACGTACAAAGTATAAGGTTCCATAACGCCGAACTACAAAATATTGACAATGTATACTGGACAATGTATATAGGACTTAAATAGGTCACCGATCCTACTGCTGGATGTCTGCTGTAAATATAAGGGTGACACAATCAAGTTTTACATACAACATTTAGAACGGGAAACTTCACTCCAAGCAGATATAGCAAACAGAAGAGTAATAAAAAAAGCACATCTATGTAATGCTATTTTGAACAACATTAGCTTAATTTGGGAGATCCGACGGAGAAGAAGGGCGATGAGTTTAAAGAGAGATTTTTTAAGGGAATCTAAAGTGCAGTCCTATTCAACTTTGAAGTTATCACTGCAACCAGAGACGCGTCGCTACGTGTGGTTCCAAGGCATAAGAACTCTTAATGAGTGTCCCAGATTTACATATTATACGTTCTTCAGGTTTACCGCTTGACCAATTTCTTCTGCGTCCTGCTCATAGCTAAAGAAAGCGAAGTTTACGGTTCTGGCGTTGACACAAACTTACATATACTTTCATAATTAGGGGGAATCGGCATAATTATGTACATATGTTATCTAAGTAGGGTATGCTGTCTAATGTAGATGATGCCGCGGCAGCTCAGATAGTCAGACAGTGTTGCGGTTTCCAACATAAGATTGATTCGCCTTCTCACAATTAGCCCACTTCCGAACAGGAGTTAGGTTGTTACCCAAAGGATATTTGGAGTAAGCACCGGAAGTCGTGAGCTGCTTAAAGCGGATGCAAAAGAATCGTTTTTGGCCACTTCCTGCTGAATGGCTATCAGAAACTTTTCACACATGCGTGGACTTCTGCACCCACAAATACCCTCCATCTCCTATTAGTCTTTTTTTAATTTTATTCTTTTTTAATTTTATTTTAATTTTTAGATCTTATTATTTTAAAAATGAGTTTTTTAATTTCATTAATTTTTAGAAACTTATTTAATTATTTTTCTTTTTTAAATTTTACTAATTTTATTTTTTTAAATGTAATTTTCTTTAAACTTTTAGCTTTTGTTGTTTAAAAAAATATATTATTTTTTTTTAATTTCAGAAAATTTTTGGGAACATTGCTTTTTCTATAGTCGATATTTTTCTAATAAAATTTATTTTTATTTTTAGATTGTTGTTTTAAAAAGGATTTTTTATTTAATTTGATTCTTAGAAACTTAGTATCTTTTTTAATTTAATTTTTTTTTTTAAATTTAACTTTCTTTTAACTTTTAATGTTTGTCTTTTTTACAAAGAAAAAATTTTTTAAATACAAAAAATTCTTTTAACTTACTTTTTTTTAATTAAAGTTTCTTTAAAATTTCACATTTAATTGTTTTAAAAAGAAAAACTTTTCTGTTTAATGTCATTTAATTCTTAAAATTTATATCATTTGTGTTTTATTTTTTATTATATTTTATTCTTTTTTTAAACATGTTTTTAGTTATAATTTTTTATTGCTTAGAAAGAAAAATACATACATATGTACATACATATATATTTTTTATTTCATTTAATTTTTATAAAACATATTGGAGAAGGAAAACTAAGAGCGGCAATGAGCTTTGTGATATATAAGCACGACTAAGCCTTAAGATATCAGGCTTTTGAAAACGATATGTTGTGGCAGCTCTGCTTCGATTTATTCGTAGATTATGTAGTTTTAAAGCAACACAAAATAGCTAAAAGACCTTGCAAATGAACTGAAAACTGCACCCAGCCTATTTCCATGCTTGCAAATTACCACTAAAACTCCCCCCTAATTAATATTTCTGTCTTAAAAGTAATTTTTTTAACTACTATGCGGTAGTATTTGTAAATATAATCATATATTTATACATATTTTCTGTGTGTTTGTATACATTTGTATGAAAGATCATTCTTGTCAGCTTTTTCTCTTTCTGGAAATTCGCAAAATACATTTCTCTGTAGCTCATTCTTTACGGTAGGGTTGTATGTATGTATGTGAGTAATTTTTTTGTATGCGCTGTGGACTTAAATTAATTTTTTTAGTGTTTTTTTTTATTAGTTACATTACATACATATTTCTTTCATATTTTCGCAATAACATTGGCATTCGATTTAAAGTTCGTTTTCATAAATTCTTTATTTTTATTTGCTCAATTTTAGCTAAATCACATTTCTTAGAGTTATTTGAGTTGCAAAATTTGTGTGGGAAAAAATAATGTATTACAAGAATCAAATATAATTTACATATGTATGTATGAACTAGTAAACAGAATCAGTTGGAAAAACATTTTAAAATTCCATATTAAATTTCTATTAAAAAACAATCAGTAATTTACAAGTAATTTAGAAATCTAAAATTTTTGAGAGGCTTCTTAAGCAGTATATGTACACTTGTGGTCAGCTGATTAAGTCAAGTGACATTTTGACTAGTTTTGGCTATTTTTCTTTTGTTTACTTAATGTTTATAATTTTTTTTTATAAAAGTTTAGCCGTTTACCTAATCAGCATCCCACACAAACGAAATCGTCGAGCATATTTTATATGGAAGAAAATGCACAACACCGTCAGCCAAAAAAATTATTAAAAATCAACGCGATTTTTTAGCGTCTCGAAATTTGCACTTTAACCTCTCAAAATTTAATAAGCTAAAAAACTGCATACCCAGAATTTTTCTGAAAATTTTGAATAAAAGGTTTGAAATTTTCTGGTGCAAACGTTAAAGTTTGAGTTTTCATAAGTTTGAAATATGGATTTATGTGGTCTGGTTAGGTACGTTTAAAATTGATTTTGAGAGTGATTTTTGAATTTCCTGTGGACCAACTTTAAATGCAATACTTTACATGTCAACAAACATCTATAAATTATCCCCTGATTATCTGAATCCGGCCTTGGTTCATAAACTATATTTTGGGCTACGAAACTTTAAGCCAAGATTTGTGAAGAATTCCAGCAGAGCCATAACCTGAACTAGGACATATAAAAATCAAAATTCACTGTTATAGAATGTATTCATTAAAATAAGTGAAACGGTAATTAACCTTTCAAATTTACAGGTTTTCATATACAAATATCTACGTGCAGTACGCCTTCGATTAAAGCAATACCCTAATATTTATCATTAGTAACTCTGTAATTGCAACTTTTCACATAATTTAAGTAAATTTAAGCAAATTTTCATCCGTAATTTCTTATTAGGGGTATTCTCTGAGTCTTGTATGAATCTTTTTAAATGAATAAACATAATACTGTTACCTAATTTTATGACGAACAATAATGTTTTATTTTCCATAGTTTCTCATTTAAGGCTCAATACTTTTGTGACTTAGCTATTGCAACCAACTCAATCAATGCAACAGTCCCAAATTTAAGCGGTTGCTTTTGCGGTTGGCGTACTGCATATGAAGAGCAGTCTAACTCACACTTTCTTCTGGCTTTAGAAATTTGTCGAAGATTAAAACATTAAATTTCCTGACCAATTATAATAAAAAAATAAATTGTTTAGAACGACTAGAGTTAAAAGCAAACACAAAATCTAGTATTTTCAAACATACATGTGTATGCATGTATGTATGTATGATTTTTTATTTGTGAAATGAGTACTTTTTGATGCATGTACTAACGTAGGAATATTTAATTCAGCCGAGTAATCGTTTTTTTTTTTTTTCTATGCATGCTTACGAATCTAAAACATATACTTTTTATGTAATAATGTGGATTTTATAAAAAATTAGAAAGTTGTTGGAAAGATTCACAAATCGCAATAGATCTTACTAAGTAGCTGAATTTCAAATACACACGTACATAAATCTTTTTTTTTCAAGTTATCACTGTACTTTGTTTGCCTTATTTAAGTAGTTTTACACTTTTGCATATACATACATATATTTAAATTTTCATCATCTCATTTTTATACTAAGCAGTTTTTTTTAATTCATAAATACATATATGTATATAGTTATCTCCATAACTTAATAATCATAGCGCACCAGTTTTCCAGCTGCCTTTAAAAATTATCATTTCAAATATTTATCAACAAACCACAATTGCTCTAAACACACTTTTCTTTCGCTTCTTCTTCCGGTTTTTTGCGATTTTCCCGTTCCCCAAATGTACTTATTTAGTTTCTTAAAAGCCTATTTACAATGAGAAATATTTTAGAAATTGTGCCGGTGGCACTGGCTGTGCCACCACCAACTGACCACCGCCCGCCGCATCTTCCAATCGCTGCTTGTAATCCGGCATTTCATCGGCAATGCATGGATGGCCCTCAGATGGCCAGAATAAACAGGAACATATGCGGCATAGTTCCAGCACTTCGGCAAATTGATAGTCATCATTAACGCCATAGGTGCGTCTCAAATGATGATAGATCTTTTTCCAGTCCTTTACCTCGTTCATTAGTTTAATATTATTAAGATCGAGTATTAGGTTTATTTGATGTTGTTTGAAGTGGAAGCGACATAGTTCGCGCCAAATGCGTTGCTCCGAAATGAGTGAGGCCATGGTTTGCCAGGCGTTGGCGGAGGCCTAGAGTTTAGAGAGATAATTGTATTGGATTAGTTTTCATTGATGTATTTAGGAATGCTTATGTATGTATATAAAAAGGTGTGCTCACTTCGAGATCTTTATGATCGGCTATGCGTAAAATTATCTCACGTATGCACTCTTCAGGTAAGTCATGCAATTTTGGACGTATTTCTGGACCGGGCTGCAAAATTTAAATAAAAATATAATTTTCGATAATAAATATTTTTTAATTTAACTACTTGTTGTTGAAGCAGTTAATTAACAAAAGGCTGTTTTACACTAGAATGACAGAACAATTATTCTCACGGTTTCACACTGATTGGATTGGTCTGCTATTTAAATATGTTCATGCCTAGGTATTATGTATACATACAATTTGGGACTGGAAATATTCCGAACTGGTTTTTTTTTTTTAACTTTAAATCGTCTGTCGGAAGTTACCGCCGACAGGAAGTGTCAGGCAATATTGAATATTGATTTTTAACAATATTCTGTAAAGCATATATCGTTACCTAAAGTATTCAACTCGGAGCCCGCTGGTAGTAGCAAGGGAAGATGGAGGCCCCACTTCGATGGAAGGACCAAGTGGAGAAGAACTTGGCTTCACTGGGCATTCCCAATTGGTACAGAAGAGAAACGTCTGGTGTGCTTTGTTGAATTCGGCCCAAAACGCTTAGGCGGATACAGCGCCAAATGAGAAGAAGAAGAAATAAGATTTTACGTACCTTTCCTACCTGCTACCCGTAAAAGGGTCGCTTACCCAAGCAAGCAGATACTCATACATTTTTAAACACATAAAATTTAAGGTCTGGCAGCACTGAAATCTTGAATCTTGTGAAAAACTTTCTTTTTTATTTGTTTTATTGAAGTAAATCGCCGAGGGTATTGCAAGCGATTCAACTTCAAAATATAACTTTAATTTCCTGCAACACTTCCGCCAAACTCTATAAACGCTAAGCGCAAGAAATGAAAAATAAATAATAATAGCTATTTTCCGTTTACCACCTGTAACATTTGCCTTACAAGCATATACTATACATAGACATACTTATAATTAAATTGACAAACAAATGCAACAAAAAATGCACTCAGCCTCACCTCTTTGATTTCGATTTGACTAGCAACGGTTTGTATACGTTTTATAGTCTCGATATGCTCCTGCCACAGATTGGTGCTACCCAACGGCTTCCCCCAACACTTTTGACTCTCCTGTAAAACGATTTCTTGCAGTTGTATGACCAAACCACGCAACACATTCAAATGCTGCTGACTGTCGTTGACTGATAAGCGAAGTAGCGTGAAAATGGTAAACGGTTCGTTCGTTGGTGTGTTAGTTGGTTGATTGTTTTTTGGAACGAGTTGACATGGACCAATTACCGGTTTTTATAACATTTGCACGCAGATCACAAAGCGATGTTCAATTGCAAAGAGTGGCAGCGAATGGTCCATTATTTATTTAGGAAGAAAAAAAAAACAAGATAGAAAAATTACAAATGCAGGAAATTTTACGAATGTAATAAAATTAGCGACACTTTAAGGCTCGTAAATTGTGTGCACAAACCAGTTGCATAATGCAACAATCGTAGCAGCAGTCGGTGAATGGGAGTTGAGAGGCTGAGTAATTAATTTAGCGAGCGGAAATGACTGCCACTTTTTGCCATGTAAATTTATTTTTCGTATACTGCTACTGTTGTTGCTAACACATATGTATGTATGTATGTACGTATAGGCAAGCAAAATTTTGTCAGTATTATGTGCACTTACCATGTGTGGCCACATCTTCCACAATTTGCATCAGCACCCGTTGCGCGCTGCCAGACAAGTTGACGATACCCTTGTGGGATACCAAGAGTCGCAGCAATGCACAAATATAGTGGAAGCGTTTGTGATTGCGCAGCGAAGTTCGAAAGTCCAGACGTCGCACCACTTCGCCAAGTCCATTGAAACCGGCAATTTCGCGTGTACAACGCACTGTTATGTGGCAGTGTGGTGGGACGATAACTTCGTCGGCGTCTTCATCGAAACTATCGTCCGAACTGGATGGAAGTCTGAAAAAATGAAAGAAAATGGAATAATATGAGAAGTCTAATGTATACAGAATCTTTAGTGGGTAAAATGTTTGCTTTTGTTCGAGCATGTCCTATGAGGAGATTAATTGTCCACGTTTATACCCGAATCAATTGTACCCGTTAGAAATGATGTCAAGAAATGTGTCGAGACTAATCGATCTCCAATAATAATCATATGATACTAGTTGCGAGTTATTAATTGCTAATTGTACCAGATTGAGACTAATCCCGGAATACTCTATTTATAGATTCGTCGCGAAATCTTTTGCAGGTTATGAATAATAAAAAACTACTACATACATATTACACATTAGAGTGCATCACCAAAAACATTGCCAGTTTTCTAGCGGTTTTAAAAAATTTATTATATTTTAAGACTTCTGCCAAAATATTTCGCAAAAATATTCAAATTTACGTGAGCTAAACCGATTTGAAAATAACCCCATTGTTTTGATTCAGTTGATACAATTTTTATATATTTTTATGCAGATCATTTAAGCTTAGCTTAAACTCTTCTATCATCTGATGTGATATTTTACGAAAAATATTTTTGAAAACCTGTTTATTTAAAAGAAAACTTGATTTTTGGAGATATTTTCAAATAGGTCCAGCCCACGTAAATCTTAATATTTTTCCGAAATGGCGTAGGTCTCAAAATATAATAAACTTTATATTTTCAATAGAAAAACAGTTTTTTGTATGGATAGTGATGCATCCTATTGTACATACACACATACGTATAAAGTAAATATTTATAAATACTTGTGCGTAGGCATAACACTTCAGTACATACGCATCGCTCATTCACGCCATCCTCTTCAGATCAGCGTTGTGTGCACGCGATTCTAAGTGCAGATGCGCTTCAAATATTTACAGCAGTATGTGTGTACAAAGAACTAAAAATAAAATTAAATAATTAAGTATGAAAAATAAGAGCATTGAGATACAAGAAGGTAGACGAACGCTTGATGCCACTATATTGAGTGATTTATGTGCAACATTTGTTGCATTGCAATGTGTTACACGAATGCCATAGGTGACAGAGTAGAAAGGCATGTAGCAGAAGTATACTTAATGGATGGAGTTTTGTTTATATAGTGAGCAATTTTTATGTATACATTGGAGAATTGTTGTTCACAAAGCAAAGGTAAATGTTTTACATGAAGATTATGCATGTACAAAACATTCATTCGTACAGAAAGAAAAATAAAAAAAAAAAAAAAAAAAACTAAAAAAGTTAAATTTAAAGCCAGTTGCCGTCAAGCGATGAGTACGAGTAGTTTTAGGTTTCGAATCAATGCACATTGAACAGGTAGTATCAGTAGAGAAGCTAATTTGATTTTTTTGAAATTACTTGGTTTCGAAAATGTCAAACTTTATATATAAATAGGCAACCCTTTTACGACTAAAATATATTTTTAAGGTATAAACAATTATATATCAGTACCAGGCTGACCGAGCTTTGCGCGGAGTGCACATACTTTTTAAAGTTTTCAAGATTTGGATAGCTTTAAAAGAATATTTTGCTAATATTTAGAAAAAATAAATTGGATTTCGATATCTATTAAATAAATTTCCCACTCCAAAATTTTGGTGGCAACCCTATTCCGAAATACGCTGGAATGAATAGTGCATAACTTGAGGGTATATGTACTGTGTATACATAAAAGAAATGCTGATTGAAATTAACAAAATAAAAATTTGCATTATACAGAAGCGTGGAAATCATGATGGAAAATATTTTCTGACCAAAGTTCTCAACAATACCTTTTCTTTCATATCCATATTGCGATATTTTAGATAAATTGTGTAGAATAGAAAATAAGTGGCAACCTTACACTATTGTCCTAAGGGATAACATTTTGTATATAGAAAAAGTATTGTTTAAGAACCTTCTCTTGGTACCCATGAATAGTAATACTTTACCTTTTTTGCTAAACAAAAAATGAAATAAATATGCGATTCAAAATAGGTGGCAACCCTATTAAAAATATTTTTGAATTAGGGATCATTAAAATACCTTCCATTTGATACCAATATTATGATGTTTCAATTAATTTTCAACTAATTTCGAATAGGTGGCAACCTTATACGAGTCTTATCGGAGATAGTGCCTATTTAGATAATCTTAAAATCCATTGCATTATCTCTGTACAAAATTTCATCAAAATCTTTAGAGCCACTTCCGAGAACGCTAGGGATATATGTATATGTATATATATACAAGAATTGCTCGTTTAATGTAATAAGATTAGAAAGGTATTTTGATGTGCGGACAATTTTTCAAACTTCAAATTCAATTCAAAAGTGACACCGATCGCAATGCCATACATGTACATGGTTGGGGCGGAAATGCCTCCTAAATGTATGCTTTAATATTGAAACTGAGCTAAAGAATATTTTAAAGAGGGTTGCCATCTAATTGAAAAGTCAAATTTAATTTAATTAAAAAGCAATAAGAAATCTTTCATTTGAACGTTGAATAAAATAAAATAACAAAATATACTTTTGCTGGTCCTCTCACCCACCTTCATTCCTAGATCCCTGCTCTGACTCGGTGTAATACACATGACTGTTATTATGATGCCAACATAGGTAATTCCTCTTCTCAATTAAATGTGCTTACTTCGGAAGTCATCTCTGTTGGCTACGTTTTTTTTTTCTATCCTTTGATAGTAACTTAAATGGCCAAACATTTTTTAGGACATTCTAAAATCAATTTTCCTTGGCCAAAACAGATACTCCCTCATTTAGGTAAGCAAACTCTCTACGTACATGTGTAGGTGTAGATACACGATGGCAAACACAGACTCTTGCCAAGGATTCATGTCCATGAAACTTCATCGACACAACAGCGCCCAGATATCGCATTTAAAATGCCAATCAATCAAAGACATTGCACGCGCCGTAGGGCAAGGGTATTATTGAAATGCAAAATCCATGTTCACATATTACGAAACTTTGCCTTTGGCTTATAAATTAATGTACATGTAAGTATATGGTTCGAAAAGTTCATTGAAATCCAAGGCCAAGCTGCCTCCCATGAGGCAATAACTCTAAATTCACGAAAGGTACAGGGAGTGCACGGATAGTGGGTGTAGCCCTGATAACATGCATATACACAGTTATTCATATATGTATGTACATATGTATATGTAAATAACTACATATTGGCATTTAAGGACATTTGATGATGTATGTATGTAATACAGATGCAGTAAACGAGTGGCTTGATTCACCATTCAATCAAGAGAAGAATCTCACTTTCAGTCTCCTAATGCTGCGATTGACCTTGATACAGACATACCTAAATATATGTACATAAATATATATGACATTTCTATCTAAGCTCAATGCAAATGAAATGCTTTCAAGTTGACTTTTGCTAACGCTATTAATGGTGCAAAGTAATTGGCTTTTAGTGTCACTTCAACAATTTTTAATTGGTCTTGACTTTTTCCTCTTTTTGCCGAGCAATAACTCACTGGCTAATTAAGCGTAAGGGTCTGCGCATACAAATGTACATATGTATATTTCAACATACCCTGTAAAAATTTGAGAACCCGTTGGTCTACTGGGACATCGTTTTAAAGTATGTGCAAAAGGATCAGGTTGCATACTACATACTTAGTAACTTTTTATGCTGGCTTGGACCACGTCAAATGCAAAAAAATTCCATACGACCTTTTCTTGGTTTATTGGCGAATGTGAGTATAGATAAAATGAATATTAAGAAAAAAAATTATAAATAATGAATTTTACTATTTAAATTTGAAAAGCACCTTTAAAAATTATGAAAGAATCCTATGAAGTTCAGTTTATGCTCCAAACGGGGAAGTTGTGTAGGTGGTCCCATTTTTACCGACTTCAAAAAAAGGAGGACATTATTAATTCGTCGAAATAAATATTTTTTTAATGTATGTTACCGCATATTTTTGGAACACGTTAATCGATATCTGTAATTCTTTTTTTTAAAGGAAAGCTGGTACCTCCATATTAATTTATTTCAGATCCGATCATCCGAAATTAACGGTACTCTTCAATTTTTATATTAGAATTTAATTCGGTTTTGATTTTTACTTAAAACTTACTTGTTTCTCTATGTATTTTGACCATTTTGGTTACTAGTGCTAGTTACAAGGAAGCGTAGTCCTGTACAATTATTTAATCTAGTCCCACTTTTTGCAGGGTGGTGCATATACGTACATACATATATATATTATGATTTTTTACTTATGTATAAACAATTTCAATTTTTCCTTTCGTTTTCATTTCTGGTTTAGCTACGAGTAAACAAGTAAGCCAAATCAGCACTAATACGAGTCGTTTCATCATAGACCCAGCTGCGGAATCAGTAAAGGCCATCAGCTGAGCCAACCAACAACCTCCATGTAAATACGAGTATATATATCTGGCAAGATTCAAAGGACATTAGCCAATAATAACGAACATTGAAGATGAGCAAGACTGTTTTCTATGGACATATCTTTATGTAGTAAGAATAATTTATATTAGTGGAAAAACTGCATCGCAACGTGAGCTAGTTATGCCAATATACATAGTAAGTAAAATTAGAAACGTGAAGGAAAGTTCGATAGGTATGGCATGGAAAAGTAGGTCAAATATTATGGTAAAGTATGCAGAGAGCATGGCGGGTGGTATGAGTGACCTACAAAGCATTATGGAAATGTACATGCAAACATATTTATATACACACATATGTACATATACACAAGTATGTACAAGTACATATCTAAGAAAGAAACTTCACAGTATACTTAGCATCCGATACTAAATCTCAATATACATACGTTCATATGTATATTTATGTGGCCACGAGTATTTTTGTATAAGTGCACATCTGCGTGTGTATAAAAATAATAATTTCGAAGCATATTGCTACAATAAAACTTCACAAGGCTCCCTAAATAAAGTTCTTTATAAACATGGCGATTAAGATTTAACATTGAGTTGTTAGAAATTGTTTAGCAACTGATACTTTGCTGGCCAGATCGGGTATATGGCGGCTGTATGATTAGTGGCTTGACTTTATTCCAAAACAATAAATTTTTAGCCCATAGTGCAATGTGCGCTTTTCGGTTCTGTAGGATCCGTTTTCGGTGCTTTTGAAATTGGTTTTCATTTCTTTTTACTTATTTTTTTGGTTATTTTGAAATAATTTTGCGGTTCTTGCGGAACATTATTAAGATTATATCCCCTTAAACAATTTTCTGAGTGCTCAGTATTTATGAGTCGTATATGATTCTGAGACCAGTTAACCAGACTGACTCATTTCGGACTCTTTTGATGTCATAAATTCTGAGTTGAACAGAAGTCACAAAGTTCACGTAGAAGTAAAAGTTTATTAAGAGTCAGAAATAAATAGAATATTTGTTTTTAAGACTCTAATATGACTTCTTATTTGCTCGTATTGACGTACCCTTCTACTTAAGAAGGGAAATTTTCTCTTATCTGACTCTTTTTTTTTGAACTCGTAATGAAGGTTACAAACTCAGAATCCGGATGCTTTTCTGAAACTAAAATGAGTCCGAATGTTTACGTTGATACGCGAAATTATGGGTACAATAATTACAGGTATTGTCTTCCCAGAGAGTTTTGCTTCACATCGAAATTCGTGCTCCCTTATATTCATTTTGACTTAGTTCAATGTTGATTCTTTTACTTTTTTTTGGCTTTGCTTTTTGTTTGGCTTTGAAAAAACGTTTGAAATTAAGTAAATTTTGAATTTCTTTACAAGCAAATGTTTTTTTGGGCTTTTGCAAAACTAAATAAGCTCTCTGAAAGATGGTTTGTTTAAAGAAACACGTGTACATATATGGTATATGGGGTATTGAAATATCCCTTTTCTCTAGCAGTAAACCTTTCAGTGTGGGCAACAATGATATTTTTTAAATAAGTCAGATCGGAATATGCGCTTTCTGGAAAGACAAACCTAATTTTTTTATTGAAATGTTGAAATTTTGAATGAATTTGTAGTAAATTTTTAATTGAATTGCTCTTCAAACCATAGCAATTTCATTTATTGCTCTTGCACAAGCAAATTGCTGCCTTCCGCAATCTATTTTAAGCTGAATGCTTACAACAATTGTGTGCTGATGAATGTACTTATTCCCAAACAGAAATACAAGAGGTACATACCTGTGTATGTATACAAGGGTGTCCAGATTGTTAAAAAAAGCGCAATTTCTGAAAAAAATCGCCAAAAATCGCCAATTTTTTTTCAAATAAAATTCATGAAATCGATTTAACAAATCTTTTATTTTAAAAATAAGGCCTTGTTATAATATAGTTTCTAAAACCAAAAACGAATATAATATCTTTAGAGGGTAATAATAAATAACAAAAATCACTTATATAATGTAAAGTTATTCTCAAATTTACTGAATCTTTCGAGCACTTCATTAATACTTTAACCTAAACCTATTTCGAATCTTAGTTTTTGTTGAATACATTATGGAAAAAACGCGCTCAACAAAGCATGTGAGTGCGGCAAGGATAATAATATGAATTTGCTTATATTTTAGAGGTGTCAAACTATCGATAGTCACACCATCGATAGTTTTGATAGTTTTCAGAAAAACTATCAATATTCGCGATAGTCTCGAAAAAAACAAAACTATCGATAGCACTATCGATAGCGCTAAATCAATTAGGTTGCTTTGCTTTTACAGGATCATAGTGAAATAAATATTATTTTATAAAAGTTATAATCATTCAAAATTAAGTAACTCCTTAGCCAAAATACTTCTCTTTTTAGAAAGTTCAAAAACAAACACAAGTTATACAAATAAAACAGGATTTACGATTAACATATGTATGTATGATTTCAAAAAAATTGGGAGAGATGATCGATAGTCCTACTAAACCATCGATATTTTCGATAGTATAAGAAAAAACTATCAATGAGTATTGATAGTCTAAAAAAATTGAAACTATCGATACTATCGATAGTGCTATCGATAGTTTGACAACTCTATTATATTTCCGAACATTTTATTGCCTGTTACGGTTTTCACTCCGTAAGCAATTATCCAAAATTCTTCAGAGTCGGATGGAATAGTTCTGAGAAAAGCTATTCCATGAGAAAGTCAAAAGATTTAAATATTCAGGTTCCACCGCTTTTCTTTCCTTCAAAGTCGAATAGTAAATTGGCAGGTCCCTGAAACTCGCCCTCTTGTGATTCACACACTTTTCTGGTGACAAAATCAAAGCTTTTTTAAAAGCATTTAATTAACTAGGTAATCGTTTCAAAAGTTCTTCGATTAGGGTGATTAACCATTTTTGACAGTCTTTTAATATGCTCCTTAAGTCAAGTTTATCACGCAGTTCATTAGCCTCTTCTGTAAAATTATCGTGGAAAACTAAGTTTTGTATATTTTTATAATTGGAAAAATTTATTTGAGGGGAAAAATCGCCAAACATCGACAATGGCGATTTCCTAAATTTGTACGGGCAAATATCCAAAAAAATCGCCAAATCTGGACACTCTGGTGTATACATACATACACACATATTAGGGTTGGGACTACCCGTATATTCGAATATCCATTCAGATTAAATCCGGATATGCGGTTAATATCCGTTTTTGGTTTGGTTTGGTTGTCCGTTTTTGAGCGCATTCGTAAAGTTATTCTCAAATTTACTGAATCTATCGAGCACTTCATTAATACTCGAACAACTGTTATTTTATTGTTAATTTTCAGATTCGGATTTTCGGATATTCGGCTCTTTTAATACAAATATTCGAAATATCCCGATTATTCGGTTAGCCTAAAAATCCGGATTGAGCTCCCAGCCCTAATATATATTTGTATGTATAGACAACTCAATGAAGAGAGCAAACAAAGGGCTGTTTACAATGTTTTTGCTGCAAAGGCTGCTCCTTTCAACTTTTCACCAGACAAATTAGGAAATTCAGTCCTCACGTTTGCAAGTAAAAGTAATATAATTTGGCAATCTTTTTTTTTTTTTAATAGCCAATATGCATATAAATAGTTTTTATAACGAATTGGCATTTTTTTCTTTAATACAAATATTTAGAAAAAACTTTCAATTCAAACTTACAAAAAAACACACACTTACAAAAAAACACACACAAATTAGAGTGACCTTTTTAGCCTCATTAAAGGTTACGATTTTGCTTGCATATGTCAATCAATAAAAATGCCACGTTTTTTAAATATGTAATATACTTGCTTCGTCATAATTAATTTTTTCGACGAATATGGGTCCAATTACCCATAGCGCATTTGTGTAACAATATCAAGAGAAGCTTGGCCAAACACTTAGTAAAAGTGTAAGCGCCAAAAAATTTGTATTCTTATTACAACACAAAACTCCTTATTAGGTGGCGCGAAGTAAGTCGGGCATTTGCTAATATTTCCATATACTAACAATGTAAAAAAAAATAATAATTTCCACGACATTACTACCTATACCCAAAAATAAATGAATAGTACTCTCAAGTACATTCAAATTCGTTTAATTTCGAACTTTGGTCCTCCATATACTCGCATGTACAAAAAATGCATAGTTATGCAAACTTAAATGAACTTGAAAGTTTACAACAAAAACAAAAAATTGAATTTCGAAATTTCATACTTACTCGGCATTTTAAGGTCATATCACATTACAGACGCTCGATTTTACGCAACTCACACACAATAAGAGACGGTGAGTGAGAGTAAAGAGGAGCTTACGAGATGCTCTACATACTCGTTTTGCTTCAATGTCCTTTACAAGCCAACAACCACTGCAGTTGCGATTCACCCACCCAAAATTTGCTACCCATTAAATTGTTGCATTGCCCGTTTAAGCGAATCTGTCCGTCTGCGTGTGCCAGCATGCAATATTAGTAGATTTGTTGTTGTCAATTCTGATGCTGATGCTGTTGGTGTTGTTATTGTTGTTGTCCTTAGTTGGCCATGGTTTTGTTTGCACTGTTGCACGAAGGACAATGTACAGTAGCAAATTGGGCAACAAATACATATGTATGTATGCAGTTAAGGCTACACAGTTAAATTTCCGCTTTGTGGTTTCGTTGCCATTTTCATTTGATTTTTGTAGTTGTTCTTGCTCCCAGGATGTTTACGAAGAAATTCGGTCAAGTTTATCCAGCAGTGTCACACTGATGTAAATGAACGTGATTTTGTAATCTGCAGCCCTCATTTCTCATTGCCACGCATTGAGCCAAAATATGCACTTACAAATTTGCACTTGCTTTTTTACTCGACTCCGCTTGATTAAGTAACTAATCTTTCTGCAATGTGTGCGCACATCAAACATGGAATTTAATATCCTCATAGTGCGGTATATCTTTGGTTTATATGGATATTCAATGTCAGGAAATTTACATATGTAAATTAATATATTTAACTAGTCTGCAGCAAAAGTGAAAGCTAGGTCGCGGTAGATCCTAAGTTAGGTTAAGTGGTCCTCCGAAGTTGGATAAATACTTATCCATTATAGAGGCTGTCCTTTGTGATACCACGAGATTTTAAACCGTAACCAAAGTTACAGAGACGGCTAATATCAATCCCCGAGAGCTCTTCAGTATTGGTTATAAACTTGTAACCAAGATACTTCAATTTAAGCCACGCGAACGCTGGACAGTATAGTAGAAAGTGTTGAGATGATTTCACCTCATCCTCCTCTATACAATCGTGGCAATAAGTAGATGCTGTTTAGTCCTACCGAGTGAATTCCGATCGGGCGGTGACCTATCAGAATCCTCACCAAATACGAGTGATATGGTTTTGCAACAATTAATCATCCCCGATCCACCCTGAACCAGAGGAATCTTGCTATTGCACCTGTTTTAGGTTTCGCCTGATGTTCGTTTAGCTGACGTGAGACCCATCTGTCTAAGAGTGAACCACAGTTGGTCAACGGCGCTCCCTGACCGGGTACCCTTTCTCGCCAACTTGTCAGCCATGCAGTCTTCACCAATGTCTATATGGCCATACAAGACTAATTAGAAAATATTCAGACACAATTGAGAGAAAGGTAAGGCACTTTCAACCCAATTTTTTAGGGCATCATCAGTAAGCTTAGGACACTGATTGCCGCTGGCTATAAATGTAAATACACACCACACTTATTGACGATACAACCTGGAGCACAGCGTCTAGAGATTCTTTAATGCCACTTATTCCTGAAACATGCTACAGAAGTCTGGAAGACTTGATGGAGAGCTCATGGCAAGCCCAGTTGTTTGATCCTGAGACGGACCAGCTTTTCAATTGCCTGTTGGCAAGCGTTATACTGGACTTTATCTACGCGCCAATATTGTTGATGGTTGTAAAGGTGTGATTCAGATAAGCAGCATATTGATCATTTTACAAAGTGGCATAAAAGATCCAACTCCTTTAAAACAGCATTTCAGCCGTTCTAGTCGGCCCCTAGAAGTACTTCCAAAATTCGACGAAGCTAAAAGTTGTACTAAATGTCCTTCTGCATAGCCTAAGATCTACGATGGAGGTAAATATTTTGTGTGGTATCCCATTCTCGCAGCTTGGTTACCATAGGAAATTGTTGAGCCAAAGAGGGATTGCTGTCATTTCAGCTTTATTAAAATTTTAGTGAAAGCATTTTCAAATTAAATATTTCTGCAGCTAACTTTTAGTTAAGCATATTAAGAGATACTCCCAGTGGATTTTAGTGGCGAGCTTACGTTCCTCGAAAAGCCTGGTCGAAGTCCACTCTGTCAAATAGTGAAGTGACAGTGAAGTAAATAGATTGCTCGCCACAGTCCTATATGTGACATCTAGAAACTTAGTGGCAGTGCTGTTTGTTATTTTTTTTTGTTTTGTTTTTTTTTTGTATCTCCCAAGCTCTTCTCTAATGATTAGTAATCCTATTGCAAAGATGAGTTTGGATCCCAGACATCCAAAACCCCCTGTTCTAAATAAAAACTAACTAATATGATAACATGAACTAAATATTTGTTTTCCTTTATTATACGAACGAATTGAAATTAACAAATTTCAATGCATATATTTAATACATATGTATGTATGTATGTACATACGTTTCAAATTAAATAATTCAAATTTTCGACAAAAAAAGGAACATGAAAAAGTAAAAAGTTAAATAAATACTTTCGTCGATTGTCGAATAATTTGACGGAAAATTGGACACAAAATGCTTGTATTACCATTTAGATTAGTACGCCTACTGTGCACACTCTGCAAAGCAATCTGCGCAAAGTTTAAAATGATTGGCCGAGTTTCTCCTCCGATTGGCGGGCGGTGTGTCCCTTGATATCACGCAAACCACTCGACCACGGCTGATTTATGTTATTCTGCCCTTTACTTATTTTTGTTGTTCGCGAAAATCTTGTAGTCGTCTTCTCAGTTAAAACGACCCGTGCGTCATCCACATCACTACAGTATTTCTGCAGCGTGGATACACAAACAACCCCAACTCCTCATCGTACATTCATATAGAGCATTTAAATAATGTAAGTAGTATATAAACAAATAAATTTTCCGGCGTAATGGCGAGGGGGGCAGGGCGGGAAGCGAGCCTGTTGACGCTCAACCGCGGCGGTCCGTGTTGGCGCCATCGGGAGACGAGACGCGCCGCGGCCGTCCGCGTTTGCCCGCCACCACTGAAAAACCTAAGACGCTGAGAACAAATATGCGCATCGCCGTGAAGGCTAAAAAAAACAGTATAAATTTACTTACAATAATTCGCTTATCAGTTATTGGCAAAAATACCGCCCGATCTTATGCGTATACTGCAAAAGGGAATTTAACGCAGAACTACACTGTATGCAAAAATAGAGAGCAATTCGCTTAAAATACGTGTGGTTGTATGCAAATGTATGCCTATATACAAAATTGGAATGTTTCAGTAAAATAAAGCCAGAGAAAGCACTACTCACAGGCTTTTTTCCCTTTTTTATGAAATAAATCCAGCAGGCGTTATTTCCTCTTCTTTGGGAAATAAAGCCCGCGACTATTATTGCTCCTTCGCAAAGGAAAGCGGGCTTTATTACCTTTTATTGGTGGGCGCTATTTCCCCTTCGAAATGTAAATAACGTCCATGGGCTTTATTTCTCTTTTTTTTTTGGGAATTAAAGCCCATGGGCGTTATTTCCGCGGGCCTTATTGCACTCTACCGTCTTATGTCTACCTACTTAATAAAACCGTGACTTGTTTTTATAATAGCATTCATTAAGCCTTATTTCTCAAGCTCTCAGCGTATTTTTCCATAGGTACACACATACATATGTATATCAGTTTTTAGACATGCCATAGACAACCTTTCCTATAACACTCTCCACATTTTTGTTTGCTATTTAATCAAATTACGTCACTAACTTTATTTTTTCTATTTCTCAATATAATGCAAATCAAATAGCACTGGATCACAAATTTTAGTTTGGTTTTTGTTCTCCAGACGCCACTATCCAATTTCTATGTAGAATTGCTCGGTGATTCCGAAAATCGGGTATTCAGCTTAAACCAAAAAGTGGTTCCACTTAATCACGTACATATATCTTACAAACCAATTTAATAATTTTAAAAGGAGATACGTCAAATCAAAGCCAATAAAATTCTCCATAAACCATATATACATCACTTTCCGATAGGACTGATAGTTTCTGCCAAATTAATTAATCATTCCAGTTTTTTTTTTAATTTTCTAATGATAAAATGAAAAAAAAACCCAAACTTTAACGGAAGAAAAATTTTTTAAATAACAGGTTCTGTGCCAAATTTTTGCATTTGTGCTAAAGCCTGTTCTGTTACGAAAAAAAAAATCAAGTTACTGATGAAGAAAATCGATGGATAAATAAGAAATAATGAGTGGTCAAATGAAAATGCGCAAAGATTTTTTGTATGAAATATGAGCAGAAAAGCGTGTTACTCAGGTGTACGTGGCGTATGAGTAAATATTTTCTCTGCTCATTTTTCATACAAAAAATCTTTGCGGCATCCATAGAACATTTTTGCTGTAAACCAGTGTAGTCTGACAGGCTTAGCAAAAATTAGCCCTTAAAAATGAAAAGCTTTGAAGAATAGTTGTAAACAAATATTATTACAGAAATAGGGGGCGCCATTTCGCATACACACATACATATGTGCATACATAAACGCTCATTTGTTAGGGAGCAACTTGGGTGCCGCCTTTTATAGCGCACAATGAACGCCAACAGCCATAAACGCCATAAATGAAAAGTTGAATAGTTGGGAAGTGTATGGTAATGATAATAAAACGGCAGATTTATTGACTTTCAGAAATATGTTAAGCTGCTTGAATGTATGTATGTATGTATGTACGCTTGCGTGTGAATATTTGCCGACATCAAATTAAGCCACTATCACTTGGAGGCTTGGCGAACACTCGTAATGGATTATTTCGCATGCCTCAATACTATTTGCCACTATGCCATGGGGCCTAACGCGCTTATGAACTGCAGCAAAAAAGTGGGGAAGTATGAGTAAAAAAAAAACTGCAAGACTTTTCCATTATAGCACTAACAGTTGTCATTGCATGTGTACATATCCAAGCATACATACATACATAGTAACTGTCTTCCGGGCTGTGGCGGCTGGTATACTCAGCTGGCTATGCAGCTATCAGCTGGAACCGGCTGGTGCAGCTAGTGGCAGTGCACATTTGTTTAGCTGACAGGTAGTGATTTTTTTTATTTTTGCTTTTTCTTTTATTTTCGTTTTATTTATTTATTTTTTCATACAATCTCTTTCGTTGCACAATGACTGTGGACTGTGCTGTCATTTCTACAATGCCAATTTACTTGAATGGGGTGGAATTACGCTCAAACGTTGTATATGTGCTTTATGTAACTAAGTCGAGGGCTTTGCATTGCATTGAAACATTTAATTTCTCTTCCGGAATGCGTTTTTTGCTAAATTGTAGAATTTTGCATTCTTTTTTTTTTTAAATTAAATTACTAACAGAACCTGCGATACAACGCGTGGCAGAACTTCAAACAGCAGCGGGTGCCATTTGATTTTATAATGGACTGAAGATTAGTGCTGGTTTTTTAAACAAAAGCGTATTTTTAAAAGGGTGTCGGAGCTCGAAAGAGTAACCGTGCAACTTCTGGAAAACACATCAAAACCCTAATGGCGGTTTGTTTTCTACAAAAAATTTTGCCTTTTCGTTGCCCTCTTCTTAGTATTTGTGCGCAGATGGCAATGAGAAGGCAAAAGTTATTGGTTGAAAATAAAACGCCATTATAAAAACGAAAATCGTAAAGTTAGCCATTTGTATTGCTAAATCTTTCGCTTAACGTTGTTCAAAACTACCATAAACCTCACATCGATTAAAATCTTGAATCCGCTTCACTTCACATAAAATTTATCTTATGGAATACCACATGGAAAACATTCAAGAAGTATAACCACAACGTAAAAAAAGTCCTCTGACAATAGCACTCTTTCAGCAAATAACCAATATCTATGCATTGCACCTGGTGAACGCCCTTTAACAGTTGAACGGCAAACAGCTGATGCACTAAATGTGGGCAGACAACAGCATTTTGACGTAAACCAATGATGCACTAGGTAAACACCGCTGGCATGCAAAATACTACATGTACAAATGCGACGCTCCCATCGTAAACGCCAACAAGTGTGACTCAGCAGCTGATGTTGTACATAGTAATTTCTTAGTGATTTATGTTGATTAAATTGTGCAAGAAGCCTGAAGTAATTTTTTTTTTTTAACGAAAGAAAAAAATTAAAACTGTCTTCAGTTTACTTACGTACATATAAATGTACATATGTACATACATAGTTATATACAGAGACCAAAGCTTTAGAAGCATTAATGTTTTGCAAACTAAAATAATATATATGAAAACAAAACCACTTTTGCAAAATTGCATAGTAATTGTGAATGCGTAAAAATGTACACTGCAAGATATACAATTCAAGGAAAGTCAAATTGAGTTTGAATATCTAATTGGAAATCATTACGACCAATAAACTTTATCTATCTATTCGACTTTCTTACAAGAAAAAGATGAAGATAATAGGTCTGATCGTTGAGTGCACTGGAGTACCCTAGGATAGGAAAAAACGGTCGGTGAGGCTTTTCTTGCACTGAACGCATGTCTTTTCTTGCGCTAAATGTCAGATGTTGTTATGCACCGCACTGTTATACACTTATAGGAAATTTACATGATTCAACTTTCACAGGCGATTAGTTGAACCAAAAGTTGAACGAAAGTAGGCAGCCGACCAACTTCATTGGAAGCGATTAGTTGAAAGGCCGTTTACACCAGGCGATTGTTGCATTCAACTAAAAATCGCCTGAAAAATCGCCTCATGTAAATTCCCTATTACGAGTGAAGTCTACGAACAGACCTATTGAGTTGAGTCTATGTATTTATGTATCCTATGATGGGCCAACCTTTGGAAGAGCAAAGTGTTATAAAAAATAGTAAAAACAAAATAGTTTTTTTTTACCCTGCGTCCGTTGCTTTCCCATTACTTCACTTGTTCGTTATTTTCTGTCGAAGAACCTTCGCTTATACATATTTAGTACCGGGTCAACGCCAAATAACAAAGTTTCTTAGGCTCGGGCCAA
This sequence comes from Rhagoletis pomonella, assembly GCF_013731165.1. Lineage (NCBI taxonomy): Eukaryota > Metazoa > Arthropoda > Insecta > Diptera > Tephritidae > Rhagoletis > Rhagoletis pomonella. Next base: position 75,793,363 of record NW_023458559.1, on the reverse strand, counting down.
TTTATATAACTTTATTGAATTGGACTAGTAACAAGCCGGAAAAACTTAGGTCTACTATACTTGCACGTTACGGCAATTTCATGAAACACTTCGTTGTTTTACAGGTGGCAGTATTGCACGTTGGCAAGGGATTTCAGTCTTAGCTTCCTTGAGAATTTTTAAGGACGTACGAGTGATTTTCAAAGCCTTTGGAGCAACTTTGCTATCGCTGTAGACTCAGATTTAGCATCCGCGGTATCTTTCGTTAAATATCCAGTCTGCTTTCTTAAGTGTTACAAATACCTTTGATTAAAAATTCTTGCCTTATACCTAAATCAGCGCACACCACAGCTATGCTAGGGAGTTTCAAGTTTTTTTCCTACTATAAGCACTCCGTAATTGTAGAAGCATCGCGTTCATCCCGGTCTGAACCGACTACTGCATATATACCATTCGAAAGGCCTAAGTTTCTTCTTTTAAAAGGCGGCAATAAACTCCCACCCAGTTCATAATCAACTAAGTTACAGGCTTATAAGTGGGCAAAAGTACTAAAAACCCGGTTTTTAACGGCAAATCAAGATTTTGGGGGTGTTTGGCAAATTTCATATTTAGATTCTTGTTTTACTCGAAAATATCTACCAGAAAATATACATAACTTCCTAGGTATTTCTGCTTTATCATTTTTTGTAGCACTATGTACTTATTCACTAAATGAGACCTGAAAAGATGCAACCAACCAGTTTCTATATAAAAGAGATATTTGTAGAGAAATGCCAGCTGCGCAGGTATTGGCATGTCTGCGGTAAGCTTTACACTATATCAGTTGCTCGTTTGGTTTATCATTATTTAAACTATTGCTATTCTATGTAGAACTTTCTACGACGTCACTTGAATATAACAATTTATCGATCGACAATAATAGCCGCATTCAATTCGCCACTTCTCTGCTCGCTTGAGCTCATCCATGCTATGTAATGCAAATTTAATAGTTGCATTAGAGCAAAAAATACCGCGAACTAGAAGAACTTTTGTATCCCTATGATGGTTCGTAAACCTGACCGCCCAAGATGTTATCAGCCTGCCTAATAAAAGCTAAAAGCCTCTTGGTAGACGAATTTCTGGCCTTAAGGGCAGCGACCGTGGAAGAACTGAAATATCTAAATATTAGTCTGGCCAATGGTCCGACGTCTTCTATGTGCACAGGCCAATCCGATGTTAGCTCTATTCAAAAGATTTATATCTTTCCTAGCAAACGGGTAACTAAAAAGTCTGGCCTTTCCAAGGCACCCTAGATCTCCCCAGTAAACTGCGTTGTGAGTTTACCAACGCCACGATTATGAGTATGAAGGAGGACTAACCGAGTCCAGAAAATGGTTATGGTCCCACAAGTACAGACGACAAGCCTTCCGTATCCAACTCGTCGGCGACCTCGTTACCTTTGATTCCGTAGTGTCCTGGTGCACAGCATAGTAATACCGTGTTCCTTGGAGAGTTGGAGGGTTTCAAAGCACTCGTTGATAAGCCTACAGAGGACTGGGTCCTTATGGCCGCAAGGCTGTTTGAAAAGATAGCTAGAAAGGCGCCTTTTAAACCCTTTTAATCTGACACAAATTGACACCCCTAATGCGAGTGTGGACTAGTAGTAGATAAACGACTCTTAAACGATTATCGCTTGTCCATGGTATTGTGAATGTCGATTTCTCGTTCAATAAGCGACTGTGAAGTTTGTTTTTTTATCGCTCATTTTTCTACAACTGTTTCGCCACTCGTAAGTGTTGGCGAATCGAAGACGGCTAATAAGAAGCAGTGCCAACACATTTAAATAAATATTTACGAGTTCTGATTTCCATTCGCCTTCTTTCTCACGGTTATCAATCAGAGCAAAGAGAAATGGTAATATCAGCTCACAGAAAGTCTAATTGGTGTTATTAGCCGCTCGCTGTTATCAAGGTGAAAGGTGTGAACATGACTCATGAATACTAATTGTACCAATAAAATGTATTGTCATTTATTTATTTATGGATGTAAACTTGCAAATTATGAAATAAATAGACCACCAATAAAAAAACAAAACAAAAAAAAAAAATTGCTCTCAAGTTTTGGTAGCTGCCAGAAAATTAAATTTCAGCACTTAACAACCATAAAACAGCTGCTTAAGTTGTTGCAAATAATTGTGTTGCACATTTAAGCAAACAGTTGCCCTCATAAATTTCGTTTCTGCACTTTAAGTGCTGCATTCTGAGTTTACAACTACTGAGCAGTTGTCATTTTGTGATCAATTTGCCGTTGCACGTGCCCTATAACTTATTTTTTTATCGTGCCATCACTTGCTTGATGTGGTTTTTTGTTGTTGCGCTTCACCTATTTCCGTTTATCACAAAAACTTTCTTTCCTAATTGCACTTCACTGCGACGTGCATTGCAAAAGTTTATAATTGTCTCTTCCTACCTTCCACACACTTAGGACTGATGAGATTGACGAAAGTAATGAAAGGTCAATTAATCATTTTAATTGACTTTATGACTTAAAAAAGCTAGTAAAGTACATTAACTAATAGCTCCTTGGAAATGTATTGTAGTATTAAGAGTTCGTGTAAAAAATTTGGACTTCCACTCTGTTTAAGCCCGCTGAATAACAAAATTATCAAGAAATGGTGGATAGGCACTGTGGCCAATGGTAATCATCTATTACCACCTCTGCATGATTGTAAGCCATGAAACTGATCATGCTTTTAGATAAAGCACAGATTACCGTTTGGCACATTTTCAATGTTTACTTTGGCACAGATCGAGAACTCTATCACCTTGGTCTGAAAAACTGTTGGCCATATGTTAACCAGACATTGAGTAACCGGCCCTTAGACTCCTTTAAAACGGCATCAAGGCTTGTGGACAACTGTAAAACTCTTTTGAACTTCTTGGGAGACAACAATAGGGGCTGAACACAACGAAAGGGCTAAACAAATTTTTGGAAGGTATTGGTTGGTTTTGGTAGGAAATAAAATTTGTCTGTGGCAACACTGCGAGTAACCTAGTTGAACGCGAAGAAAGAGGCGTAATCATAGATTTATATTTGGCCAAACACTATCACTTCAGCATCATTCCACAAATCTCTTTGAGGAATTTACATACTGTTACACTCGCAAACATAGTTTACGCCTCCTTCTTCGTGATCAAATATTTTAACACGTCTTTCTTCGCCGTCAGCTATGTTAAGAGCATTTCTTCGCTGCAGTTTTTTATTCGCCTTTTTTCGCGGTCAACTTTTGAGCTCGCGCCTTTATTCGTGTCTAGTGGCGATATATTTTGTCAAAAATAAGTATTGACAATTTTCAAGGATACAATTTTAAAAGGACACCTTTCGCCCTTATGCGCAAAAAAACTGCGTATTTTTCAATTCTACAAAATTTTCTTTTTCATTTGATACCCATATTGTTATTCTACATTGCACTAAATTTTTTAAATAATTTTTTTTATTAATCATATTTTTGAAAAACGCAGTTATACAATATTTGGCCTCTAGTTTCGCGAGTATATTAGGGGTATTCTCTGAGTCTTGCAGAGCTCTTGCACGGTGCACAGGTTGCACGGTAAAAACCGGTTTTCGTATGGGACAGCTTTGCAAACCGTGCATTGCGTGCCCCGTGCAAGACTCAGAAATTACTCCTATTGATTTTCAAGAGTGTAAAATTTTATTTTATTCAAAGCGGTTTAAAGTCGAATAGCTTAAACTCACCTCCTTCGTTTGCCGCATTCGAGCACCTTCTTGCATACCCAGCCCTCATCGGTCTTGACCCAAGCTTCACCGGGCGAACGCCAGTCTTGCGAATAGAACGGCATTTCAAACAAATTACTTTTTGCGGATGCTCCAATTAATTATGTATGTAGGGATGTATTTATATAGTTGGCTTGCTGCTGTGGCTGCTCAATTCACAGTTGGCCCTTTGCTGCTGCTGCTGCTGCTGCCGTTCTTGCAGCTTACGTAGGCAGTAGTCACTATTGCTGCTTGTTTTAATTAATTAGCTTGATTGCGTTTAAATTTTTAAATCAATTACAAAACCACAATTTAATCTACAGTTTTTTTTACGTGCACTTGTTATAAATGTTTGTCTGTTTTGTTGTGTTCAACTACTTTTATTTTTAATTTTTGGAATTTAAAATAAATCTGTGTTAATTTCCTTTGTTTGTTTTTTCGCTCGGACGGTTTTGCAGTCACACACGCACGCGTGCTATTTTTATTTTGCTCGCTTATTTATGACTGAATATGGTGAATTTTTAATTGCAATTATTGTGCCATTCTCAAATTATATACACATGTATGTATGTATGTACATATGTATGTTTGTAGTATGCACTTATCTAGGCTGTTGTTGCGAAATTGCCCAGCAATTTATTGTATAATAGACTCAGTGAATTGAACGAGTGCATTCTCCATCTCCTCCTGCTCACATTCACCTACTTTTCCTTGCCCACTCACTCACCCATCATTATCATATTCATCAGCGTTTGCGTGGGTAAACGATTTTAATGCAATTCAATGATTACTCAGTAATTGCCGTTGATAGTCAGGAGGAGCAAAGAAAAAGTTTAATGAATGGCATTAAAATTTATTATGGACTTGCAGAAATGAGGCCTCCCGCAAAGCGCAAATTTTGAGTCACCAAAACCTTATGATTTGGATATCTTAAATAAGTTCAAAATAATCAAATAAATATGAAAATCGAAAAATTTCTAAATCCGTTAAGCGAATTTTTAAGTACTGTTATTGAATTATCGCGTAAGTGAGCTTGTTCTTTTTACTAGGAGGTATAAGATTCAGGTTGCTGTGGTCTAGTGGTTAGCAGTGCGCGCTACCACTACTCAGGGCCTAGGTTCAAGCCCTGTTCAACCCAACATCAAAAAATAAAAAACGAAAAAGGTTTTTTTCTAATAGTGGTCGCCCTCGGCAGGCAATGGTAAACCTCCGAGTGTATTTCTGCAATGAAAAACAGTAGACGTAAAACTGTAAGTGCCTCCCCTTTGTGTGATAGCACCAAGATTCACACCACAAATCAGAGGACAAGCTCGGCCAAACTGTAGCGTATGTGTAAGCTCCAATGTGTTATTATAAGATACCGAATTGCCGTCTTCCCTCAATGGGCGGTCTTCCTCTAAGGCTCTCTGACAGGGTGAAGTACTTGGGTTTGATCCTTGACAGTAAGCTTTCCTGGAAGCCTAACGTAGAGGAAAGAGTCAAGAGGGATACAGTGGCCTTGTATTATTGAGAGGGGTATCTGAAATCGGGGTCCTGTAAACTTATTTACAGATGGACCGAAGCTGAATGGGAAGGTGGGTAAAGGTGTCTTCGAAAAACTCTCCATAAACCTAAAATTTAGGCTACCGGATGACTGCAGCGTCTTCCAGTCTGAGGTGGCCGCGATAAAAGAGGCTTCGGATTGGTAATACATTTTAAGGAGGTGAATATTTATTCCGACAGCCAAGCAGCTATCACGAATCTTAGCTCCCTGACGGTGTGTTCGAGAACGGCGAAGGAGTGTTTGACTTCGTTATCGACCGCATCTGATTACTTCGCCATTAAGCTTATTTGGGTTCCAGGTCACAGCAAAATCGCTGGTAACTGCATGGCCGATGAGCTGGCAAGACAGAGAACCCTCGAGGAATTACTTCCGAACAGGGGAGGTTTAGTCAGCTCAGCGAGCGCTAGACGAAGACCTGGGAATGCTAGGTGGCATTTGGTACTCCCGATGAGCTTTCGGGAATGGAAATATGTGCCTACATGGTTTAAGTTCACAGGACTCAGTAGATGGCACTGCGATCGGGGTGGCTAAAGTGGTAAAAGGCTTTTAGAATAAAAATTTCATTAAATAAAATATTATTTACAAGTTTAAACTGGCTGGGACTTATGGAAGAAAATTACTGACATCGTTAAGAAAAAATATTGGCAAAAATCAACGGCGGATCCCAGTTATTTCAAGCTTGCACTTTATTATACTAAAATTTAATGGGCTTACCCAAAATAATTATATATAAGAAATCGAATTAAACAGTTCGAATTTTTTGAAGGCTTATTGTTTTTTAATGTAACTTGGCTTTATACGGTTTTTATTAAAGAATAAACTATACTTACGTATGTAAAAAATAATTAAAATTAAAAGATAATAAAATAGTCAAATCTTGTCAATATGTGATTGTCGTATAATATATTATGCTAAGCACTATATAGTATAAGAATAAATAATTTCGGTGGGTGCCTTGACAAATTTATCAAAATAAGTAAGCAGCTGAAAAGTGATACTTTGTAATTGTTATTTTCTGCTTATAATTTGGGAATTTTCTTGCGATTTGTTTGGGAACAAGCAGGATTTTTTCCGGGCTTTCGGGTTTCTACTTTTTTTTAGCTTTTTTCAGGACTTGGCGCTCTTTATTTTTCGAGATCTTTGGTTATTTTTCCGGAACTTTTCGGGATTTTTTGGGAACTTTCATTTCTAAAAGTATATACATACATATTAAGTTTGTTTTTTATGAACCCCAAAAATGTCAAAAGAAATATGAATACAACTTTA